>NW_026693620.1:0-651535 GCF_021218885.2 Marmota monax
TCTTCCCATATCATGTAAGAGCAGTTACTGGCAGCTTTAATTTAAGCATGATGAAAATTTAAGATGGACTTTGATGATTACATTTAAACAGTTAGACTTGAATTGAAAGGCTATTATAAAAAGATTCAACAGGTAGTCAAAAATCCAGAACTACAACTCAGTAGAAAGAAGAGTATTGACTCAACTTACAGATCAGGGAGTTATTCACATGTAGGTAATGTTAGTGACTAATTCTTCAAAACAGAATAGTGAAAGGGCAAAAGAGACACCCCAAACTCAATTGTGTGTGTGTGTGTCTTTGTGTGCATGTGGTGTATGTGTGTGTGTTCTAAGGGAAGAATAAATCTTTGAAGAAAACAGAGGATTGGCCAGACAGGAAGATCAGAAAAATGCAATGTGTTGGAAAGCAAAGAGGAAGACTTTTTCAAGAAATAATAGATTGTCATTAACTTCAAGTGTAATTTGATAGTACAGTGAGTTTGAAAGCCAATAAAAGGATATAGAAATTTATAAAGAGGTTATTTCTTTCTATCTTTGGAAACCACAGGACGTTTAGAGTGATATGGTAGAAAATGGATATCAAGAAATAGGGAGTTGAGTATAATTTGCAAAGGTGGAGATGGTAAGTATAGAGAACTCTTTTTGAAAATTTGATGATGAATGACTGGAATAAGAGTAGCTACTATTAATGTATTATCAAGGATAAAGGAAAAGTTCTTTCTCCTTTTACTGCCCACAGAAGACCATCAAAGTATAATAAGAGGAGGAGGCAGAAAGGAAATGAAACTCCTTATATGAAATTTCACACTTATCTAAAATATTATATAAACAAAACTGCTTTTAATCATAAAGAATTAATTTTGAACATTTAAATCATCCCAGTTAGTCACATTTATTAAGGGTGTATGAGATAGTTCTATCTTCTAAAGTGAATTATTTAATACTATTTAGTATGGAGTTTTTAAAGGAATTATTGATACCAGCCAAGAAAATGCTTAAGACTAAGTTGGAAATATAGCCATATATAGAGAACATCATTGATTCCAATAAAATAAGCTCCAAAGGAACAGTGTTATTAAATAACTGCAATTATTTCATATTTTACTGATTTTTTTAAACAGAGAAATAGTTTGGTAAGTATGTAAATTTCATGACTTGGCTAGATTCTTCAGTATGTTACACATGCATTTCTATAATGAAAGATAATATAAACATTTAATTTGATTAATAGCATTGTTTATAGCAAATGTTTCCAGAGTTTTATGTGTGCCTCAGCTTTGTTCACCATATTTGACACAGCATGGCATTAATGAGAATTTAGTTTTTTAACATACTGTACGTTTAAAATGGAGTATATTATTTCCATTATTAGCAATGTTATTATACAGTATTATTTCCCCTTTTTAGACATGTTGATCTCTTTGAGCCTGTCATTAGACTAGTGAGGAACTGCAAAAGATTCTATTATCCACTTTTATAGAAAGAAAAAAGATTGGAGAAAGAAAAAAATTGTGTAGGCGAGAGAATCTAAGAGGAAAGTTGTCATTGGAATCTTTTTCTAGTGTGTAGATAATTAATATTTTTTAGTTTTGCTTTCCCTCTTATAAAATCCAAAGGAATCCTTTGTGTCTATCTAGGTTGTGTTGACATTTATGCTAAACTTTGTTTTTATTTCCATCCCATCTAAACTGAGACTACTTGGATGCCTTACTTGGGAAGCATTCCCCCCCCACCACCACCAGGGATTGAACCTAGGGGCATTTAGTCACTGAGTCACATCCCCAGCCCTTTTTTATTTTGAAGTAGGTTCTCACTAAATTGCTTATTGCCTCTAAATTGCTAATGTTGATCTTGAACTTGTGATCCTCCTGCCTCAACTTTGTGAACCACTGGGATTAAAGGTGTACACCACTGTGCCCCGCAGCAAACATATTCTTTTTATCAACCCCCAAATTAAGTAGAATGAGTATTTCTATGTATGTGGTTAAAATCAGGCTGGTAAGTATAGGGGGGAAAAAGGATAAAAGTTTTTCGTGTTCAGGGTTTGTAGGAAGAGTGTACGTGTGACATTAGGGCTAGTTTAGAAAGGAGATACTTGTTTACTTGGTTAGACTCCTAAATTACTCACATTTATCCTCTCCTCAGTTGAGATTTTTAGAAGGGACACCATTGCTGTTTTCAATTTGTATACAAAGGGAGTAGATTTAAATTTAAGTCTTGATTTTTGGATTGGACAATATGTATTGGGAAGCATCATCAACAAGGATCATTTTTGACTTTTGGGAATGTGTACTACTGTAGGTTTCCTTCCTTCAGCATAAAATGGCTGCGTTCATACAAGTGACAATGAGTAGATCTATTGAGACAAATTTCAGAGATATTTTAAATAGCTTATACTATTGGACAAATTTTATAAAAATAGCTTATTCATTTTAATTATGATGTATTGTTGAGAAGTTCTTTTTTTTCCTTGTCTATTTAAGGTTCTAAATGCCTCCTTGTAGCTGAATGTCCATTCATTCTCAAAGCTTGGAAATTTTTCTGTTACTTCTTTAAAGAGGTTATCCATGACATGAGTCTTCATCTCACACCCCCTTCAGTTTCTCTGATTCTTAAATTTAGTGTCAATGTTGTTCCAGAGTTCTTGTACATTATGGTTAGGGTTACTTATTTTCTTTAATACTCTCTAAATATTCAAGGCCAGTCACTTTGTCTTCCATCTCTGAGATTCTGTCTTCAGCATTGTCTACTCTATTAAAGAGACTTTTAACTGAATATTGTACTTGATTTATTCTGTCATTCACTTCCAAGATTTCTAATTGGTTCATTTTTTCTTTAATATTTATTTAATTGTAGATGAACACACAGTATCTTTATTTATTTTTATGTGGTACTGAGGATCAAACCCAGTGCTTTACACATGCAAGGCAAGTGCTTTACTACTGAGCTACAGCCCCAGCCCCGTCTAATTGGATCTTTTTAAAATCTCTTTCTCCTTACTGAGTTTCTCATTCATATTGACTTCCTTAAATCATTCAGTCATTTTTCTGTGTTCTCTTGGAATTCATTATTTTTATAATCATTCTTTTGACATCTTAATCTGATATTTCATTTTGGGGTAAGTTGCCTGTTACCTATCCCTTGTTTTTTCACATTTCTTGTATTCCTGTGTCAGAGTTTATGCATTTGTTGGAATGTATATATCTTTCATGCTTATGATTGGACCACAGCTTTCCCTTGCCAAATTGTCCTAGAGTAATCTAGATTGAGACCCCCCCCTCACAGGTGTGGTATTCTCAGGCTTTGTGGTAATTCTGTGTCATTGTTGTTGTTATTTGTTGTAGAAGTGGATGTCCACAGTGAAACTGAAAACCCACCCATAGAGATTTCTATTTGGAGCTTTGGGTTTTAGTCTCTTCTCTTCTTCGTAGAAAAGTATAGCTGTAGTTTGAGTTTGGTTAATTTATGTGTGGAGCAAAGTGTGCTTTCTTTTGGCTGAGTTTAATTCAGTATCAAAATCTCTTCCCTGTGAACTTTCAGTGTCCCTGTGTATTACCTGAACCTCACAGAAAAAAGGGAAACAAGTAATAGCACACAGAGAAGCAAACAATATACAGCATTAAAATAAATGCCTTGTGAGGAGCTGAGGTTGTGGCTTAGTGGGAAAGGGGCTGAGGTTGTGGCTCAGCGGTAGAGCACTTGCCTTGCATGTGAAGCACTAGGTTCGATCCTCAGCATCACATAAATAAATAAATAGATAAATAAATAGATAGATAAAGGTGTTGTGTACAACTAAAGAAAAATTTTAAAAAAAGAAACTGAAATCTGAAAAAATAAATAAATACCTGGTGCCTACTATGATATCTACAACACTACCACAGAAACAAGAATGATGGGTTCAACAATTGTCAACAGCCAAAACAGTAAATAACCATGAACTATATCTGGAATTAATATAAACAGCAGGTGTCAACTCTGTCATCCATAGTAGTAAGAATCACAACAACATAAATGTTGGGGGCAGGAGTTATACAAACTATATAGTTCTAAAAGATGTTAAAAATACAGTTCATTAAGAGAAAAGAAAATATGATAGAATAAAGAGAGTTTAGAGTGTTCAAATTGTGAACAGAGAATGCAGATAAGATGTATCCAGTGATGGTTATAAGGAAGGAGGAGAAGAAAAAGTAGAGAGAGAACAAGAAAATTTCGTGTTAGCAGGACAAGAATGGAGAGAAAAAGAAACAAAAACAAAACAAAAAATATATAGATAGATAGATCAAAAGCCCTAACCCTCAAAAAAGAAAAACCACTGCATCTTAAAAATGCTAAATATGAGAAATATATGTGTGTGTGAATGTATATATATGTGTGTGTGTGTGCATATTACATACATATATGTAATATACACACACACATATATATAGATATCTACAAGCCAATCAGCACAGCAAGAACAAAAAATGGAAAAGATTCATACTGAAAAATTAAAAGATTTTCTCCATTGAGATGAATAAAACAGTTAAAGAAAATGAATGGATGGTCACTACCTATGCTCAACTATCCTTGTTTCTGTTTCTTCTTGGGCTGTGTACTGACAGAGAGAGAGAGAGAGAGAGAGAGTAGCAGGCAGAGCAAGGGCTGGGGTTGTTAACCTCTTCTCCTTTTTGTGTTGCTCACCAATCTGCTAGTTGGAGTGGCCTAAATCTGACTTTCAACATTTCCTTCTCACCTATATAAGGTAGGATGGAATGAAAAGTACTCTTTGAAATTTTGTCTGGACAGCCCAGATGGATGCACTCCCAGGACAGGGCTACTGAAGAGTTCTGTGTGCGGAGTTCCAATGACTGGAGCCTAGGTCTTATGGGTTTTTACAGGCTTCATTAGGTGGTATCTGCTCTGAAGGGATTAGATCAACACACCTCTAGGTTCTGGCAGATGCCAATCTTGATTGGGAGTCTGGATCCCGGGAGCGTCCCAAGAATTCTACTTGCAGAGCATGGGAACCAATCCTCCACACACTGTGCTACTCATAATCACAACACTCCCACATTTAGTCACTGAGTGTGTTCACGCCACTCTGTTCAGCTTTCTGGCCCTCTTCAGCTGGTTGTATGAGCTGTCAGACCCCAAAGAAAAACAAGTTGGCTCCCCTTTATTTTTTCTGACTTGAATCTCCCTGACTACAGTCTTCTTTGTGCCTTTTTCAAACATATTGTGCTAGGAACACCATAGGCCACATGTTATGTGCTTGCCAGGGCAGTATAGCAGTGTTTGCTATGAGTTCCAAAAGCAGCAAGATGAAGTGTAACCTCCTCAGGATGGCTCTCCATTTTCCAGTTGAGAAATACAAAACACTTTTTAAACACAGTTCACTGTGCAACGTCTGCATCAGTTAAGTTCTATTTGCTTTTCTGATGTACAGGTTTTTCTGTGCCAAATCTGTCAGTTGTGTTTCTCTCTGTTTGTATTATCCCTCCCCTCTGAGGTAAACCAGCACTACTGCTGCTGCTGCTGCTGCTGCTGCTGCTGCAATGGGTTTGGCTCTAACATACTCTTTCTTATTCCTTGTCCAATGCACCCAAATTTCTGAGTTTCTAAGAAACTCTGACTGCCTGATCCTGAATTTCAGTGAATTCCCCCTGTCACCCACCTCACTGAGAAACTATTCCCATTGCCGTGGAGCAATTGGAAATGGAACATCCCTCTATCTGCCATTCTAATGTTTGTTTTTAAAATGGGTAAATGGGGGCAGGGGATATTGCTCTATAGTAGTGCTTGCCTGTCACAAGGAAGGCTGTGGGTTCCTGCAATCCCCAGGACAACCTAATTAATTAATTAAGGTATAAGGGGCTTCAAACAAAGTCTTTAGAAACTGGGTAAAGTTAGGCAATGTATTCCTAGAATATCCAGAAACAAATGTGGCTATTCTTTTCTTTGTAATTGGCATAAAAATAACAATAACACCCCCACCACACTGAGTAATTATGATATATGGAATAGTGAAAAGATGAATGACAGAAATGTTATAGTCACAAGAGGAAGGAAATGGGTAGTCTTTAGTGTTGGGTACCTATACTACTTGTGAAGCAGTAGAGCATTATGTGAAAGTAGCATAAACTTGTTGTAAATGTACATTACAAACTCTTGGGTGACCACTAATTTTTTAAAAGAAATAAACTAAGAGATAGCTGAGTCAGATAAAATGTTTGTTTAAAAAAATTGTCAGCCCATAAGAACAGGATCAAAAGAACTACAAGACAAAAAACAAAATGGCAATAGTAAGTCCTTACATATCAATAATTATTTTCAATATAAATAGATTAAATTTGTCCATAGTGAGATGTAGAGTAGCTGAATTAATTTTAAAAATTAAGATCCATCTGATGCTATATAAAAGAAGCTCATTTAGCCTTAAGGACACATAAGCTGAAAATGAAGAGCTTGAAAGATATTCCATGTAGTGGAAACCAATAGGGAGATATGGTGGCTAAACTTATGTCAAACAAAATGGACTTTATGTTTATCTGGTAGAGATATTTGTGAAACCATGTTTTCTGCAGCATTATTCACAAGAGTTAAGATATGGAACTAACATAAGCAGCCCTAAGAGATGAATATTGTGATGTGTGTGTGCACGCACACATGCGCACATACATTAGGCATGCTTTAAAAAGGAAGATTTTGTTGTTTTAAATGACACAGATGAAACTGGAGGATATTATGCTAAAACAAGTGAAACAAGTCAAACACAGAAAGAAAAATACTGTGTGATCTCATATGTAAAATCTGGAGGAAAAAATGTGTACATTGAAACAAAGAGTAAAATGAATGTTGGTAGAATGGTAAGAGGTAGGTCAAAGGATACAAAGCTGGATTTACATAAAATGAATAGGTCTAGAGATCTAATGTACATCATGGGTAATATAGTTAACAATATTGGATTTATGTTGAGAACTTGCTAAGAAAGTATATTTTAGGTGCTCTTACCACACATACCCACACACAAAGGTAACTGTATGAGATGATGGCTGTTAATTAGCTTGACTATAGAAACCATTTCACTAGGTATATAAAAACCTCATGCTATAATTGTAAATATACATGAAACTGAAAATGAAATAGAATGTCAAAATAATATATATATATATATATATATATATATATATATATATATATATATTAAAAAGTCTTGTTTAAAATCAATTCAAAAAATGGGAAGAAAAATAAAGACTAGATACAATGAATAATAAACTGTTGAAGGTATAATGGCTATAATCCAAATATATAACTTCATTTTAAAAATCACTTTTAAAGTGATTTAAATAAATTCACTAATTAAAAGACAGACTATGAGAATGGATCGAATAAAATAAAAATAAAATAAACAAGATTGCTAGCTGGATATGATGACATACACCTTCAGTCCAAACTACTCAAGAGATGGAGGCAGGAAGATCACTTGAGTCCAGGAGTTGGAGGTCAGCCTGAGCAACATAGTAAGACCCCATTTCAAAAAAGTTTTAAAAAATTTTTTAAATGTCACCTACAAGATACATTAAATATAATGATACAAATAAACTAAAAATAAAGGGATGTATAAAATGTATTATTCTAACACTAATCTAACAGAAAACAGACGTAGTCTTATTAGTTTCAGACAAATCAGCCTTCAAAATAAGAAAAATTATCAGGGATAAAAAGGGAATTCCATAATAACAAAGGGAAGGGTCAGTTCTCCCAGAAGACACAATAATCTTTAAGATGTATATATTTTAAAAGAGTATCAAAATATATAAGACAAAAACTGCAATGAGAAACAGCTGAATTCACTAGTAATGTTGAAGACTTCAACATCTCCCTTTCATTAATTGACAGATTTAGCAGGTAGGAAAATCATCAAGAATATCTTTGACTTGAGCAACACCATCATTTAACTTGATCCAACTAACATTGAAATAATTTACCCAGCAATGGAATGAATATACATTTCTCTCAAAGTTCCCATGGAATATTTACCAAGATAGATCATATTCTGATCCATAAAATACACCTTAACAACTATAAAATAATAGAAATTCCCCATAACTGAAAAAAAATAGAAACAATACAATGTCTGCTCTCAGACCTCAATGGAATAAAAACAGAAATCAAAAACAGAAAAAGAGCTGTGAAATCCCAAAATATTTGGAGACTAAACAACATACTTTTAGCACATGGATCAAAAAAGAATTATCAAGTGAGGAAAAAAAAAGAAGTGGGTCACATTAGATTGGGTAGAGAGAAGTGATGGGAGGGGAGGGCAGGGGAAGGGGGGAAAGGAAGGACAGTAGAATGAAATAGACATTATTATTGCTGTGGGTATATACGTGACTGCATGACCAATGCAATTCTGCAACCTGTACACTCAGAAAAATGAGAAATTATATCCCATCTGATTCAAATGTATGATATGTCAAGATCATTGTACTGTCATGTGTAACTAATTAAAGCAAATAAAAAAATGTTAAAAAAAGAATTATCAAGATAAATATTTTAAATTAAATAAAATAAAAATACAGCATTAGGGGCTGAGGCTGTGGCTCAGTGGTAGAGCGCTCGCCTAGCACATGCGAGGCTCTGGGTTCCATCCTCAGTACCACATAAAAATAAAAACAAATAAAAATAAAGGTATTGTGTTCAATTACAATTAAAAAAGAATTAATACAGCATTAACAATATGTGGCATGCAGAAAATGCAGTGCTTAAAGGGAAACTTATAGCATTAAATGTACATATTAAAAAGAAAAAAAGACGGTGGAATGAGATGGACATCATTACCCCCAAGTACATGTATGAAGACACAAATGGTGTGACTCTACTTTGTGTACAACCAGAGATATGAAAAATTGTGCTCTATATGTGAAATATGAATCTGTAATGCATTCTGCTGTCATATATAACAAATTAGAATAAACTTTTTAAAAGTTAAAAAACATCTAAAATCTCTGTGCAGTTGTGCTTTGCTTACCTTATTAATATCTGTTTCCAAAACATGGAGAAACATAGATTCCTCCACAGGTAGCATAAGGACAGAAGGATGAGAGCCAGCCAACACAAGAGTAGGAATTTTCAGAAAGTAATCTAGCCCCTAGGCTTGATCCCCAGCACCATAAAGATAAAAGAAAGGAAAATAAAAGGACAAGCTAGAGCTTAGCAAGTCTCCCTGGACAAAGAAGTAGTCCACCACCAGAAACTGGGGACTGAGAGTATGTGCCCTTTCTAGACCCCAGGTCCAGGCCTACATCCCAGAACTTCAACACAACACTAGAGGCTTTGGGGAGAGGTGGCCAGAACCTATGGGAGAAGAGCCCATATTCCTCGACCACCCCATTACTAAGCACAATTGATCTGTCTACCCTCAGGTGCCCTTTGGATCCCTCTGCCCGTACTTTCCAACCACATCTTTCACTATACCATATATTTACCTCAACAACATTTTATATTTATTGCACCTGCTACCTAGATATTACAAGAGACCCTTTTTCTGCTTGATGATCTCTCTCTGAAAAACATATAACCTTTGAAAACCTCACATGCCCACAAAATCTACTGTGTCTTCAACTATAGCTTCCTCCAAAACACAATGCTTTTTTTTTTCCTTTTTTGAAATGTATGAAGCTAAACATATACTCAGCAGCATATATATTCTAAGAGATCCATGTTTACCAAAAAAAAACATAAAAAGTGTTTTAGTCCACAGTCATCCGAACTAAGAAATAGAAGGCAAGATAGGAGGAAGACACAGGTATGGCATACCCATAGCAACAACTTAAACACTGTTTAGTAATTCTTTCTGCCCAAATCCCTAGTAAGCTATTCTGCTTTTAAAAGCTCTCACTACAGCTCCTTCTATCCACACAATGTCCACCCTGCTACTCCTTCACTGTTGTACCAAATCCCCTCTGTCCTTTCCTCAACATTTTAAAATCTGCCTCAATTTCACAGAACAATTGTGCTGGACAACAACCTGCACACCAAAACCATCCTGATTTAGGAAGTAGGCTTCTTTTTATCATTATATTACCTCTTGTGAGCATAACTGAAATTATACTTAGCAAAGTCTTTGTTTTGAAGCACACCTATAGTTACTTCCTCCATAAAAGGCTTTATGATAAGTTTTTCCATCCATTTTCTTCTCACTAACAGGCCGATTGGTTCTTTTATATATTTTTTGTTTTGTTTTGGGGTTTGGTTTTTTATTTTGTTTTGTGCTGGGGATCAAATCCAGGACCTCAAACATGCTAGGCAAGTGCTCTATCACTGAGCAATGCCCCAGACCTCTTCTATATTTTTAAAACAAGATGTCGCTTATGCTGATGTTATTTATATGTTTGTGTTATCTTCCTGTGTTAGATGCTTAACATTTATAACTCCCAAAGCTCTGTTCTTTAGATTATAAACAGCTGAAAATAAACCATGTGTCACTTCCTTCCATTTCTTGCCTGTTTCCCCACTGAGTCTGATGTATCTGCCTTGGTCCCATGACACCCTCTCCTTTCCTTTCCTGTTTGATGAGGGCTTTCCAGTAATGACAGCCCCTTTCTCTGCTTGTCTTCTGTATCCACAGCTTCTCCATTGTCTGCTTCAAGACTGCCTCCTCTTATCTACCCTCCCTTGACCACAGGAGATCTGTGCTCTTCAGGAAAATGCCTCCATAGAGCCTTTGGGATTGTTGTTTGTCTATACAAATCTAGTGCTGCAGCCCTGAAGTCCCAGGACTGAGAAATGTAAAAACATCCTTTAATATCTGAGCAAGATAACCTTCACCAAATATTTCCAGATGTGAAGGGGTTAATAAAAAAAATGGCACATAGAATGTATTCTTCAGAAATGGTGTATAAAAATAAAGGCTAAGAAACTTTTCCAGATTAAAGGAGACTAAAGACACACAGCAACTAAATGCAATGCATGCTTATACACATGATTTTGTAATATAGATTTAAAATAAAAATAAAGCTAGATACTACTGGATAAACTGACACAAACAAATGAAATATGGATGAGATATCAGCTTAAAATTTTATGCCAGTTAAATTTACCAAAGGGGATAATTCTTAATATGTGATGAAATATTAAGAAAAACTAACTGTATGACCTATATTCTCAAATATTCTGGAATAAATGTGTATTTTTTGTGGATATATGTCATATATAAAATGAGAGATTGCTAATGGATCAAAATATTAACAATAGGTAAATCTGTATAGCAGGTACACTATTTTCCCATTTGTGCAACTTTTCTGCAAGTTTAATTACTTTCATAGCGATATTTTTCAAATGGACTACCAACTATGTTGTTCTCATATTTAACCTTTGAGATTTTAAATTCCCTCAACTGTTCCCACTGCACCCGACCCTCAGTAATGCTCAGTACCCGCTTTAAAATACTTGTCTCAGGTTCTACCATGGACCTAGGATTCTTTCTCACATGTAAAGCAACTAATATTTCAGTAGAGTTTTACAAAATACCAGGGAAGAGAACAAAACATATATATTTTTTAATGATACACAACGTAAAACCAAAGAGCCAAAATTTTAAGAAACTATGTTTATAGCATATAACTCCTATTTTCTTTCCAATTTGGTACCACCTGGTCACATGTCTTCTGGGATTTTGTGGTAATTGGTTTTCAGATGTTTTTTCTGCTTACTAAGTTACTTACCTCTTCTTCACAGGATTCTCATTTTCAAAAAATGCATTGACTCCCTTTGTAACATCCTCTCCTTATCATACTCAAGCAATTTTTCTTTTTAAATACTTTACTTTTTAAGCAGTTTTTTTTAAAGATATATTCTGTTATATTATGGATCTGTAATGTCGCCCTAAGCCAGCAATAATCAGAGGTAGAACTTTTGGGAAGTGTTTAGGTCATAAGGGCGCTGGCCTCATCAGTCGATTAATCCATTGATGGGTTCATAATTGAATACACCATTGGGAGGTGTTGGAAATTGTAGAAGGTGGGGCATAGTGGGAGGAAGGAAAGCACTGGAGGCATGCGCTGGCAGGGTGTATCTTGTCCCTGACCCCTTCCCTCATCTCTCTACTTTCTGGCCACTATGAGGCAAGCAGCTCTGCTGTGCCACATGCTCTGCATCATGATGTTCTGCCTTACCAAAGGCCCATAGAAATGGGGCCAAGTGACCATGGACTGAAACATCTAAAACCATAGCCAAAGTAAGTCTTTTCTCCTTTATGCTTATTTTCTCAGGTTTTTTGTCATAGTAATGGAAAGCTAATCAACACATTCACATACATAAAATTCAAGTGTATATTCAATGATTGTAATGTATTTACAGAGTTGTGCATCTATCACAAGTGAATTTTAAAATATTTTTGTGATTTCCAAAATAAACTCTGTACACTTTAGTTAGCATTCCTCTTACCCTTCATTCTCCCAGCCCTAAACAACTACTGCTCTATGTTCTATCTTTGTATATTTTCCCTTTTCTAGATATTTCATAAGACTGATATCATATGTGGTGATTTGTAATCGATTTCTTTCATTTAACAAAGATTTGAAGGTTCATTAATTTTTTAGCCTACTTCATTATTTTATTCCTTTTACGGATAAATTAGATTCTACTGTATGCACATACACCAATTGTCCATTCATTGGTTGGTTATGTTGGTTGTTTTCACATTTTGAATATTATGAATAATACTGCTATGAGCATTAGTGTACAAGTTTCTGTATGGATTTGTTTTCATTTGTCTTATGTATATACCTAAGAGTGGAATTGCTGGGTCATATGGCAATTCTGTTTTTAACATTTTGAGGAAATGGAAAACAGCCACACAATTTTATAGTCCCATAGGAGTGTATGAGTCTTCCAATATCTCCATATTCTCTTAAACACTTATTATCTGATTTTTTATTCTAGCCATCCTAGTGTGTGAAGTAATATCTTGGTGGTTTTAAATTATAGTTCCCCAAAGATTAATGAGTTCAACTATTTTTTTCATAAAATCCTTTATTTCTAATGGCATTTAGGGAAGGATGGTCCCCCAACTGTTTGACTGTATAATACAGTTAACTAGAAACATAATTCATTTTAATCATGTGAAAGGAAAAATTTATTTTCTTCTAAATACTTGTAAGCAATTTATATGTTTACAATCTCAGGTTTTTATCTACACTGTCATGATTTAGATATTAGTTGTCCCCCAAAAGTTCCTATGTTATTGAAGGAATATTTAGAAGTGAAATGATTCGATGATGATAGCTGTAACCTAATTGGAACATTTTAGTTTGAATGGACTGAGTGTTAACTATAGGCAGGAGATGCATGACTGAAGGAAGTAGGTACTGGAGATGTGCCCCACAAGGATTTGCCTTTGCTGCAGCAGCCCACCCTCCTTTCCTACTCCCCTGCTTTCCCCCTCCCTCCCTACTTCCTTCCTTCCTGGCTGCCATGAATGGGTGAATGGATCAATGGATCAGTGCTCCTCCACCTCCTCCACCATACCCTTCTGCCATGATGTTCTGCTTCACCTTATACCCAGAGTCATGAACTTAGCGGACCATGTACTAAACCTCTTGAACTATGGCCAAAATAAGTTTTTTATCCTCTACATTTTTTTCTGTTAGGTATTTGCATCACAAATATGCAAATTTGACTGACATACACATGTACAGTTTACTACTTCTATTCTTTTTTTCATTTGTATTTTCTATGTAGTTACAAGAAGACAATATTGTGCACTGAATTTTGTAAGGTTACTTCTTGAATGAAGTTGGGGAAGGAATTGAATGACTCCTCAGTGTTAAAAGGCAGAGCAGAACAGATTGTCAAATTATGCTCACTGTTTTTAATCGCCAATGCTATATACCTGTGTTCTGCATGTGTTTCTTGTATGATAAATATCATGGGAATATGATTGACACAGCCTACATAGCATATCACCTGAGAGATGGACTTTTAATCTTAATATAAAAGATGGGGGACACCGCACATGTCAAATGATAATTATGAAAGTTGAGTATAGGGTGCATGGGGAGTTTTATTGTTTAATCCATCCCTATATGTTTAAACATTTTTGTAATAATCTTTTTAAAAGAGAAAATGTTGACTGCCTCATAAGGAGAGGGAAAGACCAAAAAGAATGGTTGACAAGGTTGGGACAATCTGTCAAAACTAGATTTGAGCTCTCAGTAAAGACATTCTGGGAGTGTAATTCCTTTGAGGTTGGGACCTTGGAAGGAAAACATTCTATATAACAGGAAAAAAGGAGGAAAAGAGGAATTGATAGTGAAGTGTTTTTCATGCCAAGATCCCATATGAATGGCTTCAGTTCCTTTGTGGTTTATGAGTCCAATACATCTGCTAAGTGGAGATGGCCTCATTTTGAAGAAAGTGCAGAAGGTTTGAAAAAAATGTGAGTAGTATAGAAGAGTGGATAAGGAATCAGTGACCTAAGCTCCATAAGGCTTGTTAACTGAAACTAAGCATAGAATAATAACTTGGGGGAATGAATGAGTGAATTATCTCTATTTAGTGCTAGTGTGTATCATGAATTTAGGGTGGTTCTAGTAGATTTATAAGATTTAAATCCAACAGCAATCAGTCACTTATAGGAAGACATTCCTGGAAAAGGTAGAGAGAAAGGGTTTGGCCAGAGAGTAAGGATTAAATGGGGTTGAATTAGGCCCATTTGGAGCAGTGCTAAATGTAGGTTGCCTGAGAGATCTTGAGGCCTACCTTGAAGAGGGAAGAAATAAATTAGTAGATAAATGAGTAAGTGCAAAAAATAAAGACTGGGAGTTGGAAAGCTGACAAATTGAGGGCCTATAATGGAAGGATAGAGGGTGAGGTCAGAGGGAAGAAAGTCAGGCTATATTACTCCAGTGGCAGAGGTGTTCCTGGACATGGCTGTAAGTGAACTGGAATAGAAGGACCCTAATATGGGTTAAAAGGAACTAAGAGGTAAATTATTGGTAGGTCTCTCCAGATGGATGTTGGTGACTGATTCCTTACCCCTGCAAGTCCTTTGCCCATGGAACCCCTGCCACTTTTTGTTCTTCCCAGAGCCTCTGCAGAGTCTGTCTGAAACACTAAGCTTTAGATACTGCAAATCAATGGCATAACTCTGGAGTAAAAGAAGTATGGTAGAATGCAGGGGCTTTGGTACATATATCTTTTTCATTTCTATTTTTACATCCAGTATTCATAAATGTCTCTGGGGAAAAAAAAAACAATTCAAGAGTACTCTGAGACAATGAAACCCATTATTTTGTATAATTAAAATGCACTAATTAAAAAAAAAAAAGCCTCTGGGAAACTCAACCCATTTTTGAGTCCCAATCTGTGCAAGTGCAGTTGCCTTCCCAACAGACCCCTATTTTAACAATAAATGTGTGCTGAATCTTGGTTAAAAGGAGCATTTTGTGCAGGTCTGTGATAAACCCTCAAATATCTGTGACTCTGGTGCATGGTCCAGGACTCAACTCTGGACTGTGAGCTGCAGGTGATGGAGGGAGATCGACCATGTCTCTAAGAAGCCCATGAAAGTCAAAAATGACGTCTGCATCCTGGAAAGTGAACTGTACACACTAAGGGCAAGATCTTGCATGTTGACACCAAGGTTACCCCCTTAGTCCCACCTGAAAAGAGGTATGCCATGTTTGACAACAGCCACACAACCTCATGTACACTTCTGCCAGTATGACATCAGTAACCACTGTATCACCTGATGAGCCTCAGGGAAGTGCTGGCAGGATCACACTGGGAAAGAGTAGTTGTTCACAATGTGGAGGTGATGAAGCATAATCCTTTCTTCCACCAGAAAGGTCATTTTTCCCCTCATTTTTTTGTTTTGTTTTGGTGTTACTTTCTCTCTTTTTAAAAATTTTTTAGTTGATGGTGCTGAGAATTAAATCCAGTGCTTCACACATGCGAGGCAAGCACTCTGCCACTGAACCACAACCCCAGCCTCCTCTTTCTTTAAAGCATCTTTATTCTTACCTGAGAGTAAGGTAACTGCCTGGTTAAAATTCCTATCAACAACAACTGGCTAACCTTTTGCTTTGCAAAAATACCAAGTCCAGGCAGCATGAAAAAGTAACCAGCAAGGGGAAACTCTTAAGTGATTTTCCAGTAAGGAACCATTTAAGGAACCACAATGGCAAATTCAAAGTATGGTTATTTATAAGATATGCCTTATGAAAACTTCTTAAGCAGCACCTACCCTGCTCCTAAACCCTACCCCAATCACCCAGAATCCACTGCAGCAGTACCCCCTAAACATTCTCAAGCAAGTTTCACCCTCCTGTATGAACTCCTGATAACTGACATGTTTGTAAAAAATGACTAAGCCACTCTATTAACCATTCTCAAAATTGTTCCTGTCCTTCTCTCTCTCCCTGTCCTCATTGTAATTGGACACAACACCTTTATTTTTATGTGGTGCTGAGGATCAAACCCAGCGCCTAGAGGTGAGCGCTTTACCGCTGTGCCAAAACACCTAGCCCCTTGACTCTCTCTTTAGATATAGAAGACCTGTCTTCCTCACTGCAGGGGGAAGGTGTGGGATGCCATATATAATGCCATTAAGGTTAAGCTAAGGGGTAGGAAGCAGTGCCACCTCCTCAGGTTTCAGCAGGAAGAGGAAAGGTGTTTTTTGAAAACATGATATCCCTTCCTTAATGAGAGGTCCAGGAGATTTGGTCCCCTTTTTAGAAGTCCAGAGAGGCAATCAATAAAAGCTGAACTACTTTCTCCCCTTCCCTAAACACAAGGAGTAGGTTGCCAAAAACCCAAACCCCCAACACAAGAAAAGACACCATATTGTTAGAAAATTTATTGGGGAAAATCAGTATTCTCAAAAAGGGATAAATTATTTGGGGGGAAGAAAATTTTCTTTCTGAAAATTCTGGAGAAGCATTTTCTGTTTGAACAATAGGGACAACTCTCCCAACATAGTGCCTTTAGCAAAAGGAGCAGCAGCTGGAGCCACCTGACCAACTCTATATTTGCATGTAGTATTCAGATGGGGCAAGGGTTCCTTGTGCGGCATGGATGGGTGATGCTTTTGACATATTATTTTGTCCTGTACTGTACACTTTTCTGGGGCTGTCTGCCCCTGTCCATGACCCATTTATTATTCCCTATAAGATACCACTGACCAGCAAAGCCAACTTCTTGGCTGCAAGATTTGGCACTTGGCACCTTAGCACAGGGAGTATTGACATTGAAGTCATGTTTCTGGATGGGTTCTGCCTGAACCGGCAATCCAGTCTTGTGCTGAATTTTCCCAGGCCTCATGGGGGTGGAAAGAGGCTTTTGTGGGGCGGTGGCCTCTACTCCATGCCGACCTGCTAGTTTCTCCTCTAGGATCCCAATGTCTGTCATGATTTTCTGAGCTTCAGTATTCCCAGTAAAGGCAGCTCTCTTCTTAGCTGGGTTTCTGCCTTGCACAGATGATGAAGAGCTGCCCTTTTCCAGAGAACCTCCTTGCCCTTTGCCTTTTATACCAAGATAAAGCCTTTGAAAAAAGTGTTTGAACTGGCTTTTAGAAGGCTGTCCCTTCAGTGATGGGGCTGAGGAGGACTTGCTCCCAAGTGCCTCCTTTAGTGTTCTGTCTTGAGGGTGGGGGAGCTTCCCTCTAGGTTGGTGTGTCACCAACCCTGCATCCCCTCCACCTAACTTGCCTGTTTGGGGTACCAGAGGGCACACCCTTTTTGATGCTAAGGGTACATTCTTGTCCTGACACTTGCATAAGACATGTGTAGGGATTCCGTGTTCTTGCCCCTGCTCTATGTTGATCCCTCTGTTGTCACAGTGGACTTGTAGCACCTGGGGAGCTGCCATGTCCCCACTAGAGGCACTATGAAAATGAGTGAAGGAAGTCAAGGTCTTGCAAGTCAAGGTTTTGGAAGCTAAGGTCTTGGAAGCCAGGGTCTTGGAAGTCAACTTATCTAAGGCCAGAGACAACTCAGTAGAAAAGGCTGGAACCAGGCCCCGCTCCCTGCTCTCGATTTTCATCTTCAACTCATTAAGCAACTGATTTTTAAGATCTAATGATTCGGAATCTTTGAGAACTGATATTCCTTCTGGGGGCCCTTCAATGGTTAGAGTTGATTCAACTTTACTCATATTCATATCTGTCACTGAGGAGCTTTCTGACTCTGTGGTCGTCAGGCTGTTCGTAGACTGTGATCGAATAGCACAGAGCTCCTTTGCCTTGAATATCTCCCTGGACTTGTTAGACATGGGAAAATATTTTAAATTCTTAATCATTTTTCTCTGGATATTTTCTATACTATTGCTGGGACTCACTCCCTTATTCCATGATTTGGGTCTGGCCCCAGCCTGCTTTGTGGGCAACTTTGGGCTGCATTTATTGGCTATTACAGTCTGTTTCTGACTGTCTTTATCTTTGTCACTGTGTGGGAAGGGCAACGAAGCCCGTCTGTCACCCTCAATTGCCTTGACATTCTCTGTAAGCTCAGGGTTGGTGTGAGAGGGTGAATGTGTTAGGGCCCTCTTATTTTCCTTGCTCACAGGTGAAGTGGCAGAAAGAGGATGATCTAGAGTAGGGCCTGAAATTATTGTTCCCACCTTATTTACGTGAAAAGTACTAATGCTTTCTTTAAGGGGCTTGGAGACCCCAATTTTGGAATACTTGCCAGAAGTAAGACTGGATGAGGAGGAAATGTTGGAGCGAACTGAGGACCAGGATGGGGTTCCTTTCATTTTGAAGATGTCTATGGATTCCTGGACCTTTTGAGGAAGCCCACACATCATCCTCTTATGGAACAGTTTAATATGGTCTTCCAAGATCTTTTGTTTGTTGGAACCAAGGAAGGATATATCCTGGGAGGTATTGAGGCCCTTGTCCTTACACACCAGTGGTACCAAATCTCTGTGTTTCGTTTGGCTAAGGGATTTCTCAGGACTAATCAATACTGGCTCCATAGAATGCAATGATCTATTCACGGTGCCAGGCATCTGACACACATGGATTTCCTCAAATTTCTTGCTCAAATGTATTTCTAGGGCTTCTGTCAGTTGTTTCTGAACTGAGCTCTCCTCTGAGATCTTTGATTTTTTTCCAAAAAGACTATTCAATTCGTTTTTTAGGTTTGTCTTAAAGTCAGAGTCCAGATCATTATCTGGAGCCCCCTCTGAGTCACTCAATGGATCATCTTTTGTGCCAATCTCTAGACTATTTACTTTCTTCATTCTCTCCTCTAGTGGAAGTAATTCTGAGCTCTTCTCATGGAAACTTCTGGGATGGCTCAATTGTAAATCTTTGCTACTTTGACCCTTAAACAAAGAGATCCATGAAAGTCCGTAAGTGGACTTTGACTCAGATATTTCGGAAATTTCTGTTTCAGGACTCATCCTTGACAGACACTCAAGGACTCTGCAGGGCAGACCCCACTGGTGTTGAATAAGCCTTTTCCGAAGGTGGTGCTCTAGCTTCTTCCGAAGCTCTTTTTTGAGGGGAAAATCTCCCGGAATGATGGTTGTTGGAGCATAAGCCTTGGAGGACCGACAATCAGATAAAACACTGGGAGCTGCAGGACAAAACTCTTCCTTGGATTTTTGAACCACAGAGGGTAAACCCCACAAACTTTCCTGTCCTTTCTCTAATACATTATATTCCAAGTCATGAATTTTGGATGGCATGAGAGAGTGTACCTCATCCTGGAATCTATGAATCCTCACTCCACCATCACTAACCTGAGATGAAATGGGTGGTGACAAGGTAGGGACCGAGAATTGAAGCTGGTCCTGGGGTGGGACAGGAGATTGGCACTGAAGCTGGTCCTGAGGTGGGACAGGAGATTGGCACAGTGCTTGGGTCAAGGGTTGAGATTGGATCTCAGGCAAGGACAGAGTTGGGGGAGGGGGTAGAACTAGAGATTCAGGGGCTTCAAAGAAAGTGGGCATTGAATTGAAGCAGACATAGGTTGAACAGTCACCTGAGACGGGAACTATAGATTTCAAGGACTCACTATGCAAAGATGGGAGACCATAGAAGAATTGGGTACATTTTTTAGGTAAGTTATCCTCAAAGGTCTTAGGATCTGAGGACTGGTGGTCTACCTGCAATCCCTCTGATTTGCCTTCACTGCTCTGTAAAGGAAGGGAGACAGGTGAGTCCTGTTGCTCAGCAACTGACTCTAACCTTTTCCCTGAAGAATTCAATTGGTCGTCTGGCTTAAGTTCTTTTGGAAAAGATTTTTTTTCCTTTTTCTTTTTGTTCTGCATCAGGAAACCACCCTTCTTTTTTATATGTCTCTCCAGAAGGGCCAAGACATCAGGGCATAGAAATGAGAGGTTTCCGTGCTCTACAAGGATGGCTGTAGTATCACTCTCAAAAGAGGCCTCAGGAGGATGGAGGTCGAGGAGGTTTTTGTCATCATCAGAGTGCTCCAATTTAGATGGAGACAAGTTTTCAGCATGAGACTGGTTTCCAGAGAACTCTGACACTGGAAGGCTTGCACTGTCAGTGCATGTGGTTGTTGGGACATTAGTAGACAACCCATCAGGGCTATCCACCAGAGACAAAGGGGCTTCTGGTTGGAGAACAGGTTTTGCTTCTTGACTGTCAGTTGGTGGGGGAAGGGTTGGAACAGGTGGGGGAGGAGTTGGAACAGATGGTTGAGGTGGGATATGATCCACTGGCAATTTTGAACTCAAGGGAGAAGGCTCTGGTGGCAGAGAGTCACCCAGTAATGAGGGTCCAGGTAGGTCCATTAAAGGGGTAATTTGGTCAGGTGAACGAATAGAGGAAGGAAATAGAGTTGGCTCAGTTAAAGGAGTTGAAACTGAAGCTCCCAGAGGGATTGCAGAGACAACAGCGGACCAAAAAACTGATGACTCTCTCACAGACGTCACGGAAGACACACGGGACACAGAATTAAGAGCATTTTCCAAGAACGCCTTACAGATCAGTTGACTGACCTTAGCTCCTGTTCTGTTATACACCCCACAGAGCGGGCATTTACATAACAGTTGCAGAAAGTGGAGGAAATCATTATTCTGGCTCATGGGACTGTAAGAGAAAGAAAGCCAAAGCTGTAACCAGAACCACTACAAGGGAAGCAAGATCTGCAGTTCTATGGGTGGTGGGGAGCCCGCTACCTGCTCTACATTCCACACATCTATGACCTCACAATACCCTCCCCTCCCAAGTTCTTTATTCACGTACCCATGGCTATGGCTATCCCTCCTGTGATTAGGGCATGTTGCGAAGAATGCCTGGGGGACTGAATAAAGCATGCTAGGAAAGGAATCAGTAAAGGGAAATGACTAATCACCTTTTCAGACTAGAAAGCAGCTTCCTCCCCTCCTCTACTTCTCTCCGGCAAGTTCTCCGACCTGGAAAACCAGGACAGTTGGTTATATATAGTAAAGGTGAAAACACAGGTTATCATTCAGGAGTTTTTACAGGAAACAGGATATTAAAGTCAGAAAGCCCTAAAAATCTGCAGATAAGGTCATAAGTGTCAGGGATAATAGTAAGAAGGTTCACAGGTATATGTGGTTCCATTTAGAAAGTACTTTCACCTGTACCATCCTACATGCTGCTCAAAACCACCACCTGAAGCACAAGGATCAGTAGCTAACTCAGGATGAATCTAATCAGCCAAGAATTAAAGTAGTTTACACCATGTCACCAGACAGAAATTCTGACTCCAAGACAATCAGGGGTCTTTGGACATCTCACAGGGCCCCTACTTGGCAGTAAATGTCCAAGGCCCAGGTCCATCACTACTTCATTCACACCCAAGGAAGGGTGGGCAGGGCAGGGACTCTGAGGAATCTCTCAGGTCTCAATGCCTTCTCCTGAGCCTCTCCTCTGAGACCCTGTTTCCTGAGAGAGACTGCACCTAGAAACTGACATCCTCCAAGATCATGGAGCTGTAGGGAGATAGGAAAGTTCACCCTTATAGAGCTCAGGTTGAACAGGCAGAACCTTACCTTTAGATACTCCATTTCTCCTTCTCTTTGTTCCCTGACGCTGAAAACAAAAAGAAAAGAATGAGGGGCTGGGGCTCATTTCTTTTACTCCTTTTGTTAACAAGCTTAGACATTCATTAGGCAAGAATTGGACAACTCTTCATTTTTAATTAGTAGAAATTGTATTCCTTCCTTTTATTAATCTTGAAGGGCAATGAAATATTTTCAATTTTTTACTTCTTTGATAATTTCAAAGGACATTTTTGTCTGTGAGATTCCACATTTGATGGTCTTAAACCCTCTGCGGAAGGAGGGCATAGAATCTGAGGCCAACAGTCACGTCTGGGCTCCCCCAGGGAACCCTGTGTCCTGGGGCAGAGCTCAGGCTACAGACTGTACTCCGAGGTCAGCACTGCTGTTCTGATCAGCCCAATATGAAGGCTGGGTGAAGCACATCTGACATGGGAATGAGACTCAGAATCTAGTCAGAAGAGACCCGTCTCCTTCAGAGAAGCCACACTCTCTATCCAAACCAATCTGGAACCCTCCATCACACCCCAAAAGATAGTCTGTGAGCTTCAGATGGAAACCTTAGTCCTTCCTGAACCTCTGACTTCTTTCCCTAAAGAGTGAAGTTCTATCTTGTCCTCAGACTTCCCAAGTCACATCTTCTTTGAGCCAACCAAACATTTAGTAATGTGAGAATGGAAATAACAAATCACATTTGACATTTCACAAAACATTTCACATTTGACAAAATCAAAGAAACTCCCTTGGGAGTTCACTCTGCTTCCTTACCTTCTTCTGGATGGCTTTATTTTTCTCGAGTGTTGGTGAAAATCGTTTCAATACCTGAAAGGACAGGAATAGAAAAAGCAACACCAACCCACTCAAAATGGTACTTTTGGGATCAATATCCCAAAGAATTGAACCAAGATCAACCATGGTTCAGTATGGCTATTCAGCAAAGAGAAAACATTCTTCATCTTCTGAATTGCTCGGTTGCCTAAGGCAAATGAGTTCTGAGGGTGCCTGGGCTTCTCTATATCTCCAGGCTTGCATCACACACCATTGAAGAGTCACAAAGGGAAAGGATTCTGAGGGTGGGAGAGAAGACTTGAGGAGGTTGTGCCCCTCCTCCACCTGCCCACCAGCCAGCAGATCCCTCTGCTCAGGTCTGTTGTTCCATTTCCCACTCGACTCTTTCCTCATATCATGCCTTCATTATCTCAGGGAGCATTCCTGTTTGTTTCATGTGTAACCAAGATGTTTTACATGAGTCCCTTTTTACTGTTTGGATCCCTTGACTTACACCCCACCAATTCCACTGCCTTGAAAATCTGACATACACTGCCTGGAATTTTTGCTTGTACCAAGACATTTACACTCTTGGGTCACCTACATCCTTAAATCTATCTTATCTACAGAAAGCTTTTGCTTTACTCTAACTTAACGTTCTTTCATACTTATGTAGTTTTATAAGTTTCAGTAGCAAATTTTTGTTTCAATCAGCCTGTAGTGTCTTCAATCACAGTGGCTCACTCTCATTAAAACTAACAATTTGTTAGTCAACACTGTGAAACAAAAATAAACATAAAAAAATCTAAATAAAATTGAAACTTCAAGTGATCTTGGAAATAAGTTTATAACGCTTGTTTTTTTCTGAAGTAGTGAAGGTTAAACATAACAAAGACTATTGGATGTGCTCTATTTCCCGCCCCCTGACAAATTGATCCAGTGTTTTCAAATCTGATAATCAACCATCTTCTCATTTTTTTTCAATTCTTCATTCATTATTTTGATCTAACTTGCTTCTAGCTACCTGAAATTCAAATATTCCCTGCCTCCATGTCAATTTCATAATGCTTATATGACTTTCTCAAACCAGGAAGAGGTTATGGTGTGCTAAGGAATTGAACCCTCAGTCCTTGGTGGCAGGGAGCCACCTAAAATGTCAGAACCTTAGGGCAGATTCTAGTCTTGAAAAGCATTACCCTTGTGGGACACATAATTTTGATATTTTCCTAAGAAAATAAAGAGTGTCTTGCCATGAAAAAAGCTATTAAGATCTGTGCTATATAAGCACCCTACTACTAATGGAAAATCAACTGCCTATCATACATGATTCAAGCAAAACTTTTGATAATTAAATAGCCCCAATATTGCCCCAGGCTTCTTCTTACACCTGCTTTTTAAAACCCTTTATCATCATGACAGCTATCCTCCTAACTGTCCCCTAACTTGTCATGTCTTTTTTAAACCCTGAAACCTCTTATCTGATGCCCATAATCCAGCAGCATTATTGATCTCTTTGACAGGATAAGGCAGCCTCCAAGCCAAGCAGTCTCTATTCAGTTAGGCAGGGGCAGGTACCCTGCCTTGAAGATCCCCCATCCTTTTGATATGCAGCCTCAGTCAGGTTTCCATTTAACAAATATTTACTAGTAAATGCTAGGAGACACGGACAGCTATAAGTCACAGGATCTGCCCTTATCCTTAAGGAGCTCATGTTGAGACTGTAGAGATAAGTCCTACACAGTTGGAAAGCTGTACAAAGGCAGAAGAAAGGTCCAGAACCCCTTAGCATTTGTTAATTCCCAAGAGATTTGTGGAGTAGATCAGAGACTGTGGGTGTTAACAGCTAGAACACATCATGCTCTGTACCAAGGCTTCCCTGCCTGTCTCCCCAGTTTTCTGAAACAAAATCACAATCCTTTGGGAAGATAAAGAAAATCTTTTCTCTCTCTCTCTCTCTCTCTCTCTCTCTCTCTCTCTCTCTCTCTCTCTCTTTTGGCAGGGGGTGGGTAGTACTGGGGATTGAACTCAGGGGCACTCGACCACTAAGCCCCATCCCCAGCCTTATTTTGTATTTGAGATAGGATCTCATTGAGTTTCTTAGCACCTCCCCATTGCTGAGGCTGACTTAGAACTCATGATCCTCCTGTCTCAGCCTCCCAAGCTGCTGGGGATCACAAGCATGTGCCATAGTGCCCAGCACCTGTTCTCTTTAAAATGGCATTGTTGGCTATGTATTCTTTTTTTTTTTTTCAGAAGAAGATATATTTAATTTTATTTTTCCATATTTTATTGTTACATTATAGTTTCACATAATGGTAGGATTCATTGTTACAGATTCATACATGCACACAATATAACTTGGCCAATATCATTCACCAAGTTTTCCCCTTTTCCTCACTTTCTCCCTTCCACTGGCCCCTTTCCTCTACTCTTCTGATCTTCCTTCAATTTTCATTTTCTCCTCAACCATTCTTTTCCTCTTTCCTGTATAGTTTCTACATGAGAGAAAAAAAGCACACAACCCTTGACTTTCTGAGTTTGACTTATTTTAGTTAACATAATATTCTCAAGTTCCATCCATTTTCCTGAAAATGACATGATTTAAAACTCCTTTGTCTATGTACGCCACAGATTCCTTTCACAGATTCACAGATCCATTCATCCATGTTGGACACCTAGGCTGGGTCAATAGTTTGACTATTGTGAATTGTGCTGCTATAGTATATTTCTTAGGATAAATGCCAAGGAGTGGTATAGCTGGATCATAAGGTGTTCCCATGCCTAGTCTTTAGAGGAACCTCCATACTGATTTTCATAAAGGTACTAATTTACAACCCTACCAGCAGGATAAAAGTATTTCTTTTGAAAAATAAATGTTGGCAAGGATGTGAGGGAAAAATATATAATCATCCATTGTTGGTGGAACCAACCTAGGTGTACTTCAACAAATGGGTAAAGAAAATGTGGTATATATACACAATGTAATTTTACTCAGCCATAAAGAAGAATTATGGCATTGTAGAGGTCTTTCACCTCCTTGGCTAGATTTATTCCTAAGGTCATTGAGTTTTGAGATTTTTTGGTTTATTTTTTGTTTGTTTGGGGTTTTTTTTAGCTATTTTGGATAAGATTTCTCAGCAGATTCATTGTTGATATAGAAGAAAATTATTGACTTTTGTATGTTGATTTTTTAACCTGTTGCTTAGTTGAATTTATTAATTCTAGCAGTCTTCTGGTAAATATTTATGGATCTTATACGTATGGGTTCATATCTGCAAACATACAAACATGTCTGATAATGTGACTTCTTCCTCTCTTATTTTTATCCTTTTTTTCCTTCTCTTGCCTAATTGCTCTGACTATAATTCCTAGAACTACATTGGACTAGAGTGGTAAAAGCAGTCACCCTTGTCCCAAATCTTAAAGGAAACACTTTCAATTTTCCTCCATTCACAAAGATGTTGCTTTCAGACTTATCATAAATAGCCTTTATGATGTCAACATAAGATCATTCTATCCTAGGCTAAAGAAAAATTAAAGGGACATGAATAGGAAAAGAAGAGTTCAAACTATCCCTATTTGCCAATGACATGACTCATGATTCTCTATTTAGGAAAAAAAAAAAAAAACTGTACCAAAAACTTTTAGAACTCATAAACAAATTCAACAAACTAGCAGGATATAAAATCAACACCCATAAATCAATTGTGTTCCTATAGACCAATGATAAATTAGCTAAAAAATAAATTAGGAAAGCTATCCCATTCATAATAGCCTCAAAAAGAAAAAAAAAAAAAAGAAGAAGAAGTACTTAGGAATCAATCTAACAGTAGAGGTGAAAGACCTATACAATAAAAACTACAGAACACTCCAGAAAGAAATTGAAGAAGACCTTAGAAAATGCAAAATCCCCCATGTTCATGGATAGGCAAATTAATATTATCAAAATGGTCATGCTCTCAAAAGCACTAAACAGATTTAATGTAATTCCCATTAAAATTCCAATGATGTTCTTCATAGAAATGGAAAAAGCAGTTATGAAATTTATTTGGAAAAACAAGAAGCCCAGAATAGCCAAAGCAATCCTTAGTGAGAAAAGTGATGCAGGAGGCATCACAACACCAGATTTTACATTATACTGCAGAGCCATAGTAACAAAAATGGCATGGTACTGGCACCAAAACAGACATGAAGACCAATGGTACAGAATAGAAGACACAGAGACAAACCCACATAAAAACAGTTATCTCATACTAGACAAAGGCACCATAAGCATACATTGGAGAAAAGATAGCCTCTCCAACAAATGGGTGCTGGGAAAACTGAAAGTCCGTGCATATCAAAATGAAATTAAACCCCTATCTCTCACCCTGCACAAAACTTAACCTGAAGTGGATCAAGGACCTAGGCATTAGACCTGAGACCCTGAACCTACTAGAAGAAAAAGCAGGCCCAAATCTCCATCATTCAGGTTAGGAACCAACTTCCTCAACAAGATTCCTAAAGCTCTAGAAGTAAAATCAAGTATCAATAAATAGGATGGTATCAAACTAAAAACTTTTTCACAGCAAAGGAAATAAGACTGTGAAGAGAGAGCCTATGGAATGAGAGAAAATCTTTGTCACCGCAACACACACACACACACACACACACACACACTAATCTCCAGGATATATAAAGAACTCAAAAACTTAACACCAAAACCACAAATAACCCATCAATAAATGGGCAAAGGACTTGAACAGGCACTTCACAGAAGAAGAATTATGACCAGTCAACAAATATATGAAAAAAATTTTCAACATCTCTAGCATTTAAAGAAATGCAAATTAAGACTACATTAAGATTTTTATCTCACTCCAGTCAGATGGCAATTATCAACAATCAAGTAACAATAAATGTTGGGGAGGATGTGGGGGGAAAGGTACTGCAAATTGTTGCAACCACTCTGGAAAGCAGTATGGAGATTCCTTAGAAAACTTGGAATGGAACCACCATTTGACCCACTCATCCCACCAAAAGGACTTAAAATCAGAATACTACAGTGACACAGCCATATCAATGTTTATAGAAGCTCATTTCACAATAGCTAAGCTATGGAACCAACCTAGGTACCCTTCAACAAATGAATGGATAAAGAAAATGTGGTAGGGGTGAGGATGTGGCTGAGTGGCAGAGTACTTGTCTTGCATGTGTGAAGCACTGGGTTCGATCCTTAGCACCACACAAAAATGAAATAAATAAATGAAGGCATGCTGTCCATATACAACTGTAAAAAAAAATGTGGTATATATACACAATGGAATATTACTCGGTCATGAAGAAAACTAATGACATTTTCCAGCAAATGGATGGAACTGAAAACTATCATGCTAAGTGACATAAGCCAATTCCCAAAATACAAAAGCTGAATGTTCTCTCTGATATGTGGATGCCAGCACACAATAAGGGGTGCAGTGTTGGTAGGAAGAATAGAAATTCATTGGATTAAACAAAGAGGAATGAAGGGAAGGGAGGGGGAATGGGAATAGGAAAGACCATAGAATGAATCAGACATAACTTGTCTATGTTTAAATATGAATACACAACCAATGTAACTCCACATTGTGTATAACCACAAGAATGGGAAGTCATACCCCATGTATGTATAATATGTCAAAGTACACTATATATAGATAGATAGATGCACACACACACACATATATATATATACATATATATGACAATACAACAAGTACACAGACACCACGTACACACACGCACGTGCACGCATACACACACACACACACACACACACACATGGGAGGAAAAAAGATTCGTAATGAAAAATGAAAGAATTATCTTCACTGAGGTGGTCAAAACTGTTGATGGGCATGGACGGCCACTGCCTGTGCCGGACTGTCCTCGTTTCCATTTTTCTTGAGCTGTGTGCCAAGAGAAAGAGAAAGAGCAAGGGTTGGATGTTTCTGACCCCTTTTTTTTTCTGTGTTGCTCACTAAGCTTCCAGTTGGAGGCCTTAAACCGAAACTGGTTGGAATAGCTCTAGACTTCCCTCCTCAGCAGTATAAGGCAGGATGGCATGGGGGGTACTGTCGATCGAAGTTCTGTCTGAACAGACCAGAAGGATGCACTGCCAGGGAAGGGCTGCAGCAAAGTTTTAAAAGGGAAGTTACAGCGGCTGGGGTTTAGTTCTACTCAGGCCTGAAGGATTTTGTTGGTGGGTACCTGTTCTGGAAAGATTAGACCAACTCACTCCTTGGACCAGGCAGATGCTGGTCTCTGCTGGGAGTCTGGATCTCAGGAGCCTCTCAAGAATTCTATTCACAGGGCAGGGGAGCCAACCCTGGGCTGGTCTTACACATACCTCTGCACACTAATACAGCCTTCCCAGGCTCAGTCCCTGAGAGCAGGCTCAGTCCCAGCCTGCTCAGCACCACCAGCTGCAGCATGGTCTCCTCAAGGTGGCTCTCACCTCAGCTCTGCGCTGGCCAGTTGAGAAGCACAGAGCGCTTTTCAAACACTGCTTCACTGTGCAGCCTTGGGATCTGCTAAATTCAGACAGCTTTCCTGATCCACACTTTTTTGTTGTTGTTGTTGCTTTTTTTTTTAAGGGAGAGAGAGAGAAAGAGAGAGAGAGAGAGTTTTCAGTGGACACAATATCTTTATTTTATTTTTATGTGGTGCTGAGGATCAAACCCAGTGCCGCACACATGCCAGGCGAGCTCGCTACTACTTGAGCCACATTCCCAGCCCCTGATCTGCACGTTTTTTAGGCAAAATTTGTTCATTGTGTTTCTTTCTCTGTTTCTGTGAACTAGCACCCCTAATGCTAACACCAAGGTCCTCTTTCTTGTTCTTAATTCAATGCACCCAAATTTCTAAGACTAAGAGATTCTGACTGTCTCATCTTGAACTCCAGTGAATTCTGTCTTTTATCGAGCTCACTGAGAAGCAGTTCTGCTGCTGCTTAAATCCTGAGTCATAAAGCAACTGAAAATGCAGGCTTTCTCTAATCTGCCATCTTGAATCCTATGGCCAGTATGACTGGATATTCTTAAATACACATATGTGTCTAGAGTTAAAACCTGCAAGAAGTTTTTATAATAATGCTTTTCCCAAATGCTAATAAGATTCTTTCCAGAATATGATAGAAGGTCCTTCACAACTTAAAAGAGTCAGAAACTAAATGCATCAATTGTTTGGTGCCACCAATAAACTCCATTGATATTAAGTGATGGAGCTTCTTAACACTTACCCTTCCTATACTAACATCAACTGTACATAATCATTTTTTTGTCCAATTCACATAACCTTTACTTCTAGCAATCTCAATGGATTTTTCGCAACTACTCTGCAAGGTAAGCAGGACAGGTATTGGTAAGCCCATTTTCTCAGTGAATAAAACCAAGGTCAAAGAGGGTAAGACACTGAGAGTGGTGACTTCTATAGATTACACAGCAAAGGAGGAGCAGAGCCCTGACTAATAAATCCCCTACAGTCTCAATGCTTCTATTTAAAACAATATTAATAAGTGATTTCTTAGAACAATACATAGGCCCTAGTCCCAAAATTAAAGAAGTTGTGTGAATTTTTTTTTAATATTTATTTTTTTTTTAGTTTTCGGCAGACACAACAATTTTGTTTGTATGTGGTGCTGAGGATCGAACCCGGGCCGCACGCATGCCAGATGAGCGCACTACCGCTTGAGCCACATCCCCAGCCCTCAATTACAGATTTTTAATCTTCAGATCTGTGAAAGAACAGATTCTTAAGTATTCCAGTATGTGATAATAGAACAGATTCTTAAATCTTCCAGTATGTGATAATTTTTATGATAGCCCTGAGAAATTAATGCCATAACTTTTCCTAACTCCTTTTTGAAAGGACTCTATTCTGTGTCCCTTAGTCTGTTTCATTATCTCAGATGGTGAGATAGTGACTTGATAGAGATTTCTTTAAATGCCTGGGATCAAAAGGAAACAAAGTTAAATACTCTTCCAGCTCTGCTTTGAGCTCTAACATTTCTTTAATGTTGTGCCAGGTTACCTATAACTCTGTCTTTGCATAAACCTCCTCCTTTTATGCAGCTCACAGATTTACTAGACCTGTTAATCTAAGTTTTTGTCAGGTCTTCTTTAGAAAATCTCTGATCCTGGGCTTAAGTGTTGCTCTTTGGTTTCCATGGTACTTTCAGTGGGGATTTTGAGACTTTATTCCTCCTACAAACTTTCTTTTGAACCTCCTTCTTCCCACACTTTTGGGTCTGTTTGGTGCTTTCCCTAATCATTGTCCCATGTCCTGGCATCTGTGATATGGGCATTTCTTTAAATTTTGGAACTGGTACTGCCTCTGCCTGGATGGTGGGAGTATGGAATGAAGGTCATCCTCTGTGCTGGCATTTTGGGGAACCTCCAAATAGATTACAACATTTGACCACAGTATTTGAAGAACAAGGTTCCTGTAGTCCCTTGGCATCAGTCAGCCATAGTATAGGAATATGAGCCATTGTCCCCATGGCAACCACACTAGTGGAGAAAGGGGAATGGTAGATAGTTAAACAAAAATGCCACAATGCTTTGTTTCTGAAACCCAGTGTCCTTTTTCATTAAGCACTTTCCTGTTAAAAGATTTTTTTAAAAAAATTAGATTCTAGGGTTCCAAAAAAAGTTGATTTTTGTCCATCCTTGCTAGCTTACAATTGCTTCAGTGGAAGGATTCTTTGAATGCTTTATTTTGCCATTTTATGTGATATTCTTCTTTTTTATTTTGGACACTGGGGTCTCACTGTATTACCCAGGCTGGCCTCCCAACTCTTGGGCTCAAGTGGATCCTCTTCCCTGTTTCCTGAGTGGTTGGAACTAGAGGCATGCTGGGCCTGGCTGTCTTTTAATGTTATCCTTAAAGTGGTTGGATTATGTATGTAATTTTGCTTTTAGTTTTTTTTTTTTTTTTTATTTCTCATGATTATTTTGTTCCTGTGTTCCTCCTTTACCTGCCACCTTCCATTGGCTTTTCTAGTTTGTCATTTTAATTCCTTAAATAATTTAAAAATATTCTTACAAATTAATTTCTTAGGTGGTGTTGGGCTCATAATATATATCTTAACTTTTTACAATTTACTTCAGATTTATGCTAACTTTACTCTGGTCAGATGTAGAAACTTTATTCCTATGTAAAACCATTCCCTTTCCCCTATTTTTGCACTATTATTTCTAAATATGATACTGTATTTTATATTTATATAAATATATATACACACACATTATATAATTTTTGCCTTATATAATCATATCATTTTATAAAGCTTTGTGAAGAATGAATAGTAATAAGTCAATGCATTGATGCTTTTTGAATGCTTTATTTATCTTATCTACCAGTGTAGTTCTCTTCATTTCTTCCCATATATTCCAGTTACCATCTGCTATTAATTTTCTTTATTCAGTATAGCTTTATTCCTATCCTTTTGCTTTGTATTATTGTTATTTAATTTAATTTCTCTCTGCTATGGGTCCCAAAATATAATTTTATGCATAATGTTTTATGCAATTATTTTTAAGTAATATAAAAGAAACTGAAAAGCAACATATAATTATGCTGTCTTTTATCATTACCTATGTAACTACCTTTACACAAGCTTCATTTTTCCTTGTAAGTTTACATTGATGACTGATATTAATTTCTTTCAGCCTAAACAACTTCTGTCTGTATTTCTTTTAAGCTAATTTTGCTAGTAATTAATTCTGTTGAGTTTTTGTTTATCTTGGAATATTTTAAACCTTACTCTTATTTTTGATAAACAATTTTGCTGGTTTTAGGACTCTTGGTTAACAAGTTTTCCTTCGTTCCTCAGCTGGGGATTGAACTCATGGCCTCTCATATACTATCAAACACTCTACTACTGAGCTACTGAGTTACATGCACAGTTTGACAAGTGTTTCAGCACTTTCAGTGCGCTGTGCCACTGCCTTCTTGCCTCCATTGTTTCTGCTGAGAATGTCTGCTTTTCTTTCTTATTGTGGTTTCTATGTATTATTTTGGTGTTCATGGGATTTTTCTTTATCATTTAGTATTTTTTTGGGGAGGTGGGGGTTTACCAGGGATTGAACTCAGGGGCACTTGACCACTGAGCCACATCCCCAGCCCTATTTTTTTTTTTTTTATTTATTTAGAGACAGGGTCTCATTTAGTTGCTTAGTACTTCACTAAGTTGCTGAGGCTGGTTTTGAACTCACAATCCCTCTGCCTCAGCCTCCCAAGCCTCTGGGATTATAGGTGTGTGCCACTGTGCCCGGCTATCATTTAGTATTTTAATTATGATGTGTCTGGGTGTGAATCTCCTTGTATTTATACTATTTAGAGTTTATTGAAGATTTTAGATATGGAGATTAGTATTCTTCATCAAGTTTGAGAATTTGCATTCTTATTTCTTCAAATTTCTTTTGCCCAATTTCTGTCTTTTTCCATTGTGCATTAGCTGTGCTTTTGGACCATTTCTGTGTGTCTTCTTCCCATTGTGCTTTAGGTGATGTGCTTGATGAGTTCTACATTTCTCTGAAGCTCTATGCATTATTGTTCATGTTTTTTTTTTTCATTCTATTTCCTTAGATTGTACTATCTCTGTTAATTTGTCTTCAGTTTAGGTAATTCTTTTTTCCCAGCTCAAATGTATTGTTGAATCTCTATTAAATTTATACATTTCATTTATTGTATTCTTCAACTCCAGATTTTCCATTTAAAAAGAAATTTCTTTTTCTTTATTGATATTTTTAAGTTGATTGGTCATTGTTACATCTTTATTTAATTTATTACATATGTTTTTCAAATATATTGTTAATTGGTGCTTTTAAGTCTTTATCCAGTTCAGCATTTAGGCCCCTTCAAAGATAGTCTTTTGCCTGGTATTTTTTATTATGTTTCAGCAACACTTTTCTCTTTATATGCATATCTTACAATTTTGCGGTCAAAACAGCGTTTCAGATTATAGTGTCTGAATTCTGATATCTACCCACTCACATGTTGACTTCTTATTGTTTTAGTCATTTGTTTATGTTAATTTGAGTGGACTAGTGTGCAAAGCTCTGATGTCACTGCTGACTTATTTTTCTGATTTGTATCTTTTAGCCTGTCTTTCTAGAGGTTGTCCTTATGTAAGCACAAGCTACTTACTAATCAAAGGTTTTGCTTAAGATCCCCAAACCAGTAAAATTTTCATACTTAACTGTGAATCTGTATGTGGCATAGAGGCTACTTTCACAGTTCAAGGAGCTTACTTTTTGTGTTTAGGTTGGGAATAGTAGCTCATGAATTCCTTCTTTGGAATAGGAAAGCTCTATAGTGGACCAGGGATGAGTGTGAATGTGTTAGTTATTTCTTAATCATAGGAGTCTTCCCTGAGTTAGACTCTGATTATTGAATGATTGGTAAAATTTGTCCTTAAGCATCTTGAGCCAATATGAGTTTTGCCTTTATTGATACAAATCTTATTTTGTTGTCTTTTTTTAACTTAGGGAAACTAGGTTTTGCTATTTATTAATTTAATATTTAACTGATACATACAAACATAAAAATTGTGTATGTTCATGGCATATGACGTGACACTTGTATATGTGTGCATGTTATATAATATTTAAAGCAGGGTAAACGTATCTCCTCAAATATTTGTCATTTCTTTATGGTGAAAATATTCAGAATCCTTTGTCCCATTTTGAACTACACAGTACATTTTTGTTGTCTATAATCACTCTCCCTACCGTGCAATAGCACACCACGACTTGTACTTCTACGCAGTTATGACTTAGTATACATTGATCAATCAATTTTGTTATTCTAAATTTATTCATTTTATCAGTGCATTATAATTATACATAATAGTGAGATACATTGTGACATATTTTTACTTGCACATAGCATAGTTTGGTCAATTTCATTCCATAGTTCTTCCTTATTGGTTTCCTTCCTTTCCTCTCCCAGTCGTCTTCTTCTCTCTTTTTTCTTTCCCATATCAGGGATTGATTTACCATTACCATTAGCCACATCCCCAATACTTTTCTATATTTCATTGAGACAGGGTCTTGCTAAGTGGCTTAGGGCCTCACTAAGTTGCTGAGGCCGGCTTTGAACTTGCAATCCTCTTGCCTCAGGCTCAAGAACCACTAGGATTATAAGTATGCACCACCACACCCAGCCCTCTGTTCCTTTTGAGCACCTTTCAATTAGATGTAGTCTACCTGCATTATTGAAGGTGATTTCCTTTACTTAAGTTATTTTCTGCATCTACAAAATGTCTGCACAGCACACTTCTGTTTGACTTTTTAAAAAATATTTTTTATTTGTTTTAATTAGTTATACGTGACAATAGAATACACTTTGATACATCAGATGTAATGGAGTATAATTTCTCATTCTTCTGGTTATACATGAAGTAGAATCCCATTGGTTGTATAGTTATATATGTACATAGGGTAATAATATCTGATTCATTCTACTATCCTTCCTAATCCCATATCCCCTCTCCTCCCTTCACCCCTTCTACCTAATCTAAAGTAAGTCTACTCTTCCTTAGTCCCCTCCCGCCATTATAAATTAGCATTTGCATATCAGAGAAAACATTTGGCCTTTGGTTTTTGGAGAGTGGCATGTTTTGCTTAGCATGATATTCTTCAGCTCCATCCATTTACCAGCAAATGCCATAATTTCATTCTTCTTTAAGGCTGAATACTGTTAAACATTTTTTAAATTCATTCATGTGTTGAAGGGTACCTAGGTTAGATCCACAGTTTAGCTATTGTGAATTGAGTTGCTATAAACATTGATGTGGCTGCATCACTGTAGTATGCTGATTCGAAGTCCTTTGGGTATAAACCTACGAGTGGGATAACTGGGTCAAATGGTGTTTCCAGTCCAGGTTTTCTGAGGAATCTCCATACTGCTCTCCAGAGTGGTTGCAACAATTGGCAGGCCCACCAGCAATGTATAAGTGTGCCTTACCTCTACATCCTTGCCATAATTTATTGTTGCTTGTATTTTTGATGAATACCATTCTGACTGAAGTGAAATGAAATCTCAGTGTAGTTTTGATTTGCATTTCTCTAATTGCTAGAGCTGTTGAATATTTTTTTAATATGTTTGTTGATTGATTGTATTTCTTCTGTGAAGTGTCTGTTCAGATCCTTAGCCCATTTATTGATTGGGTTATTCATTTATTTGGTTTTTGATGTTAAGTTTTTTTGAGGTCTTTACATATCCTGGAGATTAATATTCTATCTTAGGTGCATATGGTAAAGATTTTCTCCCATTCTGTAGGCTCTTTCTTTACATTATTGATTGTTTCCTTTTCTGAGAAGAAGCTTTTTAGTTTGAATCCATCTCACTTATTTATTCTTGATTTTACTTTTTGGAATTTAGGAGTCTTGTTAGGGAAGTCAGATCCTAAACCGACATTGTGAATATTTGGATCTACTTTTTCTTCTGGTAGGTGTAGTGTCTCTGGTCTAGTACCTAAGTATTTGATCCACTTTGAGTTGAGTTTTTGTACAGGGTGAGAGATAGGGGTTTAATTCAATTTTATTACATGTGGATTTCCAATTTTCCTAGCACCACTTATTGAATAAGCTATCTTTTCTCCAGTGAATGTTTTTGGTACCTTTGGTAGAAAACCTTGAAAAATTTCTAGAGTTATATAACCTACCCAAACTGAATCAGGAGGACATACATGATTTAAACAGATGAATTACAAGTAATGAAATAGAAAAAAAAAAAAAAAAAACCATGAGAATCTACAAAAACAAAAAAAGTACAGAACCAGATGGAATCTCGGATGAGTTCTATAAGACCTTCAAAGAAGAATTAACACCAATACTCCTCAAACTATTCCATGCAATAGAAAAGGAGGGAACCCTTCCAGATTCATTCTGTGAGGTTAACATCATCCTGAAACTAAAACCAGACAAAGACATATCAAAGAAAGAAAACTTTAGACCAATATCCTTAATGAACATATATGCAAAAATTTTTAATTCCTCAAATATTTGTCATTTCTTTATGGTGAAAATATTCAGAAATCGCATACAAAAACATACTAAAAAGGTAGTACACTGAGATCAAATAGGGTTCATCCCCTGGATGCTAGGTTGGTTCAACATGGAAATCAATAAATGTAATTCATCACATCAATAGACTTAAAAACAAGAATCATATGATCATCTCAATAGATGCAGAAAAAGCATTTGACAAAATATAGCACCGCTTCATGTTCAAAACACTAGAAAAACTAGGGATAGTAGGAACATACCTCAATACTATAAAAACTATATATGCTAAACCCAAGGCTAACATCATTCTAAATGGAGAAAAATTGAAAGTGTTCCCTCTAAGAACTGGAACAAAATGAGGATGCCTTCCTTTTCACCATTTCTATTCAACATTATCCTTGAAACTCTAGCTAGAGTAATTAGACAGGAAAAAGAAATTAAAGGGATATGAATAGGAAAAGAACTCAAACTGTCATTATTTGCCAATAACATGATTTTATATTTAGAAGACCCAAAAGTTTTACAGAAAACTTCTAAAAGTTATAAATGAATTCAGCAAAGTAGCAGGTTATAAAATCAATACCCATAAATCACGTTACCTTCCTATACATCAGTGATGAATCTACTGAAACAGAAATTAGACTACCCCATTCACAGTAGTCTCAAAAAAAAAAAAAAAAATTCTTGGGACAATCAATCTGACAAAAACAGGTGAAAGACCTCTACAAAGAAAACTATAGAACACTAAAGAAAATAATTGAAGAAAACCTTAGAAGATGGATAGCCCCTCATGCTCCTGGCTGTGCGAATTAATATTGTCAAAATGGCCATGCTACCAAAAGCTTTATACACATTTAATGCAATTTGAATTATAATCCCAGTGACATTCTTCATAGAATTAGAAAAAAACAATCTTAAAATTCATTTGGAAAAATAAGAGGCCCAGAATAACCAAAGCAATCCTTAACAAGAAGAGTAAAGCAGGAGGCATCACAATACCAGATCTTAAACTGTACTACAGAGCCATAGTAACAAAAACAGCATGGTATTGGCACCAAAACAGACACATAAACCAATGGTACAAAATAGAAGACACAGAGGCAAACCCACATAAATACAATTATTTGATAGAAGTCTTAACTGTAGTCTTGCTCTAATTTTCCTAAGTGAATGCAGCCTAGCATGTGCACACAGACTTCTCTTAAATTTGTTCTTTTTGTGGTATCCCATATTTCTTGAATGTTCTGCTTGTGGCTTCTTATCATTTTTGCTGTGTGGTCTATGTTCTTTTCAAGATGATATATTTTATCTTCATTGTCTGATGTCCTATCTTCTAAGTGGTCTACTCTGTTGGTGATGCTTTCATTTGAGTTTTTAATATGGTTTATGATTTCTTTCATTTCAAGGCTTTCTGTTTTTGTTTTTTGAACCTCTATCTCCCTGTTGAGGTGATTTTTTGCTTCTTGGATTTGTTTATGTAGCTCATTGTAGAAGTGATCTTTCACTGCCTGTATTTGTTCTCTTATGTCTTCTTTGAGATCCCAGAACATTTTAACCATGTATATCCTGAAATCTTTCTCTGTCATTTTTTTCTGCTGCAGCTGCCAATGCTTCTAATGATGTGTTGTCTTGATTTGTTTGTGGTACTTTCTTTTCTTGTCTTTTCATGTTGCTCATATGTCTTCCTTTGCAGCTCTGTGGATCTTGTGTGTTATTGTTTTTACCCTATAGATAGGGTAGGGTTCCAAGATCCTTCTTTTGTGGAGAGGGATAATGTTAACAGATCCCAATGTCAACAATGCATCACCTATGAACAAACTGTTATTATTAAGACATTTATAGTTTAGTCTCAGTGTCCAGAAATGTTGGATTAAATTATTATTTAAAATATAATCAGTAGTTTCATAAAAAGATTTACAGTTTCTGGTGATGGACAATGAACTGGGAGTCAGGCATAGGACGATATGCTGAGGGGGAAAGATATGAGTGTATAGATTTAATATATCTTAGGAAATGTGAAGGAGAAATCTAATGAAGAGGGTTAGTAGCAGGGGAGTAGACAGGAAGTAATTTAAGGTAGACAAGTACATGGGAAGACAGTAGAGTACATAAAACAAACACAAATATGTATTTAGAAAAATACAGGATGTAAAAATAGTGAAATTTGGAGGATGAAAGAAGAAGAAAGAGAAAAAAGGGAAAGAAAGAAGAAAAAGAAAAAAGAAAAAAAGGCTTATGTAATTCCTCTATATTACATTATTCAGGTGACTCAGTCCTCAAAGTCCTATTTCATGCAAAGTTCTTGGTTTCACATATGTTTGTGATGTGAGGGTCAGAGGATAGAAGGGTAGAAGAGAAAGAAGAAGGAGAAGAAGAATTAGAGATCTCTTTCTTTCCTCCTTCTCTTCTTATCCAGTAGGTGGAGTTGTCTGTGTTAAGCTGGTGTCTCTACCCTCAAGATGGTGTAGGTAACCAAGGTGAGAACACTGGACCTGGTGTGGAGGGTCTGGAAGTGGGAAGTGCCACCCATCAGTCCCAGGGGAATTGCACTTCATGGGTCTCTTTTTGTGACCACTTGTCTGACTAAACCCCCAGTATCATCTCCCTCTTTTGCCTGGAGATTTCACAGATCCTGATCTCTCTGTTATGCCCCAGACTTTAGTCCCCCCCCCCCCTCTTACTTATCATATCCCAACTTCCAGACCTCTCACCCCCAGGCTCACACCAGGTGGGCAGCGCCCTGGTCACACTGCACTCCTGTCCACCTGAGAGCTGTTTTTGTGTTGGGTGGTCCCTGTGCCGAATTATCGCTGCTGGGGGTCAGGGAATTGGAAACCAGGTACCTGCTCAAATGGAGATCTGATCTGATAGCCATGCCCACCAAAAATGGTGAGAAAGGTTTTCCAAGATGGAAGTCCATGTGCTTCCAGTGCAGGGGTGTCTGGTGAGGTGGGGGGACCTGTCAATGTCCTTGTGCTGTGGATAGGTAGCATCCGAGTGACCTACGTGGGAGCAGACTCATTCTGGAGTTCCGCAGAGGTACTGATAGGTGATTCTGCTAAGCTGGAACTGTGCGTGAGCTAGAGATGTGAGCTTTGGGTCTGGAGTCCAGAGACCTACTTGAATGCCAAGGCTCTGATTTCTTCACAGGTGGTCACAGCGCTGGTGATTTCTGCGAAAATCTGCTGTATAGGGGGTCCTCTCACACTCTCTGAGATGTTGTATTCCGTCTAGGTGAGACCTTGCAGAGAAGCTGCCTGACTGCTTTCTTGGTTTCATGCCACAGAGCAGCCAGAAACAGGATCTCCTCTATTCTGCTATCTTGGATCATCCAGACTTCTCTACTTGTAATATGAGTTTGATCCCAGAAGGATCTTACATAGCTCTCTTTTCCTGGTTCTCTTTGTTAAATAAACTGTTGGTTGGTTTGCCATTTTACTTGTTGTTACTAGTTGATGAAGATTGCTATTGTTTTAAACTACATGTTTAAGCATGAATTTGTCTTTGCTCTGTTATAAATAATGTCAGCCCTAGCAGCCTGCCTCTCTACCTTTGACAAAAACCTCAGCTTTATATGTGGAGTTTGTAGGCAGGCCCATAATTCTTCCAGAGTGACACCTTGCTGTATCAATTTCACTGGGGGGTTCTGTTTACATTTTTCAGAATGGAACTTATACTTTAGGAGCAAAATGGTGGAGGGGCAATTTGGGCCTCAGTATTCATAAAGTGCGGCTTCTGGGTCAAAAAAATCTTTGCGCATGAATGGGAAGAAAGGGAAACTCAACCCTCCTGACAGTGCCTGTTTGGAATAGAGCTTTTGTAATGTATAGCTGGGGGAGGGATGATACACTGCCTGTTCCTCCTCAGGTGAAGCTGTACATTAAACTTGGAGATGAATAAGAGCCCCCTATTTAGCAGCGTCCATTTATATATTACCTTCTGTAATGCACTATGGGGCTGGAAGTGGGAGGTGATTGTTGTTTTCATGTCACAGACTCTTCCTGTACTTACTCAATTTTCACAGTTTTTCCTAAATATATGTTTTGTTTGTTTGTTTGCAGTGTGCCCTTAGGTTGATTTCCAGAGAACCTAATTTTCATCAGTTGTTTCATGGTTAATACGTTGGGAGATATTTTGCTGAGTTCCTCACATAGCTATTTTAGAAATTCTGTCTTCTGCTTGGTTTTTAATTATTTATGTTAAATCTTAGAACAGAAAGTGCTCATAAAATTGTGTTAGGTATGACTTTTCAGTTTTACATTGATATGCATTATAAGACATTATTGCTATGTTAATTTTAGATTTTATCAGTAAGTACACCAAATATTAGCATAGCATTAGCTTTTTAACATAGGAATTAACATGTGAATGAGTCTTTGTGAAATATGGTATATGAATTCAGAGGAATCATTGTATATTTTCTTTTATGTAAATGGACTAGAGTTGCAGGAAATAGAAAGTGAAGTTGTTGTTACTTATTTTTATTTAATTTGAAAAATTCTTTGGAATTGTATTGATTCCTAATTTTTGTCCTGTCCTTTGTCATACAGATTTGAAACCAAAATAGACTCATTTCATATTACTGGCTTACCAGATAATTCAAAAAAAAACCTCGCCTCCTGTCTTCATTGGATGGTACATCACTCTTCCAGATTATATTTGAGATAAATCCATTAGATGAAACTGTTTCTCAGAGGTGTATCATAGAAGCTGAACCATTGGAAATGATATATGATGCAGTTAGTATTTTTTATGTTACCAATTTTTTATATAATTTAGATTGCCTTGAGATTGTGCTTCATATTAATGATGCTTTTTATTTATTTATTTATTTTTTAACAGAGGACAGTGAATAGTATAATAGAATTCTTCAGGCCTCCAAAAGAGGTACGTCTAGCACAGCTCACTTCAGCAACTTTAACAAAACTTGAAGAATTTCGTGAAAAGACAGCAACAGGTAAATTAATTATATTTAATAAATTAAATACTGTTTCATACTTCATAATTTTATTTATGTTAACATGATTTTGGTAAAGTTTAAATTTATTTCTAGAATGGATACAGTGTAATAGAAATTAATTTGTTACTTTTTCCCGGGGGGGGGGGGCGGTGGTGGTGGTGGTGGTGGTAATTAGAGTTTGAGCTCCCTGGCACTCAACTATTGAGCCACATCCCTAGCCCTATTTTGTATTTTATTTAAAGATACGGTTGCTTAGCAACTCACTGTTGCTTAGGCTGGCTTTGAACCTATGGATCCTCCTGTCTAAGCCTCCCGAGCTGCTGGGACTACAGACATGTACCACCAGGCCCAGCAATTTATTACTTTTCTATTGAAAGCATGTGTAATAATAATCATTTTTTATACTCAGAAAGTTGATAGTTAGGATCTTTGGACCTCTGTTTTTGACAATAGGCCTGTCATTTCCTTACCATAGTTTGATATATTGGCCTCAGAAAATAAAAGTTCCATCCTTTTATGGGAAGGGTTAAAGTTACAGATTTGGTTTTTAAAATGATAGTTCATTATAGTGAACAATCAGCACAAAAGCAATTACTATTTTAGCCAGTCTCTTAAAACTGTGAAGACAGTAACTTATAATCAAATCAGCGAAAAATACATTGAGTTTATTAATGTAGGAGGTTAGGAGATTTGTAGGTCTAGGAGATCAGGCTCAAATTAACTCAACATAAACTCGAAACTCTATTTATGATCATTATTATTAGGCACTCCTACACAGGAACCTTTCCTTTATAGTCTCCAACTTTACTTACTTTTGGTAGAGTTGACACAAGTGTACATTTTAAATTACATTTAAAACAACAACAACAACACATCTTTTTTTCCTTTTAAATGTCCGTGAAGGACTGTGCTTAGGCTATACTGTTTTGGTAGGTGTTTAAGACCAAGTTGGTCAAAACCACCTTGTTCCTATCTACTCTTAAGAGTCAGCTGAGATTCCTTGGGGATGTGTGTTAAGCCTCTTGGCTTTCCTCTACCAGTGGTGCCATCTGCCAGGATGGGTCAGTCACATATGGGTCCATATGTGACTTCTCTTGTAAGCATGGAGGGCATTACCTTCTCCAGTGACCCTCCTCCAAAAACTGACTTTGAAGAATATAAGAAGGGTAGTTATAGGGTTTATAGGATTAAACTAATTTTCCCCAGGAAGTTATCCCTCTGTTCTCCAAGGGTTGAAATTTAGACCTTACTGGAAGGAGGCACGCACGCTATGACTCATAGGATATTGGAGAAGCCATTATGGTGCCATGCTAACAAACTTGCTGAAAACCTGCTTCTGAAATGTTCTAGAAATCCTTCCTTAGGTGATAGGGAAAGGTGTTCAGGCATCCCCTTACATACATTCTGTCCTGAAAACACCTGAGGAGAATGATTCTAAAGGAAGATGCTGGCTATTGGGTACTGTTGTCCCTTATGTGCTACCTGTGCTTAGTGTTGGAGAAAGCTGCATTGTTGCAGCATCTTGCTGAGGGGTTGCACTAAAATCAAGTAGTAAGATCCTTTCTTTTTACAGTCTTTCCTTTATTCTATCTTATCTTCAGTGCTTGTTGGTAAAAGAAAAGTATTGAAGGGGCTCAGCTCCAGTTTCATAGAGCAGGCAAAAGGGTGAATTTGGAGTTGAGGAAATAAATTGATAATAGGACCAGATATTATGAAGGAAATGAGAATGATGGATGTCCTAATTTAGTTTTGGTAATTGTACCAGAGATCCATTTGAAAAATTGATACAAGATTCAATTCTCTTAGAGGATAAGAGGCAGTGATCAAATCTGGATAGTAACTTAGAAAAGAATTTGGAAGTGCAGAAAGCTGGTTCTAATGTAGTGAATGTGAGGCGGAGAGTGGAACGATGTTAAAGAGGCACAATCTCAATTATGCAAAACAATGATGGAGAATTAAGCAGAGGATTTTATTATAAATATGAGAAATAGGGGTGAGACATAAGTAGGTTTAACATTTAAAATAAAATTTTCCTCCTTCCTTTCCATTGAAAGTAACATAGGGAAATAGATCATTGTGTCGTAACATTAAGAAAGGATTCACTGACACCAGATTGGCCAGGGTGGTGTGGGGGGAAGGGAGAGGGTATGGGAATGGGAAATACAACTGATGAACTGGACAAAAATTTCCTGTGTTTCCTATATGAATATATGACCAGTGGAACTCCACATCATGTACAACCACAAAAATGGGAAGTTATATTCCATGTATATATGATATGTCAAAATTCATTCTACTGTTATGTATAACTAAAAAAGAACAAATAAAAAAACGTTTAGGGGGAAAAGAAAGAAACAATTCATTGAAAGTGAGGCATAGGACTTCCAGGGAGTATAGGGCATAGATTTACAGAGGCAGGAGGAATTCACAGACAGATAATTTGAGTTGAGGAACCATTAGCCTAGAGATGAAGATAGAGAAATATGCTTTAACGGGTAGAATCTGGAGGATTTTGAAGGTCAGACTGTCCCTTTTGGGTACTTCTTATGACTTACTCAGCAAATAAACTTGAGTAAATTGTACAATCTGTGTTTGAATCCAGATCATGGCGGCGGGAATGGTATGAGCAACTGTGTTTTAGTCAGTTCTGTGTTTTAAGTTCTAAGCTTATGGGATGATTGTCAGAATTTGATGATCTGTCAGTCTGTATTCATTTCTATCTTTGACTTTACTTTTCATCCTCATTTTAAGAGATTTCGTTTGAATCTGCTTTGTTTAGGTTATTGGAGATGTCAATAGTCCCTTTACCCCCAGAGTATTTCTTGGTTCAGCCTAGGCAAGGCCTTTGGAATTCCTTGAAAATGCTAGTTTTGTTATTAATTTATCGTATTTCTAATAAGAACTGGTCCAGACTATGATCTTAGGCTATTTTCTATTATTATATAAATGTATATATTTAAATTATTTTTTATTGAATTCACTTTCTCCTTTAGCTTGTTTATCAAATTAATCATATGCTGGCACTTGACACTTCATATATGTTTTTAAACTTTACATTTCTTTATAAGTATATTATATTTTACATATCTACTTATAATTTTATCTTATTGTATAACTCTGAGGGTCTCCTTCCATTTCCATACAATTTCCCTTCTCTCTCCCTTTCCCTCCCACCTCTCATCCCTGTTTAATGTTAATCTTCTTCTCATGCTCTTCGACCCTACTCTGTTCTTAGTTACTCTCCTTATATCAAAGAAGACATTTGGCATTTGTTTTTTAGGGATTGGCTAGCTTCACTTAGCATAATCTGCTCTAATGCCATCCATTTCCCTGTAAATTCTATGATTTTGTCATTTTTTAATGCAGAGTAATACTCCATTGTGTATAAATGCCACATTTTTTTTATCCATTCATCTATTGAAGGGCATCTAGGTTGGTTCCACAGTCTTGCTATTGTGAATTGTGCTGCTATGAACATCGATGTAGCAGTGTCCCTGTAGCATGCTCTTTTTAGGTCTTTAGAGAATAGACCGAGAAGGGGAATAGCTGGGTCAAATGGTGGCTCCATTCCCAGCTTTCCAAGAAATCTCCATACTGCTTTCCAAATTGGCTGCACCAATTTGCAGTCCCACCAGCAATGAGCAAGTGTACCCTTTTCCCCACATCCTCGCCAGCACTTGTTGTTGTTTGACTTCATAATGGCTGCCAATCTAACTGGAGTGAGATGGTATCTTAGGGTGGTTTTGATTTGCATTTCTCTGACTGCTAGAGATGGTGAGCATTTTTTCATGTACTTGTTGATTGATTGTATGTCCTCCTCTGAGAAGTGTCTGTTCAGGTCCTTGGCCCATTTGTTGATTGGGTTGTTTGTTCTCTTATTGTCTAATTTTTGGAGTTCTTTGTATACTCTGTTTTGAACAGACAACAATAAAAAATTAAAAAAAAAAAAAAGAAACTTAGACCTATTATGGAAACCTATTACAGGAACAGAAAAGAGAATATCTATATTAAATGCTATGTTAAATTGCGAAAAAAAAATAATAATTTTATCTTATTATAAGTACATTTAAAGTTATTGACTTATTCAATTTGAACATGTATTCTTCAATGAATATTTTAATTGTAAGGCTTATATTAAAATATACTGATCTGCCTACATTTATGTCACTTTACTAATAATCCTTCTTAATAGTGTCACAAAACATGGAATACGTTCTTTTGGGAATTTGTCCTTTGAAGAAAAAAGGACTATTATAGGAGTCATTGTAGTTCCAAATAGGAATATCATGAACTGTTCAAATACTGAATTTTCTGAATCTCTTCTTTTAAATCATAGAGCTTTTCTTGCAAGGTTTTTAAATTAATACCTGCCCTTCTCATTTAATACTCTTATGACCTTGGTCTAACCATGGTCCTATTCTGAAAAAAAAAAAAAAAAAAAAGTTCAGTTAAACTATAGATATTATTGACTGCAGTTTGAGGGTTTATTTTCTTATTATAATAGTTTAGTTTCTTATTATTTATAATTCACATTGAAAATACCTAGTCCTCACAATCATTTTTGTGATAGTTTTCTTCCCTGCCTTCCTTCTTGTCATTGTGAAATAAGGTGCCTTTCTATTTAGGTAGCAGATCTCTTGAAATTTTATAAATCAAAACATCTTTTTTTTTTTTCACTAAAACAGATTTGATGGCTTTTTAAAGAATTTATTGATATAAAGGAGGGGTTCCTATCTGATGGAGTCATTAATAATTTGATTTAAAAGTTGATGCTGGGGCTGGGATTGTGGCCCTGTGGTAGTGCACCTGCCTTGGATGGGTGAGGCTCTGGGTTCGATCCTCAGCATCACATAAAAACAAGTCAACAACAAATAAATAAAGGTTAAATTAAAAAAAAAAAAGCTGATGCTGGACTCCAGCACTAAAGTAGATTAATTTGGCTTACTAATCACATGCAAGTGATTGAATTAAAATTTTTTGAACAATATCTAAGGAATGTGGAACTCTGGTTTGTTGCCTTTTCTGGTTTACATATGATTTTATTAAAGATGATTTAATGATCCAGCAGTTTTCATCCTTTCAGAGTAAAATCATCAAGATCAAGTTACCATTGTTTAACTGTATTAAATTTATGAGTTGGAATGACTGCATACAGATTCTAATAGTAACCATGAAAAAAATGTTTCATATCACTTAATTTTTTTTTTTAGGTCAGTATCTTTCTCCCCAGTTTTAGCCAAATTGAATGTGTGGGCTAAAAACCATTGGTTTGTTTTTGTTTTTTTTGAAATTGCTCTAATTTTATACTCAGATTTAATTAGTGTACACATTAACCAACAAATAATTTGCATTTATTTTGGAAATATTTTGCTCAAGATTATTTTGAAATCAATACTAGTTTCATATTATTTTATGATTATGCTATCAATTTGTATGTTTAGTGATTCTGTATTTCTTAAGTAATTTCTGAGAAGTATTCATTTCAAAGGTTTAAATTTTCTACAGGTATTTTGTATATTATTGAAACACAGAAAGTTCTTGACCTCAGAATTAACTTGAAGGCTTCATATATTATTGTACCACAAGATGGAATTTTTACTCCTACATCTAATCTACTACTTTTGGATCTTGGTCATCTAAAGGTACATAATAATAATATTTGATTCATGATATGGCATTTAGGGTATTATGAATCTTGTTTTTAAGGCTGTTTGATTGGCTTACTGATTTGTAGATTTGTGGTAGATACTAGTATTTGAGAAATCTTCCTTTCTGGTAAAGAAAGTGCAGTGTCATTGAATTAGGTGTTCCCGCCCTCCTTCTAAAAGAAAAATAACCAATTGAACTCTTAAGGGCAGGAGTAAACTGAAAAATTATATTTGTAGAATTTGAGTTGTACTTGAAAAGTTTATTTCCTTTTCTGTTCAATCTTTACTTGATTAATTAAAGTAAAATAGAGGGAATTCTGGAGATAATCAAATATATCTTTATTCTTTTGAAAATTTTGTGTATAATACTGATATTTTAATTATATATAAATATTGGCATTTTAATTTTATCAAATGATTTAAAATTGAGAGATGGTTATCTATTTACCAAAGTTATTTTCTTTTTCTTCCAATTATGAACTTTTTTCTTCTCAAATAGTAAGTAAAGAACAATTATTTTTGACTTTTTTTTTTAAAGAGAGAGAGAGAGAAACAGAGAGACAGAGAATTTTAATATTTATTTTTTAGTTATCGGCGGACACAACATCTTTGTTTGTGTGTGGTGCTGAGGATCGAACCCGGCCGCACGCATGCTAGGGGAGCGCGCTACCGCTTGAGCCACATCCCCAGCCCCTATTTTTGACTTTTGAGACCTGTGCTGTGCTACCCATTAGATACATTTGATTAAGTTAAAATTAAACAAAAATTCAGTTCCTTAGTGACATATTAGTCATATTTAAGAGTTTTGAAGTCAGAAGTGGCCAGTGGCTGTTGTGTTGAACAACATAAAAGTTCTATTAAACAGCCCTGCTCTAAATCATTAAGGATAGAGAAATACCAGTAACAATTTAAAGGTCTAAGAGAGTTGAAAAATGTTAGAATTGATTTCTTTTGGCTACCTAACAAGTATGTGCCTTTCCTTAATATTGGCGGTTTCTTTTATTGATTGATTATACTCTGCACTGGGAACATATGTAGACATTCACTGGCTTTATATTTATTTATTTATTTATTGATTGATTGATTTTTTCTGGCTTTATATTTATAATAAGCCTATACAGCTAATTATTCACATTTGAATTTGGTTATTGAATTGTTTCAAGGGCAGTATGGTACAGTGGGAAGAGCATAAGGTCAGGAGTTAAGTATATAGTTTTGTGTCATTTGGTAATTCACTTAATCTGTTACCCAAAATTCATTACATTTCAAAGTTAATAATTTTTGACTGTTTATTTCACATGAGATATATAAAATAGAAGAAAAACTGTTTATATGTGTGTGTTTATGTTTAAATATGTACACACACAGATATCCATCTATACCTATTTATTTATTCATCAGTGAGTGAAAGAATAAGATCTTTGAGTGATTCCTGGAATGTTAAGTGAAAAGAATCCCATGTCAAGAAAAGGGAGAATACAGTATAACATCTTTGGAGTCACATAAATGGCAAAGTTGGGTCTTAAATTTCACCATCCTAATATTAAATCCTAGACTCTAATTGCTATAAAACTATCTAAATATCTGTCTTTGTACAATGAAAACGTTTTATAAGCTAAATTTATCTCTGGGTTGATCTGGCTCTCAGTGAGGAGTCTTATCAGATTTTAAGTATTTGTAGATGTATTATTTCTAGTACTGTCTTGGTTTTCCTCTTTTAATATAAGTAATGGGAAATATAACTTAACATGTAAAAATTTACCTTATGTCCTTTCCTTCTCATTATATATCTTACGAATAATGACTTTTCTAATAGCATTACAATATGTGTCTGCATGTGAGTTTCTTTTCCTATTAAATTTTTACATTATAGGTCTGAAAGATAAAAACTTTATACTTATATTTTGAAATATTTTGCATAGTCTAAACTTTTAAAATTAACCTCAAGGTGGCAAGTAAAATTCGTTCGGAATTACCAGATGTGAAACAAGGTGGGACCAACCTTGAAGAAATTATGCAAAGAGCTTATGATTCCTTTGATATTAACCTTACAAGCATACAACTACTTTATAGTAGAGTAGGTAAGTATAAAATGCATTATTGATTGATTTTGCTGAAAGTAATTTAATTAGGTTTTTAGATACTTTGTCTAAAGACATTCTTCATAATTTTTGAATTAGAAGTAATAGTATATATTGTCTAAAGGTGTTCAGGGCAGCCTCCAGCAACAAATGTCATTAGTGCCAAGGTTGAGAAATCCTGATCCATATCAGAATTTCTAACCTTGTACCAAAGATTGGCACATATTGCTAATGATATGTGTACATATTTTTTATGTACACATATTTACTTTTTAAATTTTAAATTTATTTTTCTTGCAGTATTGGGGATTGAGCCCAGAGTTTTGCAAATGGTAGTCTAGAACTCTACCACTGAGACTCACTCTTAACCCTGTTGATGATATTTGTGTTCACAGTTGGATAACCAGAAGAGGCAAAGAGGTTTTTCAAAGCTAGAGGCAACTAATCTAGAGTCTCTGATAGCCTAGACTATAGGTAGCCAAACAAAGCCTGAGGAGGTTCACTCTCCTGGGCATCTGTATCCCAATCATTGTGGTATACAGTCATGCATCAGTGGTCAAGTTCATTTTTTAGATGAAGACAACTAGAAGTTTATTTGACAACAAAGTCAAAAGTCTATAAATGCTTTTTCAGAGAATAAATTATGGCATTTGGTATGTTTGAATGGACATTTTGGTCATAGGTTTTTAAAGTCTGTGAGCCATACTTAATATTTAAGATACTAAAATGGTTAAAATTTTAAAAATCCATTATTACTGTGAAGATTATTGAAATTCTTTTTGATTAATTGTTCTCAAATAATTGAATCCCTTTTTTTTTGAACACTTTTTTTTGATATGGTGTTTACTTTATATAATTGTCATAGAATCCCTTGAAAAATTCTGAAATGTATGCTTCTAAATATCACATTTTTATCTATCTCAATACTGGTGGTAGAATTTTAAAAATTATAATAAAGCCCATTTTACTACTTATCTCCATGAGTGTAACATTTCCTTGGCTGGTTTTTCAAGATAAGAAGTTTATCTGACTTAGAGAGTAATTAGGTGCAAATGAGGTAGTTTGTGTGAAAATGCATTGAGATCACATTCATCTTATTTTTGTGTGTGTGTGTAGGGCTGGGAATTGAATGTTGAGTCTTAGGAATGCTAGACAAATATTCCACCTTCAAACTACACCCCTAGCCCTAAATAAAATTTTAAAGTTATTTCTTTCTGATTATAAATGTCTACTTTAGAAAATCTGGATGATTCAGAAAACAAAAAGAACCATCCTTTGTCTTATTGCTTAGACATGAGCTCTGTTGGTACTTTTAGTGTTTTCTTTTTAAATATTTATTCTTAAGCTTTAGGTGGATACAATATATTTAGTTTACATTTATGTGGTGCTGAGGATTGAACCAGGTGCCTTGTGCATGCTAGGCGAGCACTCTACCACTGAGCCAAAACTCTAGCCCCTCTTTTAGTGTTTTTTACAACATATGTGTCCACAGATGTATTGGATATGCTGTGTAATGTTAATGTGTGTAGGTATTTGTGATTTTTAAGGCAGCTTTACATAGTTTTTAAAATCCAAATAATTCTTTTACTTTACCAATAATTTTTGGTCACTGGAATTTATGATTTTTATTGGCTGTGTTGTGTTCTAACATAGTAAATAAATAAGTAAATAAATATTTAATATTACATATTAAATAACATAATTCTTAATTCACATATATACCACAATTTTTGTATCTCTGTTTGTATATAAAGTATGTTGTCACTCAATTCAAGTCTTCATACATGTACTTTGTATAATGATGTCCATCACATTCTACCATCCTTGCTAATCCCCTGCCCCCTTTCTCCCCGCCCCATCCCTCTTCCCTATCTAGAATTCATCTATTCCTCTCATGCTCCCCCTCCATACCCCACTATGAGTTAACATCATTATATCAGAGAAAACATTTGGCATTTGGTTTTGGGGGGATTGGCTGACTTCACTTAGCATTATCTTCTTCAATGCCATCCATTCACCTGCAAATGCCATGATTTTGTTCTTTTTAATGCTGAGTAAAATTCCATTGTGTATATATGCCACATTTTTTTTATCCATTCATCCACTGAAGGACATCTAGGTTGGCTCCACAGTTTAGCTATTGTGAATTGTGCCACTATAAACATTGATGTGGCTGTGTCCCTATAGTATGCTGTTTTTAAGTCCTTTGGGTATAGTCTAAGGAGAGGAATAGCTGGGTCAAATGGTGGTTCCATATCCTTTTTCTGCTTATTTTTGCCCTATTTCTACAGCTTTCCTTAGCAGACATCTCACATTACTGGCATCTTTTAATCTCAGGGACCTCCTCTGTAGCTACATTCTCCTTCTTATGTCTTCATGCATCACACTCTCAGGTGAAGACTGCAAGTACTTCAACCCTGCTATATTTTGCCTGGTTTCCCAGGACTTCCTGTGAAATCTTGGTGGAAGTCTTCATTACCCCTAACTCCAGCATCCTTCAATTCTGCAGAACCAGCACCATATGGTTGATGTTAATGTCTGCTACCATCTTGAGCAGTAGCCAAGCCTCCTGGGACCATAGCTACTGCAACATCTGAATGTCTGGGCAACTAAGCCCAGTGAAACAATTTCCTAGGCCCCCCTGTGCAGTAGGGCACTACAAGGGTATCTTTCAAAGGAATTTTTTCTTTTACACCCTTGAGTCTGAGATGGGTGTGATCTTGCCAATTCCTGAGATGCTCTCAAACCATCTGTCCTATTGTCTCTTTGTAAAGTACTTAGCAGCTCTTTAGTTGTTATAATCTCTTCAGCAATCACATCATTCTTGTTCCCAGTTTTATTTTTACTTTCTTGGCAAAATTTTGTAAGTTTTTCATATTTTTACACTCCCTTCTCTGCTTCTTGTTTTCACAGTAAACTTGGTTAAAAGTTGCTACAATATCCATACCACTGCCTGAATGCTGTGCTGCCTTAAACTTTCCTCCACCAGATGACCTAGTACATCATCTTTAAATTCAGTCTCACAAAAAGTATCAAGACTTGGGAAAATATAGCCTACTTCCTTGCCAGAAAATAACATGCTAGTCCAATTTGCAATAGTCCTCCTCCTCTGAAACCTCATGAGCCTAGACTTTATCATCCATAGTCCTATCAGCATTCTGGCCTTCTGAACTCCCACGAGAATCACCCATTAAGCTCCACTTACAACATGCTAAAGCTTTTCCAGCTTGCATCTCTAAACTTCCCAAAATTCATCCTTTCCTGCAAACCACCTTCAAAAGCTTCAGAACGACATAGTCAGGTTAGACACAGTAACAAGACCACTTCTCAATACCAATGTCTGTTTTATTCAAATTTTTCATTATTGTGACCAAAAGACCTGAGAGGAAAAATGTTGAGAAGGAAAAGTTTATTTTGGCCCCCAGCTTAAGAGGTTTAGTCTACCGTCAACTTGGGCCCATAGCTCTGGGCCCAAGGTGGAGCAGAACATCATGGTGGAAGGGCATGGATGGCAGAAGAAGCAGCTCAGGACATGGTACCAGGAACCATAGAAAGATCTTCATTCATCAGGGACAAAATATAAATTGAAAAAGCACACCCTCAGTGACTACTTCCTCTAGCCATACCCTACCTGACTACAGTTACTTTCCAGTTAATCCATATCAGTGGACTAATCCATTGATGAGGGCATACCTCTCATAACCTAATCATTTCACCTCTGCAAATCTTTCATTGTCTCACACATGTTCTTTTAAAAAATACTTCATATCTAAACTATAACATCTTTCTCCTCTTCTTCTTCCTCCTCCTCTCTTTTTTTCTGTCTCATAAATCTTACGTAATTTGGCCCCCAAAACAATAATCTCAGGCAGTTGCTATTACTATCATCCAACAGTTAAAGTCTACCAAGGAACAGAGAGGTTCGATAACTTGACCAGAGTCGTGAAGCTAATAGGTGGAGAAGCCAATATTTGCACCCAGCCAATTCATGGCTAATGTCTAAATAGGAAATTACCACACTGTATTATGGTAAGAATTAGGGATGTTGAAGTGACAGGAGTCAGCAGGTGGAAGTTGTGGGAAAGAGAACTTTTACATAAAGACCTGTGCCTAGATGGGTTGGAACAAACATGCAAAACAAATTTTCAGTTCTGCCACCAAAAACTAAGTGGTTACCCTAAATTCCAAACTTTGTCTTTGCCTCCAGCCCTCCCAGTATTATGCAAAGAGTTGAATTCTGATCTTGAGTGTACCTACTTCTCCATAAGAGTAGACTCAAGTGCTGGGTTTTTTTTTTTGTTGTTGTTTGTTTGTTTGTTTGTTTTTAGTAGCTGTTGATCTTCAGCTTTCATCTGCTGTTGTTTCCTAGTCTCTAGTTTCCCACATCTCTGAAAAGAAATTCAGGCCACTGGCCCAAAGATACCATTCCTAAAGCCCAAGGGGTATGGACCACATCCCTTTCCAGGTGCAGCCTGGGTAGCACACTGCTGAAGCAGCCAGGGCTACTACCACAGATACTATAATTATGTATCAGATGAAATCCCAATGCTTCTCTTTATTTACATTCCTACCCTACCCTCTTCATTTCTTCTCTTTGTGCCAAGAATCAGCACAAAGTTTACTGGAAGTAACATGAAATTCATTGGGAGCCCTCCAGGCTGTCTTTCAAAAGTGCTTGCCCAGATGATGGGAGATGAAAGACCCAGGGTCATCTGCCACTAGTCCTGAGTAGCTGTTGGTCTTTGGGCAAGTGATTTCTATTTGGGAGGTCTCAGTTTCTCCATTTGTTAAAGAGGAACTGAAAGGAGCCATATCAAAGGACCTTTTCAGAATTCAGAGGCTGTGCATCTCAAGAAGTGATGGAGGCAAGGAGAAAGACCACATCTCTGGCAACTGGTGAGGCAATTAATTGTCTGAAGCCAGGTGAAAGAATTTCATTCAGCTTATGGCTATATACTCGCTCTTAGCTTCAGTGACCCCATCTGTTCAGTGGATTTCCTGGCTCAAATTCCAGATGTGAACCAGCCAAACTTTGAGGGGACTTCCAGCTCCTTTGAGAAAGGAGATATGCAGTGAGGAAGCTTTCCCTGCTGACCAGTGCCTAGGTCACTGCAGCCTCTGAACCAATGTAAGCTGAAGCCACCACCCAAGGTGGATCCAGGACATACCAGGGAAAGAAGCCAGGAGGGCCTGACATAGTTCCTGTCCTGCTCTTTTCTGACTTCTTTCCCACTGTAAAATTTTACCATAATTATTTGTTTTTTAATTTTCATTCCTCTTTTCTCTTTAAATCCCCAACTCTGTCCCTTCTCCCCGCCTTCCTTTATTTTCTTTATTCCTTCTCTTTTTCCCTCCCTCTCTCCCTTCTTCCTTCCTTTCTAAACTGCTCTCCATATTTTCAACATCTCTGCTTTCTTGTTTTGTCCATTTTTTTTATTGCCTCTGTCTGATTTTTCTTTGTTATTTTTGCTCTCTGTTTTCTTTTGTCTTCTTATTCCTCTCTCTCTCTCCTCTCTCTCTCTCCCCCCCCCCTCTCTCTCTCTCATAAATGCTACCTCCTATTCTGTGTCAGTCTGTTTTTGGATTTTTTCTTTGTGGGTCCCTTTCTTCTCCTTGCTCTCTCCATGACTATACCTCTTGTTCTCTTATCATTTCTGTGTCTATCTTGCTCAGTCCTAGGGTCTCTTTTCCTCCATCCCCTGTTCCTTTCCTTCCTATACCCTTATATCCCTCACCTCACACCCAGCCTAAGTACAAGGGTCTGTGCCTATTTTAGGCTCTGAGCTGAACAGCCAGCTGAGTGTGACCAAGGATCCAAGAGGTCACCAGGATCCAGGGAACTCTAATGTCCCCAAACTTGGGTAGAACGTAAACTTCCCTGGCTTTGGTGCCAGTCCTATTGGTCAGGGAATGAGGGTAAGGGGGGCAATCTAACGGCTCAAATCCATTTAACATCAGGTCATACTGACCTCTCCAAAGTGCGCAGTTGAGGGCCCTGAGAGGGGAAAATCTGTGCTCAAGCCAGAAGCAAATACAGCCATGTATCTTAAGCCAAGAGAGACTTGCAGAGGAAAAATAACACTGTTTTTCAGCCGACAGACAGAGAGGCTCCTAAAACCTGCTGGGGACTCTCAGGCAGGCTGTTTCTTTCCTCAAACTGCATCAGGATTTCATCCAGGAATGGGACACCAGCCAGGGTTTTAGGGGGACAGGGCACAGACTGCTCCTTCGAACTTGGAGGGGGATGGTAAGCTGAGGCTGTGCTGCAGAGTTCAACCTTGAATGCCAAGCAAAGGACCTGAACTTTGTCCTGCAGCCAGTGAGGGGCTAGATGAGACTTTTGGGGAGGGACAGGGTACCTGTGCTTTATGGTAACAATCCTGATCATGGTGTAGAGGACAGGTTGGGTTGAGTTGAGCATCTGGGAGGCCACTGGGTACAGGTAAGAGGGAAGGGTAGGGCCCTCATAATTTGGGATTCCATGAAGTCTGTCCCTGAGTGAGCAATGTGCTGGGCCAAAGTAGAGTAGCATAGTCTTAGCTCAGTTCTGCAAACATCTGGAAATAGCTTTTCCCTTTCTTCACAACTGATTACAGTGGCCATCTACAAGGTGCCTCATGCTAAGGTAGGCACTTGGGATACAGAAATAGCCAAGCTCAGCAAAGTCTCTGCAGCCACAGTATTTCACAGCTATGGCAGTGAAACAGAAAGGACCAGGCTATTATGTGATGCCAAACTCATGCTCTGATAGGAATGCCCTTGGGCTGTGGAGATACAAAGGAAGAGCTCCAAACCTGTCCTCAGGATTCTCTGCTACAACCTCTCAAAGAATTGAGGAGGGGTTGTCATGGGTTGAATTGTGTTGCCTCAACATTCATGTATAGGGAAAGCTCAGAATATGACCTTACTTGGAATTAGTGTTTGTAGATGTAATGATTTAAGGATCAAGATGAGATCCTATTGGTTTAAGTTAGTCCCCAAATCCAATGACTGGTGTCAGTCTAAGAGGAAAGGAAAGGCAACAGAGAGGAGTGCATGTGAGGAGGGAGGCAGAGATTTTAGATATGCTATTCCAAGCCAAGGATGGCCCATCAGAAGCTGGAGGAGGTTAGGAAGGATGCTCCCTGAGAGCCCTCTGAGGGAGCGTGACTCTGATGGCCCTTGATTTCAGACAGCTAGCCTCCAGAACTATAAGGCAATATATTTGTGGTTTCAAGCCACCAAACTCATTTTATGATATCATCAGAAGCTCATGTGGCATGAAGAGGGTTTCAGGCAGAGGACAGATTGTGGGGTGGCTGAGAAACAAGAGGTAGCATGGTACAGCAGAGAGGGTCACTGGCACACGGAGGTCAAGGGAAAGAAGGAGAGTTGAATACAGAGCAGGGACCTTGGCTGGACCTTGTCCATCATATTATGAGTCCATGAGGAGCATGGGAAAGCTTCAGGGGAGATAATAGTGTAATGTGCTTCATGGCCACAGAGAACAAGGGACTTGTAAGAGAAAGATGAAGCATTTGAACAATGCCCAGAGAAAAGGAAGCAGGTCACCAAAGGCCCTAGAAATAATGCCTCTAAAGAATATTTGAGTGCCCTGGATTGTTTGTTCATGTTAAACAGAAAAGACATGGGAGGCTGAGCCCAATGTCTTTAGCCTTCTGCAGAGTTGTGCTGGGTTAAAGGGCACAGATGTGTTCACTCTGACCCCAGAGAGCTGTAGTGCACTGTAAAGCTACAGGGGAGATGGATTTCAGCTCCCTGTCAGGAAACATTCTATCACTGGCCCTTAGTGGGCTGGTGATCTCAGATAACTGTGAGAACACCGTGCTGAGGAGAGCAGAATGCACATGGACATGAGGCAAGTGCTCAGCCAGGCTTTGAAAGGAGGAGTTTGGTAGTGATGTCATCGGGTCAGTGTGGCCAAATGCTTGATAACAGGGAGAACTGGGGCCAGTGGTGAGCTACAAACATGGTGAATTTAGCTCCAGCTACTCCTTACTATGTGAGAATGATGGTCCTGTATTGACAAATCTTCTAAGCCAGATGTTTCAGTGAAATCTCCTTATTAGTACATGTTAGCAACCAATTTACAATTAGCCAAATAAACCAATTCGGAAGGTTGTAATTAATCTGCAGTTTGTTATTTTGGGACCTCAGTATATATGGAGAGAAGCCTAAGAAACCTGCAGGCTTCATAGTCAAAATAGAGGCAGGATTAGAACTTGAGAACCCCAACTCCCAATCCATGGCTTTCCCAGCAGGCTGCTTTCTATCTCAGCATCACCTTGTTACAAAGTGGGGTCATAAGCTCCACCTAGACTCTGTGGGGTCATAAGCTCCACCCATGGTGGGGTCATAAGTTCCACTTAGACTTTGTACCCAACTTTGTTGAGCATCCACCTAGGGTTTGCCAAAGAGCTTTGTCTTTTGGAACCTCAGCTTCTTCGCCATTATGATGGGATCAACAGAAAAGTCCCTTCCTGCTCTTAGCATCTGGGACATTAACAATAGCACAAACTAGAGGCTGGGCCCTAACCTTTCCCTTTTCCCATCACTCTGGCTGCAGGCTCATCACTGCACACTGAGGGCTGTCTCTCCACCCCTTATTCCCTACTCCATCTGTGAAAGAGGCTGTCACTACAAGCCATCTTAAAGTCATCACTGGGAAGGTGTTAGCCGACTGCAGGGGATCACCAATAATGATGTGTAGAAAGTCAGAGGCAAGACAGAATCCAGACTTCCAGAATTTTTCTTTCTGCTCTTTTCTCCTTTCCCCCAAGGACAGACTCTTCCATCACCAACAACCCCATTGTGCTTTTATATTTGAATCACCACAGATTAGTAGCACTAGTGACCACAGCATCACTGACTTTAAAGCTATCTTTTTGGAGAAATTGAAGCCCAGGGCAGGGACCAGCATCCCCACACAGGTCACTCAGACATCCAGGGGCAGAGCTGGGCTGCACCAGGGCTCTTAAGTTCACTATAATGCACCTGTTGCTCTCTTGTGCTAGATCCTAGTGTACATGCACCCCTTATCCTCTTGAGTATCTGAGAGGTTAAGAACATGGGGTTTTGAATCACATTATCCTAGGTTCATTTAAATCTCAGACTCTCTGACTGCACAAGATACTTATTTTCCCTGGGTCATAATTTCTATATATGTAAAGTAGGGATATTGCTACTCCTATGAAAGAATTTTGATGTGAAACAAATGCCGGGTGGTACATGCAAAGTTCCAAGGAACTGGGTCTCCAGCATAATATCAAGTACATATATAAGATTTTTCTTTGATAGGTCTTCATCTGGGATGACCAGGGGACTTTTGCTTGTCTAATGCTCTACCCTCTGTGTACTTGCTCTCACTTCTCTGTTCTTGTTGAACATCTCCCAGGAGTCCTTTGGACAAGAGATGTGACCAATGTGGGAAAGGATCAATTTTCCAAAACATCTGACATAACAAATGGGTTCTACTGTTCTTTGAACCCATCCTTAATATAGCTCATAGTGAACTAATATTGCCAGTGATCCAAATGTAAGACAAGTTTCAGAAAACCATGAGTTAAGTACCTGTAAATTTCTAGCATATACCTTGGCACTTAGTAGGTTTTTTATTCAGTGAGCACCAAAGATTAATAATAATAGGCATTACAAGATGAATGGACAGAGTCAGTCTTTCATGTAAACAACTGCAGCTATTAGCCAAGAACATAGTAATGGTGTGCTCTCTGCCTGCCAATCACTGTCATCGTGGACTGTTTATACATTACATGTCACCACTGTGCTAACATCTTAAAGTCCACTGACTGTTTGAACCTTAACAATATAGTACTCTTAACAATATATCCGCAATGGTGGGTAATATGATTTCACATTTTGTAACTAAGGAAATTAAGACAGAAAGTCTAAATATGACTTGCCAAGGTCACTTAATAGTAAATGACAGAACTATAATTATATCACAAATTGGCTATATGGCCCACACCTGTGTATTCTTATGCATTTCTCTCTTAGGCACTGGTCAAGTTGGAATTTGAAGTCTTATGACTCAGATGGAGAGGGCTTTGCCCAATGTGAGGGACAAACTTGCAAGCAGTTAATTCTCCTTAAGTTAGAAAGTAATTTGCCCCATAATGAAGGCTTGAGAGTTTTGAGGAAGATGTGATCTCTAACAGCTGGTACCCCTTGGATAAGAGCCTTTGAGCTGACTCTGGAAGAGGTCACCATTGAACATTTAAAATTAGGGAAGTTATTTTTTTATCACAGGCAGAAGGAGTGTTTGAAATGAAAGCAAGGAGGTGATAAATTGAAAGAAAACATGGGTGACAGAATAGTTGAGATATACAGTGTATTACAGTTAGAGAAGAAGGATTTATAAGACTTTGTAATGCAGGCTAAGGAATCCTTGATGGGTATTGAGCACCAGTAAGAAGACCACATTTGCATTTTAGAAAGATCTAGGGGGCATATGACTTAGAGTAGGAGAGACTAGGGTAGGGAGATGAGTTAGGCCCATATTAAAGCAGGTCCATAAGAGATGATCTGGAATTAGAACACTGGCAGAGGATGGAGAAGAACAGACAAATGATCGGAGTCATAGGATACGGGGTTGTTGTGCTCCAAGTATATTTTGGGAATCTATCAAAGGACAACGACTAATAAGGTAGCCTCAGGAAGAAGACACAGCTCACACAGGATTTGAAATTAAAAAGTCTGGGTTCCAATCCTGCTTCTACCAATTCGTAGGTGAGGGACCTTTGAAAAACTTGTCAACTTTGGAGGCCAACCTTTATCCTGAATCTAAAAGTAAGAATAATGAATTCTACTTCAAAATGTCCATGTCAAATTTAAATGTTCCACATGTTCATTTCTGGCACCTAGTAGGCCCTTTATTCCTGCGAACTTCCTCTTGCCCTTTCTGTTTTCTTCGCCCTTCTTGCAGCACACATTCACATTAATTCCCTGTCTCTCTCCACCCCCTTCGCTGCCAGAAATGAAATAACATTCTTTGCGTGTTTGTTCTAAAGCTCCTGGCAGCCTTCCCGCAGACCCCTGGGTGGGTCAGGACTGATTTGCATTAGCATGTGTGAGGCCAGCCTGAAGGGGAGGGAGAGGCCTGGTTTTCAGGGAGTTTCATCAGGCACCCTTGCCAGAAAAAGGAGAAGTTACTATTTCTTTCTGGGAAACATTCACAGATTCAAACAACCAAAGGAGCTGCTTTGCTTGTGGAGAGGCTGTGGGTGGGTGAGCTACATATCAGACTCCCACAGCTGTATCCAACTCCTTTCACCCTTATCACAGGCCTGTCCCCAGAAATCTCTCCTCCAAAGTGTGTAGTAACTGAGTACCAATAAATAGATCTTTCTGGATCACGTCTATGTCCTGTAGCAGGGAGAAGAGGCAGAGCACAGGAGCAAGGGAGATACTCAAAAACTACAGGATAAATAAACAGCTCTTCTGCTGGCTTCTTGATGGATCTTAAATCCACAAAAACATCCCTTTTTAAAAATGCAGGAGTATAGCCCCCTGAGACTTTTTTCTTTGTTTTTGCTTTAATTTTGTTAAGTTCTGAATAATATGTTTTCTTGGAGTCATGACTGTCCTCCAGGAATCATGACACCCTTGTCAAAATCTCTAGCCAGTGGGAAGCCAAGAGGACACCCCTAGAGGTCACTCTGGAACACCATTGGCATGATGAAATATGCTGTTTCTTTAGGCAAGGATTGCACCATTTACAGAGAGGAGGGGCAAACAGAGTCCCTGCCTCTTTATTGAACATCTTCCCCTAATTTCCTGTTATTCTTCTCCAGTTCTTAACCTGAAATACCCATGTAAACACTGGAGTTCAAATAAAAGAATCAGTGATATGAATAGCTACTACTTAAAAAGTACTTTCAACATGTCAGATACCATCCTAACTGCTTCCCATAAATTATCAAGTCCTCTCAATGAGGACAGTATTCCATATCCTTATTTTACAATTGAGAAAATCAAAGCCCTGAAAAGTTAAAAAAAAAAAAAAATTGCCAAGGGTCATGCCACAGATCAGTCACAGAGCCAGGATTTGAACTCAGGCTAGTTTCAGAGCCCACGTGCCTAATCATTGAGTGATCCAGAGGCCACATTACCATTTGATGAACCTCCTAGGTACCAGAGCGTGAGCTCTCAGTCACCACAGGGCTTTGGCAGCTCTCTGCCAATTTGTTGATTTCTCAGAATGGAATTCCAAGAACTCATAATCTGAATTATGTACTTTATCCCTTTCTTTTGTTGTGATGGTAAAACTTTGCAATACATATTTACACATGTGTTACTGTATGTCCCCTGTTAGACTTGACAATTCATGGGGTAAAAATGGAATCTGTTTTGTTTATCTATGTCTACTTAACTACACACATACAGAAGACTCTCATGCAATATTTATTTCATAACAAATAATGTATAAATAAATGACTGTATATGTTACATCTAATCATAACTAGAAGTATGAGGTAGGCACATTTTTTTTTTCTTGGTTTAGAGGTAAGGAAATAAAGGCTCACAGTTGTTCAATAAATTGGCCAAAGTCACTAAGGAAGTAAGTGACAAAACTAATATTTGAAAGCAGATCTTTCCTGACCTCAGAGCCCATGCTCTGAACCTCTGCACTATATTACCTCCTGCTACATCCTAAAAGGGACAGAAGAATGGGACAGTGTTTGCATCAAAAGTTTTCACTTCTTCCGAAAGAAGACAGATGTGTGCAAAAACCTCTATTCCACCGTCCAATTTAAATTCGTGAACTGACTTTATAATATCATATAGACCTATAATATAAATGGACAAAGTGCTTGGGAGAAAAAGGAAGTTTTCTCACAGCTAGGAGTGACATCCTTCCGCCTTTCTCTATTATCAGTGCACGCTTATTCTCTGAGGGTATATTCACATGTGACATCCTCCCTATTAGCATTGGTGCTTGTTTATTTCATTAGTTTTTGAATGACCACTTCTCTGTGAGGTTCTGTACTACATTCTTGGAACCCAGAGATGAACAAGACATTGTTCCTGTTTCCACAGAACTCACAATAAAATGTGGTCAGAGATATGAGAGCTCAGAGGAGCCCTCAATGGAACAGGAGGGAATGCCTCTCTACCTAGTGAGAGCTGCCCCAAAGAATGACATGACATTTTAATTGAATTAGAAAGGATGATTAGGATCAGTAAGAGGAGGCTAGGGAGAGGAGGGAAATGGTTTTCCAGGGAGAGGAAGTCATATATGCTAAGTAATTGAAGAGCAAGGCAACCTGGCGGGTATACAAACCATGCTCAGTGTATCATGGTGCAAGGGAACCAATCTGGATGATGAAACTAAAGAAGCTGGTAAAGCTCAAATCATAAAGAGACTTTTGGCCAAGCTATTTAAGGAGTATGAACTTGAGGGTAAAGAGAGCTGTTAAGAGCTGTTAATCTCAGAGCCAGCTGCTGAGATTTACTCTTGAGGTGGATCATTCTAGCTCATATACTGGGAATGGACAAGAGATAGGACAGAACTGTGGGAAACAAGTCAGGAAGATCATCAGTGGCCTTGATGGGATGATGTCACCACTCCTGTGGGGAAAGGTAGGGACATGGGATGAACAGTCCCACCCAAACCATACTGAGAATTAGAAAAAAGATTCTCCAGTGGATACACAGATACCATGCTTTTAGAAGAAAGGGTAAGGGAAAGAAAACTGAAAACAAAAGCTATTGTCCTCAGAGTCTTGTTACATCATTATACAGATGAGGAAAACTCAGAGGGCTGAAGTAGAGAACAGAGTCCATATCTGGGTCTTTTTAATGCCAATGCCCTGAATGCCTAACAGCTGCACTGCACTTCTTACCTTCTCCTTCAGGTTCTTCCCGAGGAAGGTAGAAAGCCCTACAAGGTACAGTAACTAGGCTTATGAAAAAGAAATAGGTGAGGAGGGTCACACAAAGAATGGGCTGGCACGAATTGTAAAGCCAGCTGCCTCCAAGTTCCAACCCCATATCCAGACTTCAGGAAACATTTGCTGAGCCAATGACGTCAAAGATCATTGTTGGGCAGTGAATGCGAAGGTGGGTGGCCAAGAAGCAGAAGATGAGAAGTGCTTTGGTGCCATCTTAGTCCTTGGACCATTGCAAATCTCACAGAGATTTTTTTCTTGCAAGAGGGCAAGTTTTGTCTTCAAAGTCAAGGTGAATGCAGCACAAGGAGCCCTAGACCAGTGACTGATTAAGTGCCAGCTCTATCACTCTCCCACTACATGTTGTGTCCTTGATTTAAAAGCCCCCATGCCACCCTCCCCTCAAGCATCAAATTCTCTGAATGCAAAATGTGGGCAATAAACCCTGCTTTGTCTTGCTTTCAAGGTTATTTGTGCAATAAGCTCTGCAAAGTGTAAATTGATAGGTGTCAGGGATGTGTTTGTTTGTTTTAATCATGAAAACTAAAATGAAAAGCAGAAAATATGGGGAAAGCATGATAATCCACCATGAGCCACCGTGCAGGATTAATGCCTGGCAATACTTAGTCATGTTTGCTTCATAACTCTTTTTTTTTCCCCTAAAAGAAATTAAAGTTGATGGTACATTTGCAGGCAACTCTGTCCCCCTCATCTATCTCATTCTGCTCCTCCTTTTCCTCTAAAAACACAAACAATGTCCTGAATGTGTATTAGTCCGATCTGCAGAGCAAAGAGTTTATTTGATTGCTGGTTCTTTAATTTCCACCACCATCCCTGGTTGCACATGTTACCCAGTTGAAATTGTAGCTGCTTCACCTGACACTCTCAGTTTATATCATTCTTGTTTACTATTAGTACCAATGTAATTCCTCTAACAACCATGTATTCAAAACCAAGGCACAGAAAGGCCAACAGGGTCTTATCTTTCTCCTGGGAAACTTTCCCCCCTTTTTATATTAATGCCTGTAAGAAAATAAATATTTTAATAATGTATTCTTCTAATCTCCTGCTTACGCAAAGCCTTACGTCCCTGAGAGCTTGTCCAGCCATGGCAAGGTCTTATCAGGGCTGGATGCCCCAACCATGCCCGGCCAGCCTTTGCCTCCATTCTGGCAACTCAAGGTTTTTTAAGGCTGATGTGTCCAGTCGACCAGAGAGGCTTATATTCACAGGGGAAAGGAAGCCGGATGGTGACTGGGGCTCTGAGATATTAGATGAAGGCTGTGAAGGGTTGCCTGAGTTCAAAGCAGTAATCAAACCTGCTGGCTAAAACAAAGAGGTAATAGCATGGGGAAGAACACAGGGCCCTGGCGGTGGATGAAGCAGACCTGGTGTTGAATCCTACATTCTGCTGCATCTCAGGCAGATGTCCACCCACCCCTCTCTTTGCACTGCTGTCAGTCCTTACCATATAGTATCCATTCTTGCATTTGCTTTGAGCTCACTGTGTTATCTAGGACAAACTGATTGCCTCTCTGAGCCTTAGTTAAATGAAGGGGTTGAATGCGCAACTTGACAGACTGTATCCTGGAGCTAACAATTCCTCAGCTGTAAGAGTGCTTTGAATTTTCTTTTAGAACCCAGGGATGACAGACGAAGCTTCCCTCAGCTGCTTCCATCCCCCTGCATGTTCCACCTCCATTGAGAATCCTACCGAGATTTGAGAACCCATTGGGCTTCATCATCTTTAATGTTTCATTGGCAGCCTGGTCCAAATAGTCCATCTTTACATCAACAATATGCATTGCCCAACTTCACACGGTGTTGCTTTGACCTTTCTAGATCATTGAGGGCAACAACTCCCAGATTTCACCTAGGGAAAGGCTTTGCCAACCCTGTATGCTTTTTCTGAGTAGTCTTAACAGTGTCTAACTTCCTATCCTGTCTTAGTCACTGTTTGTTCATGTGAATGTGGCTTACCTATGCTGGCAGGGTTGTAACTGCCTTTGGGTTTAGCATAGGAATTACATAGCCCAAAACCACAAATTTGGTTTCAGATAAGGTCTGGAATTGAACCCTGCCCTGGAACCAATCATTTGTGTGATTCAGGGGCTTATTTAATCTCTCTCTTTCTTTATCTGTAAATATAGAGAAATATAAATAATATAGCCTACTACTTATGATTGTAAGAAGTAAATTAGAAAACCTATAGCCAATGATTGGCAAGGATGATTTATCATCATCCTCCCCCTCCCCCTCCCTCCCTCCTCTCCTCTCTCTCTCTCTCTCTCTCTCACACTCTCACACACACACACACACGTATCTCCCAATTTATTGGACATATATTTAGATGTATACATACATGGACATATGATAGAGATAGAAACTGGGCACTCCTTGATAGGCAGCCTCTGGTTTTTCTATTTCCTTCAAATTCCTTCTCCCTTTTTGTCTATCAGTGCATAGAGTTGCTGGACAACATCTGCTTTTATAGCAACTGTTAGCAATGACCCTTGGGTATAGGTCGATTTCTAGAATACTGTGGGGTGAACAAATGGCCACTTCCACAGGCAGATGGAGCAGACTTCCTAAGTCATTGAGTTTGAAAATTATAATTCCTTCTTGTCTTCTTTCTCCGAATCCTGCTTTTCCCAGCCTTCCAAGGCTGAATCTTGGAAAAAGGATCCAATCTTGCCCTGAACGATGAACATGTAACTTCTCACACCCACCCCATCTTGCATCACTCCAACATTTACACAGATGCACCTCAGAGATAGGCTCATCGGTGTATTAATGGACACACAATTTCCCAATGAAGGCAATCATAACTAACAATTTGAATCCATATGCTAGTACTAGTGTGCTAAGTTTTTATCAATACTTCACAATAACTACAGGAGGCAAATAACATCAGTATCCTTACATTACAATTCAGGGAAATCAGTCTAAGAGAGACAATATTATTATATCTAGATCTCACAATTAGTTGATAGCAAAAATATAATCCTCATAAAAATCTGTATAAAACTAGAAGCATCATCATGTATTCTGTCAGCACCTCACATACATGTCTACCACACTCACCCAACCTGATACATATTATCACCAGACCTAGAGGTGTACAACCATTATGATGTGAAAAGATAGAACTATCCTTTAACCCAAAGAAGAGAATATTATCCTATTGTCTCTGTATTATAGCCAAACCTACTGCACTCCTAAAAGGAACTAATTGGCTCAAATAGTCTGGGAATCTGTAGTAAATTTAGAGCACATTGAACTTTTATTCTAGCCATTGTTTATACCAAAGTATATTTCTGGCCATTTTCCAACATCCACCCCTCTCATGGAAGAAACTGTCCTTTCTCTGTCCTTTTCAAAAAGGATACATAATTATTATCAAACAGCATGAATTAAGACAGGAATTCCTGAAGAAATGAAATGTGGAAGGGCCAAGGATTAAGAAACCTGGCTTAAAAAAAAAAAAAATCTGGCTTAGAAACGAGGTTGCCTAGGACTGAATCTAGCTCTGCCATTTTCTAGACAGAACACACAGGCAAATTACTTAACCTCTCCGACCTCCCATTTCTTCATCTGTAAAAAGAAGACAATAATAAAACCTACCTTATGGGACTGTGTTGAAGCTAGTTAGGCCTTTTAAGGACATTATAAGCAGTTGATTAGTCCAAAGGTGATACATCTGAGGTGTAGTACTTGAAAATGTCCCACGAGGGCATCCTATTGTAGCAGAAAGAAAGTAGTCTTTAGAATCAGACAGACTGGAGTTCAAACCCTAGCTTGCTAATTAGTGGATGGATGAGCTTGGGCAAATCATGCGAAACCACAGATTTAGTTTCTTCAATTATAAAATGGTGATAATAACTATTATTTAGTAGGACAAAGGGAGGATCAGAGGCAGTTCATGTAAAGTTCCTAACAAGATGCCTGAACTAAAATGTGTGCAAAATACACGGCTGCATGATCTACAGTTCTTGAATCAGTTTTTCCCTGTTATCATCCACGAATGAATGAATCATGTATAAGTCAGGATAGGCCAAAGTTAACAACACCAAAATATTAGTGCATAATATAGCAGAGATTTAATTCTCATTCAGCATATTCAGTACAGATAGGAAACTTTTCTACCAGTCACTTAAGGACCACACAGGTGGAAGCTCCTTCATCTTGGCACTATCCCTGCTCAAATGCATTGGCCTATGAGGTCCTCATGGAAGAGAGGGATGGAGAAGACATTTCATGGATAGGAAGAATCACATGGCCTAGCTGAAAGGGAAAGAAATTATATCCTAGGAGCTGAGAAATCCATGGATAGTTTTTAATGTAGGAAAGGCCACAATCTAAGTGCATAGATGAATGGATAGATGCATAGATGGATAGATAGATAGATAGATAGATAGATAGATAGATAGATAGATAGATGATAGATTGATAACTTGTTTAATTATATTGGCATTATGTCCTGAAAAAACATCAAAAGTTGAAAATATCAGTATCATAAGTCAAAAATGTACTTAATACATCTAAGCTACCAGATATCATAACTTAGACTATCCTACCTCATGTAATTTATTGAATACTGTACTGGAAGTGATAATATTTGTGTATACAAAGGCAAACACACACACAGAAATATTTGCAAGTTCAAGTGGGGATATAAAACTAATGATTTACCAAATAAATAAATATACAGAAAAACATATATATTTTGAAAACAGAGCTAGATAAATGGTGCTAGAAGTATAGCATGTGGAATGGGGTTGAAATTTTAAAAGGAAACCTTGTGCCTCAAAATGGCTTTGAAGGAGATAAGGGAAGAAACTGGGGAGGGAATTTTCCAGATGGAGAAAAAAGTGAATGTTGTTAGTTACGAGCATGTCTAAGGTTCAAAGTGAAGCCCTACTAGATTGAAAATAGTTGTTTGCTTCTGTGTACCAGAGATAGAAAATGCAGATTAAATCATTAAGGATATTAATTCTATTATATATAATTATAATGCACTAATAAAAACATAAAAGAATAGTAGTTCTTGCTACATACTGAGCAGCTGCTATCATTTGTCAAGAATTGGGATAAGTGTATCTTACTTTGGAAGACCCCCTTCAAACAACCCTGTGAGTCAGGTGGGACTGTGCTTATCTCCTTGGCAAGAACACTAAGGCTGGTGGAGGTGAAGTACTTGCCAAGTGTCTGGCAGCCTTTAAGCAACAGAGATGTTATTTAAACATAGAACTTTCTTCTAAGTCCCTACCCCTAAGGGCTGTACTATACTAAGGGACTGCAATAGTTCATTGCAGTTCTCAGACTCCTACCTTTACAAATAAACCAAAGCTGCACTCTCCACTTAAGGTTTTACTGAAGGTTTCCTGTTTTCTCTTTAAGTAATGCTTTCTACTTACAGGAAGAAATATGGCATGGGTTGGGACTGAGGTGCTTGCTCAAACTCAGAAATCAGAAAGCTAAACATAGAACCAGCTTCCAAACCCCTGCCAAAGCCACCATTATCCAGGCAGGCTCCTTCTGACTGACTCCAGTCTTTCACTGTGTGTGTGTGTGAGTGTGTGTGTGTGTGTGTATGCTCGCGTGCTTACAGATGCTGGGGATTGAAAGAGCTTTGCCCTTGCTAAGCACATGCTCTACTGGTGAGCAATACCCTCAATTTCTCCATTGATTTTTGTTTATTTTTAAACAGTTTTTTTTTTGAGATTGAATTCACATACTATGAAATTCGCCTTTGCAAAGTATACACGTCAGTGGATTTTGTTTTTCAGATATTCATAAAGTTGCGCAATCATCACAACCAATTCCAGAACATTTTCATCACCCGAAAAAGCAACTCTGTAAAACATTAAAAGTCATTCCCATTACCCCTTCCTTCTAGCCCCTGACAACTCTAATCTAATTCTTATCTATAGGAATTTGCCTATTGTGGACATTTCACATAAATAGAATCATACAATATAAAAGCCTTTTGTGCCTGCTTTCTTTTATTTAACATAATGTTTTTAAGGTTCAGTGAAATTGTAGCTTGAATAAAAACTTCATTTCTTTTTATGGCTGAATAATATTCAATTATATGGATGTACCACCTTTTGCTTATCTGTTCATCAGTTGATGGATATTTGGGACATTTTCTACTTTTTTGAATGTTATGAAAAATGCCGATAGGAAAATATGAATACAAGTTTTTCCATGGGTATGTGTTTCCAATTCTCTTTGGTATGTACCTAGAAAAACTGTTGGGTAATATGGTGACTCCATGTTTAGCTTTGACAAGAACTGCCAAACTGTTTCCCGGTATGGCACCATTTTGGATTCCCACCATCAATACATAGAATTTCAATTTCTCCATATCCTTTCTAACACTTTTAATTTTATGTCTTTTTGATTACAGTCATCTTAGTGTGAATGGACTCACATCTAGTTGTGGTTTTTATTTGCATTTTCCTAATGACTAATCACAGTGAACACATTTTCATGTTATTACTGGACACTTGAGTGCCTTCTATTAGGAAATGTCTATGAAAATATTTTTCCCATTTTTAAGTTTTTTATTAATTTTATAATATCAGACTATAATGCTTCTTTATATATTATGGATATTAGACCCTTATCAGATATAAGATTTGCAAATAATTTCTTTTATTCTATGAATTGATTTAACTTTCCTTACTGTGTTCTTTGAAACACAAACATTTTTAATTTTGATGAACTCAATTTGCCTATGTTTTTGGTTGCTTGTGCTTTTGATGTTGTATCTAAGAAAACCATTGCCTGATCTAGGGTTATATTTTCTCTGTCTTCTTCTAAGAACAATACAGTTTTAACTTTTATAGGTCATTGGTTCATTTTGAGTTAATTTTTGTATAAGGTATGCAATAAGGATCCACTTTTTTGCATATGGCTGCCCATATGAATCCATTTATTGGAAATATTTCTCCCATCTAATTGTCTTGGCACCCTGGTTAAAAAAGCAATTGAATATAAATATACTGGGGTTATTGTTTGTACTCCCAATTTTTTTCCATTAGCCTATATCAATCCTTATACAAATATCATAAAATCTTGATTACCATAGATCTGCAGTGAGTTTTGAAAATGGGGTGTGTGAGTCCTCTTTTTTTCAAGATTATTTGGAAATTCTGTATACCTTGCATTCCAATAAGAATTTTAGGAATAGCTTTTCAACTTATACACACACTAAAAAAAAATCACTGGAAATTTTTGACAGGGTTTTTGTTAAATCTATAGATAAGTTTGGTATTATTTACATTTGAGCAATAGTATGTCTTATAGTCCATAAGCACAGGATATCTTCATTAAATAGCTTTCTTGAATTTATTTCAAACGTGTTCAATAGTTCTCAGTGTATATGTCTTGTTTTTCTTTTGTTGACTATATTCTAAGTGTTTTATTTATATTTATTTTTGGTGATACTATAAATGGAATGATTTCCTAATTTCATTTTTTATTGTTCATTGTTTCTATGTAGAAATACAGTTGATTTTTATACATAACCTGAAACCTTACTAAATTTTTTTAATATCTGTAATTTGGGGGGTTCCCTTTTCATTTTTTATACAAAAGTCATGTGTTTGCAAATAGAGATTGTTTTACATTATTCCTTCATATTTGGATGTCTTTTATTTATTCTTCTTGCTTAATTGCCCTGTCTAAAACCTTCAGTGCAATATTAAATGAAAATGGTGAAAGTTAACATCCTTGTCTTACTGATCTTAAGGGGGAAATTTCTGTCTTTTACTGTTAAGTTTGATGTTAGTTGCGAGTTTTTCATAGATGTTTTCTATTGTATCGGGGAAGTTCCTTTCTATTCATGGTTGAGTACTTTTATTATAAAAGGGTGTTGGTTTTCTTGAAGTTTTTTTGTGTATTTATTGAAGTGACCATGTAATTTTTATCCTTTATTTAATTAGTATTATGGAGTACATGGGTTTATTTTCATATAAAGAACCAATCTCACTTTCATGGAATAAATGCTACTTGATTATGGGGCATAGTCCATTCTATGACTGTTCAATTTAGTTGGCATTTTCTTTTGTGTCTATATTTATAAGGGATACTGGACTGTAGTTTTCTCGTGATGTCTTTGTCTGGCTTTAGTATCAAGGTAATTCTGCCTCATTGAATTAGTTTTCTGTTTTCCCCCTATTATTTTTTGAAAGAGTTTGTGGAGGATTGGTGCTAATTGGTGTTTACATTTGGTAGAATTCACCAGTGAGGACATCTGGTGACCTGTTGTTAAATAGGAAAAGAAAGCAAGATACATGAGGGAAGGATTTACATAAAGCCACAGTGTTGATCACAGCCCAAACTAGGGCTTTAGAGTCAGGCAGCCCAGGGTCAAGACCCTAGCTCAGCTGGTGTTGCACTTTCTTGTCTCCATACTTACTACAATTGAAAGTAGGTATGGTTGTCGGTTTGGAACTGACGAGGAAGCTCGGGCTTGTAGACATGGTATAACTTGCCTACACCTCCAGTGGCTCAGCTGGAGCTCTAATCAAATCTCATAAAACATAATGCTTTTATTGCTTCCAACACCCTCCAGGACCATTACCTTTAAATGATTTGGCTTGATTTGATCTTCAAACAGCACTGTTACCACTTATCCCACTTGAGCATCATAAATAAGCAAGATCATCAAGATAACATTTACTGTACCAAGCTCTATCTAGGTGTTACCCATGTTATTTCACTCTTACCTCAGCCTTGTGAAACAAATATTGTTGAGTCCATTTTATAGATATAGAAACTAAGGCTCTCAGAGATGATTGAAACAGGACACACACAAGGTTTGCAGACTTAGTCCTTCAGACTCAAAGTACAGGACTTTTTCATTCCCTTTACTCCTACCTCTCTACTAGTGGGAAAGCAGAGCTTGACTCTGAGGTGGGGACTGAGCTCAGCTTAAAATCTATAAGAACTACCCTGTCTATAGTGTTCCCTAGCTTAATATCCAAGGGCAAATCCAAGATAGTGGTCTCTGCTTGGCCTCTCCTTCTTTGGGCTTGGGTCTGACAAAATGTGATGTCCAAAGGCACCATCAAAGAAAAGGGGCGTTAGGATCAGACATGGAGGAGGAACAATATCAGTGTTGGGAAGAAAAGTGATATTGCTTCTATGGTGAGGTCTCTTCCTTATCAAAAGTTGGGGACATGTAGTTCATCCTCCTAATAAACTCTAACCTCCTCTGAACTGAGACATAAGACTTAGTTGGGACCAATGACTGCATAATAATTCTGCTGATTGATTTCTTTAATGTACTGTTCTATAAACTATTTCCACTGTATCTGCTAAAAGGACTCCTATTGGAACTTAATAGGGTTCTGTACTTGTAAATAAAACTCTGATGTTCTACAGATATACCTTAAAAATAATAATAATTCTGTTGATTTGGAAATAACACTGGACTTAGAGTGAGTGGACCTATGCTGAGTCCTGAGGAACTACTACTACTATCTTTGAAGCCTTGAAAAAGTAAATTCAAATTTCCACTCGTCTCCTTGTAAAATGGATTTAATCCCACACACCTCTTAGGTAATTATAAAGAGAACAGAAGACAAACAAAAGCTGCCAGCACTGTCACTGGATGAGTAGTTGCCCCCAAAATGTGGATGGAATCTCTAACACACTTATATCCAAAATGACTATTTGGTTGTCACAGCATCCCGGGTTATCAACAGATAGGTACAGAAAGGCCAAATAATCTGATCAAAGCCACACGGCCAGTTAATGACAAAGCAAAACCTACAAATCATGTTCTCTTTTTATTTTATTTTTTAACATTTTCTTATTTGGTCTTTTTAATTATAAATGACAGTAGAATATATTTTGACATATCATACATAATGGAGTATAACTTCCCAGTCCTGTGGTTGTACATGATGTGGAGTCACACTGGTCATGTATTCATATATGAACATAGGAAATTATGTCTGGTTCACTCTTCTCATTCCTACTCCCACCCCCTCCCTTTCTCATTCCCCTTTGTCTAATCCAGTGAACTCCTATTCTTCCCTCCCCCCCTTATTGTGTGTTAGCATTGCATATCAGAGAGAACACTCATCCTTTGTTTTTTGGGGACTGGCTTATATCACTTAGCATGATAGCCTCCAGTTCCATCCATTTACTGGCAAATACCATAATTTCATTGTTCTTTATGGCTGAGTAATATTCCATTATGTATATCTACTACATTTTCTTTATCCATTCATTTGTTGAATGGCACCTACTTTGGTTCCTATAACTTAGCTATTGTGAATTGAGCTGCTATAAACATTGATGTGGCTGCATCACTATAGTATGCTGATTTTAAGTCCTTTGGGTATATACCAAGGACTGGGATAGCTGGGTCAAATGGTGGTTCCATTCCAAGTTTTCTGAGGAATCTCCATATGGCTTTCCATAGTGGTTGTACCAATTTGCACTCCCACCAACAATGTATGAGTGTACCTTTTCCCCTACATCCTTGCCAACATGTACTGTTACTTGTATTCTTGATAATTGCCATTCTGACTAGAGTGAGATGAAATCTCAGGGTAATTTTAATTTGCATTTCTGTAATTGCTAGAGATGTTGAACAATTTTTCATATATTTGTTGACCTATCATATTTCTTTTGTGAAGTGTCTGTTCCTTTGCCCATTTATTAATTTGGGCATTTCTTTTTTTAGTGTTAAGTTTTTTGGGTTCTTTATATACCCTGGAGATTAATTCTCTATCTGAGGTGCAGGTGGCCAACATTTTCTCCCATTCTCTAGACTCTCTTTATATTCTTCACAAATCATGTTCTCTGTCTTGCAATTGAACATACTTTTAAATTATGCCTTTCTGCAATTTTTTTTCAATAATTAGAACAAGTTCTGGTACTGAACCGGAGCCTATTACATGCCAGGCAAGTACTCTAACACTGAGATACATACCCAGTCTTTTAAATTTTATTTTGAGACAGGGTTCTGCTAAGTTGCCCACTTTGGCCTCAAACTTTTAAAACTTCTGCCTCAGCCTTCTGAATATCTGGGATTACAAATGTTGTGCCACCACACTTGGCACAAAATTGTGTCTATAACTGAAGTTGTTTAAAAATTCTATCTGGTTTTCAGAGATGTGTCCAGTATACAATAAAGATATAGGATAAGTCCACAATTTGCTTCAAAGATCTAAGGAATACAGGTTCGAGGGGGATAATTGGACATTCTGTGCATGGTTCATTCTTTATCTGGAGACCATAAAGTTAATCTGCATACTTTACTTTGGATCAACCTAATTAAGCAGTGAACATATTACAACTAGGAACAATGGCTGATCCAACTACGTGTTATTATTTGATCCCCCCCCCCCCCCCCGGAAAAAAACATAGGAGGAGACGGCCAAGAAGGGGAAGAAAATGAAGGTCAAGGATATTGACTACTACTAAAGCCAACCTAAATTTTAGACTGAATCTTTCTTTAAAAGGGGTTAGGTTATTTGAAAGTGAATGAATGATCTAGACCATTTACATGGGTTTTGTCTATCCAAATCCTCTGGCTTATTCACTTCTCAAAGGATTTCCAGATGGGAGGGCAAGAATTGCCACCACTTTTTCAAAAGAGCAAACAATGAGTCCTGTAGAGAACTGACAACCCCAGTTTGCAACCTAAGAAGAGTCCATCCAGGTAGCACCTATTTCAAGATTTAGTCCACTGCTTTGGAAGAAGGAAGAAGGGAAATATCTAAAGCAAACACAGAGCCTCAAGTGCATTTTTATTGAAAACGTTTGTGCTACTGCATCCCATTTCTTATCCATCTGCCCATCGTCTGCAGTCCTGGGAGTTCCATGAAAGCAAGAACTCTTTTATTTTTATACTCCACTGCTCAGTAGAGTGTCTGGCTCAGGAGATATTTTATTCGTGGTGAGGCACACACAGGGGAGGTGCTGGAATAAATATTCATTCACTCTTCAATCAGGTACTAGAAACACGTTCAATATGAATGAGTTGTAAATTAATTTATGTCTATTTAATTTTACATGGCGATACTGTAATGATTTATTTTAGAGTTGGAGTGTTCATGGCACTGTGAATTTTAGGAAGTTGTGCAAATGGCAGTGAATTTAGGGCTAGTAAAGTGGTGATCGTTGAATTGATTGTAGATTGCTGTCACCTCTGTCTGAGCTCAGCACTAACATTGGTCTCCAGATTTGGCTTTCCCCCAGAACACTCCCTGCCAGCTCCCCACTTCCCTGCCAGCTCATGACCCTGGAGGGGTTGAAGGGCATGCCATTGGGGCAAGCTGGTGCTTAGAGGACAACCACAGACTGCCTCAACTCTGTCCTAGCCGGAGCCTACCAATCATTCTTCAGATGGGCTGTTTGGAGTAGAAATGTAACTAGAATTGAGTCAATATCTCTATGCTGGGCACTAGAATTAAATATTTATGTTGGCAGAAATCATGGGTTGTCAGCCTAAATTGGCAGGTAGGAAGGTGAATTTGGGGTGCTAGGGGGTGAGTGATCTACAAGTTGTAGATCAGAGCAGTAACCTGTAGTATCCCTTGCTCACTCATTCCCAAGGCTCCTTTTGATATTCCTGAACTAAAGGAAACAGATATCTTGCCTGGTAGTCAGCACCCAATGAAGGAACCTGGATATCTGAGTTCTGGCAGCCACTACAGGTCACCTTGGCCAGTGTCCTCATGTCCCAGGCCAGCAAAGGGAGAAAAGAGCTCAGTAGGACCTGCCCAAGGACACTGCTCATCATTCAATCTCAGCACCCAAACTGGAGTCTAGATTTTCAGCAGGTAGTTATGACATCCGACCAGGTGACCATGGAAGAGCTATGACCTTGGACCAGTCACCTGAGCTCTTAAGCCTATCTATAGGATGGAAATGATTTCTAACCCTGAGAGCAAATGAAATATTGTGAGAAAGAGCTAATGCCTCAAAAAAATACTGCCAAAACTCTACATCAAGGTCTGCACAATTTCCTCCAGAGGACCAAAAAATAAGTACGTTAGGCTTTGTGGACCTCATGGTCTCTGTCACAGTCTCTCTAGTGTGAAAGCGGCCACAGAAAATACATTAAAAACAAACAAAAAGGAAGCGTGGCTATTTTCCATTAAATTTTATTTACAAAAGCAGGCCGCAGGCCAGGTTTGGCCCATGAGCTGTGGTTTGCTGACCCTGCTCTGGATGCTTGGAAGTTGTTACAGTTACTATTGATGACATAGCAAATGACCCCAAAACTTAGCAGCTTCAAACAAATTTTGTTCTCCTTATGGATTCTATGTTTCAAAAATTCAAACTGGACACAGCAGGTTGGACTACATTTGCTCCTTGAAGTGTGCAGCCTCAGCTGCAAGCACTCAAACCTGTGGTGACTCAACTCCTTGGGTTGAAACTATTTGAAGTCTCCTGCATTAATCTGTCAGGAGCCTCAGCACCAGACCTGCTGGAGCTCCTACACATGACCTCTCCACGTGGCTTGGCTTCCTCACACCACAGCAACCCCAGAGTACCCGGGTTTCTTATCGGAGGCTCAGGATTCAGAGCCAGAAATTTTCAGCAAGTGAGGTAGAAGCTAGCTGCCTTGCTTTGTAAGACCCAGACTTGGAAGTGACAGAGTATCTCTTTCACTGTGTTTCAGTTTGTCAAAGCACTCATGAGCTCACTCCCCATTCAAGGTGAAATATCAAAAAATTAGGGGGAGTTAAATCCATTATAGGAGAGATGAATAACTTAACCATACACACATTGAATCATAGTTAACACTTACTTAGCACCTACCACATGCCAGCACCGTGTTAAGTATGTTATGCCTCTAGCATCCCTTTGAGATAGGTAATACTATCATGCACACTTTAAGGACAAGAACCGAGAGGTGAATTCACTTGCCTGGGGTTATAAAGACAATAGGTTATGGAACCAACATTTTAATTCGGGTAATCAGGTTTTGGAGTGGGTGGCAAGCCCTGAAGGCCCGGTGGGCCCTGCCTCTTATGTCATGAAAATCTGAATACTCTTTCCACGACTTGGGTATAGCTGAAATGGAGACCTGAGCCTTTGGAGTACAGGGTGTCTAGCAGTTTTCCTACCAATGGCCGATTGTAGACATTCCTGCTCCCTTAAATCTGGATGCACACTGTCTGGGCACTGTGGGTAGTACCAGGTAAAAGAGATGCTACTCAGTTTTGTTTACAAGAAGCTTAAATACAAGTGGAGAAATTGATTCCCATGGGATGAAACTTTTGTCCTCCTGTTTTAGATACAGAAACTGAGGCTCGGTGGCTAAATTGCTACTTGTGCAGTAGCTGGTACATCCCAGACTAAAACCCAGAGCTGTCTGGTTTGCAAGCCCATACTCTTTGCCACAGTCTCCAATGGAGAATACCCCTAGACTATAACAACTAACCTATTCCTCAGAGGTGATCTTGGGTCAGAGACTCAGAGAAGGATGGTTAGTTAGATGTCCCTGGACATCCAGCTGCTCAGACCCAGAGCAGGCACTGGGACTTCTCAATTCTCCCACCACCCCTGACTGCTGCATTGTGCTTTAGGAAAGCAGGGATGGGGGTGATGGTGGTGGAGGTGGAGGGGTGAGCTAATGGGAAGTTGTTTGCCAAAGCTGTGTGGGGGGAAGGAGCATTTTACAAGACCAGGGCCTCTGGCCTAGAAACATCTGTTTCCCTTCAAATCAGCGAGGAGACTTTTGCCTCCCCAGAATGCCTAAATCATGTGGCGGCTGGGGAAGAGCAGGCGTTGGCCTGGAGACTTCAAACGCATTCTCCTGTACTCTCGGGGACCTGGGCATGACGTGGGCCTCTGGGGTTCTGTCCTTGTTTTTACCCCCTGTCAGATCTGTGAGAAGCTCTCACCGTCAATTAACTTCTGGGTTTCATTTTCTCACCCCTGCTGCGAGGAGGTCTGGGGGTCTTGAATGGGACCAGCAACGGTCCCTTTCCACCCACTCTCCTTGATCTCTAGTAGGGCCACTTGCTCCAAGTGGGGGAGAGATCAGTGTCTAGGGCAGCACATGATCATAATGCCCATGGCTGTGGCTCATTGATTGCCAGACATCATGCTGAGCACTTCTATGCCACGTCTCCTTTCATTCCAACAACTACCCTGCCTGGTAGGTTGTCATATTGTTATCCCCAGTTACAGGTGGGTAAAGTGAGACAGAGCTCCACGCAGCCAAAAACTGGGGGAGCAAAATTTAAAACCAAATTATATGATTCCAGAGTCAGGCCTTCAGCCTTTCTGCTATTCCCCTTCCCTCAGATAACCCTTCAATGTAATCACCCTGGGTTCATTTTACAGATGAGAAATCTGATTTCCAGAAAAGGGAAATGAACTGCCAAACCAATTGTGTTATCCGTTCAGTCTGTCACTCACTCTGGCTGGTATTGGCTTAGCATTGGTACACCTGGCGTGGGTGTTAGAGATGGGCAGAGCCATCTTCTGGTCCTGTAGACACTCACAGACTCAGAGGAGCAGGAGAGAAGCAAATGGGCACTCACCTAGCCACATGGTAGGTGAAGCTTGTGAAAGAGAAACGCTAAGCAGCTCTTCAGAGGGGCCCAAACAGGCTTCCCGAAGAAGATGAGGTCTGAAGATGCTTCAGAGACAAGGTGGAGGGGTCAACTGAGGAAGGGAAAGAGCAGCCCACACAACAGGTGCAGCCTGTGCCAAGGCAGAGGTAGGAGTTGTGTCTGGAGTCTTGGCTATTGGATGCATCCTATAAGGACACAGCAGGGAGCAAAGATGGACAAACAAGCCTGGACCTGTAGCTAGAGATTATTTGGGGCTCAAGGATAGAACATGTTGAATGGATGGACATCCAGGAGCTGTAATGGGGGCTCTGAGTTAGGAGTTTCTCTTGAGAATGATAGACTTTGTCCTGGGGATGGTGAGGCCGAGGAGGGATGGCAAAGTCCTAATGAGGATGAAGACACCCTGAAAATGCATTGAAGAGGCCATTCCAAGGCTTTCCCACATGGTGTTTTGTTTATTTGCTTGCTCCTTTATGTTTCTCAGTGTTTTAAGACCATATTACTTTAGGTACTTAAGATCTCACTCCACCGACTTTGGGCTCACACTCAGGCTCTCAGCCTCTGAGGCCAGTGTTCTTTTCTCTGCAACAAGGTTAGGTGAAGAATAGTAATGGGTTGGGCCTTGAGGTTCATGTTCCTAAAACATCCATTCAACTTGACCCTTTGAGCCACCTCTTTTATAATAAAAGCTTCCCGTAAGTAGATGTGGACCTAGGTCACCAGCTGCACAAGAAGCATGATAGCAGCGTGTTCAGCAACACGGGAGGAGGGACCAGGCAGGCTGGTGTCTTCCCTCTGAATTTACTAGCAGTGGCTCTCTGTACAGGTCACCTTCCCTTCTGGGCCTTGCTTTTTCCACTCCTGAAATGAGGATTCAAAGTTAGGTGATGACTCAGGAGTGTTAGTTCACATTATCACTGCCTCACAGAGAGGATGCTTCACAGAGGTAGCCAACACCCTTCCTGATGCCCTGGGCAACACAAAAATCTCTCTCTCTCTCTCTCTCTCTCTCTCTCTCTCTCTCTCTCTCTCTCCCCTCTCTCCCTCTCTCCCTCTCTCCCTCTCTCCCTCTCTCCCCCTCCCTCTCCCTCTCCCTCTCCCTCTCCCTCCCTCCTCTGTATCTCTCTCTCCCAGCCACTTCTTCATTATCAAGGACTACAGCTTTCTCCCCCTCACAGAGAGCCCCTACAGGCCCAGCCTGGTCCTCTAACAGCTTTCAGATGTGTCTGGAGCAGTTCTACAATTACAGCTGAGACAGGCAGAAAGCATATGGCCTTGTGACTTTTGACCCAAGCTTGTGAGGTTGACATCTTCCTCTTCGGCTGGCCCCCCACCCCAAGCAGGGCAGCCTGTGGCCTCCTGCATCCTGAGGCTTCCACTGACATGTTTGATTATTTCAGTAACAAAATTAGAAGCTACTTTTTAAGGAACAAAGAGTGAACCAGGCCTATTATGATGATGACTCTCTCGTTGAGTCTTGATCCTCAACTTGTGAGATATGAATACTTTCAACCTATTTTACAGGTAAGGAGACTCAGGCTCAGAGAAAGTGAAGTGACTTCCCAAAGAATGCTCAGCCTGCAATGGGAGGAAACAGGAATTATACCCAGGTTTTATAACTTAAAAGCATAAGACTACTTCTAGCACCAGCAGGCTGCCATTTGTGCTGCCTGTGAAGCAGAGAGTTGACCCTGTTCCTCTGGTGGAGGAAATGTATTGCAGAAGCACCCCCCAAAACATAAGTGGCCAAAGGGAAAGCCCTGTTAAACATTATTTCAAGCCTTCCACCTGAAGGCTCCATTTGTTTATTTCACTCACTACAAACCTTCCATGTGTTCCTTGAAATGTATCTCTTTCTCTTCAGATTCTAATGAAACATTTTTTTAAAACATATATTCTTGTACAAATTGTGTGATCTTTATTTTTTATATTTTTATTAGTACATTGCCATTACACATAATAGTGTTTGTGTGACATATCCAGAAATGCATATTTCAGTCCTCAGTACTTCCTCGTTCCCTCCCCATCCCCCTGATTCCTTTCATCTGCTGCCCTTCCTTCTATTTACTTTTTCAATTGGTGCATTACAATCATCTATGAAAGTGAGGAGTGTAAGAATTGGGCATTATGACCTTGTCCTCATGCCTTGCTTGTGTAATCCTTGAGACAGCCATGCACTGTCAGATGTTCCCCGTTCGATTGATGGAGAAACAAGTTGAAAAATGAGATGCAGTGCACTCAAGTTCATTTGTTCACACGAATCTTTACTGATTGCCTATCACATGCCTAATGGAATGAGGGAGATAGCTATACTCAGACTGAGGAGTACCCCTGGGCATGCAGGCTAGGGTTTAGATCCTGCCTCTGCAGCTTTCTAGATGAGTTGGTGTGTGGATGGTAAGTGCTTTCCCAATGTTCCTCAGTGCTCTTCTTACCTCCTCACTTTGCCACTTGCCTGTTTTCATATCTCTTTGAGTTTCTTTGTGGTCCTATTACCAATGCTTCTGCATGGCTTACCAATGATAACTCACTTCAGAAAAGGCTCACTTTTCGTATCCATTCACCCCAAACTGGCTAGGTGCATCCCAGTCTGCCTATCACAGATGTCCAGTACAGAGAGGTGAAGTGAGCTTAGAAAGGTGGAGTGACTTCCCCAAGGTCACAGAGTAAGGGAGTAGAACTGGAATATGAACCCAAGTATGACTATCTCCAAGACCAGGCTCCTTCCTCTGTCACACTTCTGTTCCTTTTCAAGTTTTGATTCATGGAATCTTTTATAAAAACAACCTTTGAGGCATGAAGTTATGGGGCATTGAAGCTACATGGGCCCAGGCTCTCGAAACCATTGACAGCAGAAATGGTGGCAGAAAGTGAGAAGTGCAAGTTTTAGAGTAATACAGAGCTTAGGCTTGACATGTTCTTTTTCTAAATCTATGACTTTGGAAAAATTGCTTGGCTTTTATTTTCAGTCTCTTCTTCTGAAAGATGGAAATAATGAGGATGATTATTTTAGCATGCTTTCATAAGATCAGGAAATTTCTTGAGGGGGCACTACTCCATGTAGTGGGATTTAGCAAGTGTAGCTGAAGAAATTATATCTGCACAAAGCTGAGGGCTACAGACCTGTGGCCAGAAGCAAGTATCTGGCAGTGGTGTGATGCCTGAGCATTGGAGTCAGTCAAGCCTAGGTTTAAATGGCCAGTCCAGGAATTACTGTGTGACTCTCGGCAAGCTGCTTTCCCTCTCAGAGACTCGGGTATGAAATAAAGAGAGTAATAATGCCCATCTTGAAGGATTTCTTGAGGGAATTGGCTGTGGGCAAGTAGGTAAGACTATTTAGATAATGCTTAATGCATATTAAAATCTTAGCACATGTTAATTACTTTATATAACAAACTCAATGTTATTATGTGCCTAATATCTGCAATCAGTGTTTTCTCATTCTAAAACTTGGCGATTGTAGTGATATACCCATTGTATAGCATGAGTTAGTTGAGGTACTAAAGAAAGAGGCAAAAACATGGGAACACTAGGAGTTTAGGGTCTTCTGCTTAATATAGGGAGTCCTCTACCCACTGGACATCACTGACTCTACCCTTGACCTTGAAAGTTGGCAACAAAGGATCATATGACAAGAACAGGCCAATTGGATGGAAGATACTTCTATTCCAACTTCCTTTCCTCCAAACCTTACCTCCTCTGGAAAGTCTCTGCTCCCTCCTTAAACTTTGTATAAACCATAGAACTCAGAGTCTGGAGATATGAAAAGTCACAGAGTGTCCCTTGAGGTAGACAGAGACTGCTTTAAAAAAAATTCTGTGCTCTTGATTAGACCTGAATCCACCAGGTATGCATTTACCATTTCCCCCTTCTAAGGCTGCACAGGTTATGTCCACTACCACCAACACAGCATGGGGCATCAGATGACATTACAGGAGCATAGGGACACGCTTTATACCTAGAATAGTTCCCAGCTCCCTCTCATGACATACAAGGTCCCCACTGACCTTCCACCTGCCCTCCCTTTGCTCTATCCACTCCAGCTATCTATTCCTTCAACAGTCTGGGCTCCTCCTCTCCTCAGGGCCTTTGCACTTTTTGATCTTCTTGCACGACACAATCTTCTGCCAGGTCTTTCTCCCATAAACTGATTCTTTCTCAGTATTCAGTCATCAGCTCTAACTTTCCCTCTTCTAGAAGGCCTTCATGAATTACATGTCTAATGCACATGCATTCCACTTTTTTACATTATTCTGTATTGTTCTCTATCATATTTATCATTATCTGATTTTTTTTGTTTGTTTATGTGTTGATTAGTCTTCAGCAAGTAGGAAATTTAACTCCCTTGTTCACCTTCATAACCTTAGCACCTAAACTAATTCATTCATAGTGAATGAAAGAACATATGAATGTGCGTGTAGAGCCAAGAGGGCTGCACTGGGGCTGACTTCTCACGTCCTAGACTCAGTCTGCTTGAGTTTAAACCCCTATTCCATCCCCCAGTGACTATGAGAACACAGAAAGCTACACAGTATCCTCCTTGATATAATTTGAGTGACAATAATTCTCTGCCTTTTAGGCTTGCTTAATTGCAAATTAGGAGACTACATGCCAAGTGCCCAGCAGGCATTCAATGCTCAATCAATGTTTTACAATTATCCTTCTTTTTTAAAAAAAAATATCATTTCCTTGCAGTGTAAGCATCCCTGAGTTCTTTGTACCACTGGTCCTGTACCATGACTTTGTGCTCCTTCCTTTAACTTCTAGTGCCTTCTGTGAAGTCTGAGCCTTGTACTCTCTTTGCTTGCTGTGATATAGGTTCACTCTCTATGCTCTGGATACACGGGGGAGGCACTCTGAGCTGAGCACAGTGACCCTGAGGACCGCCTGTCCACTGGTGGATGACAACAAGGCAGAAGGTAAGTGACCCGCCTCCTCACTTTCCAAGTAGGTTTGACATTTCCTCTCTGTTAAGTTCTCCATCCAACAGTCACTAACGAGCACTGTGTGTGCATATGTGTGCACACACACATATTAGCACAGAGAGAAGAAGCCGAAGGAACCAAGGGAGCAGGAAGAACATGGAACTAAATTAATCATGGGTATGAAAGAAAAAATTGAGATTGACTAGTAATATCTTTGTCAGTGGAAAAACTGACTAGTAGTAAGGAGAGGTAGAGTGCCCGAACCCCTTAGTCTGGCCTTCTTAGAGACCAATCATTTTCTTCTACTTAAGTCTATGCTACAGCTGGAAAATAAGTGGCATTTAGAACACTAGTTCACCCTTTTTGTGCCTTGGCAGACATCATTAACTGATCACAGCACACTGTGGCCTCTGACTCAATGGTGGCCTCCAAATCCTCATCATAGAGCTACTCCATGCCTATCTGTCCAAGTTAGCATGAAAGAGTAAACTTTTTTTTTAAAGGCAATGACTGCATCTTTTTTTTTTATTAATCTTTATTTTACTTATTCATTTTTATGTGGTGCTGAGGATTGAACCCAGCGCCTTGCACATGCTAGTGAGTGCTGTACCGCTGAGCCACAACCCCAGCCCAAGATTAAACTTTTTTGCTGCTCCTGGTCATTTGACAGAAACGACCTAAAAAATATGACCCATCAATCAAATCCACTATATAAATGTTTTGATACAGTTTCTACATCTAGACTAGCAAATTAAAAATAACTAATAGGAACTCATGGGTCCTGGTCACCCACTTTAAGTTGAGCAAATATTTCCCGAAAACCCTGGTGTGAGTAATGCTGTGAAGACATGATTTCTACCTTTTTGGAGTTTACATTCTGGATGGAGAGACAGACATGACTTAATAAGAAACTAGATAATTAGTATTTCATGTGTTATCAGACAAGAGGAAATTGACCTCAAGAGCAAGGAGATTTGGGATATTTTCTTATTTTAATCATTGTTATTTTAAAATAACATTTTTATTATTACTTTAAAATAACATATACACAAGATTATAAAACAAGAATAAAAATTAGAGGGAAAAATAATATAAAGTGAATCTTTTGTCCTGGTCCTAAGGTCTTCTAGATTCTCCTACAGGTAACTATTGTTAGTAATGGTTTGGGAACCCATCAACATTTTGATCAGAGCCTTCAAAGCTAAAGAACTGTTCCTTCTACTCATGACAAATTCACACTGCACTGGCTAGTAGAAATGACGCAGGAGTGGGAACGTCCCTGCTTGGCAAGCAGAAGAGTCAGAATTTTCTTTAAAAGGTTTTGCAACAGGGGCCTATCAGACCTGATTACAGAAATGTGTTGGAAATATTACAGAGGGAAGGTAGAATGAGGATGCTGAGTTAAACCAAGTCAATTTATTGAAACCTCTGCATTTGTTTGGAATTTTCTGTTAAATCATGAGCACAATAATCATATCAGTAATTTTTATTTGAGTATTGAATGTTTTACATTCACTTTGTTTTATTTCTCCAGGGCCTTATACATACTAGGCAAGCACTCTACCAGTGAAGTACAGCAAGCCCCACATTCAGTTTTGACTTAGCTCTTCCAGTGCACCTCCAGAGTAGCCATTATTATCTTTGGTTACTAGGTAGGAAACCAAATGCAACTAGTCATTGACATACAAAGGGCAGATTTAAGATTTGTCTGTGTCCACAGAGACCATGCAAGTGAAGTCCTGCACAACTGGGACCTCCTTGTTATGAGCCATGCCTCTGCCCTCACTTTTCCCCACTGTGCAGTGATCTGTTTCTGTACTTTTTTCCTCTCAGAGATAGCCGACAAGATCTACAATCTGTACAATGGGTACACGGGCGGAAAGGAGCAGCAGACGGCCTACAACACGCTGATGGAGGTCTCGGCCTCCATGCTGTTCCGAGTTCAGCACCACTACAACTCCCACTATGAAAAGTTTGGTGACTTTGTCTGGAGGAGTGAGGATAAGCTGGGGCCCAGGTATGGGTTTAAGCTGGGCCCCAGGAGAGGGGCAGACGCTTCCTGTTTCTGATTGGTGTTGCTGGACCCTTTTCTCATAGACTTACAATGAACTTTATCAAATAAATAAAGGTGATGATCAGTATAGGCATGTCATCTTTACAGATGGAAAAGGGGCAGCAAGATTCACTTCTTACTGAAAATGTATTGGGATATATTCAAATCATCTTGTAATGGGAAAATAGCACTATCTGCCCTTAACAGAAATTCAACGACTAATTAAACAGTCAATAGAGTAGAACAACAAAAACTGAACAAAGCAAAAATGTTGTTCAATCCCATCAGAGCATGAGATTTTCCCCTATAAAAGGGAGATCAACAAGAGAAATGTTAAAAACACAGTTCCAGAACTATTCTTCTTCTGAAAAGAGAGGCAGAGACAGAAGAAGGTAATCCAACCACTTTTTCAAACGTGATTCATTGTTATTTAATGTCATCTGTGATCAACTTGAGTACCACCTATGATCCTTTGGCCTAAGCCAGAAGAACTCCTTCTCCTTCTACCCTTTGGTAAGCATTGTGTTTGGGGGAACTGAAGAATTTCGGAACAGTTGCAGCAAAGTGCCTGACAGCAGGAGTGGTAAGAGATAAGAAGGCAGAGGTCAGTAGGGGCCAGATCCTGAATGCCCTTTAAATAGGGTTAAGGAGCTTGGATTATCTCCCTAGGATAATCGCAAGCTTTTCAAGTGTTTTTCACAGGGAGGTGATATTATCAGATCTTCAAGGAAGAAAGATCCTCTGTCTGCAGTTGGAAGCAAGGAGTAGAGAAATTAAGACAAGAGAGAGGCCCTGAATGCTGTTGTGATGATAGGCCCTGGGAAACAGGATAGTATTCTTGGCCAGGGCAGCACTGGTAGCATCGGAGAGAACTGCATGTCTTGCAGAAATACTCCAGGCTTTAAAAATTCAAAATGCCCCTGTACAAGATTCTTCCTATTTTTTGGATAAGGAAGTTTAAGTCTTATGGGGCTCGATGAACTATCCAGAATTGCACAGCGTTTGGCATGGAGGTCACTCCTGCCTTAAACTCTGACCCTGAGCTCTTGTAACACTTGCAATGCCTTCCGAGAATTTAAGGCCTTCAAGGGATGAGTTGAGAGCATGGTCAATGGATAAAAGGGATCTCTTCTTTGGTCAGCCTTATCAGTTCTGTTGGGTCCCGAACCTTAAATTTTTCCCTTTCACATTAAAGGAAGGTTCTTTAGATAAAAGCTAAAAGAAGATAGATTGGCAGGCAGAAGCCCTGAGCACCAGATGAAAGCCACTCATGAGTCATCTTGGCTGCCATCTTGCCCCTGGACTGGGAAAGGTGCTCCACTTTATTGGGCTTTCCCACAGGGCTCAGGGACTTTGGGTGGAAGCTAAACCAGAGCTCCACTCCTGATTCTGTCTTTACAGCCTGCTAGGATTCTTTATGATCCTCCAGAACATAAATCTTTCAGAAAGGCCTCCTGGCCGCCCACAGAGGCAGGACAACACATTCAGTGATGGGACTGTGATAACCCGCTTGCCTCCACTCAGCCAGTCTTCAGCCACTGTCCACCAACCCCCATCCATGTCATCCAGCTTCCTCATTTTCTGGTCTTTCTAGTCTCCCAAATGGGATCTGAGATTGCAGGAACATCCCCCATTGATTGCATGAAGATCCCCTACTGGTATAACAACAAGAATCAAAAGAACTGCATCCTAATCTATCCTGGCCCTACTATTAAACTCATTGTGCAATCCTGGGCTCTGCGCCTTTCTGGCCTTCAGTCTTCTTTCTCTAAGATGATCTGGGTGAAGAGATGCAGTAGATGCAATAATTTTTAAAAAATTATTATTAATGGAATTATTTTTCCTAGATCAATCTTACCTAGAACCACAGGTTTTAGAAGGCCAGCCCCTCAGAGAATTCCTTAAAATGTAGCCCATTTCCTTTATTACACACTCATGTTTTAATTCTCTTCATTGGAATCACCAGGTTTTGTGTCTTATATTTGCTTATGTATTTACTTACATATTACCTCTCTTCCCACTGCATTGTAAGTTAAGCACAGTGATCCTTGATGTTCTACTCACTTTTGAAAGTTGGTGCTAAATAAGTTCTTACTAAATAATTGAACAATGAAAGTGATCTGTCAGTGAGTGGACAGATAATTACAGAATGGTTGTGGTAGAAGCTAGAGTGGGTGACCTGGAATCCTATCCGCTGGGTCTCTCCTTCTGTGTGCTATACCCCCACACCAAGGATCCCTACATCTGTCCCACCACTCAAGATTCTATAATTGATTGCAGTTGGAAACAACTGAATTCCATGAATTTTAAGGTTTTCTGTCATTCTAACAATGCAGTGTCCTTGCAAATATTAAAAGACTTGAAGAGACCTCACTTCAATAATTGATTTATTGATTCATTTAACGTGCTATGTGCCAGGCCCTGTGCTGGGGGCTGGAAATAGAAGAGTGAAGAAGTCAAACAATGCCTTGTACACAGCTCAGCATCTAATTGGAGGGAACGTGTCATAAGATGCATGCTATAAAAAGGAGAATAGGAAGATATTTCAGAGCAATTCCTTTAAAATATTCATGTGCAAGAGAAAAACCTGAGGAATTTGTTAAAATTCATATGAATTTCGTGGTCCAGGGTGGGCCTGAGATTCTGCATCTCAAACAAGCTATTAGGTGATGCCAAGGTGACTGGTCCAGAAAACACACTTGGGTGACAAGGTTTTAGATTCGGATAGCTAGATGATCTCATCCAGACCTGGAGCTCAGGGAAGAATGCCTGGTGAAGAAAGAGAGGGTGAGGCATAGTATCAAAGAAAGAACAGGAGTCCTCCAGGTGGAAGGGGGAGGGTATTTTCATTGGAAGGAACAAATAGTGCAAAGATGAGAGAGGGTAAGGTAAGAGAAAATACTTTAGTCAGGAACTATAAATATCTCTAGAGCAGAGAGTTCAAGGTGAGAGGGAAAGGAAAAATGAAAAACAAGGCTGCAGAGTTTAGCAAGGGTCAAATCATAATGGCTTTTGTGAGTCCTTTTCAGGAGTTTGTTTCTTCTCTCTGAAGCTGAGTAAAGGTTTTCAAAAGGGGAGAAATTTAAATAAATTTTCTCTGCCTCTCAAGGGTTCCCAAGTGTACAGAACATCAAAGTGTAAAGGAGAGAGAGAGCAAGACATTTCCCTGGAGCCAGGATCCTAGGGTTCATGTCCAGGGAGCTTTGTCACCTACTTGCTGTGTGACCTTGGACACATTCCATCCCTATTTTGGACCTCATTTGTAACATAAAAGGGCTTACCTACAAAGTCCCTTCCAGCTGGGAAGCCAAGGAACCAGAAAGTCCTGAAGGTCATGGAGACCAGAAAACGGATACAATATGTGTAGAGTGTCTTTTCACCTCCAGTCTAGTATGTCTTGTTTCTCAGGGACCCAAGCTGGCTAGGGAGAGGAGAGCTTTTCCCAGGGACAAGCGGATAAGGGATGAACTCTGTTAGGATTCTCTTGGACTATGTAATCACCAAACTTCAAAATGTTTTGAACTCCTCCCTGGATCTGGGGTTATTACCCCCTCCCCATAAAATTTAGTGACAAAAGGGCATTTCTTACCTCTGCCTAATAAATCTATCAGGGAAGTGTTCCCCAGAGCCTAGTTCTCATGACAACTATAGGTTACTGCAAACAGCTGCTCAAAGAAGGCCCGCTGACACCCAGCTGTCCCAGCCATAAGGTTCCTATTAGGAGACTTGAAAAACTGAGCTCATAGGTGGCCAGGGACCAGAATTTGCTCCGGTCAGAGCATCCTTGACCACTCTTAGTCTTCTTTATATTTTCATTTATGTTTGATCCAAATGATAGGGTAGGGAGAAAAGAGCAAGTACTTGAAGAGATTTGGTTTCAATGAAACTGATCTATCTAGAGTAGAAATGGTATGCTTCCATGGCAGACATTGCCAACAGATCACAGAAATTATTCTAGGCATGGTTCAGCCTGAAATCCTTCTCAACATGGCAAGGCAAGACATTTTTCCCATCTGAAAAGAGTTGGCACATCCATTGCTATAATCTTAGTGAAAATAAGCAACTTGGGGTATCACTGTACGGGCTTCTAAGATTGCATTCATCTCTTCCTTAGATATCTTGGGTTAACTCTCTTCCAATTAAAAAAAAAGTGTTTTGTTTATTTTTTGTTATTTTTAGATATACAAAGCAGTAAAGTATATTTTGATGTATTATATATAGATGGAGTATAACTTCTTGTAATTAGGATCCCACTCTTGTTTCACTGGGTGTGTGGAAGTTATGTCTTATTCATTATACTGTCTTTGCTATTCCCCTCCCCCTCTCTTCTCTTCATTCCCCTTTATCTAATCCAAAGAATTTCTATTCTGCCCCCTACCCCACCCTGCTTATTGTGTGCTAGCATACACATATCAGAGAGAATACTCAGCCATAAATAAGAATGAAATTATGGCATTTGCCAGTAAACATGGAACTGGAGACTATCATGCTAAATGAAACAAGCTAATCCCCAAACACCAAAGGCCAAATGTTCTCTTCCAATTTTTAAGATATTGGGAAAAGAACAGATTTAGTCTCAGATGACTTTATTTTTTTCTGCATATTTTAACATTTCTGAAATCAGGATGGATTGTGTATAATGAAGATTCACATTCATCATATTCTTTCTCAAAAGGCTATTATTTTCATGTACATTTTTATTAGTAAATTATAATTTTCCATAATTGTGGAGTTCACTGTGACATTTTTGTAAATGTATTTAACATAATTTGCTCTGTTTAATACTCATCACTACCTCCTTCCCGTCCCTCTTTTCTCCCCCAAACCTCTTCCTCTACTTTGTTGTACTTCAATTAATTTATTATTTTAATTGGTACATTATAGTTCTACATAAAAGTGGAATACACTGTAATATATTTGTACTTGCACATAGCATGGTTTGGTCAGTTTCATTCTGCAGTTCCTCTCCTTTCCCAATCCTCTTTCCTCCCCCTTAATCCCTTTCCTCTACTCAGCTATTCTCCCTTGTATTTTCATGATGTTCTCTTATTTAAAAATTCCTTATTTTTCTCTAACTGCCACATACAAGAGAAAATATTTGACCCTTGACTTTTGGAGTCTGGCTTATTTTACTTAGCAGGATGTTCTCATTCCATCTACTTACCAGCAAATGACATAATTTCATTCTTCTTTATGGCTGAATAAAACTCCATAGTGTATGCATGCCACATTTTTGTATCCATTCATCTCATCTATTGTGGCACACCTAGGCTGGTTCTATAACTTAACTATTGTGAATTGTGCTGCTAAAAACATTAGTATGCATGTATCACTATAGTATGCTCTTTTAGTTCTTTTGGATAAACACCAAGGAGTAGGATTGTTGGATCATATGGTGGGCTTGTGAAAGCAATCACATCTCTTACATCTTGGAATAGAGAAATACTAGCAAAACACACTATTACTTGGAACAATAGTGTCAAAAAGACCCATTTCCTTGCTGATAGTATAGCAAGGTTGGTTATCATCTTGAAGTCCATATCAGTTCCAAATGAAATGGTTTTAAGTCAGTAATTCTTGCTGTCAGTCAAGAAATTAATTCTTAAAAAGGCCTCATGATTTTTCAATGAGTAGGAGAGGAATTCAAATGTAAATATTTTTACTAGTAACATTACAAATCCTATTTCAAATCTTATGTTGAGGATCTATGTCCACAGGCAGTACCCGAGCCTTCCGCTTGAGAAGGGAGATGACTGAAGCTTAATTTTTTTATTGAGGATATTTGGGGAAATGATCCTTGTAAACCACTGAGAAGCCATGAAACCATGGCTTTATTAAATAAATTCATTAGAACATCTTTGAATATACATGGGTATATTCATGTTTTCAAAAAGGAAATATATTTATTTTATTACACTCCAAAATGATTCTTTCCCAGTCTGTAGCATATAAATGGTACAGAATTATACAAAATGAAAAAGGTTTGATGTCTGAATCTTATAATCCCAACCCTATTTCAAAGATAAAATTGTTAACAGGGTACAATAACTTTTCAGGTATAGATATAGATATAGGCATGGATATTTACATTAAACATATAGGAGCTTAGTGCTAATGTCTTTATCAATAACCATACCTACATCTCCACGATCTCTACTGTGTTTAGCAAATATATATACTAAGTATATATATTTATATACATAGTATATATATATATATATATATATATATATATATATATATATATATATACTATGTTCTGTTATGTGCCTGTTTGCACTTAACAATATACTGGTCAAGTGTTTTCCCCTATAGAAATGTGTTGTCTTTTGAAGGGCCTTTTATTCAGGTAATTATGTGACTATATCACATATTAGTATAGTTCTCTATTCTCAACTGGATTTCTTTCCATTTCTTTACTATTATCAACAAACTTGCATAAGCCTTTTGCCCACCTGCCTAATTATTTTCTTAGATCCACGTGAGGCTCTTGTGCAATTTCATTCCCTTTATCAACCCCTGCTAGAGAATTGCTGGATTTTGAAAATTAATGTCCTCAGTTCAAGTTCACCTATATTAATCCTCCTTCTGGTGGAATCAGGTTCTAGACACCAGAGTACCATACATGGTCCAAGAAGCAGCTCTTATGGACCAGTCATTTAAGTATTATTTCATCTCCTGAACAACAGATTTTGAAGATTAAGCAATGGAAAAAAAAATCAGTGGGTTATATAAATTGCTCGAGATTACACAGCTATAAGAGTTGAAACCCAAATCCAAAAAAATTGTCTTCTGATGTCAAACCAGCTGCCTGTTCAGTATAACACATTGTACCCTAAGAGGACTACACAGCTAGATAATACATTATGATTCTCAACAGAAATATAATGCTTCAGCAATAAAGGAGGAAGCATGAGTTACGTTGACTGGGAAGATCTGGAAGATTCCCTGAAGATGAAATTTCAGCATGACTTTGAAGTATGGATGGAATCCCAGTAACTATGACCCCCTCATCTCAATAACTCCATGCTTTGGTGCCAACCCTCCCCACCGCCGCACTCCCCCACACACACACACCAGCACAAGAGACTCATACTCCAACTCCCACTATCAGAAAACTCCTTTCTAAAACATACTTGATTTGCTCACCTCCAGTGACAGGGAATCCCACCACCATATTGAAAGATCCATTCTATATTTAGATGATTCTAGTTTTAACAGTTTTTTAATAAGTTATAATATTGAACCAAAATTGATGTCTGTTAATTTTAGGGTGGTTTTGTCAATAACACTGAAACGTCTTGCAGCAGGGACTTGAGACCCTATTCTTCACTCTGTCACTCTGGCCAAGTCACATGACGAGCCACAGGCTCACTTTTATCAGCTAAAGACTAGGAAGAAAGTGTACACATGAGAATTGTGAGGGTTGGATTTAGATGATATTGCATGGGTACCCACCTAGTGTGTGCTCAGTTATAGCTCTCGTCATCCCTGACCCTCAGATTTTCCCTATGTGTCTTGAGTTGTTAGAACAACATAACCATTTGCCTATGTCCAGTCTTCTCCTCCATTCCTGCTTAGTGGGCTTGCTTTTGAGTCCCCCTTGAGCATCATAATCCAGCTACAGTTTGTAAATGTCCGTATTACCAGAAGAGACTGGGATTCTCCAGCTGTGGCCTGGCCAGAACAGCATGAATGAAGTCATTACTTCCTTTAGACTACCCCTCCACATCGAGAGGTTGTGTTCCAAATTTTCATAACCACGTCATGCCCTTGACTCTCATTAAGCTTAGGGTCAGCTCACACAGAGACATTTCAGCTCAACTCCAGGAGGCAGAGAGGAGGAAAAGCAGCCGATGAGAACATTTCTGTATTGCCACTCTTCCTTTTCTCCATTTCAGGGCACCCTTAGAAGTTAGGTCTCTGTCCGATAACCCTGTCAACAGCTGATTGGGTAATGATTCTGGGAACAGAATGGTGAGTCAAAGGTTCTACAATTCCCGGAGAAGTGGCCTCGGGTCCAACCCCTTACTCCTCCACAAGCCATCACTGTCTCATTCTTGCCTGCTAATACATGATAAATTCATATATGGTGTCCCTTCTTCACCTCTTGCCTCCTATCCCAGTGGCCTGAGTCCTGACTCCAATGAGGAAGACTTCATTTCTGGTATTTGAGAAAAGTGGTCACTCTGACCTATGATTTCCCCTCTAGGGAAAGCTTGAAGCATGCCTGGCCTTTGATTTATGCGTCTCCACTCCCTACGATTTATTGCCCAGTACTCTTGCCTTTGGTCTCGCTCATCCCTCCTCTCCCACCCTAGAGCATTTCCAGCCCATCTCTTCATACCTTTCCCTTCTGAATCATCCTGTCTTCCTTGTCTAAATGCAAATGTTGGTTTACAGTACTTGTGGATGCCTCTGATAATTGTTCCATTACAGCCTCACAGTCCCTATTTATGTTTTACAAGTTAGGAAACTGAGGCTCAAGGAGGAGAAGTGACAGACTGGGCTGCAAAGTCTGTATCTTTCCTACTCTCAATGCTTCTTTGAATCATGGCTAACATTTAGTTAGAGCTAATCTATTATCCATGTTTTCTTGCTAATAACACATTTTAATGATGTGGGAACTTGGTTAGTGGCATTGAAGAACTTGCTCGTGATCTACTTAGCTGTTAAGTTAGAGAGTGAGGACTTGAATTAGGGACCCCAGAGCTAAACCTTCCATCTTGACTCTATGCAGTCAGAAACCGTGGTTCTAGATTTGTCTGTTATTAAACTGAGGCGTTCCTTTGAGGCAATTAGTTTTCTCATTCCAGACCTCAGTTTCCCCATCCTTATGAAAGGAGGCTTTGCCTAGCTGTGTTCCAAGATTCTCTTTTTTTTTATTAGATGTTGATGGACCTTTATTTTATTTATTTATTTATATGCGGTGCTGAGAATCAAACCCAGTACCTCACACATGCTAGGCAAGTGCTCTACCATTGAACCACAAACCCAACCCCCCTAAAATTCTTTCTGAGGAAATGGCTGGGCCTTTGGAGGCAAACCATGTTGGAAGAATGCCCTTTCCAATCTCACGTTGTACTTGTTGATTATTTTTGTGAATGCCAGCCCATGGCTCCCTGCTGCCCAAAGGAGAAAATCCAAATCCTTCAGCATAGCATTGAAAGGTCTGGATGGTTTAATCTCTGCCAAGCTCACTGACCTCCTACCTGTTCACTGCCCCAGCCATTTCTATCAACTGATGGCTTATGCTCTCTCTGGTATAAATTGGAATGATCTATTTCTTCTGCATTTTTATCTATCTGTAACATTTGTTCATTATTGAAGACCTAGCTGAGCCTTTACACTATTTTGGAAGACTTTTCTGATACCCTGAATTGATAACTAGGTATCCATCTTATATACTCCAGTGGTACCTCACCTGTTTTCCAACCCAGGCTCCTGCCACTGCCTTATTCAGACACATAAGACATAAACCAGTTCATCTCTGTCCCAATGCCTGGTATACAAAGAGCACCCAGTAACACAAGGGGGCTACGTAGTGAGGACTCTGGGGATGGTAGTTTCTAGTGCTTACCATGTAAGCTTTTCTGAGCATACCATGGGACAATTTTTTAAGAGTTTACATCTGTTAACTTGCCTAACCCTCTCCATAACCCTCTGAGGTGAGTACTATGCTATTCCCTTTTCATAGATGTGAAAACGCATAAGCAGCTTTTTACTAACATGGAGAAAAAATGTAACCCACACCCCTAAGGGAAGTTATTATTCTCATTTTAAAGAAAAGCAAGGCTACAGAGGCACAAGTGGTAAAGCAATTCACTCAATATAATAACATAGCTGGCAAGTGGCTGAGCTGGGATTTGAACTTGAGCCTAAAGGTGCGCCACTCACTACCTGCTACATCAGAGATAATATCGGCACGTGAGGGAACACCAACAGCCTGGCTCCTCCTCCTGCCATTTTTCATGCGGTCCCTGCTTGTGCACTGTATCCCAGCCACAGAGTCTCAGAACTTCTGAGCAGTCTCTTAGCTCTATGCCTTTGCCAGTGCTGCCTGCTAGGTCTTTGACCTTTTTCTCTATCTAACTCCTATTCATTTATGAGGTTCAGCACAACTTCCCCTTCAATTAGGAAGTTTTCTTCAGTATCCCCAATCCCATGTCTTCAGAAGCCTCCTGTGACTTTTTTCCCAGTCAACAACTCTTGTCTCCTATACTGTCATCTCCACTCATCTGTCTTTCCGAATCCTGCCAAATGGAAGTTCTACCGCGTAATACATGTTCAGTTAATGAGTAGGTATTACACTGTCTCCTTTAACTTCACAAGAGCTCCATTTTTCAAAGAGGCAGGTTTAGAGATGTTCAGCAAAATTTCCAAGAACAGAGTAAGAACTCAAACAAAGAGAGATGAGAAACAAACTCCTCAGCTCCTCCTGGGGGAGCAGGGTGTGCTTGCCCGAGAGGAGGGGGGATGTGGATAGAGTGTGATTATGAAGTGGTGAATTCTTGGCACCTCAGGAAATATTCCACCCAAGTGGTGAACTATACAAAGAGGACTTTTTGAAAGGCACCTCATAAATCGTGCCCACAAAGCATAACACATAAGCCCAGTGCTTTTTTCAGCCACCACATAGGTGCCTAACACAGTCTCCCATTTGTGGGGTCTGTTGTCGTAAAACTCCTTCCCTCCTGGGGTCCCAGAAGGGCGTGCAGAGGGCAGCAGGAGAGAGAACCTCTCCTTTAGCCTCACAGGATCCCCGGGCATCTTGAAGATACTGGAAGTCAGAGAAGGTGAGGCACCCACCTGGACAGTGAAGCTGACTTGTAGTGTGACCTGGAAAAGGACATTCCATTCCCTTTGGAAGTCTCAGTTCCCATATTTTAATGAGAAGAGGTCAATGATCCCCAACTGGGGTGATTATGCCCTCCTGCAAAAGACATTTGGCAATGTCTGGAGCCTATTTCATTTTCCTGACTGGCATGGGACTGCTGGTGTTATCTGGCATGTGAGGCCCCAGTACGCTACTAAATATCCTACATAATTACTCCTACACAGTGGCCTTCCAGTGCCACCATTGAGAAATTCTCGACCAGGTGATCTCAAAGATCCTTCCTTGCTTTGACCACCAGCCATGAGATCTTGTGGATCCTCTTTCTAGTGCATGATAAAGGGTTCCAGATAAAGTTCCTAATGATGACACCAGAGTACAGAATGGTTCTTGCTAAGATGAGTGTTCAGTCTGTCCTTGATCCTGGGGCATCCATCTATAATCATCTTTATAACGGTAGCCCCCAGGGAAGCTGAGTCCCAAGCATGGGGCCCTTCTCCTACGCAATCTCACCCAGCCAATTTGTAAGAGTAAGACTGTCATCGATATTTTAGAGATAGGGAAAATGGAGCACAGAGAAGCTATGATTTGGATACATTTATATTTCTTTAGCCTCTGATGAGAGAGAAGCACAGAGGGCAAGATTTCCAAATTTTGTGACTGCAAGAAAGTGATGCGAGAATGAGAGAAGCAATAAAGTAAATAGTTGGAGAAAGAACACATGGATTCAGGCCTAGATTCCACTGCCCAACTCCAGTTGTCCCCTTGGTATTTGGCCTTGGTCAAATAAAGTCACTTCTTCTCACCTGTTAAATAGGAGTAAAGAGAACAGATGTTTAGGACTGATGTGAAGATCAAATACAAGTTTTAAAACACATGTAAAGTACGGACTCGGTGTCCAACACATGATAAATGACAAAGTTTAGTTATTTATTGCGGGGTTTTGCCATCAATGTAATAATTTCTCTTTGGCTAAAGTCCTAAAACTGGTGTCCTTCTCATTGCTGGGGGGCAGGGGGTCCCATATTCTTGAGTTGAAAGCACCGGTTCAAAGGTTATACCACTTTCATTTTTTAGGCTTGCAAACTGAGGAGGGTATGTTGTAAGGCAATTTTTTAATAGGTGTTTGAAATATCACACTTAGGAAGTCATCAGGGCAAGATGTCTTCATGTGACTGTTGACCTTTATTTGCCACTTCAAAAGCCTCACAGCCCCTGCTCTAGACTTCTTCCTGAACCTTTGCTCTCTCCTTGAATTTTCAGGAAGGCCCACCTGATCCTGCGGCGGCTAGAGAGGGTGAGCAGCCACTGCTCCAGCCTCCTGAGAAGCGCCTACATCCAGAGCCGCGTGGACACGGTGCCCTACCTTTTCTGCCGAAGTGAGGAGGTCCGGCCTGCGGGCATGGTGTGGTACAGCGTCCTCAAGGACACCAAAATCACTTGCGAGGAGAAGATGGTGTCCATGGCCCGAAACACGTACGGGGAGTCCAAGGGCCGGTGAGGGAGGGTGCTGCCCTCCACAAGCACAGAGACTCTCCTAGGGGGAGCAGTACTCTTGTGGATGGATCCTGGGGCCTGGGTGGGCTGGGGGACAGCTGAGGATGGGCCTGGCAGATGACACTTGCCAGCAAGGCCAAAGCAAACTGCTCCTCCTGTGGATAGTGGACAGAGAACTTTGTAACCAATGGAATTATTCATTTTGTCTTTTATTTTTTTCTAAGATATTATTTGACTCTATCAAATGTCTCTCCTTTTTAAAACTTTTCTTATGGATGGAAGTCAGTCGGGTAGCAGGAGCCTTCAGGTGGAGACCAAGCGGCCTTTCCTTTTCTTCCTCCTTCCTGCCGTGCCCAGCTTCCTTCCTGCCACGGACCCCTGGAGGAGACCTATGGAGAGACAGTTTGACCTCTTCGGCACCAGGAAGGAAGCCCTAAGGATTGTTGCAGTGAGGAAGCTTGGGTCTTTAAGGACTTCTCTCTCTCTCTTTTTTTTTCTGGACGTTACTGAGTTTGCAGGACCTCTGCTTCTTCCTGTCTGCCCAGAGTCCCTGCAGGACTTTCTGTGCATTAAAAATTCCTATTGTCTCTCTTTCTGCTTGGGTGATGTTTCTTACTACTAATGAAGTGTGTTTGGAGGACTTCTGTTTATTCACTAAATAGATATTTATTGTGTAGATACTATGTGCCGGGCATAGGACAAGTAACTGAAGACAGAGGAGTTCTGTGCACTCAGGGAACATAGGGTCTAGTAGATATTAGAGAGAAGCAATCTGGTGATTTCAGACAGTACCAGAGGGAAGAATGGAGGTTCTCTGGACTCCTTGATGGGTCATGAGACCCACTGGTGGGATGCTGAGAAATGCTTCCTGTGAAACCGAAGCCCAAAGAACTAGGAGAAGGGGAGGAATAAGCCAGACAAAGCTGGGAAGGATGGGATTCGCTCCACGCTGAGAGAAAATAGAAAGTCTAACTCACTGAAGGTTTGGAGCACTTTCATTTAGGACATGGGTTGAAGTTGGAACGACAAGAGGAGTAGCTAGGAGCTCAGCAGAGCATCTATTCTTGAACAAGGAGTTTGACATTATCTTGAAGTAACCTGGAGCCACTGAAGGACTTTAGCAAGAGTAAAACAGCCCACTTGCTCTTTAAGAAAAATCACTCCAGCTGCAGGGTGGAAGATGGATGGGAGAAGGCCCCAAAGAGAGGGTGACCACTCTGATGGCAGAATGGACCCTGTGGTCATGGGGGAGATGTTCCAACACTGGGATTTCCTTTTATTTATTTGTGTTTAGACTGCTTTATTGAGGCATAATTGAAATTTCCTTTTAAATGGCAATTGTGCTGTCACCCATGTGTTCCCTGGGAGGGTAATAGGTACAAGGAGAAATTTTGAATTCTCAACGCCATGGTATTAGCACAGATGAGCCACCTGGCTGGAGGAAATGAGATGTGGATCAGGTATAGTATAAGGCCAGGATGACACTTGTTAGGAGAGTAGAGACTGTGGAGATTCAGAGGAGGAAAGAATACTGAATATCAGTCAAATACAAACAGTCAAAAGGGCCTACTGCTGAGCGTTAATAAGTGTAGATGAGATCCGCTATCTCTTTCCTGAAAACCTACATGCTGAGGTTTGTTTCTGCAGTAATCTGATCCACAAGAGGCAAATGAGGAATCTGAATGAAAAGAAAGCAGAGATTCATTCTTCCAGACAACTCAGGTGCCTGCAGAGCTGCCTCATCTACAACAATCTAAGCTATGGGTGCTCTTTTAAGTCACCTTATTATTATTGGGTTTATGTTTCTACAAATATATAGCTGGAGTTGAGACACCTTCTATGTAGTTAATGTCTCCTCTCTTCCCAGGGATAGTATGTTCCAAGAGGAACTAACATTTTACCAGAAAATGAAAATGAGAAGTAATATTCACCATTCATTGAGAACTTGCCATGTGACAAGCCCCGTTCTGAGTGCCTCTCATGTACATCTATTCATAGAGGTTCTTATTGAAGGGAAGAAAACTTTGTACAAGAGTATTACTGGACCAACCTTTGCCAAAAGGGTGATGGGAACTGGGGATCTGAGAGGAAGTGAACTTGTGGGTAGGTGCTTTTTGAGAACTAAATCAACCTCACTCCCTCTCAGGCTGTTTTTGCTTTCTACTCCCTGAAGACCTTCTTTCCAGATGGCACTGAGGTCACCTGAATTTATTACTGCTAGTTGGGTGTCAGATTGTCCCCGTCAAAGGGGAAAATGAGAAGATGGTAGGGGCCTCACTGAAGAGATAACTTATGATACCTGGAACCCTAAACTACTCTTACTTCTCCCAGAAAATGGAATGTGAAAGAAGGGTTAACAGATGCTTTCTTCCCTTCTCTTTGTTTAGAAATAGTAAGGACATGGGTATGCACTGACCTCAAAGGTCTTTTGGTATTCTCTAACAAATGTGATTATATAAGCTGTGGCAAGGCCACTGAATGAGAAAGACAGTGAAGGCAGGCATAGTTGTCCTTTCTCCCTGATCCTCCCTAATTCCTCCCCCTTCCTAATCTTGTGAAAACAGGATTAACTTTCTTTCCCATTCAAGGCCAATTTATCTGTCTTTGAGCATATATTTACCACAGGAATGAAGTAATTCATGTTTTAGAGATGGCACCAGAAGATCTAAGAAATCTCCTAAATTAACCAATGAATTATGACCCCCATCACACCTGGAATTTAGCCTTTGAATCACCTCTTCAAAAACCCTGATGGTTGAATCACAGACTCTGAAACAGGAGTCCCCTGTGTTCCTCCTTTGCTGGTAAAGCAATACAACTTTTTCCTTATTATCAAAATGCTGTCCTCTTTATTGGATTGGCATTTGGGGATAAGGACTGAGTTTTTGGTAACAATAATAATTCAGATTTAATAATAATTAGGATTATTATTCAATTCTTTTGAAAAGCAAGAAAGAAATATAAATATATCTATTTATTAGATGAAACTTATATAAATGAATAGTAATGCTATTAGGTGGGTCTAAAAATCATTTACAAATGTTATATCACAACAGATTTTACCAATAGAATTTCATAGAACCAGAAGTACTAAAATGTTCGAGTTCTATCTTATAAACTTGGCTCACCAATCCAGAGATTTCACAAAATACATTAATATAAATTGAGGGAATGTAGCAATTTATATTAATGTACAATAAAAAAGAGGAAATATAAGCATATATTGAGCATATATATCCCTGATTATTGGTGTGAAATGTTGAATATTTAAGTTATTTTAGATTGGGGCAGGGATCTTTTGTTGTCTTGTAGTCACCTTCCCATACTTGGAGCATTGCTTAGTAAATTCTATTACTAAATATTAAAGGACAGATTTGGTTCTGTGTCTTAGAAAGGGTTAAATTTGATTGCTGTTAAGTGGTTTGGTACCTAGTTGACAATGAGATTTATAATGACCAGTGTCATTATAAGAGTATTTATTAGGTGACAGAAACTCCATAGTGGTCAGAATCTCAATATCAAGAAAATAAATTATCATTGCTTTTGTGTAAGTATATGAAGAAGCTAAGAATCAAATATCACATACCTGTTTGTTACCGAATCAAGACAATCTGAGGTACAATCAATGGCGTAAACAGGTCTTTAAAAAATATTCTGAGCACTATAATGCACTCCTTGGCTGAGTACTGTAACACACTCCTTGGCTCAGGAGGCTGAGGCAGGAGATCACAAGTTCAAAGCCAGCCTCAGCAATTTAGCAAGGCCTTAAGCAACTTAACAAGACCCTTTCTCAAAATAAAAAATAAAAAGAGCTGGGGGTGTGACTCAGTGGCAAAGTGTCCTTGGGTTCAATTGCAAGTACTAACAAAACAAAACAAAACAAAAAACAAAACAAAACATAATAAATGTACATATTTATAAGTTAAATGTGATATTTCAATGTGTGATGATAAAATCAAGGTAATGAGCACATCTATTACTTTAGACATTTTATCATTTCTTGTGGTGAGAACATTCAAAATCCTCTCTTCTAACTATTTTGAAATAGAGAATCAATTATTTTTAACTACAGTCGTCCTTACTATGCTTGACAATACTTATTTCTTTTATGTAACTCTTAATAGGTCTTTGCATATAAGGGGAACTTCTGAAGCTTTTGGATGTCCTACTTCTAAGAGCCAAGAACATGGATAAATATTTTTGGCCTTTTTATACTATACTAGGTTAATGCTTATATTTTAGTTATCTTTCTTCATAAAGCTAATATGCTCCACATAGAAGTTAAATTCATATCATTGACCTCATTGCCACTATGGTGCTATGTATAAAATCAAATAATCCAGCTTTTGGAATCAATTAGGTCTTTATTGGGCTGTTTTCTCATTTGAGGGATACTATAATTAAATAAGATGATTAGGAAATAGATAATGTCCAGACCTACATTTTCCAATATGGTAGCCACTGGCCATATGTTTCTATTTAAATTTGAATGTAAATTAATTAAAATTAAATTTATTTAAAATTTAATTTATTAAATTAAATTTAGATTAAAAATTTGGTCCTACAGTCTCACTGGCCATATTTTAAATGCTCAGTGGTCACATTGCTACCCTATTTGATAAAATAGAAATAGAACATTTCTATTACTGCAGAAAGTTCTGTTGGATTGTGCTTTTTTAGAGAACAGAAATGTATGTGTTGAGCTATAACTCCATGTGAAATATTTGAGTTATTTATCCTTTAGAAGGGGTTTGGAATCGAGAGTAACTTAACAGTCATTGGTATATGAAGAGCTTTGGTAATCGTCATGTCATTTCAGAAAGAACAATAAAGTAGGCTCAGATAAAATTGTATCAGGAAGGACTTGATTACTTTGTGAAGTCCTTCCTGTCTTTGAGGATGAAGAAGCTCTGGAATAAACTGAGTATGTAGAATGTGCAAATTATTGGGTTATTGATGAATGTTTGTAAGAGTGATTTCTAATTTTAATGTTAAAATATTCACAGGTATGTGTATCATTCATTTATAATAAATTAACTTTAAAAAATTCACATACCATTGTGTTGCTTTTAGTGTATGTTTATTGAGAAACCACCTGAGGTAGAAAATCTGCTAGGTAATCAGTAATAGTTTAATATTACTTCTTAAATTCAGTTAAAAATATTTCATGTTTGTGTGAGACATATTTGTGTAGCCAGCATTGATGCTCATGTGGATTCTTGTTTGTTTTTTTTTTTTTCTTTAATATTCAGCATATTTCCCAACCCTTGATTCATTGCTGGGAGTCACTGTTATATACATTCACTTCTTAGAGGTGAAGTTATAACACAGTGCAGTAAGTTTGGGGTGGAGTGACTGAAGGCTTTAGGCAGAGGTAAGTGACTTACTCAATGTTCTTTCTGGACCTCAGGTTTATGATTAATTACTTCTCCTGTGTTTGAATTTTTCTGGCCTGTATTCCTATTTTTAACCAATTGATCTGAAATGAAATTTTCATTTGATTTAAAATCAGGCCATTGTAGGCTTTCAATTGGGGAACACCTCACACTCAAACCATAACAGTCAGGCATCAGAAGCCACTACTGTTTCCCAACAAGCTATTTAGTCTTTTATTCATAACAAAGAGACAAGAGGCAAATATTAGGAAGAATTTTGCTAAATTAATTGAGGTAGAACTCCACCCTAGATATCTGACCACAATGGAAATCTAACAAAAGTCTACACTTGGTGGCTGAGAAATCTGCTTACCCTAGTCTTCCCTCACTGAAAATCCTGTTAATAAGTTTAACCAGAACTACTCACTTTTCTTATCCCCCAAATCCCCCCTTAGTAATTTTCCATCCACAGACCCTTGAGCTTCTCCTTAGCTACAAATCTCCACTTGTCCATGGCCTATTTAGAACTGAGTCCAGTTCTCAATATGAGAATATAGAGAGGTCTATATTGAAATAGTTTTTCCCCCTATTGAAATAGCTTATTTTTTCCCCCAGAATTTGTGGCCATGACTTTAATTTATTTCAGGTTCTGGTTTTATTTAATAATAGTTTGCCTAAAGACATCACTTTTCTAACAAGTCCAAAAGAATAAACGTGTTTTAGATTTTTTCCAACTTCATCTTACTCTAAGGATAGGAATGACAACTATGTTTTCATTGGAAGTCTTAGGAGAACATATCTTGACTTGTAATGAATATCAAAATACCAATATCTGAAGAAATAGAGTCCAATAAAGGGTCATTAAGACTAAACATGTCACAATTATGTTATTATATTTTCATGTTTCTGTCTTGTTTTAATGGTATTTTTACTATAAAACCTGAGTGTAAATGAAATAGATATCAATTAGAATGGAGTGATATGTAAACTACATATCTCTCCTATTCAAAAATACTGAGTGAGAATTTGGGGGTGGGTAGGTGGTATTCATGGAGTCAAAAGAGATTTCTGCCAGTTGTGGTGGCACAGGCCTATAATCCCAGCAGCTGGGGAGGCTAAACTAGGAGGATCATGAGTTTGAAGCCAGCCTCAGCAACATGGAAAGGCCCTAAGCAATTCAGAAAGACCCTGTCTCTAAATAAAATATTTTTAAAAAGGGCTAGGGATGTGGCTCAGTGTTTAAGTGTCCCTGGGTTCAATCCTTGGTACAAAAAAAAATTCTGTAAGCTTATAATGTAAATATTTGGTACAGAAAAAAGTGCCTTACATATATATATGGTCAAGACAAATAAACTTTTTCAGTATATTAATCCATATTGAAATTACCTGGAACTATCTGGAAGTATGGTTTACAGGGGAAAAAATGACTATGAGTTGATATTATTTCTGTTACAGGTTTTCTCTTATGTCTTATGCTCATAATAATTGCAGCAGTCAAGGAATATCTAGAATAATATTAGATAAAAACAATAGCAATTATTTTGTAATTATTTACAGTCATTAGTGTGTGAATACATATATAACAGTGCTATGAAAAACAAAAAAGAATATGTACAGATAAATAGGAATATTTTTTCTGAGAGGTACTTCAATGAACTTTTATACAACATACCTATTCAAAGATAATGCTTCAGATATAGCTGAGTATGATATCTATACATTATTTTCATATTAACATATACTTAATATGTTCCTCATATCAAAATTATTTTTTTATTTTTTGCCCTAATATTTAGTTAATTTCTGTGATACATTAAAACTTCAAGTAAAATACATAATTCAGATAAAGAAGCCAGAAAATCTTTAATGAATTCAGTCCTGGTTCTCATCTTTGCTCCATAACATAGTCATTGTTATATTATTTGAAACTCCTGTCTTAAATTTGGTCCATTTAGTAATAGGACAAATATCCTTTTACTTTCATATCTGACTTTTGGACTTTTATATTAAAGACAATTAGATATAGCTCTGAGGCATTCTAAACTAATAAAAATACTTAATATGAACATACTTAAAAGAATTAAGATTATTGTAACTCATATTCACCTTCAAAAACTTATGTTCTACTTTAAGCAGTTAATTTTGCTTTCATTATTATAGAGAATCGCATTAGAATTTTAATATTGATATAACTAAAATACTCCAGACAAAGGATAACTTTACCACTTAATTTTTCATACATAAAAGAAAAAAGGAATTATTTAAATTGTTTGAAACTGGCCCTTATTATAACTATATTTGAGAAGTTCATGAAGAAAACCAAATTACCAAAGTTTCTGATGAAAAGTAATTGGCAGCAGTATTACAGTAGCAGTATTATGATAGATTCTTAGCAACACACATTTTCAAATTTGACTCAATTCTATTTTTTCTTAAATAGGATTTGTTTACTAATGCAAAGATGACCTCATCAGGAAAAGTAGTTATTTGGTAAATAAATGTTTGCTAGTAATTGAACACAGGAAATGTATTGAGAGTTTATTGAGATTCTCCTTTAAGAGAGTCTATTTTGTAAGCTTTCTGAGAATATTCATTGTTCAAATGTTAAGAGCAAGACAATGAGTAAGGTTAAGTTTGATTCTAGTTGGGCACAGTGGTACAAACCTATATCCTAGTGGTTTCCAGACTAAGGATGATGAGTTCAAAGCCAGATTTAGCAATTCAGCCATGCTGAAAGGCAACTCATTTGGATCCTGTCTCAAAAATAAATAAAGAAAAAAGGGCTGGGGACATGTCTCAGTGATTACATACTCCTGGGTTCAATCATTGGTACCAAAAAACAAAACAAAACAAAAAAATCGATTCCTAGAAAATGCTAATCATTCACTGCCCCACATTCTCATGTAGTAGTTTTGAAGAGGAACAGCTAAATGACTCTAATTTCCATTGAAATACGTAGAGTATACAGTACAAGCACCACTATGGAAAATATTTAATACACTATATTGTTTTGGAACTGCAATATGTCATCTGGTGTCTCATTTTTGCTCTCATCTCTCTCAAACTCATACACTCAACTTTTCTTTTTTATTGGTTGCTCAAAACATTAAAATGATCTTGACATATCATATTTCATACATTTGGTTCAAGTGAGTTATGAATTCTTAATTTTACCACGTGTACAGATTGCAGGATCACATTGGTTATACATCCACATTTATACATACTGCCATACTAGTGTCTGTTTTATTCTGCTGCCTTTCCTATCCCCTTCCTATCCCCCCTTCCCTCTCCTCCCCTCCCATCTTCTCTCTCTACCCCATTTTCTTTGTCATAGTATCATCTTGTAATACATTTACTATTTCCTATTCAAGATAATTACCAACCTCTTTAAAAAACCTAGTAATAATCATTAGGCACAATTATATAATTCAGGTCTGATGATAAGACAAAAATAAATCTACTCCTGTTGGGCCATGAATAGGAATATTAGAAATGTGGTTTATAGACACTGTATTTTTATTTAACTCAGTTTACCAAATTTAATTATTTTACATAGTCAATAAGAAAGATAAAATGCAAAACTCTAATTTTGGTTATTGTAAATATTTTTAGGAATATTTAAGTTCATATTAGACTTTATATTAGTAAGTTCTTATCTATGAAAAATTTTAAAAATTATGTGTACCAATAAGAATTTATTCTTACTACATGACAAAATTGAATTATTACATTCACACATATATTTATGATATTGGAAAAAACAATATCTGTTATTTTAAAAGCCTTTGATATAAACAGACATCAAAATTGTATCAGATTATCACTTACTTGATTATTTTCAAGAAACATGGATGTTTACTGAATTTTGATGTTGAAGCTTCTTATTTCCTGGGTAAACAGAAACTCACATTTTTAAAATATATTCTAGTTTTAATGTCTACTTGCCAGCATAGAGTCCTAATTATTCTATTCTGTGTTAGTAGTGCTAAAAGGAAAATAAATCTTTTAAAATGAAGAAATTGCATTACTTTACAAACTACTGCTCAGAAAGATGCTCTTACCAGAAATTATTATCCATGTAACTAGAATATGTAAAGACTTCTATATCTATATCGTGGAAGTAGTACATGATCTGGATTAAAATGCCATTTCTAGGGCATGAGTTGTGGCTAAGTGGTAGGGCACTTGCCTAACATGTGTGAGGCACTGAGTTCAATTCTCAGCACCATAAATAAATAAAACAAAGGTCCATTGACAACTAAAAAATAGTATTTTAAAAAATGACATTTCTAGAGTCTACTTGGTGAGGACTGAAATTTAATGCAACATATCTTTACTCTGGGGCCTTGGATAAATCACATAGTGTGTGTATATGTGTGTGTACATGTGTGTATGTGTTGCATTGGAGATTGAATCCAGGGGAACTATACAACTGAGTTTCATCTGCAGCCATTTTTATTTTGAGAAAGGATTTTGCTGAATTGCTAAACCAGCCCTTGAATTTGCAATCCTTCTGCCTCAGCCTGGGACTACAGAGTATCTGGGATTATAGGCATGCACTACTGCACCCAGTAAATCACACAATTTTTAATACTCAATTTTCTGACTTGCTTAAATGGGAATAATATTTTTTACTAAAGATTTGCTTTGATGATTAAATACAAGAATATACGTTAATAACTCATCAGGTTTGCAGTCACAGAGTAAATACCAAAATAAATATCAGCCAAATATTATGATTATTACATACTTGAAAAATCATTTGCCAAATAATCAGTGTCTTAAGTTTCAATATTATAATAGAGGTTTATGAGTTGGGAGACACACTAGAAGTCACACAGGAGCTCTTTGACTTATATTATAAGCTTTCATAAGATAGCATATGTATAAAAAATATTTTGGTGAATTCCATGTTGATCCTATCTTAAAATGTAAATACTCTGTGAATCTTTTTCCCTACATCCTCACAAAAATTTATTGTTACTTGTACATTTATTGTTACTTGTATTCTGACTAGAGTGAGATGGAATTTCAAGTGTAGTTTTAGTTTGCATTCTCTAATTGCCAGTGATGTTGAACATATTTTCCTATATATTTTTTAATCATTCATATTTCTTCTTCTATGAAGTATCTATTCAGTTCCTTTACCCATTTTTTGATTGGGTTATGTGTTTGTTGTTGTTGTTTTAGTGTGAAGTTTTTGAGTTCTTTGTATATCCTGGAGATTAATGCTCTATATGCAGTGCAAGTGGTAAAGATTTTCTCCCATTCTGTAGGTTCTCCGTTCACTCATGCATTGCTGGTGGGAATGAAAATCAATACAATCACTCTGGACAGTAAAGACAGCAGTCAACACAATGGAAAGGAGATCTAAAGAATGAGAAAAAATATTTGCAATCTGCTAATTGGTTAATATCCAAAATATGTAAGGAACTTACACAATTGAATAGCAGAAAAATGAACCTATTTAAAAGTAAACAAAAAACCTGAAATAGACATCTTTTTTGGAGGGGTTGGGAGAATTTTACTGGGGATTGAACTCAGGGGAGCTCAACACTGAGCCACATCCCCAGCCCTATTTTGTATTTTCCTAAGAGACAATGTTTCACTAAATTGCTTAGCACATCGCATTTGCTGAGACTGGCTTTAAACTCCGCCAACCTCCTACCTCAGGCTCCAGAGCCACTGGAATTAGAGGTATGTGCCACATGCCCAGCCAGAAATAGACACCTTTTTAAAAAAAAAAAAAAAAAAGACATCAATGGCCAACAGGTATGTAAGTGCTCAATATCACTAATCATCAATGAAATGCACATAAAATGAGATATCATCTCTTCCCTTTTGGTATGACTGTTATCAAGGAGACAAAAAATAATAAGTGCTAGCAAATGTGGACAAGTGGAAACCCTGGTATCTGTCAGTGTAAAAATAAATTGCTATAGTCATTTTGGAAAACAGTATAAATGTTCCTCAAAAAATGGAAAATAGAAGTACCATCATCAATGCTTCTCCTGCATATGTATTAAAAATATAATTAGTAGCTCGAAGAGGTATCTGCACCCAAGTGTTTAGTACAACATTATTCATCATAATAAATATATGGAAATAGCCTGTTTATCAATGGGTAAGTAGGTGCAGAAAATGTAGTATATTCATATACAATGGAATGTTATTTAACCATGAAATGAAGGAAATTCTAACAGTCATGACAAAATAGATAACCCTAGGAACATTATGGGAAGTAAAATAATTCAAACACAGAAACACAAATGTTGCACATTGTCATTTATATGTAGAATCTAAAATCATCAGACTCATAGAAACAGAATAGGATGGGGGTTGTAAGAGGCTTTGGAATATGAAAAATTAATATTGGTCAAAGGGTTTGAACTGTCAGTTATAAGATGAATAAGTTCTAGGGAATCTAATATATGGCATGGTAGCTGTAGTTAATAATACTGTATTATTTTCCTGAAGTTTGACAATAGCAGATTTTAAATGTTCTAACCACACAAACACACACATAGCCCTCACACATATAGATACACATATACACAAAAAAGATTGCTATGCTCACAAATGTACTCATTAATTTTCCCTATTATTTTTGTAAAATTATACATTAATTGCACAAGATAAGCCAAGTAAGGTGGTGCACGTTTGTTATCCCAGAGTCATGAGAAGCTAAGACAGGAAGATCACAATTTCAAGGTCAGTTTCAGTGTCCGAGAAAGACCCTTAACATCTTAGTAGAAACCATCTGAAAACAACAACAACAACAAAAATACAACTGGGAATGTAGTTCAGTTGTAAAATGTCCCTAGGCTCAATCACTACTGCCAAAAAGAAAAAAAAATTGCAGATGTCAATGTGTTTGACTGTGACATTTCCTTACATGTATAATTGTGCCTTGATCATACCAAACCACTCTTCTGTATTGTCTTGCCCACCCCTTTGTTCTTTCCCTTAGACCCCTACATTCCTTAATATTATTTCTTTCCAGTCCTGTCACAGATATTGGGTTTTTTTCTTGTTCTGAAAACTTGCAATACATTATTAGATTATGTTTTTGGATGTGTCTATTTTTATATGGGTACTCATTGCAAAAAATTTCCATCTTTGTACTGATTTTAGTGTGTCCCACCACTCTTTCCTAAAATCAAAGAAAGTAGAAACACAAAAGTCCCTAAGATTTCTACAATGACCCATTATTTGTGCAAGAGTGTGTTGTTCCATCTCACTATTGGTATATTTTCTGAAATTTCTGGATTTTTATTTCCAGTTTCATCCATAGTGTTGGTAAGATGAAAACATTTATTTTAACGTTTTTGAATTTGTTAAGACTTGTTTTATGGCCCAGTGTGAAAAAAAATGTACTTCTGAACAGAATGTGTACTCTACAATTGTTGGATGTAGATTTCTGTTAAGTTCATTTGATGTAAATTGTAACTTAACTCTGATGTTTCTTTGTAGGTTTTCTTTTGTCTGGATGATACATCCTTTGGTAAGAGTGGGTATGGAAGTTACTCACATTAGATTCTTTCATTTATGTGTATTATTCTTTTCTTTTATAGCTCTTTCTGTTTACTATCAGACTCTTACTATTATTTTCCATCCTTTCATTTTCATTTCCAATTCATGTGTATCTTTGAAGGTGAAATAAGTTTCCCATATGCAACAAATTGTTGGCTTTTATTTTTTTTTTAATTCAACCAGCCACTGTGTGTCTTTTAATTAGAGAATTAAGACTATATTCAGGGTTATTATTGAATGTTGTATCCTTGACTTTGCCATTTTGTTGATTTTTCTCTTGCTTGTTTTTAATGTTCTAAGTTCATTCCTTCTTTGCATTTGATTATTTGCTATATTGATAGCACTTGATTCTTTCTATTTCTGATTTGCATGTCTTTCCTTCTAGTGAGATGTATTCTTTCCCATGCTCTCATGACTGTATTTATTTTTCTTCCTCTTCTGAATGTAGGATTTCACTAAATATATTCTGCAATACTGATCTAGTGGTCATGAATCCCCTTACTTTATGCTTATCTCAGAAGGCTGTTATTTCTCTTCAATCCTGAAAAATAACCTTGTTTCATTTAAAAATCTCAGTTGAGTTGAAATCTTTTTGGACATTAAATACATCATTCTATGATCTCTTGGATCTTAGAATTTGTGCTTAGGAATTGTTTGTTATTCTGAAGGGCTTGACTTTAACTGTGATTGGGTGCTTTCAATATTCTTTCTTTGCTTGGTACTCTTGGCAACTTAACTATAGTGTGTTTTGGACAGCTTATTTTGTCAGAGCTTTAGATACACACTTTATAAGTCTCACAAGAGTGTGGGTCCTCTGGTAGTTCAGGCAGGTATAGTGTAGTCAGTATAGTTAACTGGGGTGCACCCACCGTGGTTACTCCTACAAAGGTAGCAGAAATCCATATCAGGTTATGAGTGTTTCTTCAGGTACTGTTGATATTGGTTCTTGTACTTGAAAACAATTCTGGTACCAATCATGGAGTTGAAGTTTTATCCTCTTTAGACTCTGGTGTAGATCCTGGTGTTTCATGAAGAGATGCAGAAACCAGAATTGCAACTCCACCTCTAGATCACTTACCTTCAGGCTTATCATAAGGGTGTGATCTGATTGCCTGAGGGAGGACTACTACTGAGGACTTTTGTAGATGTGGTGTCTACACAGTTGAATGCTTTCTCTCTGCTGTTGCTGTGGTAGTGAGTACCCAGGAGTGGGTCATTATATCCCAACTCTTTGTGCTGGGTTGAAGACAGGAGGGAGGATGAGGGCTTTAGTTCCCCCTTTTCTTGAAGTATCTGGTTAGGTATGATCAGGACTAAGTTGTGGTTATAACATGGTGCAGTTCCTCTCAGCTGGGATCAGAGAGAAGTTCAGATGCAGAGCACTTGCCTGATGTGCACAAAGTTCTGGGCTTTATACCCAGAACCACAATAAATAAACAAATAAATAAATAAAGTAAAATAAAAACTAAATGAAATAACTATAGTAGTAACAAGTATAGAAAATAGGATAAATATAATAAATATTAAAAAGATAAATTTTATTTTCAAGAAGGAAAAAGATGTAAATATAAACAAGAATTTTAAACAGAAGAGAAAAATGAAAAGTAAATAAGTGAAAATGGGAAAAATAAAACAAAAAAAGTGAAGAGTAAATCTTAAAAAGAAAACAGGAGAGACAAAGAAACAAACAAACAAAGAATATTAATAGAAAATAAAGAGCTCCTCACCATCAAGGACCACAAAAGAGGAGGTGAGAGTGGATGCTTATAACCTAAGCCAATCAAAGCATCTCTGGCTCTTCCTAGGCTATGTGCCCCATGGATCCAGCAAAGGCTGGGTGTTATTCTTTCCCTCTTCTTTCCTTCATTGTGCTTGCCTGGTGACTGGTCATAGTGCTTTGTAACCAAAATCAGGTAGCATCCTCCCAGCTACTTTGCTACCTAAAACGAGCTAGCATGAAAAGTGGTACCCCCCCCCCCCGCCCACCCAACCCCAGGTAAAAATTCTCCTGGTCTCTTTTCGGTGGGGGGGTGCAATCTGAGGCTGTGGAAAACACCAGCACTCCTGGATGTTATGGAGCTTTTTAGCACGTTAGAGAATGCAGAACTTACCTGGTAAAGACTCTCTCCAGAGTTTTTTGTGCTGCATGCTCTGAAGTTAACGCTGCAACACTGTCTCTATGATATCTCTGGATGCCTTACAGGCAGAGTAACAATGGAGTCACAAAAGAACTGTGCTGGGAGAGAGAGTGGTTACCTGAGATTCACAGCCCATGAATCTGGTACTCTTAGACTTGGCTCCCAGGTGCACCTGCTGGTTCATTCCCCCAGGCTCTAATAGATGAGTCCCGGTAACAGCACTGTGAGAATATGCTGCGGAGTAGGGAGAACTTACCCAGTCAGCTCACTCTTCAGATTATAAGCCTCTTATCTGTTTAGGCTTCATGTCTGTAGGGTATTGAATCCTGTGCTAGTGGGACTCTCTCCCTTTTTTGCATACAAGAGAGCACTTCTCCACCCCTGCCAAGCTGCACTGTGTGTGCTGAGTGCTGAGAAGTCTGTTTTTCGACTGTTTCACTGTTAGTAACCTTTGGGTTTTTCCAAGTCTCTGTTTCTCCACTATTGTATTCCAGCACTCTCCCATAGTCACCCACCTCTACACTCCTGGTATTTTGATTCTAACTTGAGGAGAAGCAGGTGAGCACTGAGTACCTCCATCATGAATTCCCTGAAATTCACTTCTAATTAAAAAAGTGTGATGTAAATACTAAAAATATGCAGAAGCAAAACCAAAACAAACAAGAAAAAACAAAACAAAGATAACAGTTTATCTACAATACAATTATAAAAGCACTTAAAGTTGTATTTACAGAAGTAAGAATATTTCTAATTTATATGCTATTTTGTAGGAGACTCTTAAATAATGGACTTAAGGGAATACTGTTCCTGGTAAGGCATATGCAATAGCGTCAGCATCTATAGCTTTCAGGGAACTTTTGAATCAAGCCTAAATGGTAAAAAAAAAAAAAAAAAGGATTAGTTAGAAATGATTTAAACTCACTGTACAGAATACAAACATTTTGTAAGATGTAAATTAGTTTAATTATTATAATTTGCCTATCTTCACATACAAGCTAGCTATACATATAGCATACTATCTAAATTGTCATAATATTGATATATTTGGCTTCATTCCAACATTCTTGGGTCCTAATTATGTTCAGTCACTCAAACAGCAGTAGCATAGCTCTATTTCACATGTGATCTCCAAACAAATCCCTTATTTTCTTCAAGTTTGTATACCAATTCCAGAGGAACCCTATTTTTTTTCTTTCTTCCATTTCCTAATATATTCTTCCTGGGTATTGATCCTTTAAAATATACTTTTTGTTGCTTTCATCATTTTTCTTTTTTTTGTTTCCTATTAAGTAATAATATCAGTAACATTAATTGTGTTTGTACATTATTTTGTTCTGGGTCTATTCCCTCATTGGAAAAGTTTTGAGAAACTCCTTTTTACAAGAGAATTATTTATCTTTTTGATTGAGTAATGTGTGGTAACTCAAACATTCATTTTTTTTTTTGTCTTCTCTCAACCATACCTTCTGCCCCTTCATTAACTAAATATAATGAACATCTACTATTGCCAAAATGATGCCTTTCACAGATGTGTTCAAAAGTTATAATACTATTCCCTATAATATTTGCAATATTTAATACTCTTTGTTGTAGGATACAAATATTATAGAAACTCACATAAGCATAATTCCAGCTAATACCATTGCCCAAATGACCTTGTGCAATTCATTTAATTGTATAATCTTTATTATTTTATCTCTAAATAGACCCAAAAGGGTCTACAAAGAAACTACTAGAACTGATAAATGAATTCAGCAAAGTGGCAGGATACAAAATCAACACGCATAAATCAAAGTCATTCCTGTATATCAGTAACAAAACTTCTGAAATGGAAATGAGGAAAACCACCCCATTCACAATATCCTCAAAAAAAATAAAATACTTGGGAATCAACCTAACAAAAGAGGTGAAAGATTTACACAATGAAAACTACAGAACCCTAAAGAGAGAGATAGAAGAAGATCTTAGAAGATGGAAAAATGTACCCTGTTCATGGATAGGCAGAACCAACATCATCAAAATGGCGATATTACCCAAAGTTCTCTACAGGTTCAACGCAATGCCAATCAAAATCCCAATGGCATTTCTGGTAGAAATAGATAAAGCTATCATGAAATTCATATGGAAAAACAAAAGACCCAGAATAGCAAAAGCTATTCTAAGCAGGAAGTGTGAATCGGGAGGTATAGCGATACCAGATTTCAAACTGTACTACAGAGCAATAGTAACAAAAACAGCATGGTACTGGTACCAAAACAGGCAGGTGGATCAATGGTACAGAATAGAGGACACAGAGACCAATCCACAAAATTACAACTTTCTTATATTTGATAAAGGCGCTAAAAGCATGCAATGGAGAAAGGATAGCATCTTCAACAAATGGTGCTGGGAAAACTGGAAATCCATATGCAACAAAATGAAGCTGAACCCCTTTCTCTCGCCATGCACAAAAGTGAATTCAAAATGGATCAAGGACCTAGATATCAAATCAGAGACTCTGCACCTGATAGAAGAAAAAGTTGGCTTCAATCTACACATTGTGGGGTCGGGCTCCAAATTCCTTAATAGGATGCCCATAGCACAAAAGTTAATAACTAGAATCAACAAATGGGACTTACTCAAACTAAAAAGTTTTTTTCTCAGCAAGAGAAACAATAAGAGAGGTAAATAGGGAACCTACATCCTGGGAACAAATCTTTACTCCTCACACTTCAGATAGAGCCCTAATATCCAGAATATACAAAGAACTCAAAAAATTAAACAACAAGATAACAAACAACCCTATCAACAAATGGGCGAAGGACCTGAACAGACACTTCTCAGAGGAGGACATACAATCTATCAATAAGTACATGAAAAAATGCTCACCATTTTTAGCAGTCAGAGAAATGCAAATCAAAACCACCCTAAGATACCATCTCACTCCAGTAAGATTGGCAGCCATTATGAAGTCAAGCAACAATAAGTGCTGGCGAGGATGTGGGGAAAAGGGTACACTTGTACATTGCTGGTGGAACTGCAAACTGGTGCGGCCAATATGGAAAGCAGTATGGAGATTCCTAGGAAAGCTGGGAATGGAACCACCATTTGACCCAGCTATCGCCCTTCTCGGTCTATTCCCTGAGGACCTTAAAAGAGCATACTATAGGGATACTGCCACATCAATGATCATGGCAGCACAATTCACAATAGCTAGACTTTGGAATCAACCCAGATGCCCTTCAATAGATGAATGGATTAAAAAACTGTGGCATTTATACACAATGGAGTATTACGCAGCACTAAAAAATGACAAAATCATGGATTTTGCAGGGAAATGGATGGCACTAGAGCATATTATGCTAAGTGAAGCTAGCCAATCCTTAAAAAACAAATGCCAAATGTCTTCTTTGATATAAAGAGAGCAACTAAGATCAGAACAGGGAAGAAGAGCATGAGGAAAAGATTAACATTAAACAGAGACGAGTGGGGGGAGAGAAAGGGAGAGAGAAGGGAAACTATGGAAATGGAAGGAGACCCTCATTGTTACACAAAATTACATATAAGAGTTTGTGAGGGGAAAGGGGAAAAAAAAGGGAGAGAATTAAACAACAGCAGATGGGGTAGAGAGGGAAGATGAGAGGGAAGGGGAGGGGGGATAGTATGGGATAGGAAAGGTAGCAGAATACAACAGTCACTAATATGGTATTATGTAAAAATGTGGATGTGTAACCGATGTGATTCTGCAACTTGTATTTGGGGTAAAAAATGGGAGTTCATAACCCACTTGAATCAAATGTATGGAAGATGATATGTCATGAGCTGTGTAATGTTTTGAACAACCAATAAAAAAAAAGTTTGTTGAGTAGTATCAGAGGCTATTTCAGGGCTGAATACATTTACCACTCTGCTGTTCATTTATACCAGCTGTCTCCAATAGTAGTTACTCTACTATGAATTGAAGATTACTTCCCCTATTTAAAATACTTCTCCTTCACTTAAAATGAGTCTTACACTATGATAAGCACTTCTCCTTTGTGGACTATTGTGCCATGGTGAAAAAGAACACAATCATACCTTGCTATTGCAGAGGATTAGTTCCAAGACCCCCCCCCCCAAGATATCAAAAATCTGTAGATGCTCAAATCCCTTTTATAAAAGTATTTGCATATAACATATTCACATCCTCCAAAATACTTTAAATAATCTTGAGATTACTTCTAATTTCTAATGCAATGTAAATACTATGTGAATATTTTTCATACTATATTGTTAAGGGAAAAAACTGTGCATGTTCAAGACTGCAAAATTTTTTTTCAAATACTTGCAATTTTCAGTTAGTTAATCCTAGGATGCAGAATTTGTGGATTAAAAAAGGCCAATTGTACACTTTCTGTTAATTAATTTTCTTCTTCTTCAAAGAAAGATGGACAGTATGCTGCAATAAACTACATGAGAACTGGAACCAGATAGCCTGCTGCCAGTCACCTGTGCTTTGGGAGAAAATCATCTGTTCTTTCTTAATCTATGTCCTCATCTTTAAACATGAAGAAATACCATATAAGCTTACAAGATTACTTTAAGAAAGTCCTTCAGTATACACAAGAGGGTATTTGCAACAAGTAAAACAGTCCCTGTTATTACTGTCGTCATCTCATTACCTCAGTTGTTATCCTTCCAAGTGTTTTGCAGGAAAACTTTTAAGACAACAGCAGCCACAGCAAAGGAGCACTTAGATGCTGCTTTGATGAGGGTCTCATCTACGTTTAGGTGACATCACTCACCTTGAGTCTTAAGAAGGTGACTAGTGAATTTGTTTCTTCCAGGTTTTCTTTTCTTTTTTTCTTTTTCCTTTTTTAACAGATATTATACTCTATCTACTTATATAAATAGATGTAACTATATATGTATATATATATATATTATATATATAAATACAACCATCTATATAATACAGTATATTGTTGAGATGATATTAATAAAAAGTCTGTTTCTTTAAAAAAATCAAACATAATTGTGTTAGAATAAGTAAATATGCATCATTGGGAGTTTTGATAAACCAAAAAGGACATATGCTTGGATGAGTAATTAATTTTAAGCTAAACTTGTAACAAATATTAATTGTTTTCCCAGCATCTTCAAGATTCTTTCTGAGTTTCTGTCCACAGAAATGCACAGGCTTATAAACAGTAACAGCTGACAAAGTCTATTGAATTTTTATTTTTTATCCATCTATATTTTCATTTCCATAGCAGGTTTGTTCTCATTCTCCTCTACCTCTTCTCTCCTCTATAATAAAACATATATTAAGCACACTTCATGCTAACTTTTGGCAGTTCTTGTCTTTGAAATTTAGTTGTAATTATGTTTTGTCATTTTATATACTGTTAATGTATTAAACAGTGATTAATATAAGAATAGCAAAAATAAGGTTTTGAATTCTCAGGGGCAGCAAAATGATAACTGAGTAGAAGCTAATAGTGTATTGTCTTTAGAGGTGTGACATGTGAATCACTCTTTCTTTTAAGTGCATTAAACTGCCATTTGCTCTTTTTCTTATCAGGCTGAGAAAGCTTCAAAGAGAAAAAAAATAAAGGTAGTGCTGATTATGATACACTCATAAACTATGCTTCTAAAGAAAGATTTGATATGATTTTCACATATGATATAAGAGTTATAAGACCCAAAAGTATATTGTCTTTTGAGTTTTCTAATACTAGAGGCAGAGTCAGAATAGCATGCAGGATATTTATTAGAGATACACGTCTCTAGCCTGCAGCTATGTTGCAGAGTAGCACTTCAAGTTTGGGAGCATCATAGTTCATCAGATTGTCCTAAAATGTCCAGACTTTCATATCCCTATCTTTGGGCCCACCAGTTTCACATGGGCTACTTAAGGAAGGAAGCAACTTTGGGAAAAATGGCTTTCTAGAAATGAGGTAAATGCTGAAATTTTAACAGTTGGAGTCAGCATACTGCTATGTAATGAATGCTTCAAATATCTACATCCAGCAGAATTCACCCTCTCTTCTTGCATCTACTTGTTCATATCCATTCAGGGTATAATTCCTCTAGGATTCCTGTGGGTCTCTCAAATGGAAGAAATACAGAATCAGTAAGTTGAATGATCTGCATCTGTAGTCACTACAGTTTTTCATCCATGTAAGACTCACAATCATATTCACTGTCTTTATAAAATACCACCAATTCTAAATCCCCCTTGTCCTCAGTTGTCACCTCTTAGCAACTTAACTAGAGACCTGAACCAGATCTTTGTCTGTGATGGGCCTGAGTCCCAGGTCACCATGTCTTTCTTAAGCCTCTGCATATCTACACAATTGGTCAAATTAACATAAGGAATCATCTGGATGCCCACACATATGTCACAAGCCACCTGTGGGCCATGTGTGGACTATGTTAAACATAGTAGCCTCCTTAGGGGAAAAGTCCGACACTGCAAACTCACTAGGGCATTCCCCACAAAGATAGATCCATCACCTGATGTAGGTGCACTTCCCCCTCAAGCTCTGCCTAAGATCCTACAAAACACCTGAGATGGTTGTGACCTGCCAAGATGTCAATCAACCTGCTGACTGCAAGATATGACAAAGCAAGACTCCACCCTTGAAATCTTACCCCCACCTTTGATGTATCCCCTTAAATAAACCACCAGAGCCATTTTGTCTTTGTCTAGTTCAAGAACCCATGTGGACTAGAAATATCAGGGGCTTTACTTTTGTAAATACATTTCTGAGTTTTGTGTTTTACTATTTGTTAATTATTTGAGATATTAAGATTTAGGGTGGATTAATTATTTGAGAAATTAAGACTTAGCGTGGCTATTTAGGATGGCTTGGATTCTTTTGGGCCGAAGAACCCTCCAGTGAGATGCTGTCTCTCTTCCCCCTGAAACACATATTTATCTGTTCTTGAGTAATAGCAGTCCTGTAATCAGGTGACTATAGTCAATTACCCTTACCGAGGTGGTCACTCCTATCTTTGATTTCCTATCCCTAGAAAAGTAACTTGAAATGCCCAGGTAGAAGCCTTAATTACTAGGTGAAACAAATTCCCTGAATTATCTGATGGAAGAATGCCAAATGTGGGGACCTGAACCCATAATACAGCAGAGACTTAACTATAGGCATTTGTGTATTTTTCTACTGAGGACACAATAGCATATAAAGGTTTTGATTCAGCATGTATATTGCATCCCAAAGACAATATCTCATACCAATACTCTTTTGTGTAGTATCATCTCTCTGCTGACATTTTAACTGCAATTCAAGAGACAATACCAACTGGCATGGTCTCAAGCAGACATAAATCGGTTGTATGATATTTGATATAAACAGTAACTCCTATGTAACTTGGCTCACTTTCATGCCCAATTTATTGGTCTGGTACAAAATCCCATGAGATTCTATTCTAATAAATCAGCCATAAGCTTCTCAGATCATAGTCCTGACTGAGACCCAGCAGTTGGGCAGACCCATGCTTTCTGTATTTATCTCTTCATGTTAAAGCAAACATTTGATAATCTCAGGTTAAAAGGTTTCCACTGCACAGTTTTCCAAAAGTGGACAGCTTATCTCCTTGAGAAATATTTTCATATTTAGAAATCAATGTTTGTTTCTGTTGTTGGCAGTTAAGATATTCAGTATCAGATATAATGAAATGAACCCCAGTAAGTAGGAGCACATTTTGAACCCATTTGTATTCTCTCTCTCTCTCTCTCTATCTCTCTCTCTCTCTCTCTCTCTCTCTCTCTCTCTCTCAGTGTGACCACACTATACATGCCCAATGTGCCAACACTTCTATGCCTGATATCTGTGGCTACCTAACGCCAACTAGATCAGGTTTTTTGTCTACTCATTATTTAGTATCTCCTCTCTTGTGTTTGCTTTATTTTTTTAAAGAGAGAGAGAGAGAGAGAGAGGGAATTTTAATATTTATTTTTTAGTTTTTGGCAGACACACATCTTTGTTTGTATGTGGTGCTGAGGATCGAACCCAGGCCGCATGCAGGCAAGCGCGCTACCACCTGAGCCACATCCCCAGCCCTGTTTTTGCTTTATTATGCGCAGTGATACAAAGAGCTTCATGCTTTATGCTCAGTCTTATGGATCTAGCATTTGCACATACTGTGGAACCAATTTTAAAATTTCTTTTTCCAGTATCATGACTAGTAAGTTAAGTAATTGCCAATGCCTATGAGACCATATATCTTCTAACCTCAGATTAACTTCCTTTCATTGTAAAGTCAATTGGCCAGATGGACAGCATGAAGCTGTCCACTAAGGAAATTTCCCTTACCATTTATATTCAAGGTCATTCTTGAATGAGAGTGTGGTGAAGATACCACCCCTGTTGGGGCACATTCCTGAAGAAAACTTCATATTTTGCCTCCTCCATCAATTGTCATACCGAATTTCTCTTTGACAGGGTTTGAGGTGAAAGATGGACATTGGTGCAACAACTGTGGATGACATAGATTAGGCTATCATCTTATGCAAACATTTTTTTGTTCTATTCCTGGAGATACAATATTATGCTCATTTGCTACCTGTCAAGTTCTTTGGGGATAATGTGAATCTTTCTTAAAAGGTTTTTAATAATTATCATTTTTTCTGTTACCAGAACTTTGCTCCAGAACCCAGAGGGTTTTGTTGTGATATATCCATTATCACCTTCCATAAATTTTATGAGATATTTTGTACTACCACTATCCTCTCTAATATCATAGAGTCTGCCAGAAAGTAAGTTGATCTGATGCAGAGCACTTTTCTACTCTGGATCCACTCAGAACTGGTAGAATTTTGTATCACAAGAGTGTATAGGTCTTGATAGTATTCCCAGATGTGGAATACACTGCTCAAGAGCCTGAAGAGGGCTCCCAGGTAATGGATTTCTGTCATTGTGGTTGGAAATGCAGGCTATAATTATGTGTCCTTTACTTTGGAATGGATGTTCTGGTGTAGCAGTAATCACTAAGTCCTTACAATTCACCAGTAATCACTAAGTCCTTACAATTTTACTGATCTGGAAGGCCCCTGAATTCTGTGTGACATACCCATATATTTGAGAGCTTATATCTTGGATTCCTCTGGGTAGAAGAACCCTCCAGTTCTACCTTTCAGTGAAGTAGCCACATTTTACTCATATGACTTGATTAGGCTGTTAAATGAAATGGAGACTACCATTTCTGAATATTTCAGAATCTTCAGAAAGGAGTAAATTTTTTCTATGTCCTCCACCCCGATATAATATTACTTTTAAATTATTTTCTTGGCTAAGAAATAATTTCAGTTGTTCCTTCTATGAACTTAATGTCTGAGCCCTTCTTTCCATAAATTTATATACTGAAATCCTACTCCCCAATGTATAGAAATTTGGAGGAAAGGCCTTGATGGCAAGTAGGAAAAGAGGGTAATTAGGTAATGGAGGTAAATCAGCTCTTTATTGGGATTAGTATCCTCATAATAACAGAAAGTGAAGAGGAAAATAATAATGCATCAAATCAATGGATACCATTCTTAACTTTGAACTAACATGCATAAATATGTTGGATATTTTCATTCATCAATATGTATTTACCTAAATGACTGACTAGAAAACTTGGATAACATAGAATTTTCAAGCTTCAGGTTGGAAAATGGAAAATATTTTTTTTATTTTTTTCTTTACTATTTGGAGGCAAATTTCTATAGCTGCCTGGTCAACCCCCTTTTATTTTGATCTCATGGTATTGGCTGATTAGTGTCCTAATTAGCTAGTCATTTGTTTTTTCCTCTAGAGACACTAAATTCTACAACCCATCTCCTTAATCCTCCACAAGGAAATTCTCCTTGTCTGGAATGCAAATATGATATTTATTATGAAGTTTCAGTCTACCCATTCCCTGACAGTTAAGCATAGTACCTTCTTACTACTGCTTTGTTATCCTGAGATTCTCATTTTTTTCAACCAGCCATTGTATATATTTCTAAAAGCTTTTCATTGGTCCTTAAAAGACGGTTGGGTCCTGTTATTTTGTGTAGTAAAGTCAAATCACTAATCTTTCCCTTATTCTGATTTTATGATTCAACTCATTGGATATTGGTTGCTCAAAAAAGTACACCCTTGAATTATGTAGATCTTGATGATGAAGGCAAATTCTGAAGGAGGCACTAACTTCAGGATACTTTCTTACAGTTGGGAAACAATTCTGGTCATGGGTATTTGAAAAATAGGTATTGATGTGGTTAGAAATTGGGCAAAGCATTTAAAAGAATGCACAATGGTATGACAGTGGAAAACAATTTGGACTATTTGAAAAATAGTTCAGCACAATTGAAGCATAGCATGCCAATATAAAGGAACAAGAGGTAAAACTAAAAAGGTAGACCAAAATTGAAAAATTAAATGCAAAGGAGTATCGCCAGTAGACAATAGAAAGCAGCTGAAATTTTAGTCTGGAATGTGAAATGATCAACATTATAGTTTACATATCTACTCTGGCATCACTATGTGGAATGAATTGGAGCAAAGCAAGCCATAAGATATAAGTCACTCTAGGAACATAAGTGAGAGGAAACTGGAGATGTAAATTAAAATAATAGCCTTTTTTCTATGTAAAGTATGTTAAAAATTTTTGAGACTGAACAGTATGTTTTAGAAATCTATACATAACCTCAAAATTAATATTGCCCCAGGAAGGTTGTACATATGCTAACCACAGTCCACTGGTACTATTGGCAACTTCTGGTAAATGATGAGGAGGGAATGTGACTAGTTTTGCGTAGGTCACAGTGTCAGGTCTGTCACCCTAAGTAGTTTGAGGTTTTTCATAAATACTTTCCATAGCTGGAAAACTCTGTAGGGAAACTCCTTTCTTTCTTATGTCTATTTAGGTCAAGAAGATTTTTGTATCCCTTGCCATTCACGTTATTTTGAAATTCATTCTAAAGATTAGTCTTTCTTATCCTTTTCAAACTCTTCTCATCATTTCACATACTCTCTATGGAATATCAGATGGCTCTTTTTTAGATAAACTGTTTAAGTTCAAGTAAAAAACACTGATTTTTCACAAAAAAGAGATGCCCATTTTGTTCATGCTTGTGAAATCATGTGCTGTCTTATCTTTGTCTATCTGAGTCATCTTCAGTCTGTAAGTGTACCCTATTCATTTTAGGTTTGTGCTGGGCCCCAAGAGCCTCTTCAGAGGTCACTAGATGAAAGGGCCCTTTGGAGAAATATTTTAAAGGATCTATATACTGAATTTTAAACAAATACTCAACTGAAAATGCTCTTTTTTTCTTTTTTGAAGTACAGCAAGGTTAGAGATGTCAGGTTGTTATTTTTTTCCAGTGTATTGCTACTAAATGCATATATATATATATATATATATATATATATATATATATATATATATATATCCCATATATATACTCAAAATTCTATATTTTATTTTCCTTAATAATTAGCAGATTAATCATGAGATATCTTGAGTAGGAAGCCATACACCTTTTTTTAAAGGTATTTCTAAAACAAATGTGTTTTTAAGACATTTTATTTGAACTGCACCCCAAAACTTGTAATGAGGTCATCTTCTTTAATCTATCTTGCAGTTAGGCATGGCATTATGTCTACAGTTAAATCAACAAAAGGAATCTCTGCTTATTACTGGTTGGACATTTTAAGCAAGTACATATGCCTCTTTCTTATTCCCTTCCTGAACACATCAGTTGGATTCAGAAAACAACAAGGCCTCGAAAGTTGCCAGAGCCTCTGTGTGATGGTTCAGAGGTAAGTTGTGTGGCTGACCTGAACAACAACCCAAGTATATAAATTGAGCAAGGGATAAATCCCATTGAGCTTCTGAAGGCTATTTATTTTTCTGGCTTAGCTGATGAATACAATATTTAAGTATTCTTTTGGTTACAGCATACTTCTAAAACATGTCACTCTCCTTTCAATACTTAAAACCTCAATGATCCAAGAATACAGAACAAATTTCCTAGCCTGATCCCCAAAGTTCTCCAGAAATTGTTCTCATCCTGTCTTTCCACAATCACTTTCACCACTGTTCTCTCCTGATACTAAATTATTTTCTATTACCAGTAAATATCATGGTCCCACATGTTGGCTTCCTCAGTGTGTTAAGTGTATTCTTCTGCAATTGCTTGGCAAATTCCCACTTCTTCATTACTCTGCCCAATTTAGCATTTTAGTATTCTTTCCTAGGTACTCCCTTGTCCTTCATATGCATTGTTATTGGGATATTTAGAACTTTTTATTATAATCATTTTTTATGAATCTTATTTTCTTATTTTATAAAATGTATTGCTCAAGAATAAAAACCAATTCATATTCATCTTTATTTCCACTATATGTTGAAAAGGTCAATTAGCAATGCCTATTTAAAAGAATGTATGAACTACAAACTAACTACTTAAGGTCTTCTTAAAGTGAATATTGAATTTGATATACCTGTAACTTTTTATATTTAAATTTCACTTCCTTTGGACTTTATGTCCTATTTAGGGTATTTTTGAGAGTAGAAAATAATCTTATTTACTGCAGTGTTTACTTATTTAGATTGTGAAATTTGATTTCTCTCTTACAATTTTAAAATACTTAACACAAAATCATTTCTAAGGTATAGAAATATAGCTGATATATTTTACTCTAAGATGAACCCAAAGCATTCAGTTCCTTAAGGCCAGCCAGTACTTTGAGATTTAATTCAAATTCTTAAATTGTGGATAACACAGGCATCTTCTTCCTATCTATTTCTCAGTCAAATTTGCCATAAAGTTTTCCCAACTCTTTGTCTTATTTTTGACAGGCTATTTTCAGGAATGTCATCACTGTTGGGAAGGTAAAAATGTGGCTGTAGTCCTAGGAAGACTTTTGCTAATGCATTCCTATCTCAAAGACCATGGGTAAGTAGTCTTTGTAGAATTAATAAAATTGTCCCAATTATGCTTGAGACAAAGGAAGCAGTCAGTGAATTCACTGATTTCAGCAAGGTCAGCTGTTATATAAGTGGTCTTGTCCAAACTGAAATTCAGAGCAGAATTTGTCTTCAGTCTTTTCCTCTGCCTTTCTGGATAACTCTTTTTCCTACAATATGAGCAGAAACCTATTTTTCTTAGGTATTCTTGTCCTTTCCTTCATTTCTAAGATAATTACATATAAAATAAAAACTTAGAAGCTGTAAACACATCAATTTAGAGACAGATTTCAGATCTGTATTTATGAAGAAGGTTCTGATCTATTCATTTTTCTCTCTCCCATGGTTTATTGAGGACAAAGTTGAGCATCAATGATAGAATCACCATAAATGTAAATTCCTAAAATTGTTAGGCCATACTTCATGTTTTGCATTCCTGCTGTCAGAATTTAATCTTGTGTTCCTCTCAGCAAGCATCAATTGATATGGATAAAAAATAAAGTACTAAATTATTCTTGACAAGAGACATTTAATGTAATTAATATTGAAAAGCCTTCTATACCCAGTAATTTAAGTACTACATGGGAATGTACATTGAAAAGATATTTAAATAATAAAGTATAGATAACATATTATGAGAAAAAGTAATTAATCAATAGCTTTTAACCTGTTTATTTTCTTTAAAATGGTTATCAAATTTTTGAGATTAGTGAGTTTTATCGGGATATAGTTGACATAATTATGTGCAATTATGTAGTCAGCATACAATTATTGTTCATATTTTCCATTGTATTATTATTATTGTTATCATCATTATTAGTTTTATCTTGTGCTGGGTGTCATTTTTACCACCTCACACAAACCCTTTACCAATGATCTATATCCCCAGATAAGGACTTTATTATTGTTTTTGAAGAAAATCTTAAAATTATAAAATTTAAAAATTTTTTTGAGAATTTTCAGAGTACAAATAAAAGATTGGTAAGTCAGAGATACTATTGTCTCTGGCATGTATAGAATAGTGTTTAGGAGACCTATTGGTGTCTTGGTAAGTTGTGTATTTGCGTAAACATAAATTTATATATATGTATATATGTGGTGTGTATATACACATACCAAAACCCATCATCACTTGTGGAAGTGTATATACATAAGCACATATAACATGAAATCATCAGTACAATAAAACTAATGAACATAGTCACCATTTATAGATGGTAATCTGCCACTTGACAATCTACCATTCCTGTTCAAAGGTACACAATTATCTGCTTTCTGTCAATATAGATTTGTTTGTACTTTCTATTTTTGGGGGGTGCTGGGGATTGAACTCAGAGGCACTCGAACACTGAGCCACATCCCCAGCCTTATTTTGTATATTTTATTTAGACAGGGTCTCACCGAGTTGCTTAGTGCCTCGTTTTTGCTGAGGCTGGCTTTAAACTCGCCATCCTCCTGCCTCAGCCTCCTGAGCTGCTGGGATTACAAGGCATGTGCCACCAAGCCTGGCGATTTGTTTGCATTTTCTATGGTTTTATATTAACAAATTGTATAGAGGTACTTTTTTGAAATTCCCTTGTGTTGCTGCACATTTATCAGTTGTTAATTGCTTTGATTAACGAGTAGCATTACATTGGATGGGCAATGTAATGGGCACTTGTGGCTACAAGTGTTTTATAGTGATAGACATTTGTGTCATTTCCAGTTAGAGATACTCTTTGGCTTACCATGGGGTTACATCTGATATACTCATAACAAATTGAAAATATTGTAAAAAAACACAGTATTTGGTATATCTAAGCTACTGACCATCCTAGCTTAGCAGCACAGCACACCAAGAAGTATTGCTTGTATCCTTTTATGATTATATAGCTAACTGGGAGCTGCAGTTTCCTGACATTGCCTAGCATCATGAATGTCGTACTACATGTCAACGGGTCTGGAAAAGATGATAATCCAAAATTCAAAGCATGGTTTCTACTGAATGCAAATTTCTTTCACACCATCACAACATCAAAAAAACATAAGTGTAAATATTACACATCAGGGAACATATGTATTACACTACTACAAATAAACTGTGAATATTCTTGTACAAGTATTTTTATAAACATATGCTTTCATTTCCCATAGGTAAATATATAGGTATGAAATTATGGGGATCATTTTAAGAAGCGAGAAACTCTTGCAAGCAAGTCAATCACAGAAGTTAAAACAATATTAGTGGGACCTATGCAGGGCTAGAATTTTCCAGTTAGCAAGCAAGCAATTTACAGAAGAAAAACAACAACAACAACAACAAAAAACAATCAGCTTGCACCTCAGTTAATTGCATATTGAGTCTGAGCAATTGTTACACAACCATATCCTGAGTTGGGAGACCTGTTTTGCAGCAAAATGACTACAGTTAATACCAAAATGTTGTATACACGGAGCAGGCATAGGAAAAGAAAGAATGTGTGGAATTAATTTGACATAATTTTCCTGTACACATATGAAAATAACCTAGTGAATCCCATAATTGTGGACATCTATAAGAATTGGGTCCTAATTATCATAAAATATATTCCATGTTTGTATAATTATATCAAAATGCATTGTATTGTCATGTATAACTAAAAAGAACCAATAAAAATACAAAGTAGATTTTTAGATGTTCTCATCATGAAAATTATAAGCATGTGAGACAGTGACTATGTTTATTAGCTTCATTTAGCCATTCTGTAATGTGCATATATATCAAAGCATCAAGTTGTATACAGTAAATACATACTTTTTTGTCAATTGAAATAAATAAGAAAAACTAAGGAATAAATATAGACCCTCATTAATAATACTACATCAATAATGGTTCATTAGTTGTTACTAAGGTAGCATAATAATGTAAGATCTAAGTAATAGGGGAAAGAGTATACCAGTAAATGGGAGCTCTGTAAAAATCATCAAAATGCTTCAATAAATTTAAAATTGTTCTAAAATACAGTTAATTTAAAAATATGACAAAAACATAATGCATATCAGAGAAAACATTTTGCTAACTCACTATGGGGGCTAGGGAAAAATAGAGTTACTTTGGGTGGAAGAGAATGCAAGGAGGAGAGGAAGTATGCATGCAGGAAAGATAGTAGAATGAATCAGACATTATTACCCTATGTACATATATAACTATACAACTTGTGTGATTCTACATCATGTATAACCAGAACAATAAGAAATTATATTCCATTATATATGATGTATCAAACTGTATTCTACTGTCATGTATAACTAATTAAAAGAAAAGGATGCAGTAATCTAAAAGCAAGACGAGAGGGACGGTGTATAAAGTAATTTAGTTCAAGTATCAAAAATGTATTCTCTTAAGAAATGATGTTTAAGTTCTTTTAGCCTTTAAAGTCTACTTTTCTTTATCATTTTGACATATTTTGCATTAGTTATCTGGAGATACATTTGTAATAACAAGTAAACCAATAGTTTGGTTTTGTTTAGAGAAATCATTTAACTCAAATAGGATTAAGGGATTCACACCAGGAGTTTTGATGACTCAGAGCTAAAGTCCATGGATAATGGAGCTCCTGGTGTAGTTTACTCTATATTATTAGTGCACTTTGTTAGTTTTAGAATGGCCAGGAAACTGCCTTTTATATGTCAGACTTATTCTCCTATCTTCCCTCCAGCTGAAGGTTTCAACATAATACAAATTGAATACGTAAAGGTCTGTGAACAAAGATATAGATAAAAACAGGCTGCATTTTAGGTAAGCTGGAAGACAAGCAGAGAAACTTAATCACTTCTACCACTCCTCAAAAAACAAAAAGAAAATGGGAAAGAAGATAAATATAATAATCCTTGGATACAGCAAACAAAGGTTTTATTTTTACTTAGTTAGTACCCTCCCTCTTAAGAGAACAGGAATTTCTTCTTGCCTGTGTGGGTGGTGTTGTTTCCTGCAGTGGGTATAGTAGTATACATTGTGTTGTTTGGGTCTCAGACATCACTCTGCCACATGATTTATCATGTTGGCTCATTGGATTTCAAGTCTATTGAAAATGCTGTGTCTCATGTGCATGTCTGAATTCAAGAATAAATTAGACTTGCTTGAGAGAATTCTTGGTTATCAATGGGATCTAAGGACTTAGTAATCTAGAATTCACACTGGTGCTAAGATTTATTGCATAAGTAACTCAAGACGAATATTTCTAAATTGGTGTTTAGAAATAACTAAGGATGATACCAATTATCTTGAATATTCTTGAAAACTTAGGCATAATTTACTTGACTTAACAACAAAAAAGTGGTGTGTAGTATTTGAATGGGTTCATGAGTAACAACTATACAGGATATATATTGACTTTCATATAAATATTTTATAGGAGAAAATTACCAAGGGGTTACTAGGGATCTAGCTACTGAAGCTGAAGCCTGAGTAATATGTGCAGAGCACTACCTTCTTGGAGGTTATAGTCCAGTGAAGAACTGGACAACAGCAGGCAGTTATTCTAAAACTAGAATAATAAACAATAAAGCAAGGTATATTGGATTGGGCATAATCACAATATGGACATTGATCTATAATTCATATTTTGATTTTTGATTAGGTTTTATTTTTTAAGGAAAATAGTAGAAGAAAAATTCTCAAAGAAAATGCATGAATAGAATATGGTAGAACAAAACTTTTTTAGGTGGAATATATGCAAATGCTAAAGATAACACACATACTATTGATATGATTTGTGTGATTTTTTGAGTGCATAGAGGAAAATAGATTGGTAATCACATCTGGAAGATGGTGTTTTAATTATGCTGAGGATTATGTTTTTCATCAAACAAATGGGAAAAATGGAGAGGGTAATGGAGATGGATAGGTGGTTTCATGTATACATGGCATTGTATTTTACTAATTTGTGTCTCAGTGATACTTAAGAGAGAAAAAACCTAAAGATAAATGACATTAATAAGTTCACAGAAAAAATAAATTAAGCCCATAGAAGGAGAATAATGATAGATCGACTAAGATGAAATATATCAATTTGTATAATGTAATAGCCAAAGATTTAGATATAATAAATATTCTTCATGTTATTTCTCCTCACAGAAATTTTCTTTTCTCCAGCATTTTCTTCAGGGCAACATTGACATCTTTGTTCCTCAGGCTATAGATCAGAGGGTTCAGCATGGGCACAATAATGGTGTAAAACACAGAGGACACTTTTCCTTGGTCCATGGAGCTGACTGCTGATGGCTGCAGGTACATGGATGCAGCAGATCTAAAGAAGAGAGCAACAGCTGAGATGTGGGAGCTGCATGTGCTGAAGGCTTTGGCTCTGCCCTCAGTGGAGCGAATGCACAGGATGCTGGCTATGATGAAGATGTAGGAACTAAGTATGGTCATACTGGGGGCAAGGATATTAATCCCACTAAAGACTAGAATCAGTAATTCATTGATGTAAGTGCTAGAGCAGGAGAGTTTTAGAATAGATATAAGATCACAGAAATAATGGTTGATCACATCCATTTTGCAGAAATGAATCCTAATCATGCAACCTGTATGAGCTGATGCATAAACTGCACCTATAATATACACCCCTAAAATCAAGGAAAGGCAGGTCTGGGAGGACATGATGACATGGTAAAGAAGTGGGCTACAGATGGCCACATAGCGGTCATAGGCCATTACAGCCAACATGTAACACTCTGAGATGGCAAAAATGAGAAAGAAATAGAGCTGAGTCATGCATTCAGGGTAGGAGATGATGTTCTTCTCTGTCACAAAGTTCACCAAAATTTTGGGGATGATCACAGTAGAATGGCACAAATCAATCAAGGACAGACTGCTGACAAAATAGTACATGGGGGTGTGCAGGTGAGAACTGAACCTAATGAGTGTGATCATGCCCAGGTTCCCCACCACTGTGAGCACATAGATTCCTAGGAAGAGAAGGAAGAGGGGAAGCTGGAGTTCTGGTTTGTCAGTTAACCCAGCGAGGAGAAACTCAGCTACTGTGGAGTGATTTCCTGTTGCCATGTCCTCTGTTTAATTTCTGAAGGAGACCGAAAAACATGGTTGATGGATGTACTTGATTGCTATTCTCTTTGTGCAGGAGGGTGCTCCTTGATTTCTATGTGATTATTTCACTCTGGATGAATTTGTTTAAATAAAATTTGTTACAATTCAATATTTTAAACTTTCTTTCAAACACAATAATTATTTTATATAAAATATTTAACTTATGTTCATAATAATTGAAAACCTTCCAAGTGTATAATTTCAATATTCTCAAGCTAATATTTATAGGTTAAGACATGAAAATGTATTTAGAGAAGCAACTGTGAATAAGTGAAGCTGGGAAAGTAACAATTTGAAAAGAATAAGCCCTGCTTGACTGCTATGGGGTTTAATAACCTAAAACTAATTTCAAAATAGGGGTGAACATACATCAGAGTTTTCAATTATTTTTAACATAGTATCAACAAATAAGGTTTCTACACAAAATATTGAGGTTTTAAAATGTATAAAGATCTATAAAGTCTACCGTGTGTATCACCAAGTGGAGTGTCTCACAGTTAGCTATTTAATGATTCAGGGACCAAATACCTTTGCTTTCCTTTGAGGGAAGCAGATGACTAGAGGTTAAATGGCCAGGCCTTAGGGTCAAAGTCCTGTGTTCACACACTTACCACCTGACATCCTTGAGCTAGTAAGATGATGTCTTCATGCTGCGGATTTCAAATCCGTAAGAGAGAACAATATTACCTACCTTGTAATAAAAAACTGGTGGAGACTTTTAAGTCTACCAGTTGGAAAATAAGTGATAATTGCTGATTTCAAATTGTAGAATCAGCTACCTCAGAGTCTCATTTTTTCCTTTCTAGTCCTTCAACTTCTGTGAATTAGAAGCGAGTACAAAGCAGGTACACAAAATTCAGAATTATAGAATTTAAAAATTTATCCCTTTTCTTCTTGAATAATAAATAGGTGACTTAAACTGTTAGAAATACTGAGGTGCCACAAGAAATGAAACGTGTGCAGGAAAGTGGGTGGGCAAGGAAGACATTTACCCCCGCCCGAAGGGTGTGCTACCAGAACCTGGCAAACAAGCTACCTCGGGGGCAGTCTGTCTGTTCACATCCCTAACTTAGCGCTGCCCTTCATTGTAGCTCGGGTTATGATCTATGCAATTGGCTAATTTTAAAATTGGGGTGATCAAAAAGAAGGGCTAGAATTAAAATGGCTACAATTAGATCCAATTAAGATTATATTCTGAAAATGGATCAATAGACTTTCTATTTCTCACATTTGCTATTTTACATACACCAAAAGTAAAATTCCAAATGGATTGGAATTGAATTACAAAAAATGAGAAATATGGAAAATCTAAAAATTTCAACATGTTTTACAGCAAAATCAATCTGAAATGAACCAGATCGAAGATAAAAGCTGAACTATAAAGCATCCAGTTTAAAAAAAAAAAACACACAGAAGAAAATCTTGAGATCTTAAAACAGCTCACAATTTCTTAGAAAGAATATATATGCACATAAATTACAGAAACAAACAAACAAAAAACCCCACAAAACCTCATAATAAATAGTTCAATTGTATTTCATCAACATTTAAAACAAAATTAAAGATACTGTCAAGAAAATGAAAAGGCAAGCTCAAGGTAATACATATGTCTGGAAAAAGAATTTTTCCTAAAATATGTAAATAATATATAATTTTTATTATAAGGATGTTTTAGTCAGCTTTTGCATTGCTGCAATCAAAAAAACTAACTAAAACAATTAGAGGAGAAAAAGTTTATCTGGGGGCTCACAGTTTCACAGGTCTCTACCCAAAGACAGCCACCTCCATTGTTCTGTGCCAGAGGTAAGGCAGAACATCAAGGTGACAGGGTGCAGAAGAGGAAAGCAGCTCAGGATAACACAAGCAGAGAGATCTCTGCTCAATGAGAATAAAATCCATACTCTAAAAGCAAACCCCCAGGAACCACCTCCTCCTGTGACACCCTATCTGCCTACAGTCAACACCTAGTTAATCCCTATCTGGGGATTAATGCACTGATTAGATTCAGGCTCTTATATAAACCTCTAAACCTTTTTTTTTTTTTCCATGGTCTCACATATGAGCTTTTGGGGGACATCTCACATATAAACCATAACAAAAGATAACCAAATGTAAAAAAAGTGAAATATGAACAGATATAGGAAAATATATATAACTAGATAAAGAGAGTATGGAATATATCCATTGTACTTTATCATCAATGGAATAAATCCACACCATCATAAAGAACCACTACAAATCCAGGTAAATGGAAAACATCAAAAACAAAACAAAATGAAATCAGCTGGAGATGCCAAGTTTTTCTGAGGAAGAACAGTGCTTTTCTTACAAAGTCAGTTTTGGAAAACAGCTTGGCAAGTTCTTGTAAGTTTAAAAAGAAAATAAATATATAATCTAACAACTCTGCTTCTCAATGTTTACTTAAGAAATATATAAACAATTGTCTATGCAAACTCTTGAACAAAGAGTTCTTGGCAATTTAATTCACACCAATCAATAATTAGCAATGACCTAAATGTTAATTCAGGATGTATTGATGGATGAATTGTGGTATATGTATAGAATGGAATACTATTAATCACTAAAAAGCATTACTACCAAGCATTAAAAAGGTGCAAACCATAAACATAGGAAATAAAATGAACTGCATTAACATTTTCACCTTTGGGAATGGATTTCAAAACTAGACACCAAATTTATAGACATTCACTGGTATAGCAGTTTAGACCTGTGGTTTTCTGTGTGCAAATTTTTAATAAAGGATTGAATTTATTTAATAATTATCATTTCTTCAGATTTTATCCTTCTCAACTTTCCTAAGTTGAAATAAAAAATTATTTACCTTACAAATTATACAATGCATTGCATTATGTTTTTAATGTTTTTCATAATGATTTTTTTAACATTAAAAAAAAGAATTTGTAGACTACACAGTGATTTCTATTTCTTTATTCTGGAAACAAGTAAGTTAAGATTCTTCTATTTTTGTTGTGATCAAAGCTTATCAGTCTTACTACTCAATTAAAATAAACTTTTGCAATATTGATTTTATGAGTTATATTTTTATTTAAATTATTTATATTTTCTAAATTATTTATAATTATTTTTATTAATAATCTTTATGATTTTATTTTCTATGTATTTTACTTATGAGTTTACCTCAAAGCCTCACTTTAGCAGTATCTCACAAATTTTAACACATCAAACTTATGACTTATCAGTTTAAAATATTCTATAAGTTTTGTTTCATTTTTTCATGTAAATGGAACAGACACAAATTTTTATAGACGTTTACAGGTTTTTTTTCTATTTCTTTTAAAAATGTATTTCTTGATTTCATTTTGGTCACTGAATATACTCTGAATTATATAAGTAATTGTAAGTTGCTGAGGTTTTCTTCATAATACAGAATATGGTCAGTTTGTATAACACTTCCAATGGAATTTAAAAATAATCAGTTGTCTGGTCATGAGATTTCACAGTATACATGTTTCAATTAACTCTGATTCACTAATTGTGTTGTTGTGGTATTTCAATTTCATGCCTTATATCCTTTCTCCCTGAATCTGTCCCCATGGAACATCCACATATAGGATCAGTAAATACCCAGCTTTGTAGCATCCAACTAGTCTCGCTTCAGGGACTCTTATGTTAAAGCCAATATTACAGTTACTCAATATTGACTTGACATGAACAGAGTTCTTTATTCCATAAAGGCTGGTGGCACAGGGTCTCATAATATGGTCTTGGATAAGGCTTGATTATAGGACTGATTGCTTTACACACACATACAACATCTTTGAGCACAAAGACTATTAATTGAGGGGCTTCTCAGTATGATTCATCCTCAGAGTCAGAGATTGTTGGAAGATTGTGGTATTAACTAAAAATTATGAATATAAAAATATATAGCTGGGGCTATAGCTAAGTGGCAGAGCACTTGCCTAGCATGTGTGAGGCACTGGGTTCAATCCTTAGCACCACATAAAAAATGAAACAAATAAAATAAAGGCATGCTGTCCATCTACAATTACAAATTTTTAAAAAAATATGTAAATGTGTGTACAAATAAAAATAGAAGTTCCTGAATCACTTCCCTGTGTTCTTAGCACTGTTCTCCAGAGACAACTTATTCTCTGTACAAAAGCTCAAGTAAACATTTTTTTCCAGTTCTCCTGAAGATTATGTCTGTAGCTCTAAAAATTTGCTCATATTGATGTCTCTAGAACTAACAACTTTGAATATCATATCAACATTCCACGTCACATGTGAAGGTACCTGAATTAAACTGGTACCACCCCTTCCTTTCTCATTCTAATAATTGGCATTCAAATTCTATTCTAAATGTGTCCTTAATAGCTTCTGGAACTTTTAAAAATATTCTCAAAACTCTATTTGTCAACTTTCAAAATTTTCTTAACACAGATAGAGAGGTTCTGGATGTTTTACTTCTTGAATCCTTATACCTTGCTCTCCTTATACTAGATGTAGTAAATCAGCATCTTTGAGGATTATGTTTAGACATTTTAACTCTTCAAAAATAAAATAAAATAAAATAAATGGAACTATCAAATCAGTTATGATAACTTAAAATTGTAGTCATGATAGAAACATTCTTCAATTTCTTGTAATTGAGCAGGCTTTCCTATTAATGCTCAGAATGTTATAATTTCTAAACAGCATTTATTTACTTACTTATTTATTTTGAATTAGAAAAGGTCTCACTGTTACACTAGATTCTCCAACTCATGGACTCAAGTGATTCTTAGCCTCCCAAGAGCTAGGACTACAGGCCCCACACCTGGAGATAAAGAGCACATTTTTAAAACCGTGAACTACATTATATGCTAGATAATGATCGGAGTTATTCTCCCTCATTTCCTGACTTACTAACACACATCTGGAATATCATAGGAAGATAAAAAAGCATTTTGTGAAAATATGAATAATTAAATAAATGAGTTTTATTATTGGGGAATATATTCCTAAATGTTCACAGCACTTACTCCCAGACCAAGGAGTCTCCAAATACAGGTGAATGAACACACTCACCTCTCTTCTGCCTGAAACCTCAATGCCAACTTTGATTTCCAGTGATCTCTTTGACTTGGAGGAAAAGAGCACTAGCCTGATGTTTGCAGTCCCAGGAACCCAGCATGCTGCAGCCTTCAGTGCTGAAAAGGCTGAGCCTGGATCTCCATCTCAGGTACTTCAAAGCTTGTCCACAAACCTGTCAGCACTTCCAACTTTAACTTTTCAGTTTGTGCTTCCCAGCTTCAGACTGGCTTCAAAGTCACCTTTTACAAACTCCAGATTGATGTGCCATGAAGCATTGTACAGAGTTTAGATTTGCCATGTAACAAGCATTAAGGGGACAAATATTCTCCAAGGATTTTCATTTTCATTTCTTTGAGAATAAGCTCTTGAGAAAAGAGCTGATAATTATTACCACTGATAATTTCCCCAATTGTCTAATTTCCATTCAAGTAGATTCCTGTCAACTCTAAACTTACTAATTAGTAATAAAGCTTGGACCATCATCACATTCTGATCAAGCTCCTCTGAATGGAGTTTGAAATCTTTGTTTCTTACAAGCTTCTAGATGATATGGGTGGTTCACAGCACAGTGCGATTAACAGTTTTTAGTGAACCACAACATATTCTGATGAGTTATATGTCACTCATAGTAGGTTAGCAACTTTAAAATAAATATGAAGTCACTGGATTGCAGACCTTAGGGGTATTATTAACAACTGTTGCAAGATCAGGTGGTTGTCTTCCTTTGATTTAATGTGAAGAATATTGGCAAAGTAATAGAATAGCTTAAATTAAACCCATCACTTCCAACACTAGGGCCAGGGTAGCAGAGCACTATGATTGATCTACATTAGGTGGATTTCATGATTCAGTGTAGTGGTCAGAGTTACTCAAATTCCCAAACTATGAAAAGGTTTTCAAGAAAAACCCTAGAGTCTTCTCTGCTGATCACTCCACTGTGTTTTCAATAATTTGTGTTTCATGTGTTCCTCTGTAAAAGCTGGAGATGATAGTCTGACTAGTTGAACTCATACATCATACAATCAGAAATTTAAGTTTAATGCAATAATTACTTCTATCTTTAAGCACTTAAATTGTGATGTGACATTTTATTTCTAGATTCAAATCCCAGGTCAACTTCATTATTGCTAGATGACTAGGAAAAATTATTTTATTTTTCCAAATCTCTAGAATACGGAGATGTAAATACCATTGCCTAATGAACAATAAATAGCATTACACCTGCAAGGTCCCTAGCACAGTTCCTGTCTTTTCATAAGAACATTGTATACTTTTGGTTGTTTTTTCCCTGTACTCTGTTTCATAACAGTGGTGATAATTGATTTTTCTCAGCATGTCTTTCTCAGACCTCCTTTCTACATTAATGCACATTGAAACAGAGAAACCAGAATGCTCTTGCTAAGTATAAAACTTTTAAAATAATCTAAATTTTCAAGATATCCAAGTAAAGTTAAAAGTAATTTTTGTGTCTTTGTAAGATTTTTTTAAACCAATGAATTTCAAGCAATAAAATTGAAGACACCATTAAAAGCCTGCCAACAAAGAAAAGCCCAGGACAGATGGCGAAGTGCTACCAGACCTTCAAAGAAGAACTTAACCAATATTCCTCAAATTATTATTCTATGAAGCTAGTATTACCCTCATAGCAAAATGAGACAACAACACATCAAGAAAAGAAAACTTCAGAACAATATCCCTGATGAAGATAGATGCAAAAATTCTTAATAAAATGATGGCAAATCTTGCATACAAAAACATATTAAAAGATAGTGCACCATGCATTCCACCCAGTTCTCAATATTCCCTGTAAAAACAAGAGTTTAAAAGCTACGCTTGCTTAGAGGAACTGACCAATTCAGCTGCTATAATTCTCCTCTATTTCTTTCTTATTTTCTTAATACTTTATTGAGGCATAATAGAAGTACACTAAACTCTACATATTTAAAGGGTATAATTGGATAAATGCTGACATATGTATACAGTAACTATATCATCATTACTATCTGCATAGAGAATGTAGCCATCATATTTAAATGTTTCCTCTTGTTCCTTGGCAATTCCTTCCTCCTACACTTCCATGTTATCTTTCACTATAGGTTAGTTTCATTTGCAAGAATTTTATGCAAATCAAGTCATTCAGTTATTGAACTTCTGTATGGTCCTTATTTTACTTAGAATAATTGTTTTGAGTTCATTGTTTCAGCAACATTTCATGAGATCATTCTTGAACTATTATTATTTTGATTTTCTAATAAAATATATAGTGGTATTTTATTGTGTGATTTAATTTGCATTTCTCTAAACAATAATAATGTTGAACATATTTTCTGTTATATATTTTTTTAGTAAAATGCCTGTCCAGTTTTCTCCTTTTCTAAAGTTTTTCTTTTTTTAATATTGTCTTAATAGCTCTTAATATCTTTATATATTCTGAATATGTTACTTGTCAGTTAAGTGATGTGAAATATTTTCTCACTGTCCATGGCTTGTTTTCATTCCCCTTTGAATGCCTTTTGAGTGATAAAAATTCAATATTTTAATGAAGCCCAATTTATCATTATGTTTTTTAAGGGTTGTGCCTTGATTGTTATATCCAACACATACTTGCCCAAACCAGGATCACAGAAATTTTTATGAAAGCTTTCTTCGAGAAACTTCAGTTTCAGGTTGTACATTTAGGTATTCTATCCATCATGTGTATGTCAAGTATGGATCAAAGTTTAATTTTTGCATCACTTAATTGGTTCTAATAATACTTGTTGAATAGACTACCTTTTGATCAATAAGATGCCTTTGTGCTATTGTAAAACATTGGTTGTCCATATATGTGTGGATCAATTTCTACACTGTCTGTTCTTTTCTGTTGTCTACTTGTGAATCTTGATGCCAAACTCCTGTCTTTATGACAGCAACTTTATAATAGGTTTTCACATTGGGTAGGTTTAGTGATCATAGTGAATGTTAAGATCAATTTGAAGAGCATTGTAATAAGAATACACCAACATGGAACACCATACCTTTTTTTGACATCTATTCTCAGCAATATTTTGTCTTTTCAGTATAGAGAGTTTTTAATACATGTTTTGTCAGCTATACACCTAAATATTTCCCATGTGTTGATGCTACCATAAATAGATTTATTTTTATATTAAGTTTTAGTGGTTTCTTGTTAGTATGTAGAAACACAATTTATTTTTGTATGTTAATACCCTGAAGTTTTGCTAAATGTACCCATTATTTCCAAGAGTGGTTTTGAGGATTTCAGTAGATTTTTCTATAGTTATCTTCTTCATTTCCAACATTGGTATCTTTTATTTTTTATTTTACTTACTGAAATGCTTGGAATCTCCAGCAAATTAGTTGATTGGAGTGAAGAATGCTTATATTTTTGCTTTTAGTCTCAGGGAGAAATCATTCAGTCATTCATAATTAAATATGACATTCACTCTATTTTTTTTTCTTTTTCAGAATAAAGAATTTCTCTAGTTTATTAAGAGCTTTTTCAATTAAATCAGAAAATAATGCTGAGTTTTATCTTTTTTTGTTATTGAATTTTTTTTAGTTTTTAAAAATATTATCAATTACATTATATTAAAAAAATAAAAAAAGTTAGACCAATATTAACTCCTTGGAATAAACTACACTTTGACATAACATATTTCTCCTTAACATATTAGATCTGTTTTGTTTAGAATTTTACATCTATTCAAGGCAGAAGTTTTCTTACAGTTTTCCCCTCATGTGATATCTTTATAAGGTTTAGGTATCAGGGGCATTCTAGCTTCATAGAACTTGGTAGGAAGTCTTTCTCCAAGTTTTTGGAACTACATTTGTAGAGTTGGTAGTTTTGCTTCCTTCACTGGTTAATAGGATTTACTATAAAAACAATCTGATTCATTTTCTTTGTATGAAGATTTTGTAATTCAATTAAAAAGATAGAGGGAAATCCTAGTTATCCACTTCCATTTCAGTGAATTTTGGTTGTTTGTATCTGTCACAGTATTATCTATGTTCATCTGCATTCCAGAAATTTCTCAATCATGCTCAGTCATGTTTATAATTACTCATACTATTCATTCTTAAATGTGTACAATTTGCAGATGTTACATCACTCATTCTTTATATTGGCAATTTATCTTTTTATTCTTCTGCTGATCAGTCTATTTAGAAGGACATTGATTTTATTGATCTCAGAAATAAAGACTTCGTTTTGTTTTCTGTTTGGTTTTTATTAATTTTAATTTGGTCTTATTTAATTTATTTTTCTTGTTCATTTATTCATTTGTTTTGATTAGTTATCACTTGTTTTGATTATTTTCTTTCTTCTTCTTTGGCTCTCATTTGCTTTTGTTTTACTAGTATTGGAGACCTGTGTTAACCCACAACATTGGAAAAAAAACAAAAAATAAAAAACAAACAAACAAACAAAAAACAACAAAACACCTATTAGGAAAGCTATGTATTGGTTGGCAAGGTTTTCTTTTTTTGTGTGTGTTTGTTTAGTTTTGCTTTTGTTCTTCTTTGACCTGAAGAAACAATGTTAAAAAAACACGACTAATGTTACAACCCAAAGCTATATCCCCCACCACTGTGCTTATATTATCAATTTAAAATTCAGTTGGGTTGATTTGTTTCTGCTTATATTCCTTCACAGATCTATTACTCATTTTGTGGTTTTTCTTTTATTTTATTCACTGTATAAGTGATATGAATACTCCAAAAATCAAATTTTTTTGTGTGTGGATGTACTATACAGTTCATTTGGTAGATTTTTCTGATTCATATTTCATATTCAAAACTATTGTGCCTCTGTAAAGATGGAAAAATAATAATGTCTTATATATGATCATTCATATTACTTCTGATGTCCAGAAACAATGTTGACATGAACCATTATAAATATGACCTAACAATGCCTACCAGTCTCAGTAATGACAATCAGAAATCCAGTGATCCACCTACCCATTTTAAAAAAAGAAATCTGGTCAACAACAATAAAATAACTACCTGAGGATATTGTGTGTGTGTGTGTGTGTGTGTGTGTGTGTGTGTGTAGCACTTGGAATCAAACCCAGAGCCTTGTGCATTCACACTGAGCTACATCCCCAGACACTCAGGACTCTTAAAAGAAGAGTCCCTGAGGATTCTTAAAAGATTGTATAAACATTTACTCAAAATGGTTTGTAGACCCAATTGTGAAACCTAAACTATAAAAATTTTAGAGAAAAAAAAAACCTCTGAGAAGGTATTTTGTAATTCTGAAGTATATAAATGCTTTCCAGAGGATTACACAAACACATAATTTAAAAATTAAAAATTGAACATCAAAATTAAATAACTTTATATTTAAACAACACACTATTTAAAATAGGAAAAGCAAATCAGAGATTAGGATAAAATATTTGCAGAACACACATGTGATAGAGGTCTTGCATCCAGAAAGAGAGTAAACCCAGAATAAATAGTTAAGTACAATTCAATAATAAAAAACTCAAAAACTCGGTAGCAAAACATGCAGAAGAATTTATCCGGATGCTTCCCAAATAAATAAATAAACAATAAGCACATAAAAACATTAGTATCATTAGTTTGGTATCATTTGTTAGGAGGAAAAGTAAAAAAAAATGAGACATTAATACCTACAGATTTCAATTCCTAAAATTAAAATGAAAAATATAAAACCAAATATTGGGTGATGATATAGACCAATTGTAACTCTCTTGCATAACTATTGAAAATGTAAAAATTTTCCACATCAGAATATAGTTTGGCAGTTTTAAAAATAGGTATCATACAATCCATGTTTTTTACTTGAAGGTGTTTGCTCGAAAGAAATATCAATATATGTTGTCCACATAAAACCAGACATGAAAGTTCATAGCAATTTATTTGTAATAGCTAAAATGACCCAAATTATCATTAACAAATAAATGGATATATTGTGGCAACGGATAAATGATAAGCTATAAAAATGAATTCATAGATGGATATTTATATCACTATTATGAGTGAAGAAATGCCAAGGACACATTGATACATACTGTATGATTACATTTGCATGAAAGAGGAAATGCCAATAATATGCTGAGACAAAATATAAATCAATTATTGTTTGGGGATAGATGTAAAAAAAAACACTCTTGAGGTTGAACTAAATGTTTATTATCTTGAGTGTGGTGACAGGTTCAAAGGTATATTTATGTGTTAAAATTAATGAAATTTTACATTTTATATATATATATATATATATATATATATATATATATATATATATATATATATTTCAAATGTACTTCAGTAAGCTAATAAAGATATTTCAGTAAATTTGAGAAACCTAACCATAAAAAATATATTTTGATATTTATATGGAAGCTGTGTTAAATGTATAATTTAGGGAAAAGTACTCTATTTATGTAGGGTACCAGGAATTGACCACTGAGTCACATCCTCAGCCCTATTTTGTATTTTATTTAGAGTTAAGTTCTCACTGAGTGACTTAGTTCATCACTTTTGCTGAGGCTAGCTTTGAACTCTCAATCCTCATGCCTCAGTCTCCCTAGCTGCTGGAATTACAGGCATGCACCACTATGCTCAGGGATAAACTAGTATATTTAAATGTTTAATCATTCTAAGAAAAGCAAGTATCTTTTCATTTGTTCAACCCCACTTCTCTACCTTTCAGGAGTACTTGAATGTTTCTCTTAAATTGATTTTACATTTAAAAAAAATATAGTAGCATGTATATTATCTTCTTGTTGCTATTTTAAATAATTTATGAGGGTTAATTTGCCTCTTCTTATCTTGTGTTAGTTTGAACATTGAGTCTCTAGGGATTTCAAGATAGAAAATTATATCATCAGGGACTAAAGATATGTTCTTTCTTTTCTTTTCCCTAATTCTTATGCTCCTACATGGTTTCTCATGTCTAACTACATTGACTAACAATATAGATATGATAACAAATTAAGATAGAATGTGGCACAAGCTTCCCTTATTCTGTATCTCAGTAGAGAGGGTTCAAAACAACCAAAGAAATGGAAATAAAGGATTTTTGCATATGTTAAATGGAAAATAAATAATGAAAGCAAATTTAATAAGACCTTTTGACTAAAATTATGGTTCTTCTTCTGTAACTCTTTCTCCTGTGTTTGCTTGTTTGAGTTCTCCCTTTCTCTAATTCTTTCTCTCTCTCTTTCTTTTCTTCTTTTTCTAGTCAATTTCTGTTGTTCTATCAATAACTCAGTACCCTTCACATAGCAGTCTTCAATAAGCAAGCATGGAATATTGGGAAGAGAAGAACATTTATCTTATATCACAGTAAGGAAACAAAACTATCTAAACACAAATTTTTTTTTTCTGTCAAAACACAGGAATGCTAATACAAAATGTTTTCTATTTTATTTAAACACTGAGTTGACTCTAGATTGGAAAGTACTTTTTTAACGTAGATCTTGAAACTGAGGATGTAGTTTGATGGTAGAGTACTTAATTACACAAAGTGCAGAAAGCCCTGGGTACAATTCCCAGAAAAAAAAGAAAAGAAATCCTTGATATTATGCATCTTACATCAGAACAACAAATAAAAATGAACAAAAACATATTATTCATTTTTCCCATCTATAAACTCTCAAAAAATAATTTCATTGCCCCAATAAGACCTTCCTCAATGCTTTCTTCACATCCGTGTTCCTCAGACTGTATATTAAAGGGTTCAGCATGGGGATCACTGTAGTATAGAACACAGAGGACACCTTCTCCTGGTCTAGAGAGCTACTTGAAGGGGGCTTGAAATACATGAAGGTGATAGACCCAAAGAAGATCCCCACAGCTATGAGATGAGAGCTGCAAGTTCCAAAAGCTTTGAACCGACCATCTGAGGAGCGGATGTGAAGGATGCTGTAGAAGATGAAGGCATAGGAGATGGCAACAGCCAGGGTAGGCACCAAGGAGTTGAACCCCGCAACAACAAAGAGTAGGAGCTCATTGAGGTGTGTGTTGGAGCAGGAGAGATTGAGGAGGGGAAGAACATCACAGAAGTAATGACTGATGTTGTGGGATTTGCAGAAGCTCAGTTTCATCATGGCACTTGTATGGGCCACAGCAGACAGAACACCCAGGATGAAGGCAATCAGCACAAGTAGTGAGCAGAGCCAAGGGGACATGGTCACATTATAAAGCAGTGGACTACAGATAGCAACATAGCGATCATATGCCATGGCAGTTAGGAGGTAACCCTCGGCCACCACGAAGACTACAAAGAAAAAGAGCTGGGCCATGCACTCAGAATAAAGTATTGTATTCTTCTTCTTTACAAAGTTCACCAGCATTTTGGGGGTGATGACTGTTGAATAGCAGAGATCGATGAAGGACAAGCAGCTGAGGAAATAATACATAGGGGTGTGAAGCAGAGGGCTGGCTGCAATCAGGAGGATCATGCCCAGGTTCCCCACTACTGTCACCACATAGATTCCTAGGAACAGGAGGAAGAGAGGCAGCTGGAGCTCTGGCTGCTGTGTTAAACCCAGTAAAGCAAACAAGGTTGATGTAGAATGATTTGCTATGGCCATTCTTCTTTGAGATTTCTGTAGAAATGAAAATTGAGAATTATATTAAAGAGCACCATCATTCCCCTTTCAAATGAAGCAAAACCTGCACAAGAAAGTTAACAAGGACAGAAAGACTAAGTCACAATTTTCATTGTCAGAGATTCCCATGTCTGTGCCCAATCTCCCTAAATCACCCTGTACTTCCTCCAAGTTGATCCAGAGTTTAGATCATAAAATGTGTTAGTGGACTGACTCAGAAACCTTTGTCCTAAATTGGCAGCAAATTAAAATCATGCTGTATGGGGAGAATTACTGATAGTTATGTACTGACAGTAGAAAAAATAATGGATGATTCTAATCACTGTCTCATTGTTCCCAATTCTCTCACATTCTGAGGCCAAACATCTCCCATTACATCTGCAAACAAGGAAAGAATGAAACCTTAGACACAGCATTGAAAATATTCTCTAACTTGCAGTTGGAGTGAAGATGACCTTGAAGTTGTGTATAACACATCTAATTATCACTACCTGGGTGAAAATCCCTCTAACGGTCCAGGACACCCGTGCTGAAGAAGTGAAAGTGCTCCTGAAGCACCTGTTTGCTCTCCACTGAGCTGGCAAAGAATAACAGGAAAAGGGCTTCACCACTGCACTCAGCAGTGAAGGACAGTTGCTTAGCTCATGAATCTTCTCAGACCTCAAGATTCCCAGAATATTCAGTTGGCTGCAACCTTAGCAGTGAACAGCTATCCCCTTATTTACAAGATACCTATGCCCCACTGAGAAGCTTTTACATGGCAGAAAAAGATGATGCTTGGGTTCCTGAAAGAATGTTGCTATTGGTGTAAACCTTGAATTTTCCTGTGCTCAGTACCCATGGGTGTTAAGGCCATGGACTTGAAGAAATAAGAGTCTGTGTTCTTCCCAGAAGAAGCAGTGAGTTGGTTCACATTCTTCCAACATTAATTGGGTCCCTGAAGGAAACAGTTTGATTGAGTGTATGTGTTGTTAGGGTACCAGTTATTCTGTCTTTTTTAATTTAGAAAAGGGAACTAGAGAGAATAATGATTATCATCTTCCTCTTCCTGTCCTTCCTTTCTCCTTCTTTTCCTTTCTCACTGATTGCATATTACTTTCACATGCTTTCTATATTTTATATAATATTTCAAAATCCCCTGAAATACTGTTTACAATTTATGTCCTTATTTTCATGGTTAAAAGTTATAGGCATAAAGTAATGTAGAGTCAGAACTATAGTCCAAAAAGTAAGAGTACCAGAGTCCCTCATTGACCCAGTTTACTTCACATATGGATTAATGTCTTCATATCTTCGTTTTTTAACTTGTCACAAAACTGAGAGGATGACAGCCTACAAGGAAATGTGAACATTTTTAGATACTATACAATAGACCAGATTTCAAAGCACTTTCTGGGAAAGGGAGATTCTAGATGATGGGGAACAAAAGGACTTAGGGCTCATGCATGGTGAGCAGTCTGAGAACACTTCTCATCCTGAAGGGGGCTCAGAGCAGGAATAGCAGAGATCAAGCACAAATTTCTGCATCTCATATTTATATCTATAACTGATTGAGGTGAGAAGAAAGTACAGAAAGAGGAAAAGAGATATTTCTGGCTTTGGAAGAAACTATGCAAGAGAATAGTAAACATAAAAAATAGCTGAAAGAACATTTTCCCATAGTATCCTAAAGGATACACACTAAGACACTTTGTCCATAGTTGTGAGCTACATTTTCCAGACAATGTCCATGATGCTCTGTAAAGATTAGTAACAAACAAAAAAGGAGTGCTTGCATTTTCACGTGTTTCCATGTACCTGCATGAAAGTTCACAGTGAACATGTGAACATTAAATACCATAAATAGTGCAACTGGAAAGTAATCTGCCTAATTCTGAGCTCAGTGCTTCCCATACCTACTTGATAACAAAAATTTGTAAAAGAGCTTAACAAGGTGAACTGGTATTCTTCCCAGCAAAGCAACATGAAGGTTTTGTTGTCAGGAGAGCCTTAAGTTCAAGGGCTGACTGCTCTGCTGAGCAGCCTGCAACATTAGGAAAGCTATTTGCTGTAAATCTCTCATCTAAATTGTGAAGTGAGAATTAGAATACCTTTTATTTTTTTCAGATTGTTATGATCAACTAGAATAATAAATGTAAAGATTTGTTATCTAAGAGCACTAATCAAAATTTAATGTGGTACATTTTTTTTTAAAATATGATTAAATATAGAAAGGCACATAATATGGGGAGATGGAAATGCCATCTTGGTAAGAAGATGGACTCAGGTCTCCTGTTCATGCCAGGTCCTTCATCTTGCTTTGAATGATAAAAATATGTTAAACATTTGTGGTTGGCCAGGCTTTTAAACATTTGTGTCTCTGTATCGAAAATTTTGAGGCAGATTAAAAATGTTGGGCTCTTTTGGAGAAGATGGGACATCAAGGATATTCCTTTCAAAGATTGATTTTCTAGCAATACAATACAATATAAAGGCATGAAAGACTAGTAGCAATGAACAAAGGCTACTTGGGATGAGTGGATAATTTTTGTTTCCTATTGTCTAAACAATATTCATTCAAGATAAACAAGAAGTTAGAAATATGTTTAACATTCTGTGAAAAAATGAACACTCTACTTGGGATCATGTCTTCCTTTGTTATTTTTATCTCTTGGAGACTTCTATGTGAAGACTGGTTCTCAACAAGACAAGAAATACCAATGAATGCAAAAACCAGAGGATTTCAGGGAAGCAAACAGTTCAGAGTCATGGAAACCCGGGGAGACGCTTGCATCAATGTTGCTTACATTTATACCTGGAATCATTCCCACAGATTCTGTGACCCAAGTCATAAAGATGTGACAAGGCAGGATTGCTAGAAAAGTTATTAGAAGGACATGACCAACTGGAGAGTATGATAGAAAGAATGTTCCCAAGTAAAGCTAAATGTTGTATGGGGGTGGTACTGTTACTGTCTCCAAATGTCCTCCTATTAGACATGACACTGTTGCCATAAAAAAGCTAGACACTTACCTGGATCCTGCACAGAGACTGATATTCTTAGAAATTGCTCACTTTGTGTAATATTTTTATTTTTTAGTTATAGGTGGACACAGTGTCTTTATTTTACTTTATGTGGTTCTGAGGATTGAACCCAGTCCCTCACGCATGCTAGGTGCGTGTTCTGCCTCTGAGCCATGACCCCAGCCCGCAGATCCCTCTTATGGCTGACAAAAAGCAATCCTTTCCTACTGCCTGATGCACACGTTTATATGTTAAAGACAGAATTATTGGTTGACTAAAAATAAAACATCAAATTATTTATCCAATAGTAGAAACCCTGAAGCAAATAACACTTAGCTTTTCCAGTCTGAAAAGCATAAAGGTGGTATGAAAAGCACTTTTAATGGGAGTTTTAGCGAGCTTAGGGAGCTCATTAGAAAGATCAAACACACTCATACACATATACGTCCCCCAAGACTTACAGAGCCCAAGATTAACAGAGTGATCAGTATTTAATAACCCTCTGCAAAAGTCATCTTATTATGCTTTGTAGCCTCTGTTGATACCTGTCTCAAGAGTGGTGAAAAAATTTCCAGATTTCATATTCTCAAGTTGTTGATGAGGATTCTGTAATGTGGAGAATTCAGGACAATGATTCCCAAAGTGAATCAGAAGTCAGTTCCTAGGTTTTGACTAAATAGTTCATCAATTGGTTAAAAAAAATGGGAGAGAGGATAAGAGTAATATGAAATTTTCCTAAAGCAGGGTTTATTCAATTTAAAGACTTTTCTTCTTTGAGGTTGTCTTGCTTACCTTTTTTTTTAATTTTTTATTGTTGGCTGTTCAAAACATTACATAGTTCTTGATATATCATATTTCACACTTTGATTCAAGTGGGTTATGAGCTCCCATTTTTACCCCATAGACAGATTGCAGAATCACATCAGTTACACATCCATTGATTTACATATTGCCATACTAGTGTCTGTTGTGTTCTGCTGCCTTTCCTATCCTCTACTATCCCCCCTCCCCTCCCCTCCCCTCCCCTCTTCTCTCTCTGCCCCCTCTACCGACATTCATTTGTCCCCCTTATATTATTTTTCCCTTTCCCCTCACTTCCTCTTGTATGTACTTTTGTATAACTCTGAGGGTCTCCTTCCATTTCCATGCAATTTCCCTTCTCTCTCCCTTTCCCTCCCACCTCTCATCCCTGTTTAATGTTAATCTTCTTCTCATGCTCTTCGACCCTACTCTGTTCTTAGTTACTCTCCTTATATCAAAGAAGACATTTGGCATTTGTTTTTTAGGGATTGGCTAGCTTCACTTAGCATAATCTGCTCTAATGCCATCCATTTCCCTGTAAATTCTATGATTTTGTCATTTTTTAATGCAGAGTAATACTCCATTGTGTATAAATGCCACATTTTTTTATCCATTCATCTATTGAAGGGCATCTAGGTTGGTTCCACAGTCTTGCTATAGTGAATTGTGCTGCTATGAACATCGATGTAGCAGTGTCCCTGTAGCATGCTCTTTTTAGGTCTTTAGGGAATAGACCGAGAAGGGGAATAGCTGGGTCAAATGGTGGCTCCATTCCCAGCTTTCCAAGAAATCTCCATACTGCTTTCCAAATTGGCTGCACCAATTTGCAGTCCCACCAGCAATGTACAAGTGTACCCTTTTCCCCACATCCTCGCCAGCACTTGTTGTTGTTTGACTTCATAATGGCTGCCAATCTAACTGGAGTGAGATGGTATCTTAGGGTGGTTTTGATTTGCATTTCTCTGACTGCTAGAGATGGTGAGCATTTTTTCATGTACTTGTTGATTGATTGTATGTCCTCCTCTGAGAAGTGTCTGTTCAGGTCCTTGGCCCATTTGTTGATTGGGTTGTTTGTTCTCTTATTGTCTAATTTTTTGAGTTCTTTGTATACTCTGGATATTAGGGCTCTATCTGAAGTGTGAGGAATAAAGATTTGTTCCCAGGATGTAGGCTCTCTATTTACCTCTCTTATTGTTTCTTTTGCTGAGAAAAAACTTTTTAGTTTGAGTAAGTCCCATTTGTTGATTCTAGTTATTAACTTTTGTGCTATGGGTGTCCTATTGAGGAATTTGGAGCCCGACCCCACCGACTGTAGATCGTAGCCAACTTTTTCTTCTATCAGACGGCGTGTCTCTGATTTGATATCAAGCTCCTTGATCCATTTTGAATTCACTTTTGTGCATGGCGAGAGAAAGGGATTCAGTTTCATTTTGTTGCATATGGATTTCCAGTTTTCCCAGCACCATTTGTTGAAGATGCTATCCTTTTAAAATGTTTTTAAGATCCCAAATATTCTCTCATTTTATATGTTGCCAATGTAGATAATCATATATTTTGTTGTTTGCTTATTTATTTGTGTATTGTGGCTGGATGATTTAGTTAGCAAAGCATATATTAGGAAAACTTAGTTCCTTATTGAAATTTTGGTCTCTTGGAAAATCCAAATTCTGAAAATTAGAGTGGTTAATATAGGACAGAATGATGAACATAGGAAAAAATATTCTATTTCTCTTCCCATCCAAGGGCTTGGGTCAGAAAATTTCTAGGACCCTTAGAAAAATTGTCCATGGACTCCTTCGCTTTGAATCAAACTTTAATTATTAGTACCCAATCACTATTCTGCCTCTCCTCCTATAATATCACCTGTGACTGAAATTTCTTTCATTCATTGATTCTAGTGGCTTTCATCAACTTTTCCTCATTTCACTTGCCTAAGGTTCTTCCCATTTGTGACAAGTGAGAAATATATCCTTCTGATATTTTGTGCCTGCCAATCACAAATACCAGGATTTCAGCAAAGAACTGCATTTTTTAAGGAAATTGATTAAAAAGCATCCAAGAATCTCTAATGAATTTTACACATAAATCTATATTAACATAATTGACTCAGAACTCGACTTACTTAGTAGTTAAAGGTTCAAATCTCCCCCCCAAAAATATAATAATTGTTCTTTATATTATTACTTTTGGCAATATTATGTAGATGCTTACTATGTAGTAGATATTGGTGTAAGCACCTCACAAATATAATACTAATTTTATCAAAAAAAATCATCAAGACTCTGAAACTTAGATTATTCATGTATAAAATGACAGAATTCAATATATAATTTAAAAATTTCTTAGTGCTATAACTTTATGATAAGGAAATTTACACAAAAAGCAGAAAGGCAATCTTTATGGTCCAATTGTTGTTTAATTCAGAATTTCATGCCAATAATTATTCTTGATGAAAAGATAGAAAGGACCCTGGATGGACACATAGGAGACTCATGTATACTCTTTGTTTTATACTTATGATTGGTGGTCAAGTTAAATCTATTGAATTTTAATTTTCATATCTGCAGCTTTCACAGGGAAGTTATACAAACATGTAATATATAATACCACATACAATATAGAAATTAAGGTACTTTAATAAACTCCAACATTTACCCCAAAGAAAACCCAGAAGTAGTACTCTACCATTAATACTATTTTCTCCTCTCATTTATGTGGATAGTTTTCTGGACAAAATCGTTCTGTGTATAGATGATGATGAAGGTAGATTTGTTGCCTGAAAATAGCACACAGGAAGCACATAGGACCTATTCTGCCTTTCTCCAGGTAAGAATGTATTTGACTAAAGTAAAGAAGTTCAGAAAACTTAGAAAGGTCTCCACTTCTAGTTAATATCAGGGGAAAAAACAGTTTCAAAAACATAAAGAAGAGAAATCATTGTAGTGGTCATGGTACTGGTGTTGGTTATAAATGACAGGTATCGATGGGCTATGAACGTATTTAACCCTAGTCTCTAAGATGTAGAATATAAATCAAAGAAAGATACCATTTTTATATAATGACAGATACTGATAATAACTTGGACTGAGCACATGCTCCCTTTTAACATTTGAACATATATCTTAAAAGAGTTGAAGTAATGCTTTGTGGTTTTAGGACCAATAGAATTTTATAATTGTTTTCCTGTGATACTGCCCAGTCAATACTCTAAAAATCCCAGAGAGAATTTGTAACTTTTAAATTGATCTCAGAGGTCCTTGTGTCCCTGAAGACCCATTGGTAGACTAAAAAAAAAAGTCTCCCTAAGGATATCCATGCCAGTGTCCCAATGCCTGTGAATGTTTGAACTTTACTTTATATGGAAAACAAGGGAAAGAAAGACTTTTTGCACATGTGACATGTAAGGATCCTGATATGGGGAGATCATCAGATGTTATTCAGTTGGGCCTTACATGCAATTAAATGTATACTGATAAGAGATAGTAGAGACCGCAGAGCAGAAATTGGAGTGGAACAGATACAAGCTAAGGCAGCCAGCAGCCCCAGGAAGCTAGACAAGGAAAAGCATGGATTCTCCCCTGGATTCTCCATGATGTTGACAGCTTTTTCATTACTGTGACCAAAACACCAGACAGGAACAATGTAGAGGAGGACAAGTTTATTTTGGCTCACAGTTTCAGAGGTCTGCGTCAACAGATGGCTACTCCATAGCTCTGGGCCCAAGGTGAGGCAGAACATCATGGTAGAAGGGCTTAGCCAAGGAAAGCAGCATGGCAATCAGGAAGCAGAGATTGACAGCTCCGCTCACCAGGGACAAAATATAAATCCCAAGGTATGCCCCCAGTGACCTATCTCTCCAGTCACAACCTACCTGCCTATAGTTACTACCTAGTTTATTCTCATCAGTGGAGTAATCCACTGATTAGGTTAAGGTTCTCATAACCCAACCATTTCTCTTCTGCTAAATTGAATTGTCTAACACATGAGCTTTGTGGGGATACCTCATATCTAAAACATACCACATAGAAGAAATGAGGCCTAACTGAAACCTTGATTTGGGCTATTAAGACTATTTTTAAATCTGACCTCTAGAATTGTATGAGAATAAATATCTTGTTTGGAGACACTACATTGGTGGAAAATTTTATGCCAGATTATTTTGGAATCTAATGAGTCCAAGACTATGATTCATTATTAGCTACTTACATGGAAGAGCTTTCTACTCTTCCACATACATAGGTTTAAGCCATGTGCAGGTCAAGAGACTGACCAGCTGAGACTGGAGGCAGAATAGGGTCTCATCCAACACAAACATGGTTATAGTATGGAATTGTGAGAGGTAAGAAAAGGATAGAGTGGTAAAACATGAAAAGGTCTCCTGTAGTCACACTTGTCTGGAGACTGAAACTAACCACTGAAATAAATGTTTCACTCACTTAAAAGGAAGAATACATTTTCCGTTGATCATCTGGACTGTTGTCTTACAGTCTCTATAATGTTTAACTTAAGTCCTATAGTCTGCAGCTTGACAATTTTGTTAAAATGAGTCTAAACTGGAAAAAAAAATTATATAGTAATCAAATTTAATCTCTTTTTAAAGAAATGTCATGATAAAGGCTAACTATTCCCTCAAGATGACTAAGCCAGATACTTCTGTGCAATGCCTCTTCATGCTAGATAAAACACCACATAGAAAGTAGTACTTTGAATTCAATGGAAACTGGATTACCAACTAATTTAGCACATAAACTCACTGATACATGATTTTATCTCAGACTGTCCTTCCCAAGGAACTACATCCATCCAGATTTCCAACAGAAAAAAAAAATATTGTTTTTATAATCATAAAAATCTTAATGTTTATTTGTCTTCCCTCTACTGCTAACTCCTATTTCTTTGAAAAATATCAGAAAACTGAATTGCTCAATAATATTAAAAATCTCAGTCATTTCAAGCATAGACTGTATTTTTTAAATAAGAAGGCTTTCTCTTTGGAAAACAGAAAGAAATGTCAAAAATCCTCTGACACCATTTCATCTGGTTCGTTTCTTCTTGATCCCTATGAGTACCCACTTCATCAGGATGACTGCCTCCCCCCAACCACCCTTCTCAGTGCATTCTTCACATCCTTGTTTCTGAGACTGTAGATCAGGGGGTTCAGCATGGGAATCACCGTGGTGTAGAACACAGAGGACACCTTCTCCTGGTCCATAGTATTGCTGGAAGGAGGCTTGAAATACATGAATGTTATAGACCCAAAAAAGATGCCCACAGCCATGAGATGGGAGCTACAGGTGCCGAAGGCTTTGGACCGGCCCTCAGTGGAGCGAATATGGAGGATGCTAGAGAGGATGAAAGCATAAGAGACGAGAATGGCAAGAGTAGGACCTAGTGTATTAACTCCTCCAATAATAAACAGCAGTATCTTACTGATATGGGTGCTGGAGCAAGATAAAGTCAGCAAGGGCAGAATATCACAAAAGTAATGACTGACAATATGAGACCCACAGAAGGACAGCATTGACATGCGGGAAGTGTGGACTGTGGCCCCAAACAAACCCAGCGAGTACACCACAGACATCATGATGGAGCAGACCTTGTGGGACATGACAATGTTGTAAAGCAGTGGGCTACAGATAGCAACATAACGGTCATATGCCATGGCTGTTAGAAGATAACCTTCTGCAATGGCCAAAGAAATGAACATATAAAGCTGAGTCATGCACTCTGGAAAGGAGATGTTGTTCCTCTCTGATACAAAGTTCACCAGCATCTTAGGGGTAATGGCAGAGGAGTAGCAGAGATCAATGAAGGACAAATGACTGAGAAAGTAATACATTGGAGAGTGAAGTTGAGAACTAATGGCAATTAACAGGATCATTCCCAGGTTCCACACAACTGTGACCACATATATTCCAAGAAACAGGAGGAAGAGTGGCAACTGGAGCTCTGGGAGTTTTGTTAACCCTTCAAGGATAAAATCAGTCCCTGAAGACAGATTTGAAGTAGCCATTTTCTTACAAAATTGTATCTGTTAAAAGAGATAAAAGAGGGACATTAAGCTTATTTTCTGATTTCCAAAGCAGAATTTCATACTCTTGGTGGACTGCATTTCTGACACCCTCATGGATAACATGACTTCATCCTTACCAAGGACCTCTTAAAACCTCAAGGACAAAGACTCCAAATGAAACCCAGAGCCAGGATTCCACCCAAACCCAACCATGCTGAAAACTCCTCTTGAAGTCAATGTCACTTCATTTGGTTCCCAGGCTTAAGCTCTAATGACTACACGTTGAGAAAAACCACAAACTTTCCATAAAGGAGTTTTTTGTTCGTATTATTAAAATAAGACATCTTACCCTCTTTGTCTGAGCATATGCTAATAGAACCTTCTGACATCATGAGCTCATGGCTTCAGATCTAGCTGTGAGAACTGTCTATTTCGGTTCTCCACGACCTCCATGAATCAGCCAGCATACTTGTCATTCTCTAAAACTGGGGACTGTGGAACATGAAGATGTCTCTGTAGAGATCATGAATATAGAAAAGAACTTATAGAAATGGCTCTAATCCCTTCTGATACTCATTCTCTTACATCCAATTTCTGAAAGGAAAATCTGAGGAGGCCAGGACATTTTCCCTTTCATGGGAAATTGGATTGATAAAATTGCAGGGCCATAGGCCATCTTTGACTATAATTTAGATCTTTCTTTTACAGAAACAGCAAAAAGTAGTGTTAGCATTCAGGTGAAACACGTTAACCATCAAGAAATCATTACATCTGCCCTGCACCTGCACTCCCATCCATCTTTCAAAATAAAGTCTCACTGACATTTCTTTCAAAAATTTATATCAGAGTTATAGGTCTTATTGTTCACCAAATTTGTTTTTCCTAAACTTCAATATAAAAATTGTATATTGCATAAAGAGTCAAGATTTATAGTTTTCTTTGTGACATTTGAATAATATAAAGTATTATTTGAATTCATGACATTGAAGAGAGAAACATTAAGAATCAGGACCAAGATATGGCTTTAAATTTTATTTTTCCAAAATTAAAAAAAATACTAATGAAGAAAAAAATTCCATACACAAAAGAATACATTACTTTGCTTTTATTTTTCACAACAAAATATTTTTCATGATCACAACATAAAAATTGTGAAATTCGTTGCAATATATTTTTACTATATAACTTTACAGCATGTTAATTGTATTCAATATATATGTCGATTTAAAGGATGAATTAGGTGGGATGTTATCTCCAAGAAAACAAGAAGAGATCCAAATCTCTAAATTCAGGAAATTAGCTAATACACTAAGAGAAAGAGAATCAGAGTTGCCAGAATGAAACACCATGCAGCCCCATTGATAATGCCCAAGAAATTGGACCATCATCACATGAAGAGTGTGAAGTTTTTCAATGAATTGTTCAGATGGACACAACATTTGTGATGCTCACAGAGAAATCAACACACTGTGAAAGTTAGTAGAGACAGAGATGAAGCATTTGGGGTTCAGACCTATTTATTGGGTACCATAGTTTTTGCTAAGCTCAAATAGCACTAAATTTCATTTTGTAATCTCAGATAATATAAAAATCCTTTCCATTAGGAAGACTAATCCACAAAACAGAACCTCAGTAATCTTATCTCTCTGACTAAAAAACGTTCCTGCTGATTTGAAGACAAAAATTGCTGATCTGCCAGAGTAAATAAAACACATTAGTTTATGCTTTGATAGTGCCCAGCATATTGAGGAACCCACAGATGGGCAGGAATACATAATTTAAGTGCCGATATTTATTCAGTGACTTACAATCTCATTTTTACAAAACAACTGAATGTAAGTAAAGCACCTTTAAGAAATCAATTATAAGCATCACATTATCCATTTATTAATGTTCTTTAATTTACCAGCCTAAATTGGATATTTCTTAAAACTATATCACCATTTTTGTTAGGAAATCATTTAGCATACCTGAAAGAGAGCAGAATGAAGACACCAAATTTGAAAAGGGTAGGCAGACAAAGATTTTAAACAAAATTGAGGGTGGCAGAAAAGTCCAGAATTTAAAAAAAAAAAAAATCCTCAAATAGCCGAGCTATCTAAATCTCCAGAAAGTTGGGACAGGGAAAAATGCACCTAAATACATAAAATAGCCAATTTGCATAACTGTCATTGCCCTGAATCATTGTCAAAAGAACATTTATTTATTTCCAATATCTTCAATTTAGAAAGTTAGGGGAACATGAATTGCAATATTTAAATTTCCTATCAAAGTAATTTAGTAGTTGAGTCACTTTGAAAATCACTAAAAATAAAGTATTTCCATATGTAAGATTTCACTGAAAATAAAATGTTATTTCATCAAAAGAAAGTGAAAATAATTGGTTACTATTTGCATGGGTCTATGCTTTCCTTCAGCACAGGTGACCATATGTGATGTGGTCTCCTATAAGAAGGTACTGCTTTGATTTTCCACCAGATTTTACCCATGTTTGGTGACCTACAATTCTACTGCCTTTAAAGCTTTGTAAAACAACAATACTGTAAGTAAAGTGCTTCTTGCTATTCACCTTGAGAAATATAAATGCATTTCCAAGAAAAGTATCTGGTTGTTTGTACATCAGCAATTCATGAATGTGAGAGTACATGCAGTTTATTTGGATCTTACAAGTTACCCACAGAATTGTCAGTATGTAAATGAAATTATATATATATATATATATATATATATATATATATATATATATATATATAATTATATGTGAGCCTCATTAGAATAAAAATGAAATTTAGAGTTTTACTTTTTTAATTTAACATAGATGAACAAATTTGTAGATGAACATAGATGATTATGACTTAACATAGATGAACAATCCTTCTTATAAATTCCTACTTTTAAAATATACAATTATGTAAAGTAGGTATTGATCTGTTATTTTTCCCAGTGGAAAGATTGTATTTAGTAAAAATTTGCCTATACCAACCTCCTGAGTGCTATAAAATATAGAATACAGTTGTCAAAGAAATCCCAGGGTTCTCATTTTGTGGAAGTATTTTTTTTCAAGGGATACAATTAAATTATATTCACTAGATATCAGAATCTCAAATGCCATTGCAGTTGTCCCTTTGGACTCTGATAAAGATGGCATTTTAGGCAAGAGAATAGAGTTAATAAATTTAATCTTCTGTGTAGTGAATGAGGACTACCTTTTCAAGGGATTCAAATGCAATGGAAAGGAGATCTTCCAATATTCATTAAATTATCCCAAACAAATGTTATAAAATATCTGTATGAATTTCATCTGAATGAAATATTTGTTCATTTCACATCCTATCCCCTATTACTGAACGATGACATAGGCTTCTTGTTTGGAAATCGGATGAAAGCAGGACTGTTCTCCCTGGTGTAGGGTCTGTGTAACAGGACAGGTCATTTACCCCTGAGTCTATTTCCTCATCAATAAGAAGAGTATTTTGAGGACAAACTGTATCAACATCTGCAAGTTTTAAACCACTATGTGACTCTGAGTAATTATTTTATTTGTTTTGTTATTAATTTATAAAATAGTTTCTGAATTTGCTCTTTGATTTACTTGAGTTCTTCCCAAAGGAGCAAATAGCCTCAACCAGAGATATAAATGGGAAAGCAGGTGAGAGCATGGTCTGCTCAAGATCAGGAGGAGAAGTAAGTTGGTTCCTGGCTGTCACGAAACAGACTGCAGTTATTCTACTGTAGTTATTCTACTCCTCGATTTATATCCAAAGGACTTAAAATCAGCATACTACAGTGACGTGGCCACATCAATGTTTATAGCAGTTCAATTCACAATAGCTAAACTATGGAACCAAAGTAGGTGTTCTTCAATAAATAAATAAATAAATAAACAAATACACACACATATATGTGAAAATATATATATATATATATATATATATATATATATATATATAATACACACACACATATATGCATATATGTTGTATATAATGGAATATTAGTCAGTCTTAAATAAGAATGAAATTATAGCATTTGCTGGTAAATGGATGGAGCTGGAGAATATTATGCTAAGCAAAATAAGCCAACCCTAAAGAACCAAAGGCCAAATGTTGTCTCTGATATGTGGATGCTAATTCATAATAAGATGGGGGTAGCTAGTAAAGAATAGATGTACTTTGGATTAGAAGGGAATGAAGGGAGGGAAGGGGGTGTGGTGTTAGAAATGATAGTAGAATTAATCAGACTTTATTACTCTGTGTGCATGTATGATTACACAACCATTGTAACTCTACATCATGTATGACCAGAAGAATGAGAAATACTCCATTTATGTATGATGTGTTAAAATGCATTCTACTGCCATGAATAACTAATTAGAACAAATTAAAAAATTTAAAAGTCTTATCTGTTTTTAATTATTCTATAAGAATTGTGATATTTGGATTGAGAAAACTGAGATAATATTTAAGTTTTAGTCTCTTGTTGATCTAAAGAATGCTTCCTAGTTTTTATAGTTGAAGGAAGTGGTTAGTAATCAGCTATTAGCTTCTGCATTTCCTCTTATTTCTTATAATCTTATGTTGTTAAAAATAGGTGTTTGAATTAAATGTCAATCAAGGAAGTGAATGAATCTAAAAAATTATATAGACAGTACATATTGGGATCTCTGAGAAAAACAGTATAAATAAGTAAGGCTTGACTACTATGCTGCACAATAAAATCAGCAATTCCTCTTGGACTATACCCAAAAGACCTAAAAACAGCATACTACAGGGACACAGCCACATCGATGTTTATAGCAGCACAATTCACAATAGCTAGACTGTGGAATCAACCTAGATGCCCTTCAATGGATGAATGGATAAAAAATGTGGCATTTATACACAATGGAATATTACTCAGCACTAAGAAATAACAAGATCATGACATTTTCAGAGAAATGGATGACATTAGAGCAGATTATGCTAAGTAAAGTTAACCAATCCCTAAAAATCAAATGCTGAATGTCTTCTCTGATATAAGGGGGGTGACTCAAAATGGGTAGGGAGGAAGAGCATGAGGAGAAGATTATCACTAAATAGGGAAGAGAGGTGGGAGGGAAAGGGAGGGAGAAGGGGAATTGCATGGAAGATGGACGGAGACCCTTATCGTTTTACAGAATCATGTATGATGAGTGAGACAGAGTGTTGGTGCTGTGTTGAGTGTGAATTTTTTAAACCAGCATCACCATATTGTGTTGTGAGAGTGAACAATTTTTTTTATAGTTCCCCAGATCGATAAATGGAGAGAAAGTTTTCTTGAAAATGAATGACATTCAGATTTTCATACATGATATTCAAATGATTTAGTTAATGATATTTAGGACTTTTGATATGATATGAAAATTAATGGCATTTTAGATTGATTTCATGCTGCAATGGGTTTCTGAATTTTAGGGAATCATGTAAAAGTGTGAGTATATTTTACATGTTGAACAGAAATGAATCTTTGGGAGCCAGAGCACGGACATTGGTAGACTGAATGTTATCACAAAAATGTCCAGGTCTCAATTCTAGAAACTGTGAATATTTTAGAAAATAGTTAAAGAGGCTTTGGTGTGTACATATTTTAAGGGTATTGAGAGAGAGGATTTTCTGGGTTACCTGGGTAGGCCACATGTAACTGAAGCGTCCAATAGAAGGGAGGCAAGAACAACAGAGGCAAGAGGTTGGAGTGTTGTGGAGGTGAGACGCAAACCAAGCAACCCCAGCAGCCTCTCGAAGTCGACAAAGTCAAGGACTCCAGAAAGGATCAGCTCTGTCAGCACTTTGACTCTGACTGACTGAGACTCATGTTGGACTTCTGACCTACCCAGCTGTTTGATAATAAATCCATGTTGTTTCCAGCCACTAATTTTATTATAGATTTTTTTACAGAAACAATAAGAAATTAATATATATGATAAATGGAAGACAACACAAGTTTTATACTAGAAAAATAAAACAGAGTTTATCCAATGTGTACTGATTTGACAATAATATGTAGGATGGTTTGAATTGAGAAGAAATAGTAGATAGGCATTTAGGATGCCATTTAAAGTCAGAAAAGTGAGGTTATGCACTATTCATGTTTCTGTGTCAGACTGAAGTCTATTACCATTTTGTTCTCCAGGTTCATCTATGTCGTTGAAATTTCAGAATCTCCTCCTTTAGAGGTGAATATTACTTCATGATGCATATTTATGCATGGGTCTGTGTATACATAGGTAAATAGATGAAAACATATAACTGAAGCTACTAATACTGGAAAATCTGCTAAAAGAGTATATTTCAGGTTCTCTTACCTGCTCCAAATAAAAAAAAATAATGTACCTGAGAGGATGGCTATGCTAATTTGCCTGATTATAATTATCTCACTATGTCATTTTATGTCAAAATAACATGTTGTATATCTTGAACACAATTTAAAAATTATACTTAGAGGATACTAAATGCCTAGAGACAAAAAGAAATGAAATAAGAGAAAAATCATGTTGAAGTTAAAATTAATATGAAAAATCAACTGTTTGTAAGTTAAATATTTCTAGTATACATACATATATATGACCAGAGAAAATTATTGATATTTCCTCATGAAAATTATGGGACAAATGAACATGAACCACATGGACATGCTGTAACTTAGAAGAATCTGTGGGACTTAAGAGCAGTTGACTGATAAACTGCTTGTCATGATTCATATACTTATCAGACAATTTTGTGTGTGATATCTTCATGCAGAAGATTGCAATCATCTATTACAATTTATGTTTGTGTTTATGTTAGAAAAAGACCTTTTTTGCCTTTGACCAGAACAGATATGAAAGATTTAGATTGCTTCAATTTGACCTAAAAATAAAAGAAAAATAGCATAAAGATATTAAAAGGACAGCAATATCATCCTACAGGGAAATAGCCATGTTTTTCACCTCTGCTATATTAAATTTGGAAGAATTGTTCAAGGATACAAAAGGTGATGGTGGTATTTTGATCTATTGGAATATTTACTATAACTATTATACCCCAGGATAATGAGACACAAAACATCTCAATAACAATTACTGTAATTGTGACATCATGATCACTATCATAACATATAATTATTATTTTAAAAAGAGAAAACTAGGGTGGATTAAGGATAATCTCCAGAAGCTAAGAAAGAGTCAGAGAACAAAGTTTCCTTCAGGGCCCTATCTGATACTTAATTCCAGATTTGTAGTCTTGAGTACTTAAAAAAAAAAGTTTCAGTTGTTTACTCAGTGTATAACAGTTTGTTACAACAGTCCTAGCAACCAAATAAACTATGCAAGATTTGCATGTTTTTATTTTCACTGATCTTATTTAACCATACTAAATATCATAATTTACTCATAAGATAGGAATGATAGGGCTGGGGTGTAGCTCAGTGATAGAACATTTATCTCATATGCACAAAGCCCTGAGTTTAATGCCCAGTAACACAAAAAGAAAAGAAAATTGCAGAAATTTGCAAGATTTTAAATAAAGAACTAAATAAAAGCATCTGGTCAACATTGCCATAAACATGTCAGGAGTTCTTAAGGAGCTAATTGATGAATGATGATGACTTCTGTTTCTTCTGGAAATAAAAGAGAAATATTGAGGAAAAATAAAAATGTGTGTATTATAGAAATTGCTTTGTGTCCATCTGAAGATTAAGTTATTTGTTTGAAAATAAATTTATACATAACATTCTTATACAAAATATTCATAAACATAATTTTGAGACAATAATTGCAATATTTTAAAAACTGAATTTACTTGAAATGCTTGAAATTATTGTGTAATGTGGTACCTTAATCTGTTGATTTTTAAAAATAGTGTCTACAGATTTTTAGAGGAAAGAAAAGTTAACATTGCAATGTGGCATGAGGTGCTGCTATGGGCCAGGGGGATTCAATTAAGCCCCCTCCTCCTGAGAGCCGAGGTACAAGAATTTCATGGGTTGACATGTACAAAGACAACGTGGGCACCAGGAGTGGGGAGAAATTTCCAGAGTGAAAGTGAAAAGCTCATGTCAGATTTGAAGTGAAACAACCTCAATGCAAGCTGGGTCTCAGATATCACAGTGATAAAACCATGCCTCATGTCGGCTTAAATGAGAGGCTGACTGAGACAACATGACATGGGAAAGCAGAGGAATCCTTGTCTAATTGGTACTTAAAATCCACTGAAACAAAGGGAAATATAAAGAACAAACATTCAAATGATCATATGATTGTCATAAGCAGTACAATCTAAAATGAAAAACAGCCATTTTTTTGAGACAACATAGAAGGACAACATGGCAAAGTTGACTTTCAAAGATGAATTTCCTGAGGAAGTCACTTTAAAATCCTATGGCCTTAAAAGTTACGTTTTTCTAAGACAGATTCTGGTACAAATTTTTACTCATTATCCTGGGGTATAATAGTTATAGTAAATATTCCAATAGATCAAAATACCACCATCACCTTTTGTATCCTTGAACAATTCTTCCAAATTTAATATAGCAGAGGTGAAACATGGCTATTTTGTTAATGTGATATTTATGGATATTAATCAATGGATATGGTATGTATATATGGTTTATAAGGTTTTCCTATAAATATTTCATAAGAAGAAACAAGAAAAATTTTTTGAATCTACTGGATTGTTTCAGGTTCTGTGGGTGTGATCATGTACTATATATACAGGAGACTTCCTGAGACTAAAATCAAACACAATTGGACAATAAGAAGGCACACACACACTGGAAGAACAAAGGCAATGCAGGGGGTATGTTGAATAACACAAGCACAGCATGTTCATATCTGAAACTCAAACTTTAAAGTTCTGATTAGGTCGTTTCAGTAAGAAAAAATATGGTAAATAACAAATTATATATATGGAGGCATAGGGCAGGCTAAAATTGCGAACAAACTAGTGATTACAACTGCCATACAGTTATATTTTTTATATGGAGAGATTAAAAACATTTGTAATCACCGTTGGAAGATGATATTTTTATTTTTATGCTTAGAATTGAAATGAATTTAAAACAACAGCACAGAACAGAGGTAAAGTGATTGGGTTGCTTTTAATTAGTTTATTTGTCCATATCATTCTTAGTATTTCTTCTAATCTGTGCCTTAGTGATACTTGTAAGATAAAAGCTCACATGGAAAATGGCATAAAAAGGTCATGGGGGGATAAAAAATGGCAGTAAAATCCCACCAAAATGTTGATAGATGCACTAAGATGAAATAGATCCACTCAGAAAATATGGTGACAGTGTGAATAAATCACCCTTCTGTTACTTCTGTTCATAATAAAGATTTTCTGTTCTTTTCATGCAACTTTAACATCTTTATTCCTCAAGCTGTAGAATGAAGGAGGTTCAGCATGGGAAAATTACTAGCATAAAGGACATAATATCCATTTCCTTGATTCATAGAGCTAAACAATGATAGATGCAGATCCAAAAAGACCACATGCACCAGCATGTGAGAGCTGCAGAAGGTACAGGCTTTGGCCATGCCCTAGTGGGCCAAACAAAGAGGATGCTGGCAATAATGAAGATATTCAGCTAAGGATGGTTAGGATTTGGACAATGATGTTAAGTGAACCAAAACATAAAATTAGCCATTTGTTGACACAGGTATTAAATTGAGAGAGACTTAGGGAGAAATAATGAAGTACAGAAATAATGGTTGATGACATCAAACTTGAAAAAATTAACCCTAATCATACAGACTTTGAGCTAATAAACCACATATGTACTAAATACCCCTAAAATCAGGGAAAAGGAGTTCCAATGAGGTATGTTGAACATATCTCATATGTAAACAAGATATGTAAACAAGGGTCTAGAGATGGCAACAGAGCACTCATAGTTTTGTTCTATTTTTCTTTCATCAGTATGGGCTCAAAGTATTTTTATTATTTTCATTATATTAGGTGAAAATATCATGGAAATTATCTGGAAGACAGAAACAGTGATATAGAGAAATAGGGGATGTTTGATATGTAGAAAGGAATTCTTAAAAGGCTCTAGACCCACCATTAGTTATGTAGACCAAGTATCATTTCGAGTAACATCATAAGTCTGGGAACAAGCTCTCTAAGCTCAATAATTTTCTATTTGAGACCTGGGGTATCCAGTCAAATAATGAGCTTCAATTTATTTATTTATTTTTATTAGTTGCTCAAGACAATACAGTGATCTCGACATATCATACATTTGATTATTTTTTGTTGAAAAGGGGAATTATTGCTAGGTGCAGTGGTGCACATCTGTAATCCTAGCAGCTGTGGAAGCTGAGTCAGGAGGATCACAAGTAAAAAGCTAGCCTTAGCAATTTAGTAAGGCTCTAAGCAATGTAGCAAGATCCTATCTCTAAATTAACTATAAAAAGGGCTGGGGATATGGCTTAGTGGTTAAATGCACCTGGGTTCAATCACTAGTACCAAAAAAATAAGCATTTCTCTGAAGAATTACAGTAAATATTCAATGAAGTATCCATTTAAAATTATAGGTACAGTTTTTGATATTTAATAAAATTTCAATAGCATATGTTACCACTATGTCCACCACCATCATCATCACTACTCTACTATTATTAAAATATAAAGCCACATCCCTTTGAAGCCTCACGTATCTTTTGATCTTATCCTTTATATTTCTTCACATAGACTTACTACAATATATGTCTAAAGACAGAGTAATAGAGGGTAATTTTGGAGATATGTTACCTAAGAAATGTATGGAAAGCATGACTAATATTTCAAAGCTTGAAAACATAAACCCATTGAATTACAGGCTAGGCAAACTGAAGACCTATTTCTATATGATAATAACACATTGATTTTATTCACGAACATGCTCACCTATCCAGCATTTCTTCAGGGCTGATTTGACATCCTTATTCCTCAAGCTATAGATCAGGGGGTTCAGCACGGGCACAACAGTTGTATAAAACACAGAGGACACTTTTCCTTGGTCCATGGAGCTGACTGCTGACGGCTGCAGGTACATGAATGCAGCAGATCCAAAGAAGAGAGCAACAGCAGAGATGTGGGAGCTGCAAGTGCTGAAGGCTTTGGCTCTGCCCTCAGTGGAGCGAATGCGCAGGATGCTGGCTATGATGAAGATGTAGGAACCAAGGATGGTTAAGGCAGGAGTCAAAATGTTAAAGGCACTTAAGAAAAGAACCAATAACTCATTGATGTAGATGCTGGAACAGGATAGCTCCAACAGTGGAAAGAGATCACAGAAATAATGATTTATCACATTAGTCTTGCATAAGAAAAGTCTCAACATGAAGACTGTGTGAATTGTAGACCCAATGATACCCAAAATGTAAACTCCGGCTGTGAGCCAGAAGCAGAGGTGATGAGACATGATGACACTGTAGAGCAAGGGACTACAGATGGCAACATAGCGGTCATATGCCATTGCAGCCAACATGTGACACTCTGAGATGGCAAAAACAGAGAAGAAGTAGAGCTGAGTCATGCATTCAGGGTAGGAGATGATGTTCTTCTTCATCACAAAGTTCACCAGCATTTTGAGAGTTATGACAGTGGAATGACACATGTCAATGAAGGACAGATTGCTGAGAAAATAATACATGGGAGTATGCAGGTGAGAGCTGAGTGAAATTAGAGTGATCATGCCCAGGTTCCCCATGACTGTGAGCACATAGATTCCCAGGAAGAGAATAAAGAGGGGCAGCTGGAGCTCTGGTTTGTCTGTTAATCCAGCCAGGATGAACTCAGTCACTATGGAATGATTTCCATTCTCCATTATCCTGTTAAATTTTCAAAAAGAGAAAACTAGTGAACTTTCCTGATGATCTATGTGTGTGTGCATGTGTGTGAGTGTTGGGGGTATTCTATGGGTGTTATTATTTTAGCCATTACTAGAGGTAATGTAATGCAAGAATATCTTTTGCTTCTGTTTCTCTGAGTTATACAGTGCTTCTGCTGGATCAAAAGAGGAATTACTGACATGAAAGACTTTAAAATTAAAGTAGTTTGTAAGTTTTCGAAAGAGCACCATTTTTAAAAAATTTTTACATGTTTGAAGGAAGGTGGTTTTTGAGAACTCTGTTTTTCTGTTTTATATTCTATATACTCTATTAATGTCAGATGTATCAAATAGCACAAAGATCAAATTTCCATTTGACTTAGAATAAGGAAAAATAGCAAATGCTTTCTATGATTTTTCAATATACTTCTTAGAGTTATATATATATTATATATATTATATATATATTATATTATATATATATTATATATATATTACATATATATAAAACTACTTAGTTTTATTGGCTATTTTTCTTACTAGAATTCCAACTCAAAATAGCCCAAAACTGGATAACTATCCATACAATTGTTTCCATATAAAACCACTTCTCTGTGCTTCAATTTTCTTTACCCATTTCTACTACCCCACATAATTGCTTGGCAGGTAGTACTCTTTATATCAGTAGCTGTTCCAAGAGTGAGGATGCATCCCCTCCTTTTGTTTATTTCATGGATTGCTCCACTCTGGTCAGAGACGCCATAGGCTATAACTGGTCTACCTCAATTGCTCTTCATGGTTGAACTGGTGGAGGTAAGAAAACTACTCACTATTTCCCAAATATAAGAAGAGACTAGGAAGACAAATAGTAGTTGTATTCTAATTGGTCACTTTTTATAATCATGTATTTTGTATGTGTTGTCTGTAGAATATAAAGGTGGAGGTTATGTGAATTAGTGAGCATAAATTAATAATAATTGAAATTTTAGTCCAACTTCAATAATGGCCAATGGTGTTATATGTTTTTTCAAAAGGCACATATATCTTTAGTTTTCATTTGAGAAGAAGTCAAGTAGATATAGGAAAAAGATTCTTAACATTTCAGCAACAATTGAATTAGTGTTTTCAGTTTAGAGAACAACATTTTATATGGGATAAAGGAAAATGAGATAGTTTCTGAAAAGAAAAAAGAAATCTTGTCATTTGAAAGATGACTAACATAATTGGATTAATTAGCTAAAAAGTAAAAATACATGTGCAATGTGATGTATACATCCAAATATTCAACATATTGCTATATAAAAGAGGTGATGGACTAATTGTGTATGTTTTGAAAGGAGTGTGTTAAAGTTAATTGCTGGAAACTGTAAAATCAAATATATGGTTTCACAACCAAGATTATTCTAACAGTCAAACATACCTTGATTTATTTGAGGTCAGAAATGTTAGAACAGATCGTATAGTCATTTTGGAGATGTTGTTGAAGGACGTGGCAAGTGATGAATGGGAATATTAAATAATCTTTAAATATATTCCAATATTTCATGATTTTATAATTCTAATGTGTCCTGATATTAGGTAGACAGTATGACTTCAAATCTCATCTCAAGCCTGTATTTTCTGTGAGAACTTAGGAAAATTACTCCCACTCTCTATGCCTCTGAAAAAATATAAATACTCGCATCTACCTCACATGAAAATTGAAGTAAACAATTCCTAGTTCCCAAATCCCAATAATAATAATTTAATAAAAGAGAGTGTTATTTGTACTGTAAACCACTCAGTTTATCTCTGAAATGGCTTTCATCAGCCAACATTTTCATTTCTATAATGAGAGCTGGAGGATTTTTTTTTAATTTTTCTTCAGAAAAGTATTGCTCTTTCTTACATAAATACATATGATAATACAGGGATTTACTTTTTTTGCCGAATATTAAACTTACATTGTCAATATTTTCTATTGTTTTAATTAACATTCAAACTAATGTTTAAGTCATTCAGAGATTGGTACATCTGGCATTAAAAGTTTTCTTTTTTTATGTCCCAACAAACATTATAATGTGGCTATTCTAAAAAAGAATGTTTGTTAGTCTTTTAATTTTAGTTTATAATATTCCTTTAGTTTTTCTCTTTACAAATAAACTTTAGTGTATTACATCTTTTTTAATACTTAAGGTAGTTTAGTTAAAATCTATAATGGTAAAACCCCATTTATCAGACCAATTTCTATGTACTCCTGAATGTCCCTTATTTTTACATGTAGAATGTGCTTAATTATGATGAATTATTATGAGTCATTTACCAGCTTTCCTTTTGCACTAAATTGTAAATTGAATATAATGCTAGCACAGTGCCTTGCATGTAAAAAAAATCTTAATAAAAGTTTGATCAATAAGGTTTTGGAAAGAAACTTAGTAGAAAGTGAGCACAGGTTCAAAGTATGTGAACCAAGCTTTCCAACTTCCTAAGTAGAAATGAATAAACAAAGAACTGCTTGCCATGATTTTAGACTGCAGGGAGTTAATAAGGGAACCCGTGTTCACTACAAGGTATGGCTCTTATATTAAGGACAGGGAGAGACAGGTAAATAGCCATGTGAATCTCTATTAACACTATGGAGAGACTGCATCAGAAGAGTCTAAGATTTTAAAAAGTCAAGGTCTGGGATTCAGACATACCCCTCCTTCTTCTCAGAGAGTCCAATGTTGTTTATTTTTTTCTTTTCCACTTCTCTGGAGGAAAAGTAACTTTGATGATCTGAGAAGTATCCTTTGAGTCAACTAATTCTGATCTTTTCTGAATCTGATACCCAAAGCCACTTGGCTCTCTGCAAAATATAGCTTATGTGATGATTTTATATGGGGGGTATAGACAATAAGAATCTAATTAGGAACAAAAAATTATAATAACCTCCCACTGGAACCTCATCCCACAAGGGTCTACCCTTGGGGAAATCAACCAAAATTCTAAATTTTCTTTTTTCACATTAGTTCTCAAATGTTTAATATTGTCACATGGATGTGAATCCTAAACACAAATTTATGAGAGATATTGTTAGAGCTCTAGGGAATTTCATGCCATAACATTTAAAACTTAAAATTTTCAGAAAATATTTAAGAAATACATTAAAGGGATTGTATGAAGTGATTTTTTTTTACTAGAATAAAATAGAAAAATCAAAGAAAACCACAAATACTTGCAAGATTTGAATATTTGTTCCTGGACTGCCACTAACTGCAGTAGAGCATTATAATAAATTCATTACCAGTAATTCTTGAGTTCTTTTCATGTGTGGACTGAATGCTCTTAATCTGAAAAAAATATAATCTTAAAATATTTCAAATACTGTCAAGATTCATGAGGAGTTCTTAACAAGGAGATGATTTTTATTCCTTTTCAAAATGAAAAAAGAACAATGAAAATACGTGTGTTATGGTTTCGATGTGAAGGGTCCCCAAAAGCTCATGTGTGAGACAATGCATGAAAACCTAGAGGTGAAAAGATTGGGTTATGAGAGTCTTACCTAATCGATGTCTTCATCCACTGATAGGGATTAACTGGGTACTAACTACAGGGAGGTAGCATGTGGCTAGAGGAGGTGGGTCACTAGGGGCATGCCTTTGGAGCATATATTTTGTCCTTATAGTGCAGAAATCCCTCTCTCTTCCCAGCTGCTTTCCTCTGCCATACCTTTCTGCCCTAATGTTCTACTCACTTTAAGCTCCCAGGAATGGAGTCAATCTATGAACTAATATCTCTGAATCTATGAGTCCCCAAATAAGCTTTTCCTTCTCTAATTGTTCTTGTGAGGTCTTTTGGTCATAGCAGTGAAAAATCTAACTAAATAAAACAATTGGGCTGGGGCTATAGCTAAGGGTAGAGTGCCTGCCTTGCACGTGTGAGGTGATGGGTTCCTTAGCACCACATAAAAATAAATATATTGTGTCCATCTACAACTAAAAAAAATTAGAAAAAGTATATTACAGAAATTATGTTCATACTAACATATTTGATTCAAAGTAAAATCACATTTAACATTTTACTCACTATTAAATAAATAATATGTAGTTTTTGAAATAAAAATCAAAAGAAATTTTATTAAATTTACTGTAGAATACTCTAAATCATTGTTAGATATGGAGTTTTAACCTGGTTTTGAAAAGTATTTTTGCAAATTGCTAAAATTTATTCATTAAATTTCCAAGGTTAACAACTTAGAAAAATTGATAAACCCTATAATAAACATTGCTCATTGATAATGATAAAACTTTAGAATTAGAAATAGTATGTGGTGCAAAACAAAATCTTGGCAATTTGACAATTTTTAAAACTATGTTATCCACAAGCATCCATTAATAGTGAAGAATAACACATACGCATCATTATAATAAGTGTGATGAACCAGAGCTTTGCCTGATTATAACCTAGACAGGTGAGAAATGCATGAGAATTAAACACTTGTGTTAGTCATGGAATGACACGTAAATTTGGAAAGACAAGATGGAGTCAGGAAGCAACCTCAGGATAGGGAAGTTGTGAGAATAAGAAAGGTCATCGGAATGAACTCAGAGTTATTGAGATATTATAAGTACTACTCTACTCAGCACAACATACACCTTTCTAATAGTTATCAAATTATTATGTTATGTATGTATTATGCATTTTATTTTAATCACATTTACTCTCATAACTCTTCATAGATACACTGCTAAAACTCAAATATTAAATTCTAGATAAAACAAAATTAAGTTATTTACACTGTAATATACTTATCAAAAGTGCCAAAAAAGCCTTTAGTCATTCCTAACATTCATTTTCATGTTCCTCAACATTAAATGTCCTGAGTCTTAGCTCAACCTACAGCCATCTAGGTAGGCAAAACATTACTCATCCCCTGTTTCAGTTGGATTTGTCTGTGTGAGTAAGTCCTTATGAAAGGGTTATAGTTGGAGGTGAGGTCTATCATTTCTAATCAGTGTCCTTCAATTTGGGGACATTTCCTTCACCTTCCATATATTTCTGTCTGATGGTCAGGTGGTAGAGATGAAGGAGGGATCAATAGACATTATGAGAGACAAGAGATGGGATGGATGTTGTATATAGAATAGTAGAACAACAAAGTAAAATGATTCTATCTGTGAGGAACCACAGAACCATGCCTGACTCAACTGCTAGTTAAGTCAGAGGAGAGAGAGAGAGAGAAAGAGAGAGAGAGAGAGAGAAAGAGAGAGAGAGAGAGAGAGAGAGAGAGAGAGAGAGAGAGAGAGAAACATTCATATCTAATTATAAGTAGTAGAGAAGGTCAAAAAATATGATTCTGCCTAACGTGTACTCCTTTGATATCCTAACGAACCCTAAACATGTTAAGGGTAAAATGCAGAACTATTTTCTTTTAAATGTATAATGTTTGTATCAATGAAATGAAAGAAAAACTATGTCTGAGAACATTATCCAAGTTTATCACAGTACCTAGGAATAGACTATGCGTCATACATTCTTTTCAGTTATTAAAACTTTGGATTACATACTTTCTCCTGAAATTGTATTTAATAAGTTCTATATGTTTGTGTTTTTCCTTCTTTTTAATAGGTCTCATTATTTTTATTGATTTTTTTAGAGAGAGAGAGAGAGAGAGAGAGAGAGAGAGAGACAGAGAGAGAGAGAGAGAGAGAGACAGAGAAACTTTAGTATTTATTTATTTATTTTTTTAGTTCTCGGCGGACACAACATCTTTGTTTGTATGTGGTGCTGAGGATCGAACCCAGGCCGCACGCATGCCAGGCGAACGCACTACCGCTTGAGCCACATCCCCAGCCCATTTTTATTGATTTTTTAGTGACATAAAACATTAGGATAAATTTTGACATAATCATAAAGCATGGGATATAATTTGCTCTAATTCAGTCCCCAGCAGTTCCCTCCTCCACCCTTCTCCCTGCTCCCCTCCCTCTACTCTACTGACCTTTCTGCAATAATGCATAAAAGCTCAGTACAGTGTATGTATATATTTAATTTATATATATAATTAGTGCCTTGTGGATATACTTGATTACTTGGTGTTGGAATTTGGTATGCTATATTCATGTATGCATATTCAAAAGTTTGGTCAAATTCATTCTCCTGTTTTTTTTTCTAGTCCCTCCATCCTTTCTGTGAATCCTCTTCTTCTACTCTACTGATCTTTCTCCCATTTCAATAAAATTCCCTATCCCTTTTTCCTCCCTCCTTCCCTCCCTCCATATCTCCCTTTCTCTTTCTTCCGTGCCCCTTATTTTGAATCAGCTTACAGATTCCAGAGAAAAAATTTGACCTCTGATTTGGGGGAGTAACTTATTTCACTTAGCACGACAGTGTCCAGTTCAATCCATTTACTGGCAAATGACATAATTTCATTCTTCTTTATGGCTAAGTACTAATATACCATATTTTCTATATCCATTCGTCTGTTGAAGGGCACCTACACTGTTTCTATAGCTTGAATATTGTGAGTTATGCTATTATAAACATTGATGTGGCAGCATCACTGCAGTATGCTGATTTGAAATATTTTGAAAATACACTGAGAATTAGGAGAGTTGGATCATATGGTGGTTACTTTCCCAGTTTTTGGAGAAATTTCGATAGTGATTTCCAGAGTGGTTTCATCAATTTGCAATCCCATCAACAATGTATGAGTGTACCTTTTGTCCCACATCCTGGTCAATATTTATTATTATTTGTATCCTTAATAATTGCCATTCCAACTATAGTGTGTGGGAAGCCATTCTCACACATGATTGGGTACCTCCCTGACTGGGTGTGAGGAGTTCCAGCTAAACTGTGTCAGAACTAATCCCCGCCCTTTCTAGGTGTGAGAGCCCATCCGTGCGGGGGTGTGACTGACCATTGACCCTGAGACCAATCACTGACCCTGACCTTGGAATGCTGTCCCCCTTGACCTTCATTGGATGGAATTTTCCCCTGAATTTCTTGTTCCCCAATAAAAGGCCATTCTCTGGCGTGCTCTCTCTCTCTCTCCTGCTAGTCTTGTGTAAACCTCGCTGCCCCACCGGGTGGCTCGAGGCAGGAGCCAGAGGGGGAGCCGTCTCAGACCTGGTCAAATAAAAAGGTAAATTGAGTTTATGTGTGTTTATTTTGATCTCACTAGTTAACTTCTATGCTTAGAACCTCTAGTATGAAGCTAGCTTGCTGGTCGCACGGCTGAGTAGTGAGATGAAATCATGAATTTGTTTACTATTTCTAGAAGTCTTCTCGGTTGAGATTTTTGGGTCTTCTAAATATAGGATCATGTCATTAGCAAACTGATAATTTGAGCTCTTCTTTTTCCAATTTTAATCCCTTTATTTTCCTTTTCTTGCCTATTTACTATGGCTAGAATTTCAAGGACTATGTGGAATAGGAGTGTGGAAAGTAAGTATTCTTGTCTTGTTCCTGTTTTTAGAGGAACTACTTTCAGTTTTTCTCTGTTCAGTATAATGTGGGCCTTGAGTTTGTCATATATAACCTTTACAATGTTGATGTAAGTTCCTTTTAACTTTAATTTTTCCAGTGGTTGAAACAGGAATGTGTGCTACACTTTGTCAAATGCTTTTTCTTTGTCTATTGAGATGATTATACGATTCTTGCCCTTAACTCTTCTTATGTGATGAATTATATTTATTGATTTTCATATGTAGAACCAATCTTGCATCCCTGGGATAAAACCCACTTGATCATGTTGCACTTTTTTTAATGTGTTTTGGTATGTGTTTTACCAATAAATTATTAAGAATTTTTGCATTTATGTTCATTAAGGATATTGGTCCAAAGCATTCTTTCCTTGATATGCCTTTGTCTGGTTTTGGTATCAGGGTGATAGTGGTTTCATAAAATGAGTTTGGCAGTGTTCCCTTCTTTTCTGTTTCATGAATTGTTTGAGGAGAACTGGTACTATTTCTTCTGAAGGGCTGGTAGAACTCAGTTGAGAAATGGTCCAGTTCTGGACTTTCGTTTGTTGGAAGGCTTCAGTTTCATTACTTGATATTGATTCACTCAAGATTTTTATGTACTCATGCTATATAAAAATCCTACAGATAGGCCAGGTCCTATCTGTCCAGGAATTTTTCAATACCTTCAAAAATTTCTAGCTTATTGGATTATAAATTTTCAAAATACTTTATGATGGTCTTCTGGATTTCAGTAGTGTCTGTAGTGATATTTTCTTTTTAATCTCTAATTTTGTTAATTTGAGTATTTCATCTCTTTATTTTGGTTAGTTTGACTAAGGGTTTATCAATTTTGTTTATCCTTTCAAAAAACGACTCTTGGTTTTATTTATCTTATTTATTTATTCTATTCTCAATTTCACTGATTTTTTGGAGCTCATTTGCATTATTTCTTATCTTCTAATTATTGATGTTTGTTATTGTTTTTATAGGTCTTGAGTTGTAGTGGTAGATTATTTATTTGCTATCTTTCTATTCTTTTAATGTATGAACTCAATGCATAAACTTTCCTCTTAAAAATGCCTTCATACTGTCCCAAAGATTTTGATATATTGTATGACTTTTCTCATTTACTTCTAAGAATTTTTTTTAATTCTTAGGAAAAAATTCTCTCCTGATTTCTTCTGCTTGGCATTCATCATTCAAAAGCATATTAAATAATAATATCTCCAGGTGTTAGAGTGGTTACTTATTCATCTTATAATCTATTTCCAATTTCATTTTGTTATGATCTAATAAAATTTAAGTGTTTTTTTTTTTTATTTCCTAGAATTCACTTTGGAACTTAAAGTACTGTCTACTTTATATAATTTTCTATGTATTGCTGAGAAGAAAGTAAATTCAGTCATTGATGGATGAAATAAATATTCTATAGATGTCTGTTAGCTTCATATTATTAATTGTATCTTTTAGTTCTGTAGAATCTTTATTTAGTTAATGTATGGATTATCTATCTAGTGGTAAGTCAAGTGTGTTAAATCTCTCAGTATTAGTGTATTGTGGTCTATTTGATTCTTAACATTGAGAGGATTTGTTTTATGTATATAGACACACCATTGTTTGGAACATCAATGTTTAGAATCATTATATCTTATTGTTGTGTGATTCCCTTAAACAGTAGCAAGTGACCTTCTTTGTCTCTTCTGATCAATTTTGGGTCAAAATTCCTTTTTTTTTCTGCTGTAAGAATAGCTACCCCTGTGTGTTTACGAGTATCATTTGCATCGTACATCTTTTTCCATCGTTTCATCTTCAGTCTGTGGATGTCTTTGCCTATGAGGTGAGTCTCTTGCAAACAGCAAATTGTTCTTTTTTTTTCCAGTCCAACCTGCCAACCTACGTCTTTTGATTGAGAAGTTAAAATCATTTACATTCAATGTTATTATAGAGAGAGACTCTTTATTTCATGTTTTTTGAAGCACTTCTAATGTTTAAATCAGACTTGATTCTTCTTTGATTGACTATTATTTTAGTATAATTCTTCCCTAAGCTGCTTTTCACTTTTTTCATTTTACTCTTTATTCTTTATTCAAGCATTACCCTGCAGATGCTTGGGGTACTCTAATAAAGGGACTCAGGTGGTTCACCTGGATTCTAATTTCTACTGCCCCAGGTTATGAATGGAAGGCAGATTCCCTCTATTGATTGTGACTGATGTGAAGTCCAGCCAGTGTCCAGACAATGACCTTTTACTTGCTACTTGTAGACAGGTTTCAGACTTGGAGACAGGTGGCAATTTTCTACTGTAACTGGCCTCTCTCTGGATAAGGTTGCAAGTGCCTTCTACTTATGTTTTCTGGGGTACCATGCAATATCTTCTAGAGGCCTTCTGCCAATGGCTGCCACCATGTGGAAATAGGATCTCTATGTCACTGGATATTCAGGCAGCTTCCTTCTGGTACAGGACCCATGATCAAAGGGACAGTCCCTAGACTTCCCCTGGTGCCTCCCTGTATTGTGAGAGATCAGGGCTGGTGGTCTTGTTGGATACACTTTCTTCTATTTGGGGTCAAAACTGTCTTCCTGCTTGTTTCTGCCTGGGTCCTGTGGCACCTATGAAGAGCTTTTAGTCACAAGGAGGCTGAGCAGAGCTCTGGGTTAGGAATACTTCCTCACACAGCTCTGCTCCACCTGATCCCCTTTTTCATGGTGAGGGCGACGGAGTTTTAGTGATTTTCAGTTAGGAGTGCTTCCTCCAGGAGTTCTTTCTAGCCAGATTCTTAATATGTCCCACTGCAGAGGACTTTCTTCTGGCTTAATATGAATCTAGATGTGGGAAGATGCTGTGTTGATTTAACGGGGTGACTCGTGAATTAAGGGTCTCCACAAAATGGCTGTGGGCTTCCAGCACAACTTTCTTTTCACAATTTGGTTTTAAGCTTTTCAAATTGCTTCAAGAACATTTCTGTCTGGTAACACTTAAAATCTTGCCTGTCTTTCTGAATGTTTTTTAAATGAGTGAGCTTAAGTTTTTCTGCTTCCCCCATCCTAGTTCCGGTTCTGGGTTAGGAAAACCTACACTTATTTTCTACTTCAGTAACTAATCTCCAAGTCTCTTCAGGTTTCAGAATTATTTGTAGTCTTGGATCTTTTTTTTTTTTTTTTTTTTTTGGTGTTGGGTATTAAACCCAGGGCCTTGTTCATTCAAAGCAAGCACTTTACCAGCTGAGCTATACCCCCAGAAGTATTGAATCTTATAGCATTTATTTTGTCACCCAACTCTCTATTCTACTTTTTCTTGATTGTGTCCTTTCTAAAATGTGGGGAAATCAAGAATTACTGACTAGCTCCCTTCTGCCATCTTCTAGCTACAGAATCAAGATCTTCAGTCTCATTCTTAAAGTTACTTAATCACTCTTTTTTAAAAAAGAAGAGCTAAAGTAGAACTCCCTTTCCATTTTGGAATCTCTCTGACAGCATATATTTTATAAGATCTCAGAATTACTAGAGACAGTATGGACCTTTCTATTTTGACAAATAACTTTGAACATACTTAATACATAAATAAATGATTGGAAAAATAACTAACATTTTATAGTTATTTATATCTATCACTTAATAATATGAAAACATTTTCTGAATGTTATTCATTTAATGCCGAGATTATTAATTTACTACTACATACATAAAACCTTATATAACATACCCAAGCAATACTAATGGAAAACCTAAATATACATATTTGTTAAACATTAGCATGTATATATGTAAGTATCCCTCAAATATACTCCAATATTGATAAATACACATAAATAAATATATTTTTGTGGCATATAAATTGGGGCATGAAAATAAAAAAAGGGTTAGTACCTAGAAAATCAAGAAGTTTCTTCTGATTTTCAACATGGAGAATAGTCTCCTTTCTCTCTCATTATTAAGTTTTTCTTTTGCAGAGTGATAAACATGATACTGCATTGGAGTGTTCATGTCATGTATTGGAAGACCAGCTGTCGACAAAACAAGCAGTGTTCTTTCCATCTGGAATGAGGCAGATGATTCTGAAAAAATACCTTAACTAAGTTCAAGTACTTATGTTGAGTTAAAGAAGACTCAGTAGTCCCAGGTGTTCTGACTGGGCACAGCATCACAGAGAGAAACAGAAAAGAATGTGATGTTACTTTGAGATGTCTGTGCTTTTCTCCTTAATATAACATTTTTGAAGACTTTGAAGGTTAGGAGCATAAGACAGAACAAAAACCATGCTGTGACATATTGAAGTGACCCTCAAATAAAACAGATATATCTAGTCTCTATGATTCTGAGAAAATCTTCTAGGGAGAGAGGAGAAAATCATCTGATATTAATATCAACAGGAATAGAAAGTTGAGGAGCTGAGCAAATCTTGAATGTTACAGAGAGCTCATGAGGCTTACCGATAATGAGGATTATCACTCAGGAGGACTAATTCAAAATTTTCTCCTTGCTGTTACCAAGAGTCCCAATAGAAACTTAATTGGACAAGGGAGAGAAAGAACATTTTTGGGAGAAAGACTTCCTCCTTTCTTCCAAGAACTATTTTTCTCCCAGAATGAAGAATGAGCTTTGAATAGGAAGTGGTTCTTATTATTCAAAAAGACAATTTTGAAATTTTTTAACTTTTCTACATGAATAAATGCCCCATATGGATGCAATAGGAAAAGAATGACACAAATAAACCAGAAATTATATTGTATGAGGAGGTGAGGCATGACCTCTTTGGTGTGAGGGAAAATGAGTATGGAAGTGTTGGGAAGTAGAGGTGGGAGCCTAGTCCCAAAAATACGAAGCCTGGATTAGTGCAAAGATACATGTCAAAATGTCTTGTGTATTATTGCCAATCTCTTCCTCTACAGTAATATTTTCTTCTGGATAGGAAATATCATCCATCATAAGACTTCATATTTCCTATTATGGTTTCACACACATAGTAACAAGATGAGATCATATTCTATATATTAAAAATGGTTAAATTTATGTATTTCGAGAAAACAGTTTTAGAAACACAAATAGTAGGTTAAATATCAGGAAAAAATCAAGAATATCAAAGGATACAATCTAAATGTATTTATTCTCTGAATTAAGATAAAGAAATCCTGTCTAAAAAGAATCATGTGTCATGGATATAAGTCATAATCAAATATGATGAGTTTTGCACTATTTTAAAAAGTATCTAGAAGTGATAAAATTTACTCAGGAAATGTGAATTGTGACACATCCCAGAGATGTGCAGTGAGTGATCCTGTGAATTTAGTCCAGTCTGGGCACCTTTCTTCCAAACAATCAGGTATCAGTAATAATCTAATAATTCACTGATATATATTGCTCAATGGTTTCCTTATCAAACATATATGATTTATAGTTATTTTTCTAAGCAAAATACTCTTTTCCACAGGAAACTATATCTGTCAAGCAGCTTATTTAAAGCAACTTTGACATCTTTATTTCTCAGGCTATATATCAGAGGGTTCAACATGGGCACAATAATGGTGTAAAATACAGATGATACTTTCCCTTGGTCCAGAGAGCTGACAGATGATGGCTTCAGGTATATAAATGCTAGAGAGCCAAAGAAAAGAGCAACAGCCAAAATGTGGGAGCTGCATGTGCTGAAGGCTTTGACTCTGCCCTTAGTCGAGCGTATACGTAGGATGCTCACAATGATGAAGATGTAGGAACTAAGGATGGACAGGGCTGGGGCAAAGATATTAAATGCACTTAAGCACAGAACAACTACCTCATTTATAAATGTACTGGAGCAGGAGAGCTCCAATAGTGGAAAAAGATCACAGAAGTAATGGTTTATTATGGTCTTAGAGAAGAGTACTCTTAGCATGCAGGCTGTGTGGGCTGTGGAACCAAACAAGCTGATGCTATACACCCCAAATACCAACCAGAAACAGACTTGATTAGACATGGTAACATTGTAAAGCAAGGGATTACAGATGGCAACATAGCGGTCATATGCCATTGTAGCCAACATGTGACACTCTGCAATTGCAAAAACAATGAAGAAGTAGAGCTGAGTCATGCATTCAACATAGGAGATGGTGTTTTTCTCTGTCACAAAGTTCACCAACATTTTGGGTGTGATCACAGTGGATTGGCAGAGGTCAACTAAGGAGAGATTGCTGAGCAGGTAGTACATGGGAGTGTGCAGGTGAGTGCTGAGTCCAATCAGTGTGATCATGCCCAGGTTTCCCACCACTGTGAACACATATATTCCTAGGAAGAGGAGGAAGAGGGGCAGCTGGAGCTCTGGTTTGTCTGTTAATCCAGCGAGGATGAACTCTGTCACAAGGGAATGATTTCCTTCTGCCATTTTCTTCTGAGAATTCTAAGCAAGAATAGAAGAAAATTTTTAGAATAGGTTTTTATCATCCACACAATGAAATTTGAAATACAATTCAAGTCTGTTCAGTTCAGTTCTATACCTGTTCTTTGTCCGTGTTATCATTCAAAGGCCTTGAGATCCCAGTAATATGTGACTTGTAAACAAATATCAGATAGAACTCTATTTGCATTTTGTGCTGTTAAGAGTGGTTCTTAGAATTATGAATCCCTTACTATCCAAAGAATTTTTCTGGTAACTTTTAATGTTCCAAAACTTTCTATGACTTATTAATAATCCTGTCAAGTCTTGTGAAAAGAAAACATTTTTCTTTTTCATGAGAAAATAACAGTAACATAAAAAAATCAAAATTACACTTAATGATGAAAGAATGAAAGATTTTCCCCTAAGATGCTTAACAAGACAAGATGTCTACTCCATGTACTTTTATTCAACACAATACTAGTGAATCTAGCTAGGAAAATTAGGTGAGACAACAATATTTAAAGATATCCAGGTTGGAAAGAATATGTGGCACCATCTCTATAAATGACATAGGTTTGCATATACAAAAGCATAAGGAATCTAAGAAGTAATTAAATTCTTAAATTTAATGGTAGAATACAAGACCAACATAGCAATTCAATTTTATTTTTTACACATTTAAAATGAACAGCATAAAGTCCATTTACAATAGCATGAAGAAGGATGAATTACCTAAGGATAAAGTAAATGAAAATAATGCAAGATATTGCACTTAAAATTACAAAGTATTATTGAAGGGAATTAAAGACCTACATAAATGGGAGGACCTCACGTTTATGAGTCAAAAGCTATAAAGTTGTGGAAACAGCAACATCTCCCAACTTGATCTGCAAATTCAGGGCAGTCCCATGAAAATTCCATCTGTGTTTTTGTAGATGTTGACAGGTTATCATAAAACTGTTTTGAATAAACAAGGAACCCAGAGTAATAAAAAAATGAGAATGAAGAGTAAAGTGAGAGGGCTCACATTTCTCCATCTGGAAACTAGAAATTTATAGCAATCAAGACCATGTGAGATTCTCTTAAATATAGACATAGAGACCATTGGGTAGAATTAACAACATAGAAATAAACTCCTGTCTATGATCATTGGAGTTAGTTTAAGTGTTTTGTGGCAATTCCTTAGGGAAATAATAGATTTCAACACAATTTTGTAGGGACAAATACAGATGTACAAAACAATTAATTTGGACCTCTTTCTCACACCAATCACAAAATTAACACAAATTAATCATAGAACTTAGAGTAAGACACTAAAATCAAACAGGAGAATAAATCATTATGGTCTTCAATTGTATAATGGTTTCTTAGACAAGATACATAATAGCAAATTGGGCATCATGAAAAAAAAATTTGAATGGGCTCTTAAAGGATACTAGTAAGACAATGATTTGGGGACAACACACAGAATTGGTAAAATATTTCTAATGTATATTGAATTCGCTGAACACTAATAATGCCAAAAAAGAGTTACTAGTTAGTACACATAAAGATATTCTACAGGGCTGAGGTTGTGGCTCAGCGGTAGAGCGCTTGCCTGGCATGTGTGAGGCATGGGGTTCAAGTCTCAGCACCACATATAAATTAATAAATAAATAAAGGTCCATCAACAACTTAAAAATATTTTTCTTATAAAAGATATTCTACAATTTAAAAATGAAAAGGAAAATTATATAATTAATAAATAGCTGAAAGATTTCAATAAATATTTTTCTGTGAGATACACAAATGACAAATAAGCACCTCAAAATATTTTTCTTGATTAATTAAGATAATTAAAACCAAAACAGTGAGAAAACAATTCATACTCATCATGGAGGTTAAGAACAAGAGTTGAGATTAAGACAAGTGTTGGGATGAGTGGGAAATAATATGAAAATTGTACAAACTGTTAGGAAAACAGTTCATTACTTCATCTCATGAAACATAAAGCTCTCATGTCACCCAGCAATTTTTCTGCTGGATACATACCCACAAGAATGAAAACACACATTCACATTGTTTTTGTATGTGAATGTTTAGTGCAGTTTTGGTAATAAGACCAGAGAGTGAAAGCCATACAAAGTCCGTTCGGTAATGAACAGACAAGCAAAATGCAGCACTTCAATATAGTGGAGCATTATTCTGCAATAAAAGGGAAATAAGCTCTGAGATATGGCACATCATGGATGGGCCTGAAACATTCTTGAGTGAAAGAATCATAAAAGATCATGCATGGTTTGACACCATTTATACAAAGTGTTCAAAATAGGCAGATTCATCATGACAGAAAGTACTTAGTGTCTTCCACAGGCTGTGGGCTGGGAGGTGCTGGATGGGACTGCTAATGGGTTGGGCTATGTTTATGGTGGGGGTGGTGGTTAAGGTGTTCTCCAGTTGAAACATAGTGATGGACATATAACTTCACAGATACACTAAAAACCATTGAATTCTATACATGAGGAAGGTCAATATTGTAATATTTGAGTTACATGTCAATAAAAAACCTACAAAACAGTGATAACACCATGCTGGTGCTACAGAACATTCCATCACCACCTTCAAAACACCATACTGTAAGCCTTCCTCTTCTAGGTTATATTTGATGTTCATCTCTGTATTCATGCCAAACCTATGAAGTTTTTCTTCAAACAATATGGTATATATCTCACCCCCTCCAAAAAAAATGTTTTGCTATATAGTCTCAAAACAAGGAAAACACAGAACTTTTTCTACTGATCATTAAGAAATAGCAGACAAAGGAAGACATGTACTCAAATTTAAAATGTTCCTTTCAAGTGTTTTGTGACTCATCAGCGGGCCATCTCCTGCCATAGGCAACCATCCCTGATTGTGGGTCAATTCTATCCTGGAATAGTTGATGAATTTCTGCAATAGGAAATTGGTAATTCATGATCAAGACAAAGTGTAGAAGACTTTGAAAACCCATTATTCTATTCTCTGTCTCCATGAGATGACCATTATAAGTACCTGATGTATGTATGATCATTCAGCATCTGTCCTTTTCTGACTGGCTTATTTCACATAGCATAGCTTCTTCCAATTTCATCCATTTTGTATCAAGTGGCAAAATTCCTTTGGGAAAGAAAATCATTTTGAGTTCTTAGGAAAGAAAACAGTGATGACTCAAAACTGTTTATAAGTGTCAGATTTTGTGATTCATTAGATTTTTGCTATTTGATAAAGTACAAAAGAGGATTTACTCCTGGGTTACCCTGATTTTAGTAAACTATTTGATGCATCTCTTCTGATTATTCTATGGACATGACAAAGTTACGGGTATAGGTAAAATAGAGACTAATATTTCATAGGTGAATTGAGGAGACATCTGCAGACTACACACGAAGTGAGAAATTTTAAGTTATTATTCTAAAGGACATTGCATTTTGATTTGTCTTGAAAAAATGCAATTAATAAATAATTTCATATATGTAGTTATATATACATACACACATATATATGTAGAGAGATAGATAATTTTATCTTTATAGTTACTTAGTTTTATCTATCAATGACTTAGATATGCCATACAAGGAATAACTCTACAATGTATATGAACTAATAATTAAAAACTTTATGTTAGTGATTCAAGAATATACTATTAAGCTGTGCACAAAGTTTAATATTAAAACAAACTAAAGATATATATACAAAATGTTTTCTGTGGGTATTGAAGATAGCAAGATGAATAATATGAAATCCTTTCTCTTCAGAGTGTTAGAACAAAGAACAGGACAGGAAGGCCAAGTAGACACTGTTGTAAACACCTTGATTGGGCAGGTTCTACAGGTCAAACGTATTGTGGTTCTAGACCAGAATGGGTCAGTGAATGCTTCTATAGACAAACAAAAACATTTTTCTTCTTCTATGTCCTAACAGGCATCATATAAATATAACTATTATTTGAAAGGAACTTTGGAAGTTCTTTAGTTTTAACTCATAATTCCTTTTCTTTCCCTATTCTTTCATCACTTTATCCTGTGAAATTCTAGTTAACAGTTAAGACCCTTTTGTTAAGATCTTTAACAATGACATCCTAATAAGACCAAATTCTGTATATCAATAAGCATGTTACTTTGCCTCCATGTAGCTTGTGCTGACTATGAATTCCTATGAGTTACTTACCAGCTTTTATTCTACACTTAATTATAAATGCATTACAGGGCCAGCACAGTGCTTTGCATATAGCAAGTCTCAATAAGTTGTGATCAATAAAATTATTGCAAAAAAGCATAGAGATGAGTTGACACAAACTCAAAATGAATGAACAAAAAGTTCTCACACTGCCTGAGTTGAAATGTATAAACAAAGAAACATTTGCCATGGCTTCATACAGCAGAGGACAGGGAAGTCATAAGGTATCAAGGGTGTGTGGCTCTTAGAAGGAGAGACAGATAAACAGCGACATGCATCTCCTAATAGAATCTGCATCAAAAGATTCTAAGACTTAAATAGTAAAGGTATGGGATTCAGACACACCCTTCCTTCTTCTCAGAGAATTCAGTGTTGTTTGTTTTTCCTTTTTTTCCTCTGGAGGGAAATGACTTTCATGATGTGAAGAGGTGACAGACAAAGGTTTCCATTGAGTCACGAATTCTGATTTCTGGTAAAACTCTCTCTTCAAAGGTTGGCTGATATGATGACTTTATATGCTGGGAATAGATAATAAGAGTCCAATTAGGAACAATGATAATGACCTCCCACTGGAATCTCATCCCATAAGTATCTATTCTGGGGAAAATCAACCATTAGAATTTTCTTTTTTCCATATTGATTCTCGAGCGTTTAATATTTTCATTTGGGTAACATTCATTGTTTTTGTTGACTGTGGATTATAAAAAAGGTTGTGAGAGATAACTCTTACAACCTTGTGAAGTTCCTGTCAAGACATTTAAAAATCAAAATTTTTGGAAATTTTGAGCACACTGAAGAAGTTGTCTAAAGTGTGCCTTGCAATGGAAAAAATATTAAAGCAGGATGTGTAAACAGTTAGATTTAAACATTTTTATTCCCACTGACCTTTATTATTTGTTTTTAATTAATATGGTAAGAGTGCTTTTGGTATTATTTTAACTCAGGCAAATACCATGCTAAACTTTTATTTAACTTCCATGCTAAAATGTTTTATATGTTAACAAACATCTTTGAGGAGTATCTCAAATGAATGAAAAGATAAAATGAGAATCTTTTTCTTAATAAAAAAGAGAAATTTTGAAGGATAATAAAAGCATGTTTATATAGGAATAATTTTTCACTGTAAAGTATTTGGTAAAAATTATATTTAGTGTTCTTATCCAATATTTATCAAATGTTGTATGATTTTGTGCAATCTGTAATAATGTTTTCATAATTAATTCTATTTTAGAATTATTCAAAAATTTAGATATGAACCTATAATATGGTGTTTAAAGGAATTTTGGAGGTTTCTAAAACCTACCATTAAATATTTTTTAAAGGGAAAAAATTTAGAAATATAATTTGAAACCCTAAAAAAATGTTGCTTATCAATAATTATCAATCTTTAGCCCAGCATGGTGGCACATGCCTGTAATCCCAGGGGCTCAGAAGGCTAAGACAGGAGGATTGTGAGTTCAAAGCCAGGCTCAGCAATTTAGTGAGGCACTAAGCAACTCAGTGAGACCCTGTCTCTAAATAAAATACAAAATAGGCCTGGGATGTGGATCAGTGGTCAAGTGCCGCTGAGTTCAATTCCCAGTAACCCCTCCCTCCAAAAAAAAAAAAAAATAGAAGTAGAAGTAATATGCAATTCAAGACACAAGATCCAATTTTTATTCTCCAGAATTTGACAATATTTTAGTAAGTACAGGATTAACAAGCACAGATTAATAGAAAAAAATTTCTGGACACAAGATCATTATTATATCATATGTGATGAACCAGAGCTGTAACTGATTATAATCTGGAAAGGTTAAAAATGCATGAGAATTATGCACTTACACTTTTCATTGAATGGTGTTTAAACTTTCCAAAGACAGGATGGCATCAGGAAGTCATTTCAGGATGGGGAAGCTGAGATAATGAAGGAAAGGCCTTAGGAATGAGGAAAGGTTTGCTGAGATATTATAGGGATTACTCCACTCCATGGAGTAATGTCTACCTTTTCTGTAGATTATTTTAAAAATTTAAATTTGTTTTAATTAGTTATACATTACATTATATAAAATGGAGTATAATTTCTCATTATTCTGGTTATACATGATGTAGAATCCCACCTAGTAATATATGTACATAGGATAATAATGTCTGATTCATTCTACTATTCATTCTACTATTCTTCTTACCCCTGTACCTCCTCCCCTCCTTTTACTCCTCTCTACCTAAAGTAACTCTATTCTTCCCCAGCACTGCCCCCCCCCCCATTGTGAATTAGAATCTGAATACCACAGAAAAACATTCAGCTTTTGGTTTTCTGGGATTGGTTTATTTCACTTAGCATGATATTATCCAGCTCCATTCATTAACTGGAAAATAATTTCACTCTTATTTAAGGCTGAATAATGTGTGTGTGTGTGTGTGTGTGTGTGTGTGTGTAATTAATCCATTTATTATGGAAGGGCACTTAGTTGTTTCCATAATTTAGTACTGAGAATTAAACTGATTAACACTGATGTGGCTGCATCATTGTAATATGCTGATTTAAGTCCTTTGAGTATCAACTGAGAAGTGGAATAGCTGAGTTAAATGGTGGTTCCATTCCAAGTTTTCTGAGGAATCTCCATACCACTTTCCAGAATGTTTGCAACAATTTGCATTCCCACCAACAATGTATGAGTGTACCTTTTTCCCAACATCCTCACCAACATTTTTTGTTGTTTGTATTTATTGCTGTTTGTATTCTTAATAATTGCCATTCTGAATGGGATGAGATGAAATCTAGATTACTTTTTTTCTATATTCCTTTCAATTATTAAAACTTTTGACTATATGCATTTATCTGTAATTATATTTAATAAGGTCTACTATTATTTCTTTCTTTTTTTTTTTGGTACTGGGGTTTAAACTCAGGGGTACTCTACCATTAAGCCATATCTTCAGCCCTATTTTATATTTCATTTAGATACAGGGTCTCACTGAGTTGCTTAGCACTTCACTAAGTTGATGAGGCTGGTTTTGAACTCACAATCCTCCTGCTTCAGCCTCCTGAGCCCCTGGGATTACTGGCGTGCACCACAGCATCAGGCACATTTATTTCTTTAGTACAGTTTCCTCTCCATTTTGGAAATTTTCAACCCCAGGATTGCAAGCAACCCAAGTTTATTGTTTATTGATTTCAAATAAAGAACTTAGAGGACTCAACAGAGAGTTTCTAGATATTTTACTACTCACATACTCCTCGGTGGCAACAGATCGGGATACAGTGAAAGGCTGCCAACACCTACAGGCAGAGAGGGAATATGTAGCATAGGTCGCATGCCCACTGTGCAGGTGGAGTTTCACAAAAGTTTATGTGTACATTCAATCAGGGGAACGCTGTTTAGATCCTCACCTAAAGCCTGGACGTAAGGAAAGTGGTCAGCTTTCCCTCTCCATCTCCTATGTCATTGCATTACTTTAATGTTTTTATCTCACTGCAAGCTTTCTGAGGCACTGATTAGTGTTTAACATAACAGGAATCTATCTGATAGATTCCTATCTGACTTCCATAACCCTGTGCAAATATTTCAATAACATATATTTCACAAGTTCTCAGAATTACTAGAGGCAGAACAGATATTTCTGTTTTCTTAAAAAAAAAATTTCAATTCATAAACTAAGGCTTGGAAATGCAAACAACATTTCAAGTCATTTAATACTGATTACCCATTAATATGAAATGAAATGCTGGAGGTGATTTGTTTAATTCCTAGAGTATCATCTCACAATTCTATACACAGAAACCTTGTAAACACATCCAAGCAAAACTAACAGAAAGCCCATAGGTATGTGCTTGCTACATATTGGCATGGTTTCATATAAGCATCTTATACATACATACACATATATTGAGATATATAAACACATATATTGTTGTAGTATCATAAATTGGAGTATACAATCAAGTGAACAGGACATAGAAAATCAGGAAGAAAATGTCTTCTAGTTTGCAAAGTGGGGAATAGCCTCCCCTTTCTCATGACAATTATGCTTTTATGGCATGAGAAAAACATGACACTACATTGAAATGTTTGTTATGCATTTGAAAGCAAACTAATGGCAAAGCAAGTGCTGTTTTATGCCTGTTAAATGAGGAAGATGATTTTTTTAAATACAAATTATAAATTTACATGCTCATTTTGGGCAAAGAGGAATAACGTCTGATGCTCTGCCTCTGGGAACAGTAGTGCAGAAGAGCACTGGAAATCATGTGTTACTTGGAGACATCCATGTTTCTCTACTTAAAGCTTTGAAGCTTAGATACACATAGAACACAGCCATGACCTTCACATAAAAGCAATTTATCTGACTTCCATAACTCTGAGAAACCTTTCTTTCTTTCTTTTTTAAATTTTAATTGCTTTTATTAAAAAAAAAACACACGACAGTGGAATGCATCACAATTCTTAGTACACACACATATATAGAACATAATTTTTCATATCTCTGTATATATATATATATATATATACAGAGATATGAAAAATTATGTTCTATATATATATGTATATATATATATATATATATATATATATATATATATATATAAAGTATGTTCACATCAATTAATGTTCTGAGAAATCTTTCTACTGAGGGGAAAAAATCATCTGGATAGAGCCATCAACAGAATAGAAGAAAGGGGAGATGTGCAACCAGTGGATGCCACAAAGAGCTTCTGGGTCTTACTGATAGGGACAGTGAGTTACCTCTCAGGAGGACTTACTCAGTTTTCTCATTGCTATTATTTTAAGGTCACCTTTGGAAAATTACTAGGGTAGGGGGAAAGAGGAATTATTTTGGTAGCAATTTACCTTCTTTGCACCATTAAAGACATCATTTTTTCCTTCAAAATGGATAGTGAGTTTTGGGGTGAGTGGTATTCATCTTTATTCTGAAAACAATTTGGGAATTTTAACATTCCTAACTATATAAATACCCCACATGACTGCATGTTTCAGTCAGTTTTTCTGCCACTGTATCCAAAAGAATGGACAACAACAATTAGAGGATGGAAGTTTATTTTGGAGCTCACAGATTCATAGGTCCTAGTCCATAGACCCTATTCTTTGGGGACCAAGGTGAGGCAGGAGAGTGTGGCAGAGGAAAGTAGCTCAAGACAGGCACCAGGGAGAGGATGGGGGAGAGGGGCGGAGGAGTGGGAGGGAGGCAAAGAGCTCTTAACAAAGACAAAATATAGAGCTCCAGGATTCACCTCTGCCACCTACCTGCCTACCTTACATCCAGTTAATCCCTATCAGGGTATTATTGCACAGATTGGGTTGAAACTCTTATAACCTAATCATTTCACCTCTAAACTTTCTGGGGAGGGGGGTGGTACCTTATGTTCAAACATCACAACACAAGGGTAAAATAATGACACTACTAAATCCGAAACAATACATGTGTGAAGAAAAAGACATGGTTTCTTTCAGACATGGGAATATCTGTATGAAATTATCAGGAAATAGTGATGGTAGCATAATCCCAAAGTTATATAGCAAGGAATGTTCTATACACAAATATCAAGAATATAAAAGGATATCATCAAATGTATTTATTCTCTAAATTAAGACAAATAAGTCATGCTTAGAGTCATGTTTTATATGTATTATGCATAATCAAACATGTTGAGGGTTTTGAATTATTTTTAAAAACATTCCATTGTAATACAGGTTAATCCAGCTAGATGAATTCTGAAACACCCAAGTGCCTTTTCTGTGTGTGATCCTGTGATTTCAGTCCACCCTTGGCACCTTTCTTCCAAACAATCAAGTAATGGCAGTAATCTCATGTCTAATTGATAAACATTGTTTTCTCAAATGTTTCTTTATCAAAATTCTATGATTTTTAAACTTTTTCTATGGAAAGTACACTTTTCATAAAAAACTACTTTTTTGGAGAAGCTTATTTAGGGCAACTTTGACATCTTTGTTCCTCAAGCTGTAGATCAGAGGGTTCAGCATGGGCACAATAATGGTGTAAAACACAGAGGAGACTTTTCCTTCGTCCATGGAGCTGACTGCTGATGGCTGCAGGTACATGAATGCAGCAGATCCAAAGAAGAGAGCAACAGCTGAGATGTGGGAGCTGCATGTGCTGAAGGCTTTGGCTCTGCCCTCAGTGGATCGAATGTGCAGGATGCTGGTTATGATGAAGATATAAGAGCTTAGGATGGACAGGGCTGGGACAAAAATATTGAACACACTGAAGCACAGAACTACTACCTCATTAACAAAAGTACTAGAGCAGGAGAGCTCTAATAGTGCAAGAACATCACAAAAGTAATGGTTTATTATATCATCCTTACAGAAAAGCACCTTTAGCATGCAGGCTGTGTGGGCTGTGGAACCAATCAAGCTCATGCTATACACCTCAGTTAGCAACCAGGAACAGACTTGATTAGACATGGTTACATTGTAAAGCAAGGGGTTACAGATGGCAACATAGCGGTCATATGCCATTACAGCCAACATGTGACACTCTGCAATTGCAAAAACAATGAAGAAGTAGAGCTGAGTCATGCATTCCGGGTAGGAGATGGTGTTTTTCTCTGTCACAAAGTTCACCAACATTTTGGGTGTGATCACAGTGGATTGACAGAGGTCAATGAAGGAGAGACTGCTGAGGAGATAGTACATGGGTGTGTGCAGGTGAGAGCTGAGCCCAATCAGTGTGATCATGCCCAGGTTCCCCACCACTGTGAGCACATAGATTCCTAGGAAGAGGAGGAAGAGGGGCAGCTGGAGCTCTGGTTTGTCTGTTAATCCAGAAAGGATGAATTCAGTCACTATGGAAAGATTTCCTTCTGCCATTTTTCTTCTGAGAGTTCTAAGCAGAAAGAGAAGAAATAGTTTGTAATAGATATTATTGATCTATTGCAAAATGCAGATTGAAATATAGTTAACATCTATTCAGCCGTGTAGCTCCAGGTTTCTACAAGTTCTTTCCCTGTCATTACTCATAGATCTTGTGATACCAATAATTCCTATAAACATCAAGCAGAACTGTCTCTATTTGTGTTCCATGCTATGAGAGTGGATTTTAGTAAAACTTCTCCCTGACCACCCAAGAAAATGCCAGGATAACTTTTATTGACTGTTCCAAAACTTCCCATGGTTTTTAGTAGTCTTCTCAAGAGCTGGGCAAAGAAATGTGTTTTTCTCACTGTTAAAATAACAACAGCATGAAAAGTACTTACACCAATATTAAACTTAATGATGATGACTGAAAGACTTTCCCCTAAGATGTTGAAACAGACAAAATGTCCATTCCTTGCACATTTATTCAACTTTATACTAGTGAATCTAGCTAGGGAAATCAGGCAAGAAAATAAAACTACAAAGTATCCTAATTGGAAAGCAAACTGTGACACTATTCCTATTTGTAAATATAAAAAGCTTGTATACAGAAAACTGTAAGGAACCTATAAATAAGGGGAAATCTATTTAAATATTTTAATTCTTAATCCTATTGTAGAATACAAAGTCAGTATAGAAATTCAATTGGTTTTACACATTTACAATTAACAGTAAATAAATCTACTTATAAAACATGGAAAAGAATAAAATATTTAGAATAAACCAAATAAAAGCCACCAATGCATTGTATATTAATGGCAAAATGTCCAATTGTTATAAGTGTTTCATGGCAATGCAATAGGTAAAGAATATTTTTTTTCAACAACTTTGGACAAGATAGCTACTTGCACAGAATTAATTTGAACATCTTTCTCATGCCACCCAGAAAAATTAACACAAAATGGGTCATAAAACTAAATGTGAGACATGACAGTAATATTAGAAGAAAAGTCTAAATAATTAGAGCTTTGTATTTGATAGTAATTTCTTAGGTAAGATGCCCAAACCAGAGAGTATCATATTTTTTTAAATAGTCCTTTAAAGGGTACCATTAAGAAAGAGATTTTGTAACAATACACAAAATTGTGAACATACTTTCAATGCAAATTAAATTTTGTGGATACTAGCAATATCACAGAGGAGCTTGTGGTCAGGATCTATCATAAATAATTTAAAAATGAAAAGTTCAATAACTCAATTTAAAATTTTGGAGGAATTTAATAGACATTATTCTAAGTATGATACATGAATGACTAATAAACATTTATAAATATGTTCAGCATCATTAATTGTTAAGGAAATTCAAAGGAAATCATGCTGATAAAACTTTTCACATTATTTTAATCAGATTTTCTGCACTGTGACCAAAGATCTGACAAGAACAGTTTTAGAGGAGGAAAAATTTATTTGGGGCTCTCAGTTCCAGAGGCCTCCGTCTACAGATGGCAGCTCCATTGCTGTGGGCCTGACGTTTGGCAGCAGCAGGGCAGATGGGTGTGATGGAGGAAAGTGTCTTAGGACATGATAATCCTTAAGCAAAGAGAACAGATAGCACCAAATTTATGCTTCCAATGACCTACCTCCTCTAGCCACAGCTTACCTGTCTAGTTACCACCCAGATAATCTTTATCAGGGGATTAATGCATTGATTAATTTAGGCCCTAATAACCCAATCATTTAACCTCTAAACAGTCTTGCATTGTTTCACACATGAGCTTTTGTAGGATACCTAATATCGAAATCATAATACACATTCATCTGGAAGGTTATGATCAAAACAAGTCTTGGCAAGAATGGGAAGGATTGTGAATCTTCATCCATTTTATCAATTTCTGGTAGGACTGCAAAATGAAATAAACTGTGAGGAAAACAGTTTTTCAAAATATGAAATGTAGAGTTATCTCCTGGCCCCAAAATTTTACTGCTGTGTAAGTACTCACAAGAAAAGAAAACATACTTCTATAACAAAAAGTTATATGTGAATGTCCAAAGCACCGCTGCTTATGAGAACCAGAGAGTGAAAGCCACTAAAATGCCCATTCAGGAATGAATAGTCAAACAAAAGGTAGCATATTCTTATAATGGAACATATAAGAACAATAAAAGGTACTGAGATATGGCACATCATGAATGTTCCTGAAACACTTTAAATGAAAGAAAGCAGACAGAAAAGAGGACACATTGTATAATTCTACTGATATAAAGTGACAGATCAGTGTCTGCCCGGGGCTGAGCAGGAATGTGCTGGATGGGACTGCTAAAGGGCATGGGTCTTATTTGGATTTTCAGGAAGGTGTTTTATCATTAAACCATGGTGATAGGTGTATAACTACATGAACATACAAAAATCACTGAATTAAAGAGTTGAAAAGGTAGATTTTATGTCAGCTATATTTCAGCAAATATTTTATAAAAATTTAAATGACTACAAAATAATAATGACACCATTCTAAACACAAAGACTACTCTATTATGACTTAACTTTTTTTAACTCTCCTGTAAACCTTGATGTTCACATGTGTATTTTTGTCAAGTCTGTCCATTAAGTTCTCTCCAAACAATGTACAAATTTCTCAGGTAACACACAAATTGTGCTACATAACACAAAACAGGAAAAGCATAGCCCTATCTTGCTATTGACTATTAAGAAATTGTAGCTGCAAAACAGAAACATACCCAGTTAAAGTTCTTATTTCTATGTCTTTATCAGACAAAAATCAATATGTTAAAAATAGATATTATTAAGCAAGATTGAATTGCAATACAATTGTAAAATTGTCAGAAATACATAGCAGCTTTAAGTGAAGTACCAGGAATTTGCTTCCTGATATCTGCTTTGATTTTCTATTTGGTCACCTCCTATAGAGCACAAACTTCCCTAATTTGGGTCAATTCAATGTTTACTACAAAAGCTGTCCAAAAAGAAGAAAAGCTGAAGTATATCTACATTAGGAAATCGTTTTTTCACGATTGTGGCTGATTCTGTAAACCCAACTCCCACAGTTTTATATTTATCTCTTCAGTTTTTAATTTTAATACATTTTCTGATTTTGCCTGTAATAATAAAGCTGAGTTCCCATACTACTATGGTTTGAAAGTCCTCAAAATTCCATGTGTTATTAATGGGGCTGGGGATGTAGCTCAGTGTCTTCTATGTCCAAACAAGTATCATATGATATGATGATTATCTGAAAGGACCTATGGTAGTTCCTCAGTATTAACTCATAATTCTTTTTCTTTTTTCCTCTATCATTTAATCCTGTGAGATACCATATAATACTGACTAATAAAGAATGATAAAAATAGTTTTTCCATCTATAAGTTTAAAAAATTTTGCCGAACACTGATGTATGTGATATACCATCTTTAACAGTGACATCACAGATAACATGAATAAATTTTGTGTGCCCTTGGGTATGTTACTTTTGCCTCTATGTAGCATGTACTGATTCCAGTTGATCTTTTCTACACTTAATTTTCTACACTTACAGTGCTGGTAAGTGCCTTGCATTTAGCAAGTCTCAATGAAGATGTGATCAATAACATAACTGCAAAAAGTGTATAGATAAGTTTATACAGAATCCAAATGAATGAGCAATGCTCACACTACCTGGGTTGTAATGAGTAAACAAAGAAGCATTTTCCATGATTCAATACTGCAAGACACTGAGAGATGATAAAGGAATCTATGCTCACCAATGTATTTGACTCTTCCCTGAGAACAGGGAGAAACAGATAAAACAACAATGTGCATTTCTATGAAGTCTGAAAGAGAGATTTCAGCAGAAGATTTTAAGGTTTTAAAAGTCAAGATCTGAAATTCAGACTCACCTCTCGTTCTTCTCAAAGAGTTCAGTATTGTTTATTTTTTCTTCTTAGTTGCTCTGGAGGAAAAATGACTTTGATGGTAAGAGGTGATCACAGACCAAAGGTATTCTTTGAGTCACTAATCTTGAGATCTTATGAATCTGATGCCTAAAGCCACTTGGCCCTCTGCAAATGTTGACTGATATGATGATGATTATTATTTTTTTGTATACTTGGTATAGTTAATAAGAGTGTGATTAGGAGTAATCAATGATAATAGCCTCTCATGGGAATCTCATACTACAATTGTGTACTCTGGGGAAAATTCACAAGTTTCTTTTTTCAAATTTGGTTCTCAATAGTTGAACATGGTCACATTTGTGCAATTCATTGTTCTTGTTTGATTATGGATTAAAAAGAATGCGGTAAGAGATATTGTTAGAACTCAGTGACTTTCATGACAACACATTTAAAAATTAAAATTTTCAAAAAAAATTGAGATTGCACTAAAAGAATTTTCTTAAATCATTATCCTACTAGTGAAAAATAGAAAAGCAGAAAATACCACCAAAGTATATAAATTTGAAAGTTTTTATTTTTTATTTTTTTATCTCTAGTAGATACATTTAAATTATATATATTAATAAACAAGGAATTCTAGGGTTTGGTAACTTGGGGGCTGAATAGAATGGTTTCATTCAGACATAATCTTAAAATTTAGATATTGGTGAGGAGGTTCCTGACTAATAAAGAATAATAAAAATTGTTTTTCTATCTATAAATGATAGAAAAATTTTGCAGAACAATGATAATATATGTAATATAAAAATTCTCTTCACAATAAATTATTCATTTGGAAGCAAATTTACATTTAATATTGTTATCATTCATTATATAATAATGTATGAATTTTGAGATAAACATTGCAATAAATTCTTTGGATCCATTTCTAGGCTCAGGTGCACAGATTTCTCTGCTACACAGGTGCTTGATGATCCAAAAGGAGAATGCTAGAAACCAGAATATGGAACTATTAAATTTCAGGGAAATAGTCACTGACTTCCCTCAAGAGGAATGGGAATGCCTGGATCCTGTTCAGTGAAATTTATATAGAGATGTTATAGAATTGCAGAAACTTGGTCTTCCTGGATCTTGCTGGCTCTCCACCATCTCTGGCCACATTTCTGGAGCAAAGGAAAGAGCCCTGGTGTTAGAGTCTGTAAACAAGTAAGGATGGCTCCTGGCAAATGTTAGAGTCTGTAAACAAGTCTGGATGGCGTCTGGCATTTTGCCAGAGGGAGTGGTTTGTGAAGTAACGCCAGGGAGCCATTAAGTGTGGAAATTCCTTATTGGTTGACTGCTGTATCGAGTTTATGTTAATTAGATAAGCTGTGTGGAATGTATATATACCGCTCCTGTCCTACAATAAACGGTTTCTACTCCTGCTATATCAATCTACACAAATTATTCGTCACCCCCCGGGTTATTTTGCTGCAGCCGGACTGCGGCACCCTGGAATTTGAAGAGGCAAGAGAATGTAGCCAAATTCTCAGTTCTTCCACTGAAGATAGCAGAGTGGATCTGAGCAACAACCCTTGACACATGCCCCCACACACAGCCCAGAAGGGAAGTAGTAAAAGAATAGCTGACCAGATAGTCTCCACAGGAGCTCAGGCAAAGATGGGCAAACTGACATCATATACCCAACATGGTGATGGATAAAACCCTGGTGAACTTTATAACCCTGATCACAGGGTTTTGAACCATAGATGGCCCACAGACAGCCTACACCCATAGATGCTGCAGTTCTAGGCAGCCATCACATGCTAAGATAGCAATGCTCAAAACAAAACCAAGAAAAGACTCAGTGGAGGTCAGATACAGGTTGCCCAATGAACTATATATCCCAGTCATAGTGACAGTACCCTGGAAATCTACATGAGTCAGAGAGGGGAGGATTCCGAACCACAGACTAACCACAGAAAACCTGAAATCAGAGGTTTTATGCTTCCAGATAGCCACTAGGTTTTATGCTACATTAAAGAAGGTCCCGTGAAGGGGACGCAGTGCAGAGCATCCTTCAGCAGCCAGTGCAACAGCCCTGAATCTGCACCCAATTGAAATAACCAACAAATACAGTAGAACAAATACCCTGTGAGCATGTAGCTGTAGGCCCCTGTACTGACAAAAAAGAAATAGGTGGTGAGAAATCCACAGCAACCAGGGAACAGTGATGGTGGGTATCTTCTAAAGGTCCCAAAGCCTAATGGAATTCGAGCTAGGAAGACTCAGTGAGAATTTTTCTCTACCTTGGCATAAATTATTATAAATATCCCTCATATACATTTTGATCATTTATAATATACACACGTATGTATTCATGTTGCTCTTCACTTTGCATTGACTGTTGATTCCTTCGTATTTGATATTGTACCCTCAAACCTTTTTAATATTTTAAAGCTTTAACTGAAATCATTTTATCTTTGATTTCCTAGCTCAGATTTACACCTACTCCTCTTATTCAGTCTTTTCTCTCTTGCATTAACCACTACTGCCTCAAATCTCCACTGGCCATCTTTTTCTTCCTTATACCTTGGTTAGTATTATTCTTTTCTATGCTTTCTATTTCTTCTCTTTTTCCTTTTGAAGATTTTATCTTTTCCCCCATATAATGTAAGCACCCATATAATGTAAGCAGAAATTTACTATCTTTAGTAACTAATTTCTCAGCCCTGTCTAGAATATTATTAAAGACACAGATATAATATAAAATTGTCACAATTTTATTCCTGGATTAGAGGAACAATGGGTGGCAATATTTTCAACAAAGTTTGCTTCTCCTAAAATTGATTAGTACATGCCTTTAGTCTGAAATGATTTAGTAAGTAAGCTTTAATGTTTCCTTTCAAAGTGGTGCTGATTCTGGGTACAGCAGAGGAGACACATTCAGGGGGAGTTTCGATACCTGGATATTTGCCAGCTCTAGGCTCTTAAAGAAAGAAACTCACTGTGGTGTCAGCAGAATCAGTCATTGAAGTGTTCTCTGCTGTGTGGGGTAGTTTGTTCATTTGTTTTTTTGTACCTCGTGTATGTCTAAGTAGAAAATAAAAGTAAAAGTGATAATCATCCCAGCAGATGAGTAAACATATAAGTGGTGTGAAAAAGCAAAGGAACAAATCATCTCAAAAGGCTCAAAACATTTCAATTGATTCTGTTGACACCACAGTGGAGAAAATGTTGGAAAAAGAATTTAGAAAGTTCATAGTTAAAATGTTCAATGAGCTAAAAGATAATGTAAATGATGAACATAGAGAGAAAATAGATAAAGTTAAAGACAATATCCACAAAGAGATAAATATTCTGAAAAAGTACCAGACAGAAATCCTGTAAAAGAAAGACTCAATACATCAAATTAAAAAATTCTGTGAAAAAAAATCACCAATAGATTAGACCACACATAAGACAGATTCTCAGGCATTAAAGACACAGATATAATCTTGAAAATAAAGTTAATGATGAAGAAAATGTTTTAAGAGACCATGAAATTTGGGATAATATTAAGAGAAAAAAACATAAAAATTATTGGAGTATACGAGAACAACAAAACACAAATAAAGGAATGCATAATCATTTCAATGAAATAATATCAGAAAAATCACCAACATCAGGAATGAGGTAGGCATCCAAATAAAAGATGCATTTAGAACCCCAACAGGAAGATCAGAGAAGTTCCTCTGTAAGGCATATTATAAATAAAATGCCTAATTTACAGAATTAAGATAGAATTTTAAAAGCTGCAAGAAAAAATGGCAAATCACATTTAGAGATAAGTCAATATGGATTTCAACTCATTTCTCAACCCATACCCTAAATGCCAGGACTTAAAATCATATATTAGAATCCCAAAGAAGAAGGTGTCAAACAAAATTACTACATGCAGCAAAATCTTCCATGATAAGTAGAAACTAAAAGAATTACTATGCCTATGGGACAAAACCTACTTAATGAAATATTTTATGCAGAATAAATGAAAATAGAAATAAAAACCAGAAAAAGGATTAAATTTACTATAATATAGCCAATTAAAGGTGAATCAAGACTGAAATAATCATTAAATAAATGAAAATGACAGGAAATAAAAAATTGCTTTTTCTATAAAACATTGAATGTAGAAGTTCTAAAATATACAATAAAAAGATATAAATTGACAGTTTGTATTATAAAATGAAACCCAACCATATGTTCTTTATAAGGGACTCATTTATAGGCTAATATATCGACAAGTTAAAAGTGAAATGATGGAAAATGATATACCAAGCAAATGGAAATGGAAAAGTAAGCAGGGGTAATTATTCTTATATCAGACAAAGTAGCCTTTAAGCCAAAATTAATCAGAAGAGACAAAGAAAGTCATTTCATTCTAATTAATGGACTCATCCAACAAGAAGATATAGTGATTGCAGACACTTTGCCCCAAACATCTGTGGACCTCCATACACAAGCCTTCTCAATATAACAAAATCAAATAGGTGACAATATAATCATACTGATTTCAGCACACTTATCTCACCATTAGATAGGTCATCCAGACAAAAGTTAAGTAAAGACTCTTCAGATCTAAAACAAAAAAATATATTATTAATCAAAAGAACTTGACAGATATCTATAGAACATTTCATCCATCAAGAAACTGAATTTATTTTCTTCTCAGAGGCACACGGAAATTTCTCTAAAACAGATCAAATTTAGGACACAGAGCAAGTCTTAGAAAATGCAAAAAATATACAGTAATTCCTTCCACCTTATCAGATCACAGTGGAATAAAAATAGAACTCAATAACAAGATAAAAAAAAACAGAAAATATTTACACAGAGAGATTAAATAATATATTTTGGAATATGGAGTGGATCATAGAAGGAATCAGGGGAGAAAAATTCTTAGAAACAAATGAGAATAGGGATATAACTCGTCAAAACTCTCTGGGACAATATGAAGGCCATTCTTTTCTTTTTCTTTTGAAGTGAGAATATATACGTCTTGATATGTAATACAACAAAACTGGGCCTTTACTATATTTACTATAAATTCTTCAACACTAGATGAGCATCTGAATCACCAGTGTCCAAGGACAGATTGGTCGCAGTGTGTACAAAGGTTAATATTTTCCAACTTCAATCTGTTCAGCAGGTTTGGAGAAACCCAGACATTCCAAGATGGAAGAAGCCCATCAGAAGTAGAAATACCTTTATTCACTAGTAGTAACTAATTGGGGAAGGGTTAGGTAGGATGAAGAATTGAGTTGTTCTCATGACCATGTAGTTAAAATCCTCTGTGATCTACTTTCTCAGATTTTGATAGTAACCACATAGGGGTATTAAATATGAAAGTCTGAATTTAGCTTTTACGTAAATCTTTGGCTGCACAATTTTTTTCTCATACATTGCTGGCAGAACTGCAAATTGGCAACCACTATGGGAAGCAGTACAGACAGTTCTCAGAAAACTTGGAATGGAATGGAATCACCATTTGACCCAGTGATCCTGCTCCTTGGTCTATACCCAAAGAACTTAAAATCAGCATACTATGTCAATGCAGCCACATCAATGTTATGTCAGTTCAATGTACAATTGCTAAGGTATGGAACCAACCTATGTGCCTTTCAAAAGACGAATGAATAAAGGAAATGTGATATATATATATATATATATATATATATATATATATACACACACAATGGAATATTACATTAGCCATAAAGAAGAATGAAATTATGGCATTTGATAGTACATGAATTGAACTGGAGAATATCATACTAAGTGAAATAAGCCAATCCAAAAAAAACCCCAAAGGCCAAATGTTCTCTCTTACATGAGGATGCTGACATAGGCTGAGGGGAAATGAGTGGGGGGAAGAGAAGGGATGAGAATGGGAAAGGCAATAGAATGAATCAGACATAATTTTTCTATGTTTATATATGAATATACTACCAGTATAACTCCACAGCATGTACAACCACAAAAATGGAAAGTTATATAACATATATATATATATATATATATATATATATATATATATATATATATATATATGGTATGTCAAAGTACATTCTACTGTCATGTATAACTAAAAAGAACAAATTCAAAAAATGAAGTATGAAAGTCATTCTAGGAGTAAAGATTAGAGCACTGAGTTCCCACACTAAAAATACAGAAAGATCCCCCAAATAATCTAACCTTAGATCACAAAGTCCAAGAAAAATAAGAACACACTGATTCCAAAATCAGTAGAATACAGGTAATAATTAAGATCAGAGCCAAATGCAAATGAGAATAAAAAAATACAAAGTATTAATGCCACCAAGACTTGGTTCTTTGAAAAGACAAACAAGATTTATAAACATGTAGGAAGAAGAAGGAGGAGGAGGAGGAGGAGGAGGAGGAGGAGGAGGAGGAGGAGGAGGAGGAGGAGGAGGAAATGAAGAGAATAGAATTGAGCCAGAAAGCCCTTTCTGGATGGGGATGCTATAAGAATAAATACAAGCCCATAGAAATAAACACAGAAATTCTGAGACATTATATAGACTACTCCACCCAGCATGGCATATACCTCATTTAGTGAGTCTTAATAGAGATTAAAATATTGTATTTGTATATATACATTTCATATTGCATTTTAATCACATTTAATACTCTTATCCCTATTTGATGCAATGCTACATACAAATTTTAAACTCTAGAGAGACAAAATTGAGTCATTTATGGTTTAATACAGGTACCAGATAATGCAGAAGGAACCTGTTAATAATTCTTGATATTTACTCTCTTGCTTCCTCAAAAATAAATGTCTTTAGTCTTGATTTGATGCACTGTCATCTAAAGCCCACATAATTTCTCAACTCCTCTTGCAGCTGTGTTTTTGTGTGACTAAATCCTTACAAGGTGGAAGTGAGATCTATTACTTTTATGCAGTGTCCTTCAAGTTAGGGGATGTTCTCTTTTCCTTCCATATATATCTGTCTAATGATCAGATGGTGGAAGTGAAGGAAGTATCAATGTTATCTGATACCAAAGATGGAAGATACATTAGCACAGTAGAGCAATTATTTAAAGATATAGATATATATCTGATGAGTCACCTTGAATCCTTTTCCAGTTTAAGACAATATGGTGTGAGCATATATGTGTGCATGCATATGTGATTGTGTGATATACATCGAAACCTAACCATAAGCAATACAGAAGGTAAGAAATGATTCTGCATAATGTTCACTCCTGTGATATTCTCATGATCCCCCAAAATTCTACTAGTAATTGTGGAAGTATATTCTTTTGTAATTAATCCATGCTTCTATTAGAGAAATAAAAGATGACTCTGAGAATGTTAGCATAGTATCTAGTATTAAAATGTATTTATTCTTAAATTACTTTCAATTATTTGAACTTTTGATTATTTATATTCTTCTATAGTGGTGTTTAATATGTTCTTTATATTTTCACTTTTTTTCTCCTTTGCAATAACTCTTCTTCTTAAATATCTCTTATCAGTCTATTTTTAATTAGTACTCCACTTCTATTTTGGATACTGTTAGTTGTGCCAATATTTAAATAATGTATCTTCCAGCAGTTCTCTGATTATTAGACAGTTCAGGTATTTTTTCTAAACTGTTTTTATACCCTTAATGCATTAACAAATTATTGGAAAGGTAATAAATATTTCTTAAGTTGTCATTCTATATTTAGCCCACTAGTATAAAAAAATCTCTGGATATCACTTGCTTAATTCTTAGAATATTGTCTTAAAATTACATGCATACATAAACCTTTTAAAACAGAAGCAATAGAAACTCAATGCATACACATACATATGTGTGTTGCACATTAGCTTATATATACATGAATATTACTTACATATGAAACCAAATATGGTTAGATACACAAAAATATGGATATCTTTATTGAAATATAAAATTAGGTAAGATGTTAAGAACCATTTAGTACATATAAAATCAGAAAGAAAGTGTGTTCAAGGTTTCAAACTGTGGAATATCTTCTTCTTTCTCATTACAAGTTTTGATTTTATAGGGGACGTTACATTGAGGTGTTCATGTCACATGTTGGACAGAAAGCAGATGACAAAGCAGCAAGCATTGTTTTATGTCTGTTGGATGAGACAGATGCTTAAAAAATATGATCTTACCAGCTTAAATGTTTGTGCAGGGTTAAAGAATAATAAATAACATGTGCTCTGCCTCAGGGCACAGCATAACAGAGAAACAGGGAAGAATATGCTGTTACTTAGAAATATCCATGTTTGTTTCTTCAATACAGCATTTTTTTTTAATTATGGAAAGCTTACAGGCATAAGGAAACACAAACATGATTTGCTACCTAGAAGTGGCTCTCACATAAAACAAACTCTTGGTCTCTAAAGAATCAGAAACTCTGCTGAAGATGAGAAAAATCATCTAGATAGTGCTATCACCATCTAGAAATGGCTCTCACATAAGATAGAAATATTTGGACTCTAAAATCTGAGAAATTGATGGAGAAAAATGAGAAATATCATCTGGGAACTATACCATGGCAGAAGGCAGGGGAGCTGAGCAACTTGTAGATGCCACCATGAGCCACTGAGACTTGTTGATGGCAATAAGCACCTCTCAGGAGGAGTATCTCATTTTTTTTTTGGTGGTTGTTTTCCAAAGCACCAATGGGAGTTTAATAGGGCAAAGTGAGAAAAGAAAATTTATTGGCTGAAAGTCTCCTACATGAACCATAAAATAAGTATTTTTTATTAATTAATAGTGAATTTAGATAGCACTTATCTGACTTTTAACTTTTCCTTCAGGTTAAGTAAAATATAAATGCATTAGCTAAAAATGCTATTTCTCAGTCTGAGACTCTACACAAGGGATTGGAAAATGAGCACTAACTTCTTGGGTTATAGAGTAATGTGCAGAGAATTGTCAGAAAAATAGAAGTGGTAACATACTCCAAAAATAGTCAAGCACAGAATGTTGCATGGATAGAAGTCTAAATGCACAGAACATTCAGTCTTGCATTTTTATTGTCATTTATTGCATTCTATTGTTATCTCCTGCATAGAAATGTTCTCATCACATTTTATGTGCATCAATATTCCTTAGTTTAGTTGTTTACATTTTGTAAGAATTAGAAGTTATTCTTTGATAGTCTCAATATTTTCTGGACCTGACTTTTTAAACTAAATATATTGGAAAGCAGTTCTGAAATTGTGATATAAATAAACAGTTTTAGCTATAGAATATACAAAATATAATGACCATATGTATTTATTCTCTGATTTAAGGTAATGAATTTTGCCTAAAAAGACCCATGTCCCAAATGTATAAAACATTAATGACCATGTAGAGGATTTGAAGAACTGTTTAAAATATTTAGAGGAGTTACAGATTATCCAGGGCAGATGGAATCTGGGATTTCCCAGTGGGGTGCTATCCTCAATGTGTCTGATTTTGTTTATCCAGTCTTACCCTTGGCACTGTTTTTTTCTTTTTACTTCCCAAATAATCAAGTACTAGCAATAATCTCATGACTTGAGGACATTCCTTTTTTTTCTTCCCCCAGAATTGCTTCCTTACTGAATCTGTACAAATTACAAATTTTTCCTAAAGAAAAATAGCCTCTTTCACAAACTTCTCTTTTCAAGAAGTTTATTTAGGGCCACTTTGACATCCTTATTCCTCAGGCTGTAGATCACAGGGTTCAGCATGGGCACAACAGTTGTATAAAACACAGATGATACTTTCCCTTGATTCGTGAAGCTGACCGAGGATGGATGCAGGTACATGAATGCCAGTGAACCAAAGAAAAGAACAACAGCTGATATGTGGGAGCTGCAGGTGTTGAAGGCTTTGGCTCTGCCCTCGGTGGAGCGAATGCGAAGGATGCTGGCTATGATGAAGATGTAAGAGCCAAGGATAGTCAGGGGTGGAACAAGGATATTAAATGCACTTAAGCATAAAACTAGTAACTCATTGATAAAAGTGATGGAGCAGGAGAGCTCCAGTAGTGGAAAAAGATCACAGAAATATTGGTTTATTGTATGAGCATTACAGAAAACCACTCTAAGCATGCAGGCTGTGTGAACTGTTGCGCCAATCAAGCCCATGCTGTATACCTCAACCACCATCCAGGAGCATACTTGAGTAGACATGGTTACATTGTAAAGCAAGGGGTTACAGATGGCAACATAGCGGTCATATGCCATTACAGCCAACATGTGACACTCTGCAATAACAAAAACAAGGAAGAAGTAGAGCTGAGTCATGCATTCAGCATAGGAAATGGTGTTTTTCTCTGTCACAAAGTTTACTAACATTTTAGGGGTTATCACAGTAGAATGGCAGAGGTCAATGAAGGAGAGACTGCTGAGGAGATAGTACATGGGTGTGTGCAGGTGAGAGCTGAGCCCAATCAGTGTGATCATTCCCAGGTTCCCCACCACTGTGAACACATAGATTCCTAGGAAGAGGAGGAAGAGGGGTAGCTGGAGCTCTGGTTTGTCTGTTAATCCAGACAGGATGAACTCAGTCACTGTGGAGAGATTCCCTTGTGCCATTTTCTTCTGAGAATTCTAAATAGGAAGAGAAAAGAATTTTTGAAATAAGTATTTATTGTGAAGTCACACAATGGAATACGAAATAGAATCCAAATCTTTTCACACAAGAATCTTCATTTCACATCTTCTCCTTCACTGTTAGCTGTCAATGATGTTGCAATAACAGCAATATGTGACACATAAATAAGTATAAGTAGAAACTTTTCCTATTTGTGCTCTCTGATTTACTATTTGATATTCAGTCCCTGAAGTCCCACAGAACTGTCCTGAAAACTTTGATTGAGTTATCCAAGTAGTTCTCATGCATTATATATAATCTTTTCAAGTGGAAGAAAGTACCTTTTTATGGTAAAATAACAACAGCATACTAAAAAAAATCAATATTACACATAATGATGAAAGCACTGAAAATCTTTCTTTCTAAGATAATGAACAAGGAAAAATATTCACTCCCTGTGTTTTTATTATATTTAGTGATAACATTAAAGGTCTGGCAATGACAATCAGGAAAGAAAATTATATGAAAATTTAGATTAGAAAAACTATCTCTATTTATAAATGTCATAATCTCATACATAGAAAATCCTAAAAATATCTTTAAAAAGAACTGTTAGAATGAATTGAAAAGTGAAACAAAGTGGTAGAGTAAAAAAATCAACCAAATAACCTAGTTGTTTTTCTACACAAAACTCCACTTGCAATAGCATGAAAAAATGAATATGAACAAAACAAACAAATGAAAGAAATGCAAGTTATTCCTCTAAAATTAAAGCAATAACTATAATAACTATTATTGGGGAGATACTGCCATTAATGGAAAGACATCCATGTCCATAAATCAAAAGGCTCAAACTTTTTATTCAGTGTCATCCTTTCCAAACTCCCATTTCTTTTTGTTTGTCTGTTTGTTTGTTTGTTTAAGCATTGGCAGACTGATGATATAATCTTTCTGAAAATTCAAGGGTTTCAGAGTAATCAAAACAAATTTGAAAGAGAAGAATAAAGCTGGAGGGTTCACATTTCCCCATTTGAAACCATACTATGAAGTTCCACTTCCCTATTTGGAATCTTATTACAAATTTACAGTGATCAAGATGATGTGGTTTTGTCATAAGGATATGCACACATATCAATGTAAGAGTATCAATCCAAAAGTAAATAGACATCTGTGAACAATTGAGTTGTTATATGGATTCCATGTCAATTCAATATGAGTAAAAACTTTTTTTCAGCCAATGTTGCCGAGTCAATAAAAAATATAATTTGGGCTTGGAAATGTAGTGCAGTGGTAACACACTTGCCTCGAAGGATGAAGCCCTGGGTTCAACATTCAGTATTGCCAAAATAATAATAATAACAGTAAAAAATAGTAACGATAACAATAATAACAATAATTTGGTGCTGATAACGCCAAGGTCGCGGGTTCGTTCCCCATACGGGCCACCAAATGCCGCAGTCTGGCTGGGCACAATTCAGGAGCCACTTATTAAGCAGGAACAAACTTTATTTTTTGAATGCACACGCCGCACCATGCGAGCTCTTCAGGAATTCTCTCAGAGCCCAACTGCCATCACCACCACCGGCTTCCCACAAGCCTCTCTGTATCTTCTTGTGTATTCTGTAAATTCATGTGTTTTGTCAACTTTATTTATAGGCTTATGGCTTTCTAAGTGGTTATGGAAACTTACTTTCCTGTTAGTTGTAAAGTCACAATCTGTACACTGATATTTTTTTTTCTCATCAAATGATCAGGATAATGCTTCATGTGTCTTTTTAAGAATCCCCTGGATTTAAACTTTTTTGTGCAAATATGGCAAGGGTATACTCTCAGCGGCTGTCCATCAGGACCTATTATAACAGCTGTTTGCCACTGCCTTGTTTCTCCCTTTCTCCTCTTCTTGGATTTCTGTTTAAGTACTTTGTTTGTATTAATGCTATCACAAATTTGAAGGTACTGTGCTGTTATACTACTCAGTAATAATAATTTAGACCTCTTTCTCACACTCAGCACAATAAATGAACTACAAAATGCTCCAAGAACTAAAAGAAAAAACTAACTTTATGATAGTAATAATAATAATAATAAATGACTAAATCATTGAGGTCTAGGATTTGATGATATTTTCTCAGATAAGATGCTAAAACCAGAGACCACCATAGAAAAAAAATAGTTAGAAACCATTAAAAAGTTAAAAAAATAAAAATAAAAATGTGTACAGTAAAGAACAATATCTACAGTAATTCTGTAAAACACATATATGGAAATTACTTTTTAGTAATAATAGGTTTTTGGAATACTAGTGACAGCAGGGAAGTACTCATGGTCAGTATACATAAAGAACTCTTAAATTTAACAATGAAAAGGACAAACAGCACAGTGGAAATAGGTCAGAGGATTTAAATAAATATTCTTCCACTTGAGTCACACAAATGACCAATAAGCCCCTGAAAACATCCACCTCATCATTTATTATTAAGGAAAATTAAATTGTAACCACAGTGAAAAAACATTTCACATTTATCAGAAAGACTATAACTCAAAGGACAGGTATATATAAGGTTTGACAAGAATGTGAAGACATTGAAACCCTCATCCATTGCTGGAGGGACTGTACAATGTACAAACTGTTAGGCAAACAGTCAGTTCTTCAAATTATGAAGCATAGTGTTATCTCGTGGCAGCAATCTCATTGCTGGGTGCATACAAGAACTGAAAACACATCCACAGAAATCAAAATGTGTATGACCAGAGCAATGGTAATTACAAGAGCCAAAGGGTAGAAGCCACCCAAATATCCATCCTGTGAGGAATGAGCAAACGAAATGTAGCATGCCCACATGATAGAACATCATTCTGCAATAAAAAGGAATGCTAAGTGAAAGAAACCAGAAACTGTACATTGTGTTGTTCCACTTATAGGATGTGTCTGCAACAGAGAAATACATAGAGAAAGCAAGCTTAGTATCTGTCTTGGACTGTGGGGAAGGAGGTATTGGGGTAGGACTGCTAATGGTATGGGACTTAATTTTGAGTGCTGATTCAAATATTCTGTTAGAACAAAAGGGATGGTTATAGACTTCATGAATATTGCTAAAAAACACTGAACTCTATATATGAAAACATGAATTATATAATTTCAGTTATATTTCAATAAATGTGCTATAAACATTAAAACAATAAGAAAATAATATTGATAACTTGCTCACCATTCAAAACATTCCATCACATCATACTGATGTGTGGCCATCTGTAAGCCTTCCTCATCTATTTTATGCCTGGTGGATGTATGCTTCTGTACTTAGGTCAAATATGCCCATTAGGTGTCATAATTCTCTCCCACATACACTCAAAAATGTGCTATATAGCTTCAAAAACTATAATAACCTTTTGCTATCATGGGAACTTTTCCCTTGATATATTATCAAGGAAAACATAGGCATTTTTAACTGCTATTAAAATGTAACAGACACAATGCAGACACATGGTCAATTTAAAATGTTCCTCTATGTCTTCATCAGAGAAAAATATCAGCAAGTGAGCAAGGGGTAATAATTATCATTATTATTATTATTTTCTATAATAATAATAATAATAATAATAATAATAATAATAATAATAATAATTGTTATTATTATTAAAGAAAACTGAATCACAGTACCTGGAAAAATTGTCAGAAAATATCCAACAGTTTTAAGTAGGGACCCAGTAATGTGCTTCCTGATACCTGCTTTCTTCTGACTCTTCATTAGGCCAATTTCTGCAGAGGACAATCTCCAATACTGTGCCTATTCTATACTAGAAAAGCTGAAGAGTGTCTCACGTAGAAATTGTTAACTAATGACCAAGCCCAAATGTTGCTGATATTGTAAATCCAGACCTGGGAGCTTCCTACTTAGTTCTTTGAAAAGACCCACGTATTCATTTTAATATACCTCCTAGCTGTACCTCTATTAATTAAGCTGAACTTCCATACTTCTGTGGTTTCAATGTGTCCTCCAGAGTTCATACATTGCAAACTTGATTCCATGTGCCAAAGTATTGAGTGTTGGGTCCTTTACAAAGAGATGAGGTCATAAAGTGAACTGATTAGTGGTTTTTTGAGAATGGGATAATCATCACTGGTATGGATTCCTAATATAAGAATTAGTCTGCCCCCTTTCTTCTATCTCATGTGTTTACTCTTGTCCCACCTGATCATTGTCATGAGATGCAGCAGATATGACCTTTGACCTTGAACTTCCCAGATTCCAGTATATTAAGCCAAATAAATTTCTGTTCATCATACGTTACCCAGTTGGTGGCATTCTGCTACAGAAACACAAAATGGACAAAGACACATATCCTTCCATATTCTCTACTCTTTACAATTTTCTTGCTGAAAACTTTTTCAGTGTACTTGGCCTCCCACAAGGCTGTCCCACTGAGTGCTACCCCCATCACAGAAGCTCAATTATCTCTTGCTTAGTCATTGCAACTCTGACAGTAGGTGTGGGACTCTGACCCATTCCATGTGACCAGTCCCCACTAAAGTCTGACTCTGACACATATTGTTTATGTCTATTGCTTCTGGTCCTGCTTTGCTAACACTACCTGTGTGCTTCAATATCTTGGACCTTCGTAGAGAATTTCCACTAACCTACCCTGCATTAATATTCTTAGCCTCCATTTGTCTGATTCATCTTTGGGATCAATGAATTATAATCAAAATACAAAAACAATTTAAGAGAAAAAAGTTATGTATGTTTCTTAACAGTTTTATTGAGGCAGAGTTGATAATGCAAAATTTGTACATTTTTATTGAATACAATTTATTTACTTTATACCTAGCCAAACACTAGTAATATTACCATCACACTCAAGAAAATTTACATATATATCACCTCCCATAATTTGTTTCCCTTTGCTTTTTTCTTTGTTTTCCTTCTGTTGCTTGTGGTAAGAATACTTAATATGAGATCTCCTCTCAACTTGGAAGTTGTTGTTAGCCTTAGGAACCATACTGAACACTTTCAGGACTAGTTTATCTAACATGACTGATGAATAATGAACAACCATTCCCTATTTCTCTCAACATCCTGTCCCTGGTTGCCATTATTGTATCCTCTGCTTCTATGAGATTGACTCTTTTAAAGAACTTAAAGGAGACTCATGGAGTATTTGTCTGTTTGGACTGGTTTATTTTACTTAGGATAGCATCCTTCATGTTCATCTATGTTGTATAAAATGTCAAGATTTCCATTGGGGAGAAAATAGTTTTGAGTGTTTATAAAAGAAAGCAGCATTACTCAGAATCATCATAAGGTTGATAAAATATACCCAAAGTTTGTGTTTCATTAGATTTTTGCTGTATTAGTAGGGTGAAAGAATAGGATGCTACTTGGTTTTCCTGATTTTAATAAAATATTGGCTAAATCTCTTGTAGTGACCTGATGTTATGTGAAAATAGAGAATAATACCTCATAGCTATGTGGACTCAGCTCATATCTGAAGATAATCAATCATAAGTGAGAAATGTTGAGGTTTTCTCACCATAGGAATTATAGTCAATCTTGTCTTGAAAAAAATCATTCAGTCATAAACTTAGATTATGCCACACCAGAAATTATTTTGAAATTCATAAATAATAGTAATGAAGGGTTTTATTGGTGGTAATGCTTCATGAAGATACTGCTAGGATGTAAATGTGGATTCATATTAAAAGGAGTTTAATACTGATAAGCAAAAAGTTTGTTGTCAGAGTTTAGGATAGAGAGATAAATAAAGAATAATTACTCTTTGGAGTGTTAGAACCTAGAAAGGGACAAGGAGGTCGACTGCACATTGGTAAATAGCATGATTGGGAAGAGGCTAAAGAACACCATTGTTATGGTCCTAGACCAGAGTGGGTGCCCCTGAAGGTTTTTCTGGACTAACTTGTATTCTTAACAGTGATATGACTAATACATGAAAGGATTTTGGTTGGCTCACAGTTTTAATTTGTAATGTTCTTTTTGTTTTTTGTTTTCATCTATCACCTTATCCTGTGTAATCTTATTTACTAGTTAGGACCCTTTCTTTAAGATCTTTAATTGTTCCCAGTGGCTCGGGAAGCTGAGACAGGAGGATTGTGAGTTCAAAGACAGTCTCAGTAACTTAGTGAAGTTCTAGGCGACTCAGATAGACCCTGGCTCTAAATAAAACATTAAAAAAGGGATGGAGGATGCAGCTCAGTGATTGAGTGTCCCTGAGTACAGTTCCCAGTAACAACAACAAAAGATATTTAATAGTCTCATTTAATAAGACACAATTCTGCAAGCCCTTGACTATGTTATATTTTCCTCCATGTAGCATGTCCTAATTCTGACATAACTGAGTTATTTACCAGCTTTTCTTCTATACTTAATTGTAAATCCAATAAAGTACTGGCAAAGTGCCTTGCATATATTGTCTTAATATAAAGTGATTAATAAAATTACAGTAAGAAACTTAGAGATAAGTTTATGCAGAATCATAATGAATGAACAAAACCATTGCAGGCCTGAGTGGAAATAAATAAACAAGGAGGCATTTGTGTTCTTAAGATGGTGTGGCTGTAATTATAAAGACTGAGAAAGACAGATAAACAGCTACATGCAACTCTATAATCAGAAGATTTCAAAATGTAAAAATCAAATTTTGGGATCCAAACATACCCCTCTTTCTTCCCAGATAATTCGATGTTGTCTATTTGTTCTGCTCAGTTGCTCTGGAGGGAAAATTACATGTATGAGAGGAGATAGACCAAAGGTATTCTTTGAGTCACTAATCCTGATCTCTGCTAAAACTCACTCCCAAGGACAATTGGTTCTCTGCAAAATTTGGCTAATGCAATGATTTCTTAAGCTGGGTATAGATAATAAGAGTCTGATTAGGAGCAAACATTGATAATGACCTCCCACTGGAACCTCATCTCTCAAGTGTCAACTGTGGGGAAAATCCACAATGGTTCTCATGTGTTTAATATTACCAATGTTCTTATTTGATTATGGTTGGAAAAGAAGGATGTGAGAGATATTGTTAGAGTTCTACTAAATTTCATGCCATGATATTAAAAATAAAAATTTCTGAAAACTTTTGAGACATACACTGAAGGAATTGTTGAAAGAATCATATTTTTTTTGCAAAAGAAAAAATATTATATAATCAGGAAAGAAACTAATTTTATAAGACTTGAAATTGTTTTATCTGACCTCTATTCTCTGTATATAATACGATACACTCATAAAATAGTAGTTCTTAGAATTTTTGACTTGGCTTGAATATGAATAAAAGCTAAATTTTTCATTGAGCTTTTATGCTCAAATACATTTGACATTGACAAAGACCAGTGATGAATACCTAACAAGACTGAAAAAGAGAGATGATTACTTCTTTCCTTATAAAGATAAACTTAAATATTGAGAAACAACGAACATATATACTATAAACATTATTCTCATTCTAAAATGATTGAAAGTCATCTTGTATTTAATGTTTTTACCAAATATCCGCTAAGTATAATATAATTTTGAGACAATAATTGAAGTAGGTTTTCACAATTAAATTTACCTGAAATGTTTTGAATTTTTATTAGTTATAGACCTTTACTCTGGTGTTATAAGGTATTTTGGGAATTGCTAAAGTTTCCACTAAGTTTTTCTTTTCAATTATTTTTTAGTATAGATGGACACAATACATTATTATAAAATAATTATTATTTACTTTTTTATGTGGTGCTGAAGATTGAGCCCAGTGCCTCAAACATGCTAGGCAAGTACTCTACCATTAAGCCACAACTCCGGCCCTACCATTAAGTTCTAAAGTGAAAAAACTTAGTAACATAATTTATGGCTTCATAAAAAAATGTTGCTCATCAATAAAGATCTAACCTTAGAAATAAAAATAGGATGAAAACAATACACAACTTTTGTTCTCAAGAATTTGATTATTTTTTTTATTATTTAATTGATTGTATTTTTTAAATACATGACAGTGGAATGCATTACAATTCTTATTACACATATAAAGCATAATTTTTCATATCTTTGTATATAAAGTGTGTTCACACCAATTCATGTCTTTATACATGTACTTTTTTGCATTACAATTCTTATTAACATATATACCACAATTTTTCATATATGTTTGTATATAAAGTAGGTTGACACCCAATTCGTGTCTTTATAAGTGTAATCTACAGCAGTTGTTAATAGTAAACAATACCAGTGGACACATCATTACAGTAAGGATCATGAACCAAAGGTGAACCCAATTGCGACCTGGACTGGTGACAAATGCATGAGAAGTAACCTGTTGGTTTCAGCAGTCCATTCGAGATGGTGAAGCTGTGAGACTGAAGAGAAGACCACAGGAATGGACACAGAATTGTAGAGATAGTATATAGACTATTTCACCCAGCATGGCATGCACCTTTCTTGTGGATTTTGATAGATGTTAAAAATATTTTATGTTTTATGTATACTTTACACATTTCATATTTTTCATATTTTAACTGGTACATTATAGTTATGCGTAACATTGTTACTTAGCCAAACATTCATGCAATACAATAATATAATTTGTTCAGTATGATTTATCAGAACTTCCTCTTTCCTTAAACTCCTCCTTCTCCCTGGTACTGTTCTTCTATTCTACTGGTCTCCCCTCTGTTTGAATAAGATCCATCACTATAATTCCCCCCCCCTCTAGTTTCTACATATAAAAGAAAACATATGTCCTCAATTTTCTGAGCTTGACTTACATTTATTAATAGAATTCTCTCATGTTTCATCCATTTTCGTGTAAATGACATAGGTTCACTCTTGCTCATGGCAGAGTAAAACTCCATTGTGCACATGTACCACATCCCCTTTATCCATGCATCCATTGATAAACACCTAGGCTGAATCCATAATTTGGCCACGGTAAATTGTGCTGTTATAAACATGGGTATGAGTGTATCATTATAGTATGCTTCCTTAAAGTCTTCAGAATAAATACTGAGAAGTGGTATAGCTGGGTCATATGGTAGTTTAATTTCTAATCTTTTGAGGAACCAACATTCTGATTTCTATAGCAGCTACACTAATTTATAATCCCACCAATAATGGGAAAATGTTCCTTTTCCCCTATATCCTCTTCAGTATTTATTATTGTCTGCATCCTTAATGACTTCCATTCTAACTGGAGTGAGATGAAGTCTCCAATTTTTATTTCCATTTCTCTGGTTGCTAAGAATGTTGAACATTTTTTCATATATTTGTTTTACATTAGTATATTTTCTTTTGAGAAATTTATTTTTAGTTCGTTTGTTTATTTATTGATTGGGCTATTTGTGGGGTTGGAGTTTTTACAAAAGTTTTTGTGTATTCTGGATATTAATCTTCTTTAGGAATAGCTAACAAAATTTCCTTCTCCTGAAGTCTGTTCCTGGAATATCCTGATGGTCCACGAAAATGCTAAGAGTAAGTGAGGAACTATTTTTTAAGTTAATGTTTATATCAGATAAATGAAGACAAACTACATAAGAACACTATACAAGTTTATCAGAGTACCCAGTGACAAACTGTGTTATAATTCTATGATCCTTTCAATTATTAAGCATTTTTATTGCCTATGTTCCTCTACAATTATATTTAATATAGTCTATTTGTTCCCTTTTCCTATTCTGTAATAGGTTTCATTCTTCAAGTTTCTCAATCATTTTTTAAATAGAGATCCCTTTCCATTTTGGAAATTTTCAACCTCAGGAAAATGTCAATCCCAGAAAAATAAACACCCAATGTTTACTATTTACTGATCCCAAAGAAAGAACATAGAGAACTCAAAAGGAAGTTTTTAGATGTTTTACTACTCACACACTCCTCCATGGCAGCAAGTTGGGATACAGTGAAGATCTGCACTACACCTATAGGCAGAATATAAGTACAGGATATTTTACATTCCCACTGCACAGGTTGAGATCCACAGATGTATTATAAGTACATTCCTTTATTTTACATCCAGGGTAACTCTGTTTAGACCCTGATGTAAAGATTGGAGATAAGAGAAGTGGCCTTCCTCCCTACAACTCCTTTGTCATCACATTTTTTATCTTACTACAAGCTTTTCTAGGCTCTGATTAATATTTAACCTAACAGGAATCTAGCTGATATCTATGCAAGTATTTCAATAGCATATATTCCACAAGTTCTCAGAATTACTAGAAGCTGAACAGTTATTTCTGTTTTTCTAAAAATGAATTCAATATATAAATAAAGGTTTGGAAATGTAACCATCATTTTATAAATAGTCATTTAATACCTATAAACTATTAACATAAAGAAAGTGCTGAAGGTGATTTGTTTAATACCTAGAGTATTATCTTACAATTATATACACATAAAACTTGTAAAACATACCCAAGCAGTATGAATGGAAAACCCACATATATACATGCTTGTTACATATTGACACATACTCATATAAATATCATATACATATATACTCATGTATGGAGAGACGTACACACATATATTTTTGTAGTATCATTAACTGGGCATAAAAATAAGTGACTAGGACACATAAAATTAGAAAGTTTCTTTCAGTTTTCAAAATAGGGGATTAGCCTCCGATGTCTCATAACAATTTTGCTTTTATGGCATGAGAAGTACAAGATGCTGCATTGGAATGTTTGCTATGTATTTTAAGGCAAACTAGTAGTAAATCAAGAGCTGTTTATGCCTTTTTAATGAGACAGATAGGGCTGGGTATATAGCTCAGTTGTTAGAGTGTTTGCCTTGCATGCACAAGGCCCTGGATTCAATCCCCAGCACCATAGAGAGAGGGAGGGAGGGAGGGAGAGAGAGTGAGAGAGAGAGAGAGAGAGATGATTTCTTAAATGCAACTTATAAATTTACATGCTTATGTTAGGCTCTGAGAAATCCTTCTAGTGAGGGTAAAACTCATCTGGATAGAACTATCAAGAAAATGGAAAGGGAAATTAAGCAACCAGTGGATGCCACAAAGAGCTTTTGGTTCTTACTGATGGAGACAGTTAGTTACCTCTCGTCTTACACACGTTTTCTGGTTGCCATTTTTAAAGACACCTTTGGGAACTTAATAGGTCAAAGCAAAAAAGAGAAATTCTTTTGATAATAATTTACTTTTTTAACCATAAAATAAATCATTTTCCTTTCAAAATGGATAGTGAGTTTTTGGGTAGGAAAGGTACTCATCATTCTTCTGAAAATAATTTTGCAATTTTAACTTTCCTAAGTACATAAACACTCCCCATATGAATTCATGTTTTAGTTGGTTTTTCTGTTACTGTAAACACAAGATCAAAGAAACACAGTTATATGATAAAATGTTATTTTAGAATTCACAGATTCAGAGGTCTTAGTCCATGTACTCCATTCTTTGGGGCCTCAGATAAGGCAGCACATCATGTTAGAAGAGTGTTAGGATATAGCACATGGGGGTGTGCAGGTGAGACCTGAGCACAATCAGTGTGATTATGCCCAGATTCCCCACCACTGTGAGCACATAGATCCCTAGGAAGAGGAGGAAAAGGGGCAGCTGGAGCTCTGGTTTTTCTATTAATTCAGCGAGGATGAACTCAGTCACTAGGGAATGATTTTCTTCTAAGAATTCTAAGTAGGAAGAGACAAATATTTTGTAATTATATTATTCATCCGTCTCACATTGTGGTATGAAACAGAGGTCAAGTCTTGTCAGCCATCTACCTCCAGGTTTCCACAAGTCTTCCCTTGCCATCTAAGACTTTACAATCCCAATAATATATGTCTTGTAAACAAACATAAAACAGAACTCTCTCTACTTTTGTTCTATGCTGTGATGATAATTTTTAGTAATACCCAGTCTCTCACCACCCAAAGAACTATTCTGATAACTTACATTGAGTGCTCCAAAACTTCCATGACTTTTTAGTAATCCTGTCAAGTCCTGATAAAGGAAAGCTATTTTTCTTACTGCTACAATAGCCACAGCATAAAAAGCATTCACACCAATATTACACTTGATGATAAAAGATTGAAAGATTTTCAAGATGTTGAACAAGATAAGATGTCCACTCCTTGTACTTTTATTCCAATTTACTAGTAGATCTAGCTATGGAAATCAGGCAAAACAATAAAATTACAAAGCTTCCTGATTGGAAAACAAACTGTGACACTCTCTCTAATTGTAAATGTCAAAAACTTGTATACAGAAAAACATGAGGAACCTGTGAATAAGAAAAAATATTATATTGGAAATATTTCAATTAATAAGTCTAGTTGTGGAATACAAATCAGCACATCAATTTAATTGATTTTACACATATGCAATTAGCAATGAGGAAATCTACTTATAATGTCATGAAAAGAATAAAATGCATAGCAATAAACTAAATAAAAATGATGAAAGACATTGTACTTAAAATTTTAAAACTTTCAATTGAGTTGCTATAATGGTTTCATGGAGATGCAACAGAGAAAGAATAAATTTTTTCAATAATTGTGTGCGAGAATAATTGTGCACAGAATTAATTTGGACCTCTTTCTCATACCACCCCCAAAACTAATTCAAAGTGTGTCATAGAATGAAATGTAAGACATGATGGCACTATTAGAAAAAAATTCTATATAGTTGTGGCTTTGTTTTGATAGTAATTTCTTAGATAAGATGCCAAAACCAGGGAGTACCATACGAAAAATTAAAGTGGGTATTGTGAAAAAGTTTTTAAATATTCCTTTTGGGAACACCAGGAAGAAAAGGATTTTATGACAATGCATAAAATTGGGACAATGCTTTTAATGTATATTAAATTTCATGGATAATGATAATAGCCAGGGAGAGCTTATGGTCAGGATTCATAGTGAACAATATAACAATTAAAAGGTCAATAACACCCTTTTAAAAGTCAGAGGATTTTAATAGACATTATTCTAAGTGAGATACATGAATGACTAACATAGCTACAAATATATTCATCATCATTCATTATTAAGAAAATATAAAGGAAATCATAATAACAAAATATTTCACATTGTTTTAATCAGCCTTTCTGCCATTGTTACCAAAAGATCTGACAAGAACAATTTTAAAGAAGGAAAAGTTTATTTGGAGGCTCACATTTCCAGAGGTCTTAGTCTACAGATGGCAGCTCCATTGCTCTGGGTCTGAGATGAGGCAGAACAACAGGGCAGATGAGTGTCATGGAGGAAAGTGTTTCAGGACATGATAATCCTTAAGCAGAGAGAACAGATAGCACCACTCACTGGGGACAAAATATATAGTCCAAAGTCATGCTTCCTATGACCTACCTCCTCCAGCCACAACCTACCTGCTTATAGTTATCACACAGTTAATTTCTATCAGTGGAATAATGCACTGATCAGATTAAGGCTCTCATAACACAATCATTTAAACTCTAAACTGTCTTGCATTGTCTCACACATGAACTTTTGGAGGATACCTAGCATCTAAATCATAATACACATTCATCAGGAAAGTTATGATCAAAACTAGAGATCAAAACAAGTCTTGGCAAGAATGGGAAGAATTGTGAACTTTCATCCGTTTCATCAATTACTGGTGGGACTGCAAAATGGAATAAACTTTGAGGAAAATAACTGCGGCAATTCTTCAAAATATGAAATGTAGAGTTACCTCCCGGCCCAGAAATTTTACTGCTGTGTAAAGTACTCACAAGGAAATAAAACGTACATCCATAACAGAAAGTTATATGTGAATGTCCAGAACTGCTCTGCTTATAAGAACCAAAGAGTGAAAGCCACCCAGGAATGAATAGAGAAACAAAATGTTAGCATATTCTTCAATAAAAAGGCACTGAAGTATGGCACATCATGAAAGCACTTGAAACATTTTAAGTGAAAGAAAATAGAAAAGAGCACACATTATATGATTTCATTGATATAAAGTATGCAAAACAGGAAAATTCATAGGGACAGAAAGTAGCTTATTGTCTTCCAGGGACTTTGGGCAGGGAGGTGCTGGATGGTACTGCTAATGAGCATAGGTTTTTGTTGGGGATGTGATGAAGGTGTTCTATAATTAAAAAACAGTGATGTGTGGATAACTACATGTACACACAAAAATCACTGAATTGAACAGTTGAAAAAAGGTAAATTTCAATAAATGCTACATTTCAATAAATGTTTTATAAAAATTAAAACAAATACAAAATAATAAGGACATCATGCTGAACAAAAGAGTATTCCATTATAAATCACTCACTTTTTACTGTTCTGTAAACCTTGATATTCATCTTTGTATTTTTTTTTCAAATGTATCCATTCAGTTCCCTCCAAACAATGTACAAATCTCTGGTGTCACACAAAAATTATGCTATATACTCTGAAAACATGAAAAGTATAGCACTTTCTAGCTATTAATTATTAAGAAATTGCAGACACAAAGTAGAAACACTTAATTAAAAATATTATTTCCATGTCTTTATCAGAGTAAAAGATCAAAAAGCTAAGAGAGATATTTTCAAGCAAGATTGAATCAAAATACACTTATAAAATTGTCAGAAATACACAGCAGATTTAAGTGAAGTACTACAAATTTGCTTCAGGATACCAGCCCTCTCTGACTCTCCATTTGGTCATCTCTTGCAGAACACAAACTTCCCCAATTGTGGGCCAATTCTATGCTTGCCTATAAAGCTGAAGTATGTCTACAGCAGGAAATCATTATTTCATGATTGAGATAAAATGTGGCCAATTTCATTAACCCAACACTACAGTTTTCTAGTTGTATTTCATAAAACATCAGTTTTTTATTTTACTTCATTTTCTGATTGTATCTGTAACAACAAAGCAGAGCTCCCATACTAATATGTTTTAAATGTCCTCAAAATTCCATGTATTGTAAATTTGGTGCCCAAATTTAATTGTGTTGAGAATTGGGACCTTACACAGGAGATTAAGTCATGAGGTGACTGAATCATCAGTGTTTTGAGAACAGGTTAATTACCATAGGTGTGGGTTCCTAATTTAAGAATGAGATGGGCTGCTTCCCTCTCTCTCTCAAGTGAGTGTCTTGTGTCCTTAAAAATTCCACTATGTGATTTTTGTGGCAAAGGCCATTGCCATATGTGACCGTTTGACCTTGGACTAGAATCTAGCCTTCAGAACCTTGAGACATACAAAGTTCTGACCATTGTACATTACTGGATCTATGGTATTTATTTATTTGTTTTTGTACTGGGAATAGAACCCAGGTATGCTTAATCACTGATTCACATGTTCAGCCCTTTTTATGTTTTATTTTGAGACAGTTGCATAGGGTCTCTCTATGTTATTGAGAATGGCCTTGAACTTGTGATCCTTCTGCCTCAGCTTCCCCAGGCACTGGGATAACAGGTGTGTGCCAACATGCCTGGCCCGTCTGTGGTACGCTCCTGTCACAGAACAAAACAGACTAAGAAATCTGTCCCCCACATATCTGATTCTTTACATTTCTCAGTCAACTTCTTTTTCTGTGTTCCTTGCATCTCAAAAGTCTGTCCCACTAATACTGGTTCCCAACAAATAAGGCCCATTATCTCTAACCCATTCATTCCAATTTTGACAGCTGTTATGAGCTGTGACTCATTCCATGGATTGGGATCCCCCAATGCATCAGTGTGACTCTGACACATTATCTTAATTCCTACAGCTTCCTGTTTCTCTTTACAAGTGTGTGTGTGTGTGTGTGTGTGTGTGTGTATTTGCACGTGTGTGAATGTCTTAGGCATCAGGGGAATTTACAAATAACCTGTCCTTCATAGTGATCTTGGCTCTGTTTGTCAGATCCTTCTTGGAGATAAATGTACCAAATGCAAAATACCAGAACAGTGTGAGGGCAAAAAGATTCTGTTTGTTTCCTAACAGTTTTATTGAGGAAGAATGTATATACAAGTAACTGTACATATTTAGTGTGCACCATTTGTTGAGTTTAGACCTATCTAACTCTCATAATATTAGTACAACATTCAAAGTAATTGATACATCTACTGCCTCCTAAAGTTCCCTTATGTTCTTTTGTGGTTTTTGTTGGTTTTGATTATGTTTTTTGTTTGTTAAGAATATGTAATATGAGATCTGTCTTCTTAAAGAGAGGAAATGCACAATATCTACTCAATAGAACATCTTTAGAACTTGTTCATCTAACATAAGTAAATGTTTATACCCATATAAACATTATATATGGGTATATATTTCCTACCTCCCACCCCTGCCTGCTTCCTGTTATTTTTTTTCTCTGCCTCTCAGTTTGCAATTGTAAACACAAAATATATGCAGATTTTGTTTCTTTGGACATTTAATGTACTAATAGAGTGAAAATATGGGATAATCCTGAGTTATCCTGATTTTTGTAAACTTTCTGATAAATCCTTTGTAGTTAGTGATCTTATAGACACAAACTACGGATGTGGTGTAGATGAACATAGAGAACAATGTGTCATAGTTAAGTGAAATCAGGTAACGTCTGAACAATAATAGTAAGGTGAATATCTTAAGTTACAAATCTAGAAATCTTATGTTTAGAATTATTTTGAAAATCAGAAGAAATCAACTTGAACTAGCAATCCTTCTGCCTCAGCCTCACTAGCCTAAATTTTAAACATTACTTTGAAAATCAAAGGAATTCAACGTATACATATATAGAATACAGTGAAACAGTTTGTCTTAGACATAAAATAAAAACAGCTTTCATTTACTTCTCTGCTAAAATTTTGTATATTGATACATACCAGCAAAATATATATATATATCAATATATATGTATGTATATGTATGAAAGCTGTGGAGACTTTAACTCATTATATCTTTTGTTTCTCTTCTATCAACTTATCTTGTGAAATCCTATTTAATAGTTAAGGCCCTTTAGTTAAGATCTTTAATAGTGACGTCATAGTTAATAAGACCAAATTCTGTGTGTCCATGAGATGTTATTTTGATGCTCTGTAGCATGTAGTATTTCTGGATTCACTGAGTTACTTACCGGTGCTTCTTCCATACTTATTTGTAAACACATTACAGTGCTGGCACAGTGCCTTGCATACATCGAGTGTCAATAAAAGGTGATCAATAAAATTAATGCAAGAAGCACAGACATGAGTTACTACAGATTAAAAATGAATGAACAAAACTTCACCCTGCCTGAGTTGAAATGGTTAAACAAAAAAGTGTTTGCCATGATTGCACATTGTAGAGGACCAGTTGATAACATGGGAACATGTGCTCACCAGGGAGTGTGGTCTTACATTGAGAATAGGAAGAGTCATAAGCAACTATGGGCATCTCCTGAAGCAGAAGACTATTATTTTTATAGTGAAGGTCTGGGATTCACACATACTCCTCCTCCTTCCCAGAGTGTCTAGTGTTATGTATTTTTCTTCTCAGTTGCTCTGGAGGAAAAGGATTTTTTTTTAATTTTTTATTGTTGGTTGTTCAAAACATTACATAGTTCTTGATATAACATATTTCACACTTTGAATCAAGTGGGTTATGAACTCCCATTTTTACCCCATATACAGATTGCAGAATCACATCAGTTACACATCCATTGATTTACATATTGCCATACTAGTGTCTGTTGTGTTCTGCTTTTTGATGATGTGAGGAAGTGACTTTGTGTTACTAATCTTAATCTCTGTTGAAGCTGATGCCCAAAGCCACTTGCCACTTGGCAAAGTTTGGCTGATGTGATTATTTTATATGCCGAGTATAGATAATAAGAGTCTGATTAGGAACAAACAATGATAATGACCTCTCACTGGAATATTATCTCACAAGTGCCTACTCTGAGGATAATCAACAGTTAAGGTTTTATTCCCTCACATTGGTTCTCAAGTGTATAGTATTTTCAATATTCTTACTTAACAATGGATTAAAAGGAAAGACACAACAGATATTGTTAGAGCTCTAGTGAATTTTATGAGAAGTCATTTAAAAATTAAAAATTTCAGGAAATTTTTGAGACACTGAATGAATTATCTGAAGTTATTTCTTTTGAAGGAAAATTATAAAAGTATAATGAGTAAGCAATGTTTGGAAGATTTGTTTTTATTTTCATTGATCTGTACTAACTATATTCAATTAATATGATAGGATACAGTGAAACAGTATGTCTTAGACATAAAATAAAAACAGCTTTCATTTACTTCTCTGCTAAAATTCTGTATATTGATACATACCTGCAAGAAGTGCCTAGCAAGACTAGAATGGAAAAATGTCCTAATTTTTTCCTCATGAAAGATAAAAGAATTTTTGAGGAATAATGAAAACGTGTCATAGAAATTATTCTCATGTAAACTATTATGGAGTAAAATTTATTTAATATAACATTTTACCCAATGTTCATTAAATGTTACATAATTTTTCTTTTAGTTTTATTGATTTTATTTTTTAAAATACATGACAGAAGAATGCTTTACAATTCTTATCACACATATAGAGTACAATTTTTCATCTTTGTATATAGAGTATGTTCACACCAATTCATGCCTTTATAGATGTACTTTTTTTCATTACAATTCTTATTACACATATATATCACAATTTTTCATATCTCTGTTTATATATAAAGTGTGTTGACACCCAATTAGAGTCTTCATACATATACTGTGGATAATGATGTCCATCACATTCCACTGCCCTTTCTAATTCCCTGCCCCTCCCTTTCCTTCCTACCCCTCTTCCCTATTTAGAATTCATCTATTCCTCCCATGCTCCCCCTCCGTACCCCACTATGAGTCAGCCTCCTTATGTCAGAGAAAACATTTGACATTTGTTTTTTTGGTATTGGCTAACTTCACTTAGTACTGTCTTCTCCAACTCCATCCATTTACCTGCAAATGCCATGATTTTATTCTCTTTTAATGCTGAGTAATATTCCATTGTGTATATATGCCATATTTTTTATGCATTCATCCACTGAAAGGCATCTAGGTTTGCTCCACAGTTTAGCTATTGTGAATTGTGCTGCTATAAACATTGATGTGGCTGTGTCCCTGTAGTATGCTGTTTTTAAGTCATTTGGATATAGACCGAGGAGAGGGATAGCTAGGTCAAATAATGGTTCCACACCCGGATTTCCAAGGAGTCTCCATACTGCTTTCCATATTGGCTGCACCAATTTGCAGTCACACCAGCAGTGAATGAGTGTACCTTTTTCCCCACATCCTCGCCAGCACTTCTTGTTGTTTGTCTTTATAATAGCTGACATTCTGACTGGAGTGAGATGATATCTTAGAGTAGTTTTGATTTGCATTTCTCTGATTGCTAGAGATGATGAACATTTTTTTCATATATTTGTTGATTGATTGTATATCCTCTTCTGAGAAGTGTCTGTTCAGGTCCTTGATTCATTTGTTGATTGGGTTATTTGTTTTTTTTTGGTGCTTAGCTTTTTGAGTTCTTTATATACCCTAGAGATTAGTGCTCAATCTGATGAGTGAGGGATAAAAATTTGCTCCCAGGATGTGGGCTCTCTGTTCACCTCACAGATTGTTTCTTTTGCTGAGAAGAAACTTTTTATTTTGATTTCATCCCATTTATTGATTCTTGGTTTTAATTCTTGTGCTATAGGAGTCTTATTAAGGAAGTTGGGTCCTAATCCCACATGATGAAGATTTGGGCCTACTTTTTCTTCTATTAGACACAGAGTCTCTGGTTTAATTCCTAAGTCTTTGATTCATTTTGAGTTAAGTTTTGTGCATGGCGAGAGATAGGGGTTTAATTTCATTTTGTTGCCTATGGATTTCCAGTTTTTCCAGCACCATTTGTGGAAGAGGCTATCTTTTCTCCAGTGCATGTTTTTGACACCTTTGTCTAATATAAGATAATTGTAATTTTGTGGGTTAGTCTCTGTGTCCTCTATTCTGTACCATTGGTCTACCAGTCTGTTTTAGTGCTAATATCATGCTGTTTTTGTTACTATTGCTCTATAGTATAGTTTAAGGTCTGGTATAGCAATGCTACCTGCTTCACTCTTCTTGCTAAGGATTGCTTAATTATTCTGGGTCTCTTATTTTTCCAGATGAATTTCATGATTGCTTTTTCTATTTCTATGAGGAATACCATTGGGATTTTGACCAGAATTGCATTAATTCTGTATAGTGTGTTTGGTAGTATGGTCATTTTGATAATATTAATTTTGCCTATACAAGAGCAAGGTAGATCTTTCCATCTTTTAAGGGAGAATTCTTTGATTTCTCTCTTTAGTTTTCATTATATATATCTTTTACCTCTTTCATTAAGTTGATTCCCAAGTATCTTATTTTATTTTGAGAATATTATAAATGGGATAGTTTTCCTCATTTCCTTCTCAGAGAATTTGTCACTGATATACAGAAATGCCTTTGATTTATGGGTATTGATTTTATATCCTGCTACTTTGATGGATTCATTTACAAGTTCTAGAAGTTTTTGGTGAAGTGTTTTGGGTCTTCTACGTATAGAATAATATCATCAGCAAATAGTGTTAATTTAAGTTCCTCTTTTCCTATACATATCCCTTTTGTTTCTTTTGTCTGAATAATTGCTCTAGCCAGTGTTTCAAGAACTATGTTGAATAGAAGTGGTGAAAGAGGGCATCCCTGTCTTGTTTCAGTTTTTAGAGGAATTGCCTTCAAATTTTCTCCATTTAGAATGATGTTGGCCTGAGGCTTAGCATAGATAGTCTTTAAGATGTTGAGATATGTTCCGGTTATTCCTAGTTTTTCTTGTGTTTTGAACATAAAGCGGTGCTGTATTTTGTCAAATGCTTTGTCTGAATTTATTGAGATGATCATATGATTCTTATCATTAAGTTTATTGATGTGATAAATTACATTTATTGATTTACATATGTTGAACCAACCTTGCATTCCTGGGATGAATCCCACTTGATCATGATGCACAATATTTTTGATATGTTTTTGTATTCGATTTGCCAGAATTTTATTGAAAATTCTGTTTTATTATGTTTATGTTTATTAGAGATGATGGTCTGAAGTTTTCTTTCTTTGGTGTGTCTTTGTCTGATTTGGGGATCAGGGTGATATTGGCTTCATAAAATGAGTTTGGAATTACTTCCTCTTTTTCTATTTCCTGAAATAAATTGAAGAGTATTGATATTAGTTCTTCTTTAACAGTCTTGGAGAACTCAGCTGTGTATCCATCCGATCCTGGACTTTTCTTGGTTGGTAAGCTTTTGATGGCTTCTTCTATTTACTCACTCGATGTTGGTCTGTTTAAATTGTGTATGTCTTCCTGATTCAATCTGGGCAAATTGAATGACTTAAGAAATTTGTTGATGCCTTCAATGTCTTCTATTTTATTGGAGTATAAGATTTCAAAATAATTTCTAATTTTCCTCTGTATTTCTGTAGTGTCTGTTGTGATATTGCCTTTTCATCATGTATGCTTGTAATTTGAGTTCTCTCTCTCCTTCCTTCTGTTAGTGTGGCTAAGGGTCTGTCAATTTAATTTATTTTTTTCAAAGAACCAGCTTTTAGTTTTGTCAATTTTTTTAATTGTTTCTTTTGTTTCTATTTCATTGATTTCAGCTCTAATTTTAATTATTTCTTGCCTTCTACTACTTTTGATGCTGTCCTTTTCTTCTTTTTCTAGGGCTTTGAGATGCAGTGTGAAGTTATTTATTTGTTGACACTGGGTATCAGTGGAATCACACTACATATGGCCTTTCATTTCTGGTTTCTTTCCTTGTTTCAGGTCCACTCATGACATGGCATACCTCAGTACTTATTTCTTCTATTATAGAATAATGCTCCATTGTATGGCTATTCTACATTTTGCTTATCTATTCATCAGTGGATGGGCATTTGGGTGGCTGCTAAATTTTGGCCTTTATACATGAAGCTACTTTGAATATCCATAGACAAGATTTTATGTGGATATATGTCTACAATCTGCCAGGCCAAAAGGTAACTCTGTTTCATAATTTGAAAGGCATCCAAACTCTTTTTCTAACAGTGTGTGACATTGTGCAGTCTCATCAACAATAGATGATGGGTCACATTTTCTTTTGTCCTCTTTTCAAACTCTCCTGATGGATGTGCAACATTATTTCCCTGTAGTTTTGACTTGAATTCCCTGAATAATAAATGATGCTGAACATATTTTCAGGTAATTATTGGTCATTTGTGTATCTCAATTAGAAGAGTATTTATTCAAATCCTTTGTTTTCAATTGGGCTGTTCATCCTTTTATTTGTTAAATTGTAAGATTTCTTTATCTAACCTGAATAAAATTATACCTTAGTTATGTTAGTTAAATTTTTTTTTCACTTCACTTTCTGATCTGCATTCTTAAGGAAAAAAATGAACTTTTGTGGTGTCCAATTTACTTTATTTTTTCCCTAGGTAGCTTTGATTTTGGTATGGTTCAAAGTGATTTTTTTTACATGTATCTACCAAATTTAGCCAGCAACATTTGTTGATGAAATTGTTCTTCACATATTGAATTGCCATGAAAACAATAGAACAATTCATTCATCTCAGATGTGAATTTGTTTCTGAAATGTCAATGTTCCATTGATCTATGTACATCTATATTGGTGTGTAAACATATATTTACAATAATAAAACACTGCCTTGATTACTGTAACTTTGTAGCAACTTTTCTAATGAAAAAATGTAGGCTCACTCAATTAATTCTTCTATTTAAAAAATATTTTTGATGTAGTAGATGGACAGAATGCCTTTATTTTATTTGTTTATTTTTATTTGGTGCTGAGTATCGAACATACTGCCTCATGCATGCCAAGCAAGCACCCTGCCACTGAGCTACAGCCCTAGCCCTAATTCTTCTATTTTTGATTTTATTATCTCTTTTTTTGCATTTAAATAAAGATTTTTTTGATCAGCCTGTCTAAATCTGAGAAAAACAGTCATGGAATTTGATAAGAATTTCAAAGCATTTGTAGAAAAATTTGGAAATTTTTACCATTTACCCTAGGTTGATTTTTTTTTCTTTTTGGTACTGGAAGTTTGAATCCAAGGAAACTTAACCACTGAACTACATCCTCAGCCCTTTTTTCCTTTTTATTTTGAGATAAGGTCTTGTTAAGTTGCTTAAGGCTTCACTAAATAGCTGAAGCTGGCTTTTGAACTTGTGATTCTCCTGAGTCACTGGGATTACCAGGCATGTGCCACAAATGCTAGGCAGGTTGAGTCTTTTGATTCATGAAGATGGATTTTTTTTCCTTTTATGAATGGCTTCAATTCCATTTGACATTACATAATAATTTTTTGTGCAGTGTTTTCCATAAAATATTTTCTTATTTTTTTATGTTACTACAAATCCATATTTCATTGTTCAATGAAAGTTTATAGAAATACAATTGAGCTTTTATGTTGGTCTTATATGCCACCATCATGTTAGAATTTTCATTATTTTAAAGATCCTCTATGCAAATTCTATGAAATTTTTCACCTTGAAAATTATGCCACTTACAAATGTGCAAATGGAGAGAGTAATACTTCTTGTTTTACAATCTGGGTCTTTTTTACTTTTATTTTATTTTTTCCTAATTGCTCTTGCAAGAAATTCAAGCAGTGGAGGGAGTGGACATCTTGTCTTGTTCATTATATTAGGGGCAAAGTCTTTTTGTCTTACACCACTGTTGACTATGGGTTTCTTGTGAATGCTTTGGATACATTATTATTTCATTTTGTTATTTATCTGAGTAGTTTTGTGGGAGTTCAGGAACTGGATAATACTAATATCAAATCTTTAAAGCAAAGACTACAAATAGGGACAGTTCTGATATTAATTTACATGTCACATATTCCTGTGATCCTAATGTCCTTTACTGCTAAAAGTGCAGGAGCCGGAAAGAAATGGAGACAACTGTCTGCAAAGACTTGAACTTTATTTCTCACAAAGTTATTGGATAATAAATGCCTCTTTCATAATTTTTCTTCTCTTCATACTTAGGATTCTCAGGAGAAAATGGTAGAAGGAAATTATTGTACAGTGACTGAGTTCATCCTGGCTGGATTAACAGACAAACCAGAGCTCCAGCTGCCCCTCTTCCTCCTCTTCCTAGGAATCTATTTGTTCACAGTGGTGGGGAATCTGGGAATGATCACACTGATTGTGCTCAGTTCTCACCTGCACACCCTCATGTACTACCTGCTCAGCAGTCTCTTCTTCATTGATCTTTGCCAATCCACTGTCATTACCCCCCAAAATGCTGGTGAACTTTGTGATAAACAAAAACACCATCTCCTACCATTAATGCATTACTCAGCTCTACTTCTTCACCATTTTTGCAATTGCAGAGTGTCACATGTTGTCTGCAATGGCATATGACCATTATGTTGCCATCTGTATCCCTTTGATTTACAATGTAACCATGTCTAATCAAGTCTGTTCCTGAATGGTAGTTGGGGTGTATAGCATGAGCTTGATTGGTGCTGCAGCTCACACTGTTTGCATGCTAAGGGTGCTTTTCTGTAAGGATGATATAATAAACCATTATTTCTGTGATTACTGGTGCTCTCCTGCTCCAGTACCTTTATAAATGAAGTAGTAGGTCTGTGCTTAAGTGCATCTAATATCTTTGTTCCAACACTGACCATCCTTAGCTCCTACATCTTCATTATTGCTAGCATCCTGCACATTCGCTCCACTGAGGGCAGAGCCCAAACCATCAACACCTGCAGCTCCCATGTGTCAGCTGTTGCTCTCTTCTTTGGTTCTCTAGCATTCATGTACCTGCAGCCATCATCAGTCAACTCCAAGGAACAAGGTAAAGTGTCCTCTGTGTTTTACACTATTATTGTGCCCATGCTTAAGCCTCTGATATATAGCCTGAGGAATAAGGATGTCAAAGATGCTCTAAATAATCTCTTTGGAAAAAGAAATTTCCCATAAAGAAAGGATCTTGCTTAGGAAATAAACTATGGAAGTTTGGTAAGGAAATAGTGCATTGGGAACAATAAATATCCACAAGTCATCAGATTGCTTCTAGCAGATGGTTATTTGTAAGAAAGGTGCCAATGGTAAGACTGGATTCACAAGATTAGAACACAAAGGGCAGCTCCAAGCTAGGAAGCCCTGAGTCTATTTACCTAGCATGACCTGGATCATATCTAAATATTTTTTAAAGTTCTTCAACATCCTCCAGATGGTGGATTATATTTTACATGTTTGGAAGATGAGTCTTTATGGGTCACATTCACTTTCTTAATTCATAGAATAAATACATTTCATCATTAACTTTTGGTATTTTCATTGCTTTGTGTACCTGGCTTTTTAAACTATTAGTAAATAATTTTGAAAATTTGATTTTTAAAATAAATCATTCTAATATTTGGATTATAAAAATATAATTCCTAATACTTATGAAGTTCATAGAACTACATTAAGGAATATGGAGGCATATAATTGGTAATAAAATAATTTCAACCCAGAAAAAATTATCACAAGGCAAGATATTGCCAACAAGAGACAAGATTGGAAATGCCATCAGTATTTTGACATGTATCAATGCAACTTTCTTTAATGTACAATATCAGAACTGTTCTACCTCTTCTATTTCCTGATAATTCCATACTTGTTTTTACTAATCTCCCCCACATCATGTTTTCTTTCACTATTATTATATAATTTCTGATTATCTAACTCATCTAAATTATGAAAACATTGCATATTTTCCTTCAAAGGTGTGACATAAACACCTCAATGTCATGTCAATGTACTTCACCCTATAAAGCCAAAAGTACAATGAGAGAGGAGGTTATGTACCTTATTGAAAACTAGGAGAAAATCCTGCATTTTTCATGTACTAATCAGTCATTTTCTTCATACCCTATTATTTTCCTATCAACATATCCTTATGTATGCACATGTATCTATACATAAGTATATATATATATATATATATATATATATATGATTCCTATTGTATATATACTATTGTGTACTGCATGTATTTATTTGTATATTGCATATATCTTGCTTGGCTATGTTTTATGAAGTTTATGTGTATATGATTTTGATTCTATTGCTCTAGATATTAAACAATCAACAAATAGTATATTTTTATATTGGTGATAACTGACAAATATAACTTTATTAAATTTTATTTTTCCCAGCATTTATGTATGCATTTATACTGTAAAACATGTTTTAAAGAATAAAAATATCTGAAATTACTATAGTAATTTTGCTGAATATCATGCTTTTAAAATAGTAACATTACTATCTGATAGATTCCATGGAAGATTTACAACAACAACAACAAAGAGTAGTTTGTCTTTCATTGCTCTGACACAAACACACATTATTTCCAAAACAAAAGAATTCCTCTTACAATGAGTTTTTTTTCAGATTTATTTGAGTGGTCACAGGAACAAATGTTAGGTAAAATCATACTTTACGTTCTGTATTAGTTTGTATTACTTTTGGCTGTGCATTACACAAACATTTACACACACACACACACACACACACACACACACTAGTGTCTTGAGCCAGTAAATGATTCAGGGTTAGTTTCATGACTCATCATAGATGTAAGCTTATTTTAAATTATTGTTCTATTCCATTTCTTGTAGTATCCAACTTTGTTGTCAATGTCTCCAGATCCATTATTCATATCCACCAACTGACCATCAGACAGAAACATATGGACAGAGAAGGGAATGTCTCTTGATCTGTAGAGCACTGTCTGACAGAGTCCTCAATCTGTATCTCTTTGAAAAGGTCAAACTCACATAGACAAATATAGTGACAAAAATATCATGAATATGTAGATAGTAGTGTGTCAATCTAAACCTCAGGATGTTTATTATTGACGAATAAAAGAAGAATGAACATCAGAAATGACTATATCGTCTGTGTTATCCAATACTTGTATTAAGCCAGAAATGAGTCACTTTTGTTTTTCCTGGAGCTTAACATTTGGATAGAGTGTTGCACCTATCAGGAATAATAGTGTTACTTGTGGTTCAAATGCAATGTGGAAAGAAGTAAAAGAACTGTACAAGGAAAATTACAGAGTACTGAAGAAAGAAATTGAATAAGACCTCAGAAAGAAAAAGACTTTCCTTCAATGTTCATGAATAAGCAGAATTAATATTGTTAAAATGACCATACTACCAAAAGCTACATATAAATTCAATGCAATCTCCATCAAAATACCAATTTTAAAAAATAGAACTAGAAACAACAATATTAAAATGTATTTAGAAGAATAAAAGATCCAGAACAATCAAAGCAATTCTAAGCAGAAACACAAACTGTTGGAGGTATCATAATAAGTGTCTTCAAATTGTACTGCAGCACTAGAGCAAGAAAAGTTGCCTGGCACTGACCTAAAAACAGACACATAGATAAATGGAACAGAATAGAAGACACAGAGACAGACCCTCACAGATGTAATCATTGATCCTGAACAAAGGGGCAAAACACATGCCATGGAGAAAAGACAGTCTTTTTAATAATTAGTGTTGAAAAAATTGATTATTCATATGTAGAAGGAGGAAAACTAAATACCCATCTTTCACCCTACACAAATATCAACTCAAAATTGTTCAAAAACCTAGAAATTAGAGCAGAGACCTTATAACTACTAGAAGAAAATGTGGTGTTAGCTCTCCAAAATATAGGTGCCAGCAATAAATTTCTTAATAGGACCCCTAAAAGTCAGGAAATAGTGCTAAGAATTAATAAATGTGATGCCATAAAATTAAAATCTTCTGCATAGAAAAGGAAACAATGAATATTAAAAGACAATCTACAGAAAGGGAGAAACTCTTTGCTAGCTACTCTCTTCCAGAGTATTGATATCCAGAATATATTAAAAACTCAATAACTTAACACTGGAAAAAACAAATAACTCAATCAATAATTGGACAAATGAACCAAACAGAAATTTCTACAAGGAAATAACAAATAGCTAATAAATGTTTGAAAAAATTTTAACATTTTTAACGATCATGGAATTGGAACTCAAAACTACCCTAAGATTTCATATCAAGAAATAGCTAAACAGACATTTCTCAAAAGAAGAAACACAAATGCCCAATGCCTATATGAAAAAAATGTTCAAAGAAATGAAAGAAATGAAAATCAAAACAACACACAGGGTTTATTTCACTCCAGTCAGATCAAGAATTCAAGTAATAATAAATTCTGGAGAGGGTGTGGGGGGAAATGTACACTCACACATTATTGGTCGGAGTAAAAATTAGTACACTCTGAAAACAGTGTGAAGATTTAACTAGCAACAGAAACACCATATGACTCAGTGGTCGGTCCCATTTCTTTGTATTTATCCCAAAGAACTAAAATCAGTAAACTCTAGTGATACAACCACACAAATATTTTGAGCAGGGCAACTATAGCGAAGATATGAAACCTGTCCAGGTGTCCATCAATAGAAGAATAGATTAAGATGTCATATATACACATATTACTTAAGCATAAATAATAAAATTATGGCATTCTCTGATAACTGGATGGAAATGGAGAATATCATTGCTGCATGAAATAAACTCATCTCAGAAAATTAAGGGTCAAATATTTTCTCTCATATGCAGAAGCCAAACAAAAGTAATAGAAAAAGTAGTGGGTTGAATATCAAAAAGAAAAAGGGAATATCACTGGAGTAGAAGAAGGAGATTGAGAGGAAAGAAGGAGAGATGAGAAAGGGGAGGAAATGCGGAATGAATTTGACAAAATTATGTTATGTGCATGTATAAATACACCACAGTGAGTTCAACTCTTATGTATATGCATAAAGTGCTAATATAAATAAATAAATTAAATACTCAAAAGGAAGATTAGTAGAGTAGAAAGAGCATACCAGGGGGAGGGTAGAGGGAAGGGGAAGAAAGCGAAGGGAAGGAAAGAAACGAGAAGGCAAGGGGGTATCAGAAACTGAAATGGAGTAAATTAAACTCTATGCATGAATGATTATGTCAAAATAAATAATATACCAATAAAAGCAAAAACCAACTAACTAACTAAATAAAATACAAAAGAGCATTGATAGTACCTTGAAAATGTAATGAGGAAAAGGAAATTCAAATTGTCAGTTTTCCCCAGAGTTCATTCTTGTGAGATGAGGTTTCAGTGGGACGTCATTATCATTGTTTGTTCCCATTTATACCCTTATATCCAGCATAAAAAATCGTCCTATCAGCCCAGCTTTGCAGAGTCAAGTGGCTTTGGGCATCAGCTTCAGCAAAGATCAAGATTAGTGATTCAACAGACTCCTTTGGTCTGTCACCTCCTCACATCATCACAGTAATTTCCATCCAGTGTGACACAGAAGAAAAACTATACAGCATTGGCCTGTCTGAAAAGAAGGAGGGGTATGTCTGAATTCCAGACCATGACTTTTAAAATCTTAGAACATTCTGCTGCAGTCTTTCCCTAAGTGTTAATAGACTTGCAGGTGTCTGTTTACCTGTCTCTCCTTGTCCTCACTCTCAGAGCCACATTCCTTGGTGAGCACAGGTTCCCTAATCATCTCCCCGTTCTTCACAGTATGAAATCAAGGCAGATACTTATTTTGTTTGCTCATTTCAACTCAGGCAATACATGGGCTTTGTTCTTTCATTTTGAACCTGTATTAACCCATCTCTAAGCTTCTTGTAACCATTTTATTAGTCACATTTATACGGAGACTCACTATATACAAGGCACTGTGCCAACCCTGTCATGAATTTACAATTAGGTGCAGATAAAAAACTGGTAAGTTACTGATAGATAATTCCAACTAGTACATGCTGCCTCAAGGCAAAAGTAACACACTCATGGACACACAGAATTTGGTCTTATTAACTGTGATGTCACTATTATAGAAAGGGCTTTAACTATTAAATAGGATTACACAAAATAATGTGATAGAAGAAAAGAGAAACAAAAGGAAATTCTGCATTAAATCTTAGGGCAAACATAGTTCCTTTCATGTAATAGGCCCGTCATGTGATATATTTTGGGAAATAGAAGAGGAAAACTTTTGTTTGTTTTAATACAGAAGCCTTCATAGACACCCATAATGGTCTAGAACCATGTTAGCATGTCCAGTAGCACTTGCCCTATCAAGGTGTTTACCACAGTAGCTAATCATCCTCCCTGTCCCCTTCTAGGCTCTACCATTCTGAACAGGGGATATTCTTTATTCATCTATCTATCCTGAACACCCATAGTCAACTTTTTGCTTATCATTGTTAATCATTTTTTTTTGGTACTGGGAATTGAACTAAAGGGCATTCAACCACTGAGCCACATCCCCAGCCTTATTTTGTATTTTATTTACTAACAAGGTCTCACAGGGTTGCCTGATACCTCACTGTTGCTGAGGCTAGCTTTGAACTTGCAATCCTCCTGCCTCAGCCTCCCAAGCTGCTGGGAATACAGGGGTGCTCCACAGTGTCAGGATTATCTTCATTTAATATAAGTCTACTTTTACCCCTTAACAATAACTTCTTGAAGCATTATCCCCAATATAAATCTTCATTATTATTATCTATGATGTCATAATAACTTATTGATGGCATCATCCAAGATTTTGGTAGAATGCTTTCTGAAGACAAAACTAAAGTCTATGGAAAAAATAATTCAAAATTTCTGACTTATGTTTAGTCAAATATATTTCCTGATTTCACATACCTATGAAGTATTATTCTCTATTTTCACCTACACCACAGAACAGTTCAATGTCCATAAGACTACAAGATATTTGTAGTAAAGTCTAATACTTTACTAAATTCAGGATAACGCAGGAGTATCCAACTATTTTACTTTAATAATGCAGTAAGAATCTAATTAAATGCAAATTTTTGGAATACTTTATCAATCTTATGATAGTTCTGAGTCACACCGTTTCCTTTTATAAGAACTAAAACAATTTTCCCCCAATAGAAACTTGCCATGTTATACAACTTGGATGAACATGGATGACACTACCCTAAATAAAATAAGCCAATCACAAAAGAACAAACACTCCATGATCTCCTTTAAGGTATTTATAACAGTAAAACTCATGGAAACAGAGAATATGATAATGATAACCAGGGATTGGGAGGTGGGAGAAACAGGGAGTAGTTGTTCAATAGTTACTAATCATGTTAGATGTACAAGTCCTGAAAATGTTCAGTTCAGTATGATGCCTGAGGTAAACAATATGGTATTGTACTTCAAAATTGAGAGGAGATCTCATACTCAATATTGCCACAAACAACAATAACAACAAATAAAAAGAACAAAGGGAAACAAGTAAATATTTGGAGGAGATAAGTATGTCAATACCTTGATTGAGGTAGTGGTGTCACTAGTGTTTGCCTAGGACTAAACTAAACAAATTGTATATAATAAACATGTACAGTTTTGCATATCAATTTTATCTTAATGAAAATGTTAATCAAGCGAACAAATCAAACTTTTTATCCCCTTAGACTGTTTTGGTATTTGGCTTATGATTCATTCACCTTGAAGATGTACCATATAAATGGAGGCTAAGATTACTCATGCAGGGTAGGTTGATAGAAAATCTCCAGGAAGTTTTAAGACATTGAAGCACAGAGGTACTGTTAGCAAATCAGAACAGGAAGCAGTAGTAATGAAGAGCATGTGTCAGAGTCAGACTTCAGAGGGAGCTGGTCACATGGAATGGGTCAAAGTCCCACATATTTTGTCAGAGTTGCAATGACTGAGCAAGAAAAAATGGAGCTTCTGTGATGGGGATTGGTATTTCGTGGGACAGCCTTGTGAGAGGCCAAGAACATAGAAAAAGTCATCAGCTAGAAAATTGTAAAGAGTAGGAACTATGGGAGAATATGTTTCTTTGTTTGTTTTGTGTTTCTGTAGCAAAGTACCACTCACTGGATTATGTATAATGAACGGAAATTTATCTGTCTTACTATTCTAGAGGGTGGAAGTTTAAGGTCAAAGGGTGCTTCTGACAAGGGTCTTCTTGCTGCAGCCTATGGTAGAATGATAAAGGACAAAAGAGGACATACATGAAATAGAGGAAAGGGAACAAACTAATTCTTATATTAGGAACCCACACCTCTGATTATTAGCCCATTCTCAGAACACCACTAATCCAGTCACCTCATGACTTAATCTCTTCTTAAGGTCCTAGCTCTCAATACTGTTGCACTGGGGATCAAGTTTGCAATGTATGAACTCTGAAGGACACATTCAAACCATAGCACTATGGAAGTTCAGCTTCAGGAATAGAGGTAAAGTAGAGAGATGTGCTGAAATAAATAACAGCTTTTATAAGAGGTAAGTAGGAATCTCCCAGGTCTGGGTTTACAATATCAGTAACATTTGGGCTTGATCATTAGTTAACAATTCTACTTGAAACATACTTCAGCTTTTCTAGTAAAAGTATAGAATTGGCCCAGAATTAGGGATAGTTGTCCTCTGCAAGAAGTGGCCCGTGGAGAGTCAGAAGAAAGCAGGTGTCAAGAAGCAAATTGCTAGGTAACTACTTAAATCTGTTAGAGATTTTCTGACTATCTTTCTAGGTGCTGTGATTCATTCTTCTTTAATTATTTTTATTTATTTTACTATTTGATGATATTTTTCTCTGATGAAGACATAGAAGGAATATTTTAAATTGAGTATGTGTCTGCATTATGTCTATCACTTTTTAATAGAAGTTTAAAATGCCTATGTTTTCCTTGATGATGTATTGAAGAGAAAATTTCCCATGATAACAAAAGATTGTTACAGGTTTTCAGGCTAACCAGCACATTTTTTCATATGTGGAAAAAATTTACTTTATTTTTTTGGAGAAAAGGACAATGAACAGATTTTACACAAGTACAGAATATACCAGGCCTAAACTAGATGAGGAGACTTATAGGGTGACATTCAACAGAATGTTATGATGGAATGTTTGGTGTCAAGAATGATGATGATGATGATGATGATGATGATAATGATGATGATAATGTGTTACCAGGGACAGAACCTTGGGGTGTTTAACCACTGAGTCACATTCCCAGCCCATTTTTAATTTTTTTATTTAGAGACAGGGTCTTGCTTAAGACCTTGCTAAGTTGCTGAGGCTGACTTTGGATTTGCCATCCTCCTGCCTTAGCCACCCAAGATGCTGGGATCACAGGCCTAAGCACCAGGGTAAATGATTTCATTATTATTTTCTTGTTTTAATTTAATAATAAATTTATTTAATATAAGTAACACTGTATAATTTATCTTTCTATGTATGCATTTCAATTTTTTAGCATGTTTATGAAGTCTACAACCATCACTGTGTTCTAATGTAGAATGTTTTCATCACCATCCAAAATAAAGCCCTATACCCATGAGCAGTCCCACCCTAATAACTCCCTTTTCCACAGTCTCCACCAGACTCTAAGCTTGCTTTCTGTATGTATTTCTCTGTTGTGGACCCATCCTATAAATAGAATAATACAATGTATGGTGTCTGGTTTCTTTCATTTAGTATGTTTCAGGTTCATTCATGATTTGACATATCTTAGTTCTTCATTCCTTTTTATTGCAGAATAATACTCTTATCATATGGGCATGCTACATTCTGCTTGTTCATTCTTCACTGGATGGACATGTAGATGCTTCTAATCTTTTGGCTCTTAAAAGTACAATTACTCTGGTCATACACATGCAAATTTTTGTGTGTAAGTGTTTTTTTTAATTCTCATATGCACCCAGTGCTGAAATTGCTGGGCTATGTGGTAATCCTATGCTTCATAATTTAAAGAACTGATAAACTGTTTGCCTAAAACTTTGTATATTGTACAGTCCCAGCAGCAATTGATGAGGGTTCCAATGCTGTCACATTCTTGTCAACCCTTATATTTATCTGTCCTGTTGGTTATAGACTTTCTGATGGATGTGAAATGTTTTCTCACTATGGTTATGATTTGAATATCCTTAATAAATTATGAATGATGACTAACATATTTTAAGGGGCTTATTGGTCATTTGTATACTTCAAAGAGAAGAATGTTTACTGGAATCCTCTGATATATTTCCAACTGGGCCATTTGTCCTTTTCATTGTTAAATTGTTAGAGTTCTTTTTAAAATTTTTTAAAATTTGTTTTAATTAGTTACACATGACAGTAGGATGCATTTTTGCACTTTGGAATATTATACATAGATGTATACTGACCACAAGTATTTCCCTGCTATTACTAATATCCAGCAAAACTACTATTAATTGAAACTACTTTCCAATATAGTGTGTTATTATAGAATTACTATGGGTATTTTTTTCAAGGAAAGTAACGTGATTTTTAATGAGGACATAACTGAAAATTTATATGAAGATCAAATTTATTTCTCTTTTTCATCTATGAAATTAAATATATTATTTTATGAATGGTTTCTTTGTTTTGCTTTTAGAAAATATGTTTTTGGACTATAATGTCTTTATTTTCTCCTTTTAGTTATACATGACAGTAGGGTACATTTTGCTGTATTACATATACCTGAAGTATAAGCTAGGTGGATTAGGTGAATAGTGTTATTTGAAAGACATTTTTCTTTTTTACATTTTTATGGTGTCCAACATACTATTTTTTATGGTGGTCTCTGGTATTTTCTCTGAGAAACCATTATTAAAACTTAAGTCACAAGGATTCAGTCTTTCTAAAAAATTATTCTTATGTTATTCCTTTTAGTTCTAGGAGCATTTTGTAGTTCATTTATTGTGGATAGTGTGGTTTAAAAAAATAAGTCCAAATTAATTTTTATTTTATTTATTTATTTTTTGCAATACTGATGATTGAACCCAGGGCTTTATGGTGCTGGTCCTGTGTTTTACAAAGGAGCTGCATTCCCAAGCCCAAATTACATCTTTTGCTCATAGTTATTGTTCTAGCACCATTTGCTCAAAAGAATATAAAAGAATATTTTCCCCACTGAATTGCCATGAAATACCTATAGCAACTCAATTTACCAGAGATGTGTTTTAATTTCTGGATTGTCACTCTTATCCCTTGGATCTGCATGTCTATACTTGAGACACAAATCACACCATCTAACTTTGTAATAAAGTTTCAAATAGCAAAATGAGAGCCCTCCAACTTTGTTCTTCTCTTTCAAATTTTTTTGATACTCTGAATCCTTGCATTTTTGTAAGGATTTTATTATCAGCCTGGATTATGGTTTAGATAGTAGGTGTCTCTGAAAGCTCATGTGTGAGATAATGCAATAACATTTGGAAGTGAAATGATTGGGTTATGGGAGCCTTAACCCATTAAGTGAATTAATCCCCTGAATGGCAAGTGAATACAGGTAGGGTGTGCCTAGCGGAGGTGTGTTTTGGGGGTGTGCCTTTGTGTATATATTTTGTATTTGTGAGTGCAGTCTCTCTGCTTCTGGATCTTCATGTCTTGAGCTGCTTCTCTCCATTGCATTCTTGAATTATGATGTTCAGCCTCACCTCAAGCCTTGAGGAATGGAGCTGGCTGTCTATGGACTGTGACCTCTAGAGCTGTGAGCCCCCAGATACTTTTCCTTCTCTGAAATTGTTCTTATCAGGTCTTTTAATCACAGTAGTAACAAAGCTGACTACAACAGCCTATCAATGCCCACAAAAAACAGGGCTGGGAGTTGGAAAGAAATGACACTGAATTCCAGATCCATCTGGGTAGTACTAATGTTTACACAGGTGGAGTCACTTGATTAAAGAAATTGGATGTCTTTCCATTTATGGAGATCTTTTTAAATTCAAAATTATTTTTTTATTTTAAGTTAAATGTATTGCATTTAATTTTTTGTTTATTCTTATTTATTTTATTTTATTGTTCATGCTATTTCAAAAGGATTTTTGATTGCTCAGTGCTGAGTTATTTGGCTGATAGGCTATTCTACCACCTTCCTTCACTTTTATTTAGTTCCAGCTGTTATTTTGGTAGATTCCTTGTGAAATTTTCTATACATAAGATTATGCTATTTATAAGAAAGATAGTGTTACTTCTTGTTTTCCAATATTAATTTATTATACATTTTTTATGATCGCCCTAGCCTGACCTGTAGTATGCTGTTGAATAAAAGTGCAGGGAGTGGATATCTTGCATTGTTCATTAGGAAGAAAGCCTTTCAGTTTTTCATCATTACATGTGTTATTGTTATTTTTCACATAAAAATTAAGAATTTGCTCTGCAGAGGACTGGAGAGGATTACAGAAATAATGGAAAACACTCAGAAAACTCAAATTTACCAAAACAATTCCTTGTGTGTTCAGAGACTGGGTCCTACTAATAACATATTTTAAGGCATGTAACACACATAGGTATAGTTAAGTATGATATTTATTGACATGTCACATATTCCTGTGATACCAACATCATTGACTACTGACAATTCAGGACTGAAAAAAAAATACCTGGCTAAAAAGACAATTAAAGTTTCTCTTATACAAATCATTGTGTGATCAGAAAATAAATAACTATTTAATTTTTTTCTCTTCCTATTTAGAATTCTCAGAAGAAAATGGCAGAAGGAAATTATTCCACAGTGACTGAGTTCATCCTCTCTGGATTAACAGACAAGCCAGAGCTCCAGCTGCCCCTCTTCCTTCTCTTCCTAGGAATCTATGTGTTCACAGTGGTGGGGAACCTGGGGATGATCACACTGATTAGGCTGAGCTCTCACCTGCACACCCCCATGTACTATCTCCTCAGCAATCTCTCCTTCATTGATTTCTGTCAATCCACTGTGATTGTCCCCAAAATGCTGGTCAACTTTGTGATGGAGAAAAACATCATCTCCTACCCTGAATGCATGACTCAATTCTACTTTTTCATTGGTTTTGCAATTGCAGAGTGTCACATGTTGGCTGTAATGGCGTATGACCGCTATGTTGCCATCTGTAACCCCTTACTGTACAATGTTACTATGTCTAATCAAGTCTGTTTATGGTTGGTATTTGGGGTATATAGCATGAGCTTGATTGGTTCCATAGTTCACACAACCTACATGCTAAGAGTGCTTTTCTGTAAGGATGATATAATAAATCATTACTTCTGTGATTTTTTTCCTCTACTAGAGCTCTCTTGCTCCAGTACATTTATAAATGAGGTATTAGGTCTGTCATCAAGTGCATTTAACATCTTTTTACCAACCATGACAATTCTTAGCTCCTACATCTTCATCATAGCCAGCATCCTGCGCATTCGCTCCACTGAGGGCAGAGCCAAAGCCTTCAGCACCTGCAGCTCCCACATCTCAGCTGTTGGTCTCTTCTTTGGTTCTCTAGCATTCATGTACCTGCAGCCATCATCAGTCAGCTCCATGGACCAAGGGAAAGTGTCTTCTGTGTTTTACACTATTATTGTGCCTATGCTAAACCCTCTGATCTACAGCCTGAGGAATAAGGATGCCAAAGTGGCCCTAAGTAAACTCCTTGGAAATAGAAGTTTCTGAAAGATAATTATTCTTTAGCAAACATTTATAGTTTGTGCAGATTTAGTAAGGAAGCAGTTCTGTAACAATGGATGTCCAGAAGGCATGAGATTGTTTGCTTGCACTTGATTATGTAGAAGAAGGGTGCCAAGGACAGGATTGGATTCTCAGCATCAGACACATTGAAGACAGCTCCCCACTGGGAAACCCCAGAATCCATCTACTCTGGGTAACCTGTAGAACCTCCCAATATTTGAAAAAGTTCTTCAAAGTTCTCAAAATGTAAAATATTATTCATATTTTATATGTTTGAGACATGAGTATTTTCAGGCAAAATTCATTTACATTAAATCAGGAAATAAATTTATATGATCATTATTCTTTGTAATTATCAATAGTTTATGTACCTGGCCTTCTTAATTAAGTGTCTCAGCAAGCATTTCTGAAATAGTGATCTAAAATAAATGGTTTTAGGATCGGGGTTGTGGCTCAGAGGTAGAGTGTGTGTGTTCCCCATGTGGAGCCCTTGGTTTGATTCTCAGCACCACATAAAAATAAATAAAAAATAAAAAAAATAAATAGCTTTAACTATTTGGAATATACAAAATATAACCTCTAATTTTTACTAAGTGTATAGAACAATATTAAGGATTACTGAGGAACATAAAGAGTAATGAGATTATGTCTATTCAGGAAATAATAGTGACACCAGTCTTGGATATGAGAACAGGTTCCACTGGTTTTGAAGACTGAACACTTGATAAATTCCATGACAAGTGTAAAAAGCACATTTTATTTGAGAAAAGAGATAGCAATAGACTTCTCCAAACAGAAGGGGTCCCAAAGCTGGGTGTCCATAGTAGTGGACATGACTTGCTCTTTAATAGACATCAGAACCCCAACCTTCTCTTTTTTTGGTGGGTGGTATCAGGGATTGAACTCAGGGCACTCAACCACTGAGCCACATGCTGCCCAGCTCCAGATTGTATTTTATTTAGAGTCAGAGTCTCACTGGGTTGCTTACCACCTCACTTTTGCTGAGGCTGGCTTTGAACTCACGATCCTCTTGCCTCACCCTTCCAAGCAGGCCAGGCAAGCTGCTGGTATTACAGGTGTGTGCCACTGCACCCCGCCCCACCTTCACTTTTTTCTCTGCACCCCAGCCTAAGAGCAGGAAGGAGCAAGTGCAGAGGGGTAATCTTTAGCAACCCATAGAACTGGGAAGTGTAATCCCAGAGGTTAGCTATTTGCAACCCATTGTCCTCTCTGTTTGATAACCAGTGATAATGAGTCACCACCCTCTCTCAACTCCCATTATTCCTCATCTATACTGACTACTAAACCTTCACCCCCTGCCTCATTTTGTTGATGAATGTGACATATCCTGTCCCCTCAGGCCAGGTGGGGCTGCTTTTCAGCAAAAGAAAACATGTAGGAATTCTGTACATTGTGCTCCTTTAACCACTTGTTCCCACAATCCACACTTATCTGTCCCCTTCCATCCCCCCTCAAGGATTTTGGGTCCCTAAATTCTTTATGGTATTTGGATGTTGACTCATTCTGACTACTTCCTGCTGAAAAGACATGACATCTAAAGGAAGGAAACCCAAAGTTCTTATTCTCCATCAGGAGTGGCATGTAGAGTTAAGGGTTCTTAGCATCAGGATAGTCCAAATGTCCACAGGACTATTGCATGTGTGACTGAATGAGGAGTACACAAAGCAGGAGTTTGATAATAAAATAATCAATAAGACAGCAAATCATACTTTTTAGAAACAATTAGCATGAAACAATGAGTATTATTGGCTCCTCTCTGAAAATCATGAAGATGGTAACTCATTAACGCTCTATGGATTATTAACATATAGATCCCATATAGATGGGATCCATATGTCACTGATGAGTGAGTGCAGGCCAGTTAAAGATTTAGAAACATTAGCAGAGTTGTTAGAATCATATACACAACATTTAGTTTTTATAATGCCACAGATGTCCCCATAAGATTTAGTTAAGCTACTAATGCCATGTGATTTTTGCAAAATACCTTTCTATTGGCATTACCTCTGTTTTAAGCAGGGACCCCTTTATTTCTGTCACTTAAGTTTACACAATCATTATAGCAAACACAGACTCAGTCTGCCTATAGAGGAAATTATGAATATTTGTAGGTCTTAAATTGACTCAACAAAAAACAAAACAAGAATAACAACAAAAAACCTCTGACTATGATAATCTTTTGATAGTTATCAGGCACTCCTGCCTAAGAACCCTTCTTTATACCCTCCAGTTTTACCTACTTTTTGTGTGGCTGACACAAACGTACATCTCAAGTTACATTAAAAGAACTAATGTCTTTCCTTTTAAAATGTCCATATATTGCTGTGTTTTGATTATAATTCTCCTGCATGTTTAAGACCAAGTTGGTCAAATTGAGCATGTTCTTATATACTATTAAAATCAGTTGACATTCATCAAAGTGTCACTCTTGGTAACTTTGGAACAGCCTCTTAGCTTCTCAAGTGTCATATGCCAGGATATGTCATGGTCTTCCTGATGACATATGGCTTCTCTTGGAAGTACCAACAACATTTTCTTCTCCGATAATGCTCATCTTTATAGCATGGGCACTGGTTGGCTTCTTGTTCTCCATGTCCCATTGATCCCCCTGTTTGGAAAGTCATGTGGCCCAGACTTGCACAGCCCTTAGAGAGATCCTCTTGTTCCATGGATTTCAGCTAATCTCAGAGAGAAAGAGCCAAATATTGGCTATTTTCTTTCTTGGCCCTTTTATTTTCCTAGCTTTAGTCTTCAAGTTTTAGTTTTAAACATCTAACAAGCCAGCTCTACAAATCTTAAAGTTCAAGTACTGGATTTCAATTTTAATATCAAAGATTTTATAGCTACTTAACACTGCCTTTTTAATTTTTTAAAAAAATTCTAATTTGTTGTATATAACAGCAGAATGCATTACAATTCATATTACACATATAGAGCACTTTTTTCATATCTCTGGTTGTATACAAAGTATATTTCCACCATTCATGTCTTCATAAATGTAGTTATGGAAATGATATCCATCTCATTCCATCATCTTTTTTATACCCCTTGCACTCTCCCTTCTCCTCCCTCCCTGTTGCCCTATCTAGAGTTTATCTAATCTTCACATGATTCCCCTCCCAACCACACTATTAATCAGCCTCCTTATATCAGAGAGAATATTCAGCATTTGGATTTTTGGGGATTGGCTAACTTCACTTAGCATTATATTCTCCAACTCCATTCATTTACCTGAAAATATCATGATTTTATTCTCTTTAATTTCTGAATAATATTCCATTGTGTATAAATACCACATTTTCTTTATCCATTCATCTACTGATGGGCATTTAGGTTGATTTCACAGTTTGGCTATTGTGAATTGTGCTGCAATAAACATTGGTGTGGCTGTGTCCCTGTAGTATGTTGTTTTTAAGTCCTTTGGGTATAGGCCAAGGAGTGGTATAGCTGGGCCAAATGGTGGTTCCATTCTCAGATTTCCAAGGAATCTCCATACTGCTTTCCATATTGGCTGGACCAGTTTGCAGTCCCACCAGTTTCTCCCCACATCCTCTCCAAAACTTATTGTTGTTTGTATTCTTAATAGCTTCCATTCTGATTGAAGTGAGATGAAATCTTAGAGTAGTTTTTATTTGCATTTCTCTAATAACTAGAGATGTTGAAAATTTTATATATTTACTGATTGATTGTATATCACCTTATAAGAAGTGTCTGTTCAGTTCCTTGACCCACTTAATAATTGGGCTATTTGTTATTTTGGTGTTTAGCTTTTTGAGTTCTTTATGTACCCTAGATATTAGTGCTCTGTCTGAAGTGCAAGTGGAAAAAATTTGCTCCCAATCTGTAGGCTCTCTATTCACCTCACTGTTTCTTTTGCTGAAAAAAAGCTTTAGTTTGAATCCATACCATTTATTAATTCTTGATTTTAATTCTTGTGCTATTGGAGTCTTATTAAGAAGTAGAGGCCTAATCCAATATGGAGATTGGGGCCTACTTTTTCTTCTATTAGATGCAGGGCCTCTCTTTAATTCCTAGGTTCTTGATCCACTTTGAGTTAAATTTTGGGCATAGTGAGAGATAGGGGTGTAATATCATTTCTTTGCATATGGATTTCCAGTTCTTCCAGCACCATTGGTTGAAGAGGCGATTTTTTCTCCAATGTATGTTTTTTTGGTGTCTTTGTCTAATATGAAATAATTATAATTATGTGGGTTAGTCTCTTGGAATAGTTATTGGGTCTGAATGGCCTGGTGGTTCCATGAGATTTTAGAGTTTGGGCTGAGAAACTTTTGAACGCTGGTGAAGACAGTTTGATTTTCCATCGACATTTATTTTATTTTATTTTTTTATTCTCTAACATCTCTACTATATTAGGGTGGTTTTTAAGCATCAGTGTGTGGAGAATGGTGATATATGAATGGTGTTTTTCAGTGTTGTATTCTTATATTTTTTATTATTTTACTTTGTATCTTCCTCTCACTTGTCTGTTTTCATGGATTTCCTTTCAACATTTTCTCCAACCAATAGCCAATCTCTTTTGGCTTATTCTCCTCTCTTCCTATGAGTTTTTGCTTCTAGTTTCTCTCTTCCTCCCTCGTGAATATTGTGTATTATGCTACATCTGTTCTCTCATCCACCATTTGAAGTTTTTAAATCATTTTAGCAAATTTTCTGTTTATCCTGTACATAGTTATTGAATTCATCATTTTAGTTTATTGTGAGAAAGCAGAAGATGCCTTTGTGTGATTATGATTATGATTATTATCATTAAGGCTATATATTGTTTACACTGGATGCTGTTGATATTGCTCTCACACTTAAAGGCAAGGTACTGGATGCTTTTAGGGACAATTTAAGTCCACAGAGTAGAATCTGTACTGCCTCAGGTCCATACTGATAGATGGAAAAACATACAAGTAACATTAAAAAAAAAAAAAGGGAAAATAACACCCCAAACAAACCAAGATGCTCCAATAACAGAATCCACTAACAACATAGTAGAAGAAATGTCTAAGAATGAGGTCATATTGTACATAGTTAAATTGATCTAGAAAGTAAAGGATGGTATAAACAGTGAACTCAAGAGAAAATATAGAAAGTGAATGATAAATTCAACAGAGATTTAAAAAAAGCCAAGCAGAAATTCTTAAAATGAAGGAGTCAATAAGCCAAATTACAAATTCAATGGAAAGCATCACCAACAGACTAGATCACTTAGAAGACAGAACTTCAGGTAATTAAGACAAAATATATAATCATGAAAATAAGTTGACCATGTAGAGATGATGGTAAGAAACCATGAACAGAACTTCTGAGAATTATGGAATAACATGAAAAGGCCAAACTTAACAGTTATTGGCATAGATTAAGGAGCAGAGATACAAACCAAAGAAATGCACAATATTTTCAATGATATAATATCACAAAATTTCCCAAACCTAAAGAAAGAAATGGAAAATCAAATACAAGAGGCTTATGGGACCCCAAATGTAGAAAATTAGAGCAAATCTGCACCAATACATGTTATAATGAGAATGACTGATACAGAATTAGGATAAAATCTTAAGGGCCATGAGAGAGAAAAAACAAAAAAGAAACCAAGTTACATATAGGGTCAAACCATTCAGATCTTAACTAATTTCTCAACCCAGACCCTCAAAGCTAGGAGGTCCTAGAATAATACATTTCAATCTCTGAAAGAAAATGGATGCAGGCCAAGAATTTTATATCCAGCAAAATTAAGCTTCAGATTTGAAGATGAAATAAAAATCTTTGATGATAAACAAAAATTAAAAAATTCACAACCATAAAGTCTTTACTACAGAACATGCTTAACAAAATATTCCATGAGGATAAAAAAAAATTGAAAACTATGAAAGGAAGCAACTACCACTCAAGGAATAGTCAGTAAAAGAAGAAACTACATCAAATTAAAAAGCAGAAATAAATTAAAATGACAGGAAATACAAATGTATCTCAATAATAACCTTGAATGTTAATGGCCTAGACTCATTAATCAAAAGAGAGACAGGCAGATAGTATTAAAAAAACAAGACCCAGAGTGTGATTGTGGCTCAGAGATAGAGTGCCTGACAGGCATGTGTGAGGCACTGGTTTCAATCCTCAGCACCACATAAAAATAAATAAATAAAATAAAAGTATTTTGTTCATCTATAACTTAAAAAAAAGAAGAAAGTAAAGGAAAATAAAGAAAAATTTTAAAAAACAAGAAGACCCAACAATATGTTGTCTTTAATACTTGTGTCATAGGCAAAGACATCCACAGTCTGAGGTTAAAGGATGCAAAATATGTATATATTTATATGACTCATATGTGTGTAAACAAGCAGGAGTTTCCATCCTCAATTCAGATAAAGTAGACTTCAAGCCAAAGATAATCACAGGGGACAAAGAAGGACATTTGATACTACTTAAGGGAATTATATATCAGCAAGATGAAATAATTGTTAATATTTTTTCCCTAAACAATGGAGCATCTACACACATCAAAAAAACCCTTCTCAATTTCAAGAATCAAATAGATCACAACACGATAATACTGGGTGACTTTAACACACCTCTCTCACTTCTGGACAGAGATCTTCCAAACAAAACTAAACAAAAAACTATAGAACAAAATCATATAATAAATTATTTAGACTTATCCAACATACATAAAATATTTCATCTATCAATGAGTGAATATATTTTCTTCTTGGTAGCACATAACTCCTTCTCTAAAATAGAATGTTATCTTATGCCACAAAGCAACTCTTAGTAAATGCACAAAAAACAAATCAAAACAAACAAACAAACAAACATGGAATACCTGCATGCATTTTATAAGATGCTAATGGAATGAAATTAGAAATAAATGATAAAATAAGAAGTAGATGCTACTTCAACACCTGAAGACTAAATAATATGCTATTGAGTGATGAATGGATAGTAAAAAAAAATCAGGGAGAAAATTTTTAATAAATTAGAGGTAGATGAGAACATCAATAAAACATATCAAAATCTCTGGGATAGGATGAAGGCAATACTAGGAGGAAACCTTATTGCATTGAGTTAATTCCTTAAAAGAAGTAAAAGTCAACAAATAAAAGACCTAACATTACATCTCAAACCCCTGGAAAAAATAAGAACAAATCAGCACCCAAAGCAGTAGAAGACAGGAAATAATTAAAATCAAAGCTGAATTCAATGAAATTGAAACCAAAAAAAATTGAAAAAATTAACAAAACAAAAAAAGCAGGTTCTGTGAAAAACTAAATTAAATTGATAAAACTTTAGTGAACCTAATGAAAAGAAGGAGAGAGAAAACTCAAATTACTAAAATTTGTGTTAAAAAAGGAAATATAATAAACATATTTGAAATGCAGAAGATAATTTGAAACTATCTTGAAAATTTGTACTCCAATAAAATAAATAATCTCAAAGACGTCAACAAATTTCTAGAGACATATGACCTACCTGAATTGAATGAGGATGTCATACATCATTTAAACAGATCAACTTCAAGGAATGAAATAGCAAATGCCATTAAAAGTCTACCAATCAACAAAAACCCAGGAGCAGAAGCATTTTCAGCCAACTTCTACAAGACCTTCAAAGAAGAATTAACACCAGTACTCCTTAAATTAATCCATGAAATAGAAAGAAGAAAATCCTTCTAAACTCATTATATGAGGCTACTATCACCCTGATACCAAAACTAGTCAAAGACACATCAAGCAAAGAACATTTTAGACCAATATCCTTGATGAACATGGATGCAAAATTTCTCAATAAAATTCTGGCAAATCTCCATACTGCTTTCCATAGTGGTTGCACCAATTTGCAGTCCCACCAGGAATGTATAGGTGGACCTTTTTCACCACATTTTTGCAAACATTTATTGTTGCCTATATTCTTGATGATTGCCACTCTGATAGGAGTGAGATGAAATGATAGAGTAGTTTTGATTTGTATTTCTCTAATTGTTAGCGATGTTGAACACTTTTTTATATATTTGTTGATCAACTGTATTTCTTCTTCTGTAAATTGTCTATTCAGTTCCTTAGCCCGTTTATTGACTGGGTTATTTGTGTGTGTGTGTGTGTGTGGTGTGTTAAGATTTTTGAGTTCTTTATATATCTTGTGATTAATGCTTTATCAGAAGTGAATGTGGTAAAGATTTTCTCTGAAACTGTAGGCTTTCTCCTCACTTTATTAATTATTTCCTTTGCTGAGAAAAAGCATTTTAATTTGAATTCATCCTATTTATTAATTCTTGATGTTACTACTTGAGGTTTAGGAGTCTGTTAAGGAAGACTGAGCCTAGGCTGACATGGTGAAGATTTGGGCCTATTTTTTCTTCTGTTAGACACAGGGTCTCTGTTCTAGTGCCTAATCTTTGATCCACTTTGAGATGATTTTTTTGTGCAGGGTGAGAGATAGAGGTTTAATTACATTTTGCTGTATATGGATTTCCAGTTTTGCCAGCACCATTTATCAAATAGACTATCTTTTATCCAGTGAATATTTTTGGCACCTTTGTCTAGTATGACATAACCATATTTATGTGGGTTTATCTCTATGTCCTCTGTTCTACCATTGGTCAACATTTCTATTTTAGTGCCAGTACCATGCCAGTTTTATTACTATAGCTCTGTAATATAGTTTAAGGGCTGGTATTGTGATGCCTCCTGCTTCACTTTTCTTGCTAAGAATTGCTTTAGCTATACTGGGTCTTTTATTTATCCAAATAACCCTTTGACACAGCTATTCCACTCCTTGGTTTAAACCCAAAGGACTTAAAATCAGCATACTGTAGTGACACAGGAACATCAATATTTATAGCAGCTCAATTCACAATAGCTAGACTATGGAACCAACTTAGGTGTCCCTCAGTAGATAAATGGATAAAGAAAATGTGGTATATATACTCAGTGGAATATTACTTAGCTTTAAAGAAGAGTGAAACTATAGCATTTGCCAGTAAATGGTTAGAGTTGGAGAATATCATGCTAAGTGAAATAAGCCAATCCCAAAAACCTGAGGCTGAATGTTTTTTCTAATATACAGATGCTAATTCACAATAAGGTGGTGGTGGGGGGGAGCTAAGGAAGAGTAGCATTACCTTAGATTAGGTAGAGGAAAATGATGTGAAGGGAGGGGATGGGATGTGGGGATAGGAAAGAAAGTAGAATGAAACAGACATTATTACTGTATGTATATATGTGACTACATGAGCAATATGATTTTGCAACATGTACACTCAGAAAAATGAAAAATTATATCCCATCTATGTATGATATATCAAAGTTCATAAATGCATTGTACTGTCATGCATAACTAATGAAAACAAATAAAAAAATAAAAATAAAGAGCTGACTGTGCCTGATGGCACATCTGACGCAAAGTTGGGTGGGGTAGAGAGTAGGGGGTGGTAGCTGGGGGTGTTGGGAGAAGGAGGAGGTGGGAATCACTTATAAATTGCACCCAAGCAGGACCCAAAGCCGAAATTCCAGGAGGGTGAGCGAGTGCTGTGCTTTCATGGGTCTCTACTTTATGAAGCAAAGTGCGTTAAGGTTGCCATAAAGGACAAACAAGTGAAATACTTTATACATTACAGTGGTTGGAATAAAAATTGGGATGAATGGTTTCCAGAGAGCAGAGTGATCAAGTACGTGGACACCAATATGCAGAAACAGCGAGAACTTCAAAAAGCCAATCAGGACAGTATGCAGAGGGGAAGATGAGAGGGGCTGCTCCAGGAAGAAGACATCTGGTCTGCAACAGAAAAATGTTGAAGTGAAAACCAAAAAGAACAGGAAACACCTGGAAATGGAGATGGTGGCAGTACCAGTGAGACACCTCAGCCTCCTCCGAAGAAAAGGGCCCAGGTAGATACTACTGTTGAAAATGAAGAAACATTTATGAACAGAGTTGAAGTTAAAGTAAAGATTCCTGAAGAGCTAAAACCATGGTTGTTGATGACTGGGACCTAATTACCAGACAAAAACAGCTCTTTTATCTTCCCATGAAGAAGAATGTGGATTCTGTTCTTGAGGATTATGCAAATTACAAGAAATCTCTGAGGAAACATCGATAATAAGGAGTATGCTGTTAATGAAGTTGTGGAAGGAATAAAAGAATACTTCAATGTATTGCTGGGCACCCAACTGCTCTACAAATTCGAGAGACCACAGTATGCTGAAATACTTGCAGATCATCCCGAAGCACCCATGTCCCAGGTGTATGGAGCACCCCTTCTACTGAGATTATTTGTACAAATTGGAGCAATGTTGGCCTATACACCTCTGGATGAGAAGAGCCTTGTTTTATTACTGAATTATCTTCAAGATTTCCTCAAGTACCTGGCAAAGAATTCTGCAACTTTGTTTAGTGCCAGCAATTATGAAGTCGCCCCTCCTGAATACCATCGGAAAGCAGTGTGAGGAGGGGTTCTTCATTCACTTGTGTTTGGATCTCTGTAAACACATTTTTGTTCTTAGTCCTTCTCTTGTACAAATGATATACTTTGAAGATGTTAGTGTATAACAGAATTGATGTTTGTTTTCTGCTTGAATTTAAACAGAGAAAATAGAAGGGGTTACTGCTCCTTTTTTCCTTTCTTTCTTTTAATTTCATTTCAAAGTTGCTACCAGTGTATTCAATGATGGACAACAGAGAGACATGCTGTAGAGTGTTTGCCTAGTTGACAAAGCTGCTTTTGAATGCTGGTGGTTCTATTCCGTCAACACCACACACTTTTATAATATGTGTTAATGCTATATGACAAAATGCCCTGATCCCTAGTGCCAAAGGTTCAATGTATATAACTGAACACACTCATCCATTTGTGCTCCTTTTTTTTAATGGTGCTTAAAGTAAAGAGCCCATCCTTCTCAAGTCAACCATGTTGTTCCTTAGGCATTATATCTTTGCTCAAATTGTTGAAAAATGGTGGCTTATTTCATTGTTTTTGTATTTGTGTCTTATGCACGTTTTAACATGATAGACTCAATGCATTGTGTAGCTACAGTTTTCTGGAAAAGTCAATTTTTTTAGGAATAGTTTTTCAAATCTTCAGTAATTTTTTTCAAAAAAAGGAAAAAAAATTGGCAAATTACATACAAAACATATTAGAAAGAGTGCACCATGATCAAGTGGTGTTCATACAAGAGATGCAGGTTGGTCCAGCATATAGAAATCAATAAACATAGTACATCATGTCAATAGACTTAACAACAATAATCATATGATCATCTCAATAGATGTAGAAAAAGCATTTGACAAAATACAACACCATATCATGTTCAAAACACTAGAAAAACTAGGGATACTAGGAACATACCTCAACATCATAAAAACTATCTATACTAAACCTAAGGACAATATCATTGTAAATGGTGAAAAATCTACGCATTTCCTCTAAAAACTGGAACAAGACAAGGATACCCTCTTTCATCACTTTTATTCATCAATGTTCTTGAAACTCTAGCCAGAGCAATTAGAAGAAAGAAATTAAAGGCATACAAATGGGTAACGAAGAACACAAACTATCACTATTTGCTGATGACATGATTCTATACTTAGAAGGTCCAAAAAATTCCATGAGAAAACTGGATATAAAATCAGCACCCACAAATCAAACATATTCCGATACACCCACGATGAATCCACTTGCAAGAGAAATTAGGAAAACTACCCCATTCACAATAGCCTCAAAAAAGAAAGTACTTGGGAATCAATCTAAATAAAGAGGTAAAAGACCTCTACAATGAAAACCACAGAACACTAAAGAAAGAAATTAAAGAAGACATTAGTTGAAAAGATCTCCCATGCTCCTGGATAGGCAGAATTAATATTGTCAAAATGGCCATACTATCAAAAGTGTTATACAGATTTAATGCAACTCCTATTAAAAATTCAACAATGTTCTTCAAAGAAATAGAAAAAGCAATCATGAAATTCATTTGGAAAAATAAAAGACCCAGAATAGCTAAAGCAGTCCTTAGCAAGAAAAGTGAAGCAGGAGGCATCACAATACCAGAACTTAAACTATACTACAGAGCTATAGTAACAAAGCTGCATGATATTGGTACAAAACAGACATGTAGACCAATATTAAGAAATAGAAGACACAGGGGGAAACCTACACAAATACCGTTATCTCATACTAGACACAGTTGCCAAAAACATTAACTGGAGAAAAGAGCCTATTCAACAAACAGTGCTGGGGAAAAAAAGTACTCTAAGATTTCATCTCATTCCTGTCAGAATGGCAATCATCAACAATACAGTCAACAGTAAGTGTTGGCAAGACTGTTGGGTAAAAGTTACACTTACATGTTGCTTGTAGGACTCATATGTTGTTGGTGCAACCACTCTGGAAAGCAGTATGGAGATTCCTCAGAAAACTGGGAATGGAACCACTAGTTGACCCAGCTATCCCACTCCTTGGTTTAAAATCAGCATACTACAGGAACACAGACACATCAATGTTAATAGCAGCTCAATTCCCAATAGCTAAACTATGGAACACACTTAGGTGCCCTTCAATATACAAATGGATAAAGAAAATGTGATATATATATATTTGATGAAATATTACTCAACTTTAAAGAAGAATGAAAACATAGCATTTGCTGATAAACACATGGAGCTGGAGAATATGATGCTAAGTGAAATAAACCAATCTCGGAAAACCAAAGGCTGAATGTTTTCTCTAATATACAGATGCTAATTCACAAAACGTGGAGGGGGGGAAGAGCGCTAGAGAAGTATAACGATAGATTAGGTAGAGGGAAATGAGAGGAGGGTAGGAGAGGGGATGTCGGGATAAGAAAGATAGACTGAAACAGACATTATTTCTTTATTTATATGCGTGACTGCATGACCAATATGATTCTGCAACATGTACACTCGGAAAAATGAGAAATTATATCCCATCTATGTATGATATATCGAAGTGCATAAATGTATTCTACTGTCATGTATAACTAAGACAAATTTTAAAAAATTAAAAATGTTATTAAAGTGATGATGTTTTTAGCATATGGCATTAAATGAAGAACATTAGTAGCTGGGGTTATGATACATGAGTAGAGCAATGTAGCATGTAACAAGTCCTGGATATAATCCTTAGCATCAGAAATAAAATAACATGGGAAAGTGAATGGGACTGTTTTTATTTTTTAAAAATATGGACACTGGAAAATTTTTAATTACATATTCATCTAGCATTGTTTTTATATAGGAAAACACCATTCTTGAGCAAAGAATTAAAGTATGATTTATTAACACTTGCAAGATAAGGCAAGGACCATCAAGTTCTCACAAAGACTCCTTGCAAACAAAGCATGTCAGACTGGTGTTTCCTTTTCCATGGTAACACAGCTAACAGATCAAGTGAATGGGAGACCTGTTTCACCTGAATTTCAGGAAGGAAACTGAATGTTTTTCAGTGATGATATAATAGACAAAGTATAGGCTAGTTGGAAACTCATAGCATTGAATAATGATTTGATTTCAAAACCATAACTGTGAACACAAGAAGATCTGAATTTTTCAGCAGTCCACATTTTCAATCATGGTTTTACTCAGAATGTAGACCCAAGTTTTTCCACTTGTTAAAGATAGAAGTGAGAAATAAAATTTTAGAAAAAGAATCCTGGTCTCCAACAACATGTGAACAATGAGTTGCAATTATTCATAAAAACATAACATCATCAACAATAATTAGTGAAATTAAAGGTCAAGAACTGGTTATAGTTGTTTATTCTCAAATACATAACAAGAGAAGGTATGGATTTAAGAGCAGTTTGCATGTGAAAATCAGTTTGGTTATTTACAAATAAGCAAATGAGCATAATTGAAACATTATTAGTAGAGGTAACAGGATTATAGGAGAAAATATTTTAGAAACTGTATTTTGAGAATCAATGTGATCTTTGTTTTAAGAATGGTAGAACAAGCATGGGTTTCCTTGGGGTTTTGCTATAAGACTTCCTCTTATGGAAGAATTGAAGGAATTGGATATTCCGGTCTGAAATGAGGCTGATCAGAGAGGACATGACAGCTAGTCCAAATTTAAAATATCATGAGGACTGAGGATGTAGCTCAGTGGTTAAGTGCTTGCCTAGCATGCATGAGGACTGGGTTTAATGTCCAGCCATACACACACAGAGAATAAAAGAAAGAAAAAGAGATCATGGTAAAAAAAATAATTTTTACTTGATTTGCTGACTAAAAACTAAAGATTTTAGGAGAAGTGAGTAAAAACTCATGGCCAGGGCTGGGGATGTGGCTCAAGCGGTTACGCGCTTGCCTGGCATGCGCGGGACGCTGGGTTCGATCCTCAGCACCACATAAATAAAATAAAATAAAGATGTTGTGTCCACCAAAAACTGAAAAATAAATATTAAAAAATTCTCTCTCTCTCTCTCTCTCTCTCTCTCTCTCTCTCTCTCTCTCTCTTCTTTCTCTCTCTCTATCTTTAAAAAAACTCATGGCCAACAATATTCTGTTCCATGGCTATGGTTTTATTTTCAGCATTATGACCAGAATCTGAATAATTGTGCTTCAGTTCCCCCTCAATCATGTGTGAGAAGACTAACTTTGGGGGCAAATCATTTAACTTCTGTATGAATTAGTTTTGTCTCATCAAATGTGGTTATTGGTATTTCCTCATGCCTAATTCTTTGGAGAGTAAAAGAAAAACAAAAAGAACATGCATATACTTGTGAAATATAAAGCAAGTATGTGTTAACCTAACTCTTTAATCCTTGTCAGGTTAATCTTTGTTGGGGGTTTCTAGCAGCAATACAATAGTTAATTGGACTTAAAACTTAAGACCTTTCAAGAAGCCATATTCTATTACCCAGGTGCACATGGCCTGCCATTATGCCTTGCAAGTGAAAGCATTAGAGAGAGGCCAGTTAATTCCATCTAGCAGCAGTTTGAGGCTGGCCAGTGAGGAGGGAATGATGATCCTTTCATGCTATGGGAGCAGCTTCCTGCCCTAACCCAGAGTCTTCAGATAAGTCTCTATCTATTGTGCAGCATGTTGACTCCTCTGGCGGGGTAACTGTCCTGGCTGAGCAATTGGCTACATGACTATGGAAAGAACAGGAAGATGAAGGGGGAGCTTCAGGAAAGGAAGCCATGGCCTGGATTCATATCCGTGCAGGTAGGAGCACAATTTGAGGATCCTTTCCTTCCTTCCTTGGAAGACATCCATATTCCCAGGTGCTATGGCTCCAGTCCTCACAGGGTGACCACAAGAGGCCCCACAGTCACTTCCCCCGCCATTCTGGACCAGAATGTTTCTGGTCTCCCCATATCCATTTCCATGGTAGAATGAGGGTGAAATCTTTAAAAGGGGTCACTAGGCAGAGCTGGATGGAGAGTGAATTGTAAAAGGGATGCAGAGTGGCACTTACTCTCTCCTCTCTTGCAGGGGGAGGGAGGGGAAGCTGGGTGGGTTTCCACAACCAGTTGTCACCTGTGTAAAGCTCTTTCTATGTTTGATTTTCTTTTTGTCACTTGGGTACACTCTGTTTCAAATAAAGGGTTTGCCAGGTGTGATTGTCAGGCCAGATTCATGTTTGCCAGAAATCAGATCTTTCAGCTGCCAGCCCCTGTGCCATGGCTGAAAGTGGTTCCTTCCTCTGTCTTCTGTATGCTGCTGGTATAGGTGCTGGTTCTTCCCCATGCAAGGATATTGTGCAGCACAACTTTCAGTTTAGTTGAGAAGTGTCTTTGATCTCAAAAATTTCTGTACTCAGACATGCCTCAGTCCTCCTAAAAATATAGGTTTCTTTAATTCCCTTATCCCTTCACTGTGTTTGTGGAAGGACATTCTTCTTTATGCCCCTGGTCATGGCCAGGGCTGTAGCACTGGGAATTTCTTCCTTATTTTATTATATCCAACTCCTGGATTCTCTAATCTGTTTTGAGTATTCATTATTAAATTCCAGTAAAGTCCTCCCTATTTTTGTTTATTCACCCACCTTGCAGAGAAGATGCCCATTTGCTCTTCTTGATTTCAGAGCACAGAGCAGCCAAGGAAGTGGCCTCTCTATTCTTCCATCTTGAAACCCACTTGATTCTTCTTGAATGCCTGAGAACTCTTGGTAATTCACTCTTCCAAAGCAAATGATTCTAACAGGGAGTTTCCAGAAGCCTTTGGTTTCAGACTGGGGTAGTATTATTGATCTCTCTTGTTCTGGGGCTTTAACATTTTGGACTGTACAGCTACTGGTTCCTACAGCTAGGAAACAGCTGATAGCAATTATATAATATCCAGCTTCTGGTTATTTAAGCCAATCTAATAAAGCCCCTTTTATAATCATACCTTCTGTTGTTTCTGTTTCTTCTAGAGAACCGTGACTAATGCCGGGAGGGAGGGGAGATAGGAATAGAAAAGACAGTGGAATGAATTTGACATGAATTTCCTAGATACATGTATAAATACAGGTAAGGAAAAGCCTTGGTCTTTCAATTAACCTCTTCCTTAGATTCCTCCAGGGAAAGAGCATTAAGTGTTCAATAATCACTAGATGTGTTTCTTGCCCTTTGGAAACTCCTTTTGCCCACAGCAAATGTAAAGTATTTTAGCCTTTATCTCTAATGATCAGGAAAGGCTTGAACACTGTGGCACTTTCTCATTCTCTGGGGTTCAACAATGGGCTTGTCTCTTCCAAGATGCTCAATGCAATCAATAGTGCTTCTATACCTGGGAGTAAACATAGTACAGAGAAATCAGGGTTTCTCCCTTTAAGAAGGAAGTAACACAAAGGAGATTTGGGGGTCATTCTTTGGTAAGGAGCAACCAAATCCAACCTGCCCAAATCTTTTTCAATCTCAATATGTAAACACTAACATTTCGAGGACCATAGGAGATAAAGGAACCCAGAATGAGGGAACTCTGAAAGATGCATTTGTAAAGGGAGACTAATCTGAATGACTTGAGAGTCCTATTCAGGCCTCAAAGGGTGGTGGCCAACACCTTTAAGGTACACAGGTTATCAAAGGATGCCTTGTTCTGGTTCAGACAGTGGAGAGGTACTTAGGGACACCTTCTCCCCCCTTCACTTTCAGATAGATAACACACCATCTGACACATGTACTTATGCCTTGAAATTCCTTTGACCTTCAAACCCTGGGAAAAGCTGCCTAATATTTTCTGTACCCAAGCTTGGCCCAAATACTACTTGGAGGAAAGGGAGAGATAACTCTTAAGGGAAATATAAACTATAACTCCGTTTTACAGATAGAATTGAATGAGCAATTGCCCAAAGCAATTTAAGACCAGACCAAAGAAAAGTGTCACATTTAAATTTTAGTTGCTCTGGGACTTAAAAAGCTATCTTATTCTTTTTTTTTTTTTTTTTTTTTTGAGGTGGGGGGACATCAATTTAAGACCTACAGACCTTGCCAACTCCTCTATAGGCAGGCTTTGTCTGTGTTTGCTAGAATTATTATCTATCCCTAAGTGACAGAAAGTTAGTGATCTCTACTAAACAGAGAGGTAATGCCAATAGAGACATATTTATAAAAATCAGATGGCATTAGATACATTAACTACATCTTATTGGGACATCTGTGGCATTATAAAAACTAAATGTTGTGCATATGTTTCTAACAACTCTGCTGATGTTTCTAAAGCCTTAACTGGCCTCCACTCACAAATCAGTGGCATATGGATCCCACCTAGAGCATTAATGAATTTCCATCTTCATGGCTTTCAGAGGCCAGCCAATAATACTGATTACTTTCATAATAATTGTTTACAAAAAATGCTTTGCTGTCTTATTTTTCCTTAGCATGATTGCTGCCCTGTGTACACATCATCCAGTCACTCACCAGCTATCATCATGGACTTCTGGACTATCCTGATGCTAAATACCCTTGACTCTCAATACCCCTTCTGAGGGAGAACAAGAACTTTGAGTTTTATTCCTTGAGATATAACCCCTTTTCAGCAGGAAGTATCCAGAATGAGTTGACATCTATGTACCCTAAAAGAATTTAGGGGCCAAAAGTCCTTGAGTGGGGAATAGATAGACAGATAGATGAGAATGGTAGGAACATGAAGTTAAGAAAAAGTTTTTGTAAAATGAACCTATTGTGCTGCCTTCCCGCAGGCTTTCTTTTGCTGAAACACATAATGACTATAGCCCCACCTGGCCAGAGGGGACTGTATATGTCACATTCCTCAACAAACTGAGGCAGGGGGTGAAGGTCTGTTAGTGTAGATATTGAGTGACGGGAGTTGAGACAGGTTGATGACTGGTTATCACTAATTATCAAACAGAAAAGACAATGGGTTGCTTACAGCTTACCTCTGGGAACACACTTCCAAGCTCAATGGGTTGCTAACAATTACCCCCTGTGCTCTTGTCCTTTCCTGACCTTAGGCAGAAACATGAACAGAAAGAGAAGGTGAGGACTTCTGGGGTCTATAAAAGACAAAGACGAACCCAGAATCATGAACAACCAGTTCTGGGTCTCCTTCTCTTTGGAGAAGCCTACTGGTATCTTTTTCTTAAAAAAAAAAAAATTCTTTCTGTGCTTGCCATAGCATTTCTCGGGTGTTTAATCTTCAACACCTGTGGAACAAGTACCTGTTTCTGATCTCCAAGACTGGTGTCACTATTGTTATTTCCCACATAGAAATAATCTCATCACACTTTATGTGCCTTCCTACCCCTTAGTATAGTGCTATATACTTTGTAAGAATTAGAGGTTATTTTTTGTATATTCCAATGAGTTAAAATTGTTTATTTTAGATAACAATTTAGAAAATTCTTGCCAATAGACTAACATAAAATATTGATAATATCAAAGAGCAATGATGATATGTATTTATTTCCAAAAAAACTCATGTTTCTAACACATAAAATATGAACAATATTTTATATTTGGAGGAATTTGAAGAACATTTTCAAATATCTGGAGGTGGTAGAGGTTATTCATAGTAGATGGACTCTTGGGTTTCCCAGTGGGGTGCTGTCCTCAATGTGTCTGATCCCGTGAATCCAGTCCTGATCTTTCTTCCAAATAATGAAGTGCTAGCAATAATCTCATGCCTTATGAAAAGCCCATCAGTGTTTCAGAATTGCTTCCTTACTAAATCTATACAAATCATAAATTTTTGCTAAAGAATAATACACTTTCACAAACTTCTATTTCCAAGAAGTTTACTTATGGCCATTTTGACATCTTTATTCCTTAGGCTGTAGATCAGAGGATTCAGCATAGGCACAATAATAGTGTAAACACAGAGGACACTTTCCCTTGGTCCATGGAGCCGACTGATGATGGTTTCAGATACATGAATGCTAGAGAACCAAAGAAGAGAAGAACAGCTGAGACGTGGGAGCTACATGTACTGAAGGCTTTGTCTCTGCCCTCAGTGGAGCGAATGTGCAGGATGCTGGCTATGATGAAGATGTAGAAGCTTAGGATGGACAGGGTTGGAACAAAGATATTAAATGCACTTAAGCACAGAACAACTACTTCATTTATAAAAGCACTGGAACAAGAGAGCTCCAATAGATAATGGTGTATTGTATCATCCTTACAGAAAAGCACTCTTAGCATGCAGGCTGTGTGAGCTGTGGCACCCATCATACCTATGCTATACACACCAACTACTAACCAAGAACAGACTTGATTAGACATGGTAACATTGTAAAGCAAGGGGTTACAGATGGCAACATAGCAGTCATATGCCATTGCAGCCAACATATAACACTCTGCAATTGCAAACAAACAAACAAAAAAATTAAAAAGTAGAGTTGAGTCATGAAATCAGTGTAGGAGATGGTATTTTTCTCCATCATGAAGTTCACCAGCATTTTGGGAGTGATCACAGTGGATTGACAGAGGTCAATGAAGGACCGACTGCTGAGCAGGTAGTACATTGGTGTGTACAGGTGAGAGCTGAGCCCAATCAGTGTGATCATGACTAGGTTCCCCACCACTGTGAGCACATAGATTCCTAGGAAGAAGAGGAGGAGGGGCAGCTGGAGCTCTAGTTTGTCTGTTAATCTAGCCAGTATAAACTCAGTCACTGTAAAATGATTTTCTTCTGCCATTGTCTTCTGAGAATCCTAAATAGGAAAAGAAGAAAATTTTTGAAATATTTATTGTCCAATTACACAGTGATGTGTACAAGGGACAATTCAAGTCTTTTTAGCAAGGTATTTCCGTTTTTTCCCAGCCCCTCAACTATATCAGCTGTCAATGATATTGGAATCACAAGAATATGTGACACATCAATAAATGTTATATAGAACTATCCCTATTTGTTAAGTGCTTTAAAATGTGTTATTAGTAGGACCCAGTCTGAATACATAGGGAACTGTTTTGGTAACTGAGTTTTCTGGGTATTTTCCGTGCCTTATGTATAATATTCTCAAGTCCTCTGCAGAGCATATTCTTACAATCTTTTTTATGTTAAAACAACAACAGCATTAAAAAACACACACATGCTGAGATCACACATAATGATGGAAAACAGAAAGATTTTCCTTCTAAAATAATGAACTAGGCAAGATGTCTACTCCCTGCACTTTTATTCAACACATATATAGGTCTGGCTAGGGCAATCAGGAAAGAAAATAAAAATATAATAAATGAATATTGGAAAACAAGGAGTAACACTATCTTACTTGTAAATGACATAATCTTACATATAGAAAATCCTATAAGTAATCTATAAGAATCTATAAAAATAACTACTGGGACTAAATCAAAGTGAAGCAAGGTGGTAGAATTCCAGACAAACCAAATAACTCAATTATATTTCTAAACCTTTGCAATGAGCAATCAAACATTTTTAAATAACATGAACAATAAAATAAATAAGAATAAACTAAAAATTGAAATGTAATATATTTCACTTAAAATTAAAAGATAATTTAAATACAAAAAAAATCTCCATAAATGAAAAGACATCCAATTTCATTAATCAAGTGACTCAATCAGTAAAAACATCAGTACTACCCAGATGGATCTACAAATTTAGTGTCGTCCTTCTCCAATTCCCAGCTCTGTCTTTTACAGGCCTGGACAGGCTGCTTTATTCAGCTTGTTCACTGTTATGACTAAAAGACCTGACAAGAACAATTTCAAAAGAGGAAATGTTTATGTGGGGGCTCAAAGTGTTAGAGCTCTCAGTCCATAGATAGCCAGCTCCATTCCTCAGGGCTTGAGGTGAGGCTGAGCATCAGGTGGAAGTATGTCGTGGAGGGAAGCAGCTCAAGTCATGAAGATCCAAAAGAAGAGAAAGTGCACTCAAAAAATTCAACATGTATACCCCAAAGGCACACCTCCAATGCCCACCTCCTCCAGCCAAACCCTACCTGCCTTCAGTCATCACTCAGGGGATTAACGCTCTAAAGGATTAAGGATCTCATGACCAACCATTTTACTTCCAAATGTTCTTGCATTGTGTTACAGATGATCTTTGAGGGGACATCTAAGATCAAAACCATAACTCAGGCCAATGATAAAATTTTTATGAAAATAAAAGGAATTCACAGTATTAAATTTTTTTTTGAAAGAGAAGAACATATTTGGAGGGCTCACATTTTGCTCTTTGAAACATCTTTACAAAGTTAGATGTTGTGATTTTGTCATAAGTATAAACACAAAGATCAATGGAATAGAATTGATAATCCAGAAATAAAACACATCTGTGATCAATTGAGTTGTTACAAGGATTTCATGGAAATTTAAAGGGGAAATATTCTTTTGATGGTGGTGCTGGAACAATAAACTCTAGAAGATGTAATTTGGGGCTGGGAATGTAGTAGATTCTTGGTAAAACACATTCCTAGCAGCACAGAGCCCTGGGTTTAATCATCAGTATTGCAAAATAAATAAATAAATACATACATAAATACATACATAAATAAATAATTGGAACTCTTTCTCACACTATCCCTAAGAAATGAAATACAAAATGCACTAGAACTGAAAGGAAGAACCAACTTTATAATAATAATTTAAAAAATAAATGCCAAATCCTTCTGACCTAAGATTTAATGATGGTTTCTCAGAGAAGATACCAAAACCAGAGACCACCATAGAAAAAATAATAGTAAGCTGGACACCATAAAAAAAGAAAGAAAAAAAAATCTTTTGAAGAACAATATCCACCTAAGTTATACTCTAGGTATATATAATATGGCAAAATACACTTAACTATTATGTATATGTAAAAAGAACAAATAAAAAAGAAATCAGAGAGACTTGAAATGAAAAAGAGAATTTTCAGTTATATCCTCAATAAAAATCACACTGTTGCTCTTCCTGAAAAAAATATCAATGCTCATAGTAATTCTGTAATACCACACATTATTGGAAAGTATTTTCAGTTAATATTAGTTTTTCTAGATACCAGTAATAGCAGAGAAATATTCATGGTCAGTATTCAAAAAGAACTCTAATAATTTAACAATAAAAAGGACAAGCAGCACAGTGGGAAATAGGTCAGAGGATTCCAATAAGCATTCTTCTATTTGAGACACAAAAATGAAAAAGCCCTGAAAATATGTTATTCATCATTTGTTAAGGATATTCAAATCATAATCATAGTGAGGAAACATTTCACATCCATCAGAAAGACAATAACTAACAGGACCTATTAATACAAAGGTTGACATGATTGTGACAACATTGGAACCCTCATCCATTGCTAAAGGAACTATACAATATACAAACTGTTATGCAAATAGTGTGTCAGTTCTTCAAATTATGAAGCATAGGCTTACTCATGACCTGTTCAGAGAATGAGCTTATCAAAACAGATGTAGGTTTCTAATATAATTATTAGTTTGTCCCTTTTCTCTGTCTCGAGTGGGTATTTTCATCCTTGATCATTTACCATGGATTCAGCAAGAAGGCCTTCAGTAGAAGTGACCCTTTCACCTTGAACTTCCAAGTCTCTAGTATATTAAGCCAGATAAATTACTGTTCATCAGACATTACCTAGTTGGTGGTATTCTGCTACAGAAACACACAAAATGGACAACAACATATATCCTTCCATATGTCGTACTCTTTATGATTTTCAAGCTGACAACTTTTTCAGTGTTCTTGGCCTCCCACAAGACTGTCCCACTGAATGTTAACCCCCATCACAGAAGCTCCATTATATCTTGCTCAGTCATTGCAATTCTGACAGCAGGTATGGTACACTGACCCAATCCATGGGACCAGTCCCCGCTAAAGTCTGACTCTGATATATGCTCCTCATTTTGACTGCTTCCTATTTTGCTTTGCTAACAGAACCTGGGTGCTTCAATGTCTTTATGCAGAATTTCCACTATCCTTCCCTGCAATAGTGTTAGTCTGCACTTATTTGATTCATCTTTGAGATCAATGAATCATAATCAAAAATACAGAAACAATTTAAGAGAAAAAAGGTATATTTTTTCTTAACAGTTTTATTGAGGCAGAATTGATATTCAAAACTTGTATATATTTATTGTATACAATTTATTTAGTTTAGATCTAGGCAAACACTAGTGATATTACCTCCATACTCAAGATAATTGACATATATCTACCACCTCCCATTTTTTGTCTCCCTTTGTTTTTTGTTTTTATTTCTGTTGCTGTGGTAAGAATACTTAATATGAGATCTCCTCTCAACTTGGAAGTAAAACACCATATTGTTAACCTTAGGAATCATACTGTATTTAACATTTTCAGGACTTCTTCATCTAACATAACTGATGATTTTTTCTATATTTTTAGAGTAAAAGAATAGGATACTCCTTGGTTATCCTGATTTTAGTAAAATATTAGATAAACTCTAGCAGGGGGTCTGATGGACATTAGTCAATTATGTGGTAAAGTAAATATAGAGAACTATACCTCATAGTAATTGAACTCAGCTGATATTGTTGCGGTTTTCTCCCCATAGGGCTTTATATTCAGTCTTGTTTTGAAAAAAGCATCCTATCATAATCTTGGATTTACCACATCAAAAATTATTTTGAAAATCATAGTTAATAATAATGAGGAATTATATTGGTGATAATTCATCAAGAAAATACTACCAGGCTGTAAGTGTGGATTCATATTAAAAGGAGTTTAGTAGTGATGAAATAAAAGTTTGCTGTCCTAGTTAAGGTAAAGACATGAATAAAGAATACTTGCTTTTTTGAATGTTAGAACCTAGAAGGGGACAAGGAGGCTGAATAAACACTGGTAAATACCATGATTGGGCAGTTCTACAGAATACTGTTATTATGGTTCTAGAACAGAGTGGAAGTCTGAAGATTTTTGTAGACTAAATTTTTCTATTACCAACAGGGATGTGGATAACACATGAAAAGATTTTGGCAGGCTCACAGTTTTAATTCATAATGTTCCTTTTGTTTCTCTTCTCTTCTATCACTTTATCCTGTGTAATCTTATTTAATAGTTAAGACTCTTTATTTAAGATCTTTATTAGTTCCCAATGACTCTGGAGGCTGAAGCAAGAGGATTGTGAGGTCAAAGCCAGCCTCAGCAACTTAGCAAAGCCATAAGCAACTCAGAGAGACCCTGTCTCCAAACTAAATATGAAAAAAGGGCTGGGAATGTGGTTGACTGTCCCTGGGTTCAATCTCCACTAATAACTGCCGCAGTCTGGCTGGGCACGATTCAGGAGCTACTTGTCAAAAGTAACGAACTTTATTTTTAGAACCACACACGCCAAACAAAACAGCTCCTCAGGAAAAACCCTCAGAGCCCAACTGCCACCACCGGCTTCCCACAAGCCTCTCTCACAAGCACAAGTCTCTCCACCTCCCACAATCCTCCTGCTCTTGAGGCCGATTGGCTGGGTCATGTGGGCAGAGCCAAAAAGTCCCCCAATGAGCAGCTCCGTGGTCTGAAAGGGCAGGGAAACAGCCCAATGAGCATCACCACAGAGGAGCCAATCAGCTAGATGTTGCTGGGGCCGCTGTGAGCCAATCATCAGCTGGCAGTCTGAAAGGGCGGGGAAACAGCTCAATGAGCATCTCCAATGAGCATCACCACAGAGGAGCCAATCAGCTAGATGTTGCTGGGGCTGCTGTGAGCCAATCATCAGCCTGCAGCTGGAAGTTTGCTGGCAGCTGGAAGTTTGCTGGCAGCTGGAAGTTTGCTGGGGCACCTTCGGCTGTGGCTGTCAACAAATAACAACAACAACAAACATAAACAAATCAAAAGACGTTTAATAGTGACATTCCACTTGAGAAGACCAAATTTCGTGAGTCCATGAGTATGTTACCTTTGCCTCTATGTTTTATCATGTACTAAATCTGGCTTCATTGAGTTATTTATGAAATTTTCTTCTAAGCTCTACTGTAAATCCAATGTAGTGCTGGCACAGTGCCTTACATATAGCAAGTCTCAATGTAAAAAATAATTAATAAAATTACAGCAAGAAATCTAAAGTTTATGCAGAGTCAAAATGAATGAACAAAACCCTTAGGATGCATGAGCTGAAATGAGTAAACAAAGAAGCATTTGCAATGATTTCATTCTGCAGGGGACAGGAAAATGATAAGGGAATTTGTGTTCACTCAGGGAGATAGTTCTTAATATGAGGACTGAGAGAGACAGATAAACAGCAAATGCAAATCTATAAACAGAGATAAACTGTAACAGAAGAGTTAAAAAATTAAAAATCAAAATCTGGGGTGTAGACATATCCCTCCTTCTTCCCAGAGAGTTCCGTGTTGCCTAGTTTTTCTTCTCAATTGCTCTGGAGGGAAAATAGTGCTGATGGTGTGAGGAGGGGACAGACCAAAAGTTTCTTTAGTCACTAATCCTGATCTCTGCTAAAGCTCATGTTCAAAGACACTTGCCTCTCTGCAAAAGTTGGCTGATGCAATGATCTCTTAAGCTGGGTATAGATAATGAGATACTAATTAGAAACAAACAATGATAATGACCTCCCACTAGAACACCATCCCTTAAGTGTGGACTCAGGGGAAAATCTACAATTATTATATTCCTTTTTCTAAACTGGTTCTCAAGTGTTTAATATCATCAATATTCTTATTTGATTATGGATGAAAAAGAAGAATGTGATAAATATTGTTGGAGTTCTGAATTTCATGCCATGATATTTACAAATTAAAAATTTCTGGAAATATTGGAAACATGCACTGAAGGAATTGTTGAAAGAGATTTTATTTTATTTTTTTTTTTTGCAAAGGAAAGGAATATTATGTAAGCAGGGAAAAATATTTTTTTAAGACTTGAAATTGTTTTATTTGACCTGTACTCTCTGTATATAATCTGACACATTCATAAGATTGTTATTTCTTATAATATTTTAACTTGAACATGAAGGAAAGGTAAAATTTTTTATTAGTTTTTATGCTCAACTCTATTTGATATTGACTATGACCAGTGAAGAATACCTAACAAGACTGAAAAATAGAGATGAGGACTTTTCTCATATAAAGTAAAAGAGAAAATTGAGCAAATGCATTTCACTATTTTTTAAATCAATAAAATAAATAAATACATTGCAATAGTCACACAGTGGAAAACACTACAGAGATAAATTGAAAAGTAAATAAACCAGAATTTAATGAGTTAGCATGAGATATTTTCTTTAAAAGTTTAATAATAAAATTTTGGAAAAGAGCATATACTACAATATCTAATTTAAATAAGGTGTTTTATTTTGTTTGGTTTGGTTTTGTTTGGTACTGGAACTTGAATCCACAGATGCTTTATGGTTGATTTACATCCCAGTATTTTTTATTTTTTTTAAATTTTGAGACAGGGTCTTGCTATGTTCCCTAGAGCCTTGCTAAATTTCTGAGGTTGGCCTCAAACTTTTCATCCTCCTGACTACCTTCTGAGTATCTGGTATTATAGGAATGAACCTGGCTAAAATACATTTTTAAAATATGCAAAAAAAATAACTCAGAATGTGTTGTGTGGGCATCTACAGAGTGAATATAAATTATAAACATCTCAGGAAATGGTGACCAGCAAAGCCAGCTCAGTGCCTAACTCCAGAGATAGGAGGTGAACATGGTTGGAGAACAGCACACAGGGTCTTCATCCAATTGAATATATCATGTTGCTTAAAATGAATAGTTACTATACTGTCATTCATTGTAACAATCTCTCTGCCTTTGGTGTATCTGAATTATTTTACAATAAAATATTTAAAATAAAAAAAGAAAACATATAGTACAGATATTATTCTCATCTAAAAATAACTGGGAATTAAATTGTATTTAATGGTTTTTCCAAATATCCACTAAATATTATATAATTTTGAGACAGTAATTACAGTAAGTTTTCACAATTAAATTTACCTGAAATGTTGTGAATTTTTGTTAGATATAGACCTTTATTCTGGTGTTACAAAGTATTTGGGGAATTGCTCAAGTCTGCTATTTAAGTTTTAAAGGGCAAAAACTTAATAACATAATTTATAGCCACATGAAAAATGTTGCTTATCAATAAAAATCAAACCTTAGAACTAAAAATAGCTTGAAAAGCAATACACAATTTTTGTTCTCAAGAATTTAATTATTTTTATAAGTGTAATCCACATCAATAATTAACAATAAACAATACTAGCAGACACATCATTACAGTAATTGTGATGAACCAGAGGTGTACCCAATTGTGACCTGGACTGGTGACAAATGCATAAGAAGTAAGCTGTTGGTTTCAGGAAGCCATTTCGGGTGGGGAAGCTGTGAGAATGAAGACAAGACCACAGGAATGGACACAGAATTCTAGAGATAGTATGTAGACTATTCCACCCAGCATGGCATGTACCTTTCTTGTGGATTTTAATAGATGTTAAAATATTTTATGATTTGTGTATGATTTACATGTTTCATTTTGTCCATATTTTAATCTGTACATTGTAATTCTGCATAACAGTTGGTTCATTGTTACATAGTCATGCATACATGCAATACAACAATATAATTTGGTCAATATGATTTCCCAGAATTCCCCTTTCCTTATCCCCCCCCCCCCCCCATTCTATTCTTCTTCTTTTCTGGTCTCTGTTCTATTTTCATGAAATCCATCAGCAACATTTATTTTTTCTCTCTAGTTTTCACATATAAGAGAAAACATATGATCCTTGATTTTCTGAATTTGACTTGTATTGTTTAACAGAATGCTCTGAAGTTGCATCCATTTTTCTGCAAATGACATAAATTCATTCTTCCTTATGACAATAAAACTCCAGTGTGCATATATATACCACATCCTCTTTATCCATGCATCCATTAATAAACACTTAGGCTGATTCCATAATTTGGCCAATGCAATTTGTGCTGCTATAAACATAGGTATGTGTGTATCACTACTATAGTGGCTGCTTTAAAGTCTTCAGAATAAATACTGAGGACTGGTATAGCTGGGTCATATGGTGCTTCCATTCCTAATGCTTTGTTAATATGGTCATTTTAATAATATTAATTCTGCCTACCCATAAGCAAGGTAGATCTTTCCATCTTCTAAGGTCTTCTATTTCTCTCTTTAGGGTTCTATAGTTTTCATTGTATAGACCTTTCACCTCTTTTGTTAAGTTGATTCCCAAGTATTTTATTTTATTTTTTTGAGGATATTGTGAATGGGATAGTTTTCCTCATTTCCTTTTCAGAGGATTTGTCACTGATATACAGGAATGCCTTTGAGTTATGGGTATTGATTTTATATCCTGCCACTTTGCTGAATTTATTTACTAATTCTAGAAGTTTCTCAGTAGAGTTTTTTGGGTCTTCTAGGTATAGAATCATATCATCAGCAAATAGTGCTAGTGTAAGTTCTTTTTTTTTCCTATAGTTATTCCTTTAATTTCTTTCATCTGTATAATTTCTCTGACCAGTTTTAAAGAACTATGTTGAATAGAAGTGGTGAGAGAGGGCATCCCTGTCTTGTTCCAGATTTTACAGGGAATGCCTTCAGTTTTTCTCTGTTTAGAATGTTGCTGGACTGAGGCTGAGCATAGATAACTTTTACAATGTTGAGGTAAGTTCCTGTCATCCCTAGTTTTTCTAGTGTTTTGAACATAAAGGGATGATGTATTTTGTCAAATGCTTTTTCTGCATCTATCAAGATGATCATGTGGTTCTTATCTTTAAGTCTATTGTTGTGATGAATTACATTTATTGATTTCCATATGTTGAACCAACCTTGCATCCCGGGGATAAATCCCACTTGATCATGGTGCACGGTCTTTTTGATATGTTTTTGTATCCGATTTGCCAGGATTTTATTGAGGATTTTTGCATCTATATTCATTAGAGATATTGGTCTGAAGTTTTCTTTCTTTGAAGCGTCTTTGACTGGTTTTGGAATCAGGGTGATATTGGCCTCATAGAATGAATTTGGAAGTACTCCCTCTTTTTCTTTTTTTCTGAAATAGATTGAAGAATATTGGTATTAGTTTTTCTTTAAAGGTCTTATAAAACTTGGCTGTATATCCGTCTGGTCCTGGGCTTTTCTTGGTTGGTAATCTTTTGATGGTTTCTTCTATCTGATAAGAAAAGACATACACAGACTGAAGGTGAAAGGTTGGGAAAAATCATACCACTCACATGGACCTCAGAAGCAAGCAGGGGTGTCCATACTCATATCAAATAAAATAGACTTCAAGCCAAAGTTAATCAAAAGGGATAAAGAAGGACACTACAAACTGCTAAATGGAACCATTCACCAACAAGACATAACAATCATGAATATATATGCCCCAAAGAATGGTGCAGTTATGTTCATCAATCAAACTCTTTTCAAGTTCAAGAGACAAATAGACCACAACACAATAATCTTGGGTGATTTTAACACACCTCTTTCACCACTGGACAGATCTTCCAAATAAAAGTTGAATAAAAAAACAATAAAACAATTAGTAACTTAGACTTAATTGACATATATAGAATATATCAACCAACATCATGTGGATATACTTTTTTTTCTCAGCAGCACATGGATCCTTCTCTATTTTTAAAATGTCAAAAACTTGTATACAGAAAAGCATAAAGAACCTATGAATAAGAAAAAAATATAATTGGAAATATTTTTATTCTTGAGCCTGGTTTTAGAGCACAAATTCAGTATAGCAATTCAATTGATTTCACACATTTGCAATTCACAAAATCAACTCTATTTATAATAACAAAAAATAATAAAATGCTAAGGAATTAACTAAATAAAAACAATGAAAGTCATTATACATTCATTGAAAAAAACTTCAATAGAGTTGTTATAAGGATTTCATGAAGATGCAACAGGAAAAGAATGAATTTTTCTGAACAATTATGGAAAAGATAACTACATGCACAGAATTAATTTAAAACTGTTTCTCATAGCACCCACAAAAAAATTAACTCAAAATGAGTCATAGGACTAAATGTAAGGCATAATAGCAATATTGGAAAAAATATTCTAAATAATTGTGGCTTTGGATTTGATAGTAATTTCTTAGATAAGTACCCAAACCAGAGACTACCATAGGAAAAAATAAAGTGAATATCATGATAAAGTTTACAGATAGGCCTTTAAAGAACAACATGAAGAAAGGGATTTTATGACAGTGTATAAAATTGGGAATATACTTTCAATGTATATTTAATTTCCTGAATACTAATATCAAGGAAGAGTTTGTGGTCAGGATCCATAATGAATACTTAACAATTTAACAATGAAAAAGTCAAGAACCTATTTTTAAAAGTCAGAGAATTTTAATAGACATTAAATCTAAGAAAGATACATGAATGAGTAATAAATTCCTAAAATATGTTCATTATCATTAATTGTTAAGAAAATTCAAATGAAATCACTGTGATAAAACATTTCACATTGCATTAATGAGCTTTTCACTATTGTGACCAAAAGATCTGATAAGAAATATTTTGGAGGAGGTTAAGTTTATTTTGGGCACATGATTCCGGATGTCTCAGTCTACAGATGGCAGCTCCAATGCTCTGGGCCTGAGGTGAGGCAGAACATCAGAGCAGACAGGCATGATGGAGGGAAGTGACTCATGACATGTAATTCCATAAGGAGAGACGGGGGAGAGAGAGAGAGCAAGCCGCTTACTGGATCAAAATTTATACTCCAGTATCACGCTTCCATTGACCTACCTCCTCAAGTCACAACCTACCAGTCTACAGTTACCACCCAATTATCTCTATCAGGGTACTGATACACTTATTAGATTAAGGCTCTTATATCCCAAATGTTTAACCTCTAAACGTTTTGCATTGTCTCACATGTAAGGTTTTGCAGGTTACCTAATATCTAAATCTAAACAACACACATCCATCAGGAAAGCAATGATCAAAACTAGAGATTAAACACAGGTGTTGGCAAGAATGAGAAGAATTGTGAACCTTTATCCATTTTATCTATTACTGGTGGGACTGCAAAATGGAACAAACTGAGGAAAACAGTTGTGGCAGTTCTTCAAATTCTGAAATGTAGAGTTACCTCCTGACCCAGAAATTTCACTGCTGTGTAAAGTACTCTCAAGAAAAGAAAACATACATCCATAACAAAAAAGTTATATGTGAATGTCCAGAGCAGCTGTGCTTATGAGAACCAACGAGTGAAAGCCACTCAAATGCTCATTCAGGAATGAATAGATAAATAAAATGTAGCATATTCTTATAATGGAACATTATTCTTCAATAAAAAGGCACTGAGATATGGCACATCATGAATGCACCTGAAACTCTTCAAGTGAAACAATGCGTATAGAAATGAGCATACATTGTATGATTCCATTGATGCAGAGTATCACAACGGGAGAATTCACAGGGACAGAAAGTAGCTTAGTGTCTTTCAGGGACTGTGGGCACTGAGGGGCTGAATGGGACTGCTGATGGGCATAGGTTTTTGTTTGGGATGTGATGAAGTTGTTCTTTAATTTAAAAACAATGATATTTGGGTAACTAAGTTTCTGCCACACTTAATTGTAAATTCATTACAGTGCTGGCACAGTGTCTTGCATATCACAAGTCTCAATAAATGATGAGCAATAAATTTACTGTAAGAAGCACAGACATGGGTTAATACAAATTCAAAATGAATGAACAAAGCCCTCACCCTGCCTGAGTTGAAGCAGTTAAACCAAAAAGGGTTTGCCATGGTTTCACACTGCACAGGACAGGAAGGTAATATGGGAATATGTGCTCACCAGATATGTAGTCTTACAATGAAAATAGGAAGAGACATAAACAACCATGTCATCTCCTGAGACAGAAATCACAACAGAAGATTCTAATAGTCAAGGTCTTGGATTCAGACATACCCCTCTTTCTTCCCAGAGTGTCCAGTGTTGTGTATTTTTCTTCTCAGTTGCTCTGGAGGAAAAGGATTTTGATGATATGAGGAAGTAACAGACCAAAGGTATCTTTTGCATCACTAATCCTGATCTCTGCTGAAGTTCCTGCCCAAAGCTACTTGCCACTTGGCAAAAGTTGGCTGATGTGATGATTTTATATGCTTCTTAGAGATAATCAGAGTCTGATTAGGAACAAACAAAGATAAAGACCTCTCACTGGAGTCTCATCTCACAAGTGCCTACTCTGAGGATAATAAAAAAATAGGATTTTCTTTTCTCACTTTGGTTCTCAAGCATTTAGTATTTTCAATGTTCTTATTTGACTCTGGATTTTAAAAAACTATATGAAAGGTATTGTTGGGATTCTAGAGAATTTTATGACAGTAATTTAAAATTAAAAATTTCAGGAATATTTTGAGACACTTAATTGTCTAAAGTTATTTCTTTTGAAAGAAAACTACAAAAGTATAATATATAACCAAAGTTTCTAAGACTTGTTTCTATTTTCATTCACCTGTACTAATTATATTCAATTAATGTCATAGATTCATTAAACAGTATTTCTTACACATGAAATAAAAACAGCTTTCATTTAATTCTCTGCTAAAATTCTGTATATTGATACATACCTGCAAGAAGTGCCTAACAAGACTAGAATGGAAAAATGTACTAATTTTTCCTCATTAAAAAAAAAGAAATTTTGAGGAATAATTAAAATGTATCATTGAAATTATTTTTATGTAAACTATTATGGAGTAAAATTTACTTAATAATTTACCCAATGTTCATAAATGTAACATAATTTTTTTTAAATTTTTTATTGTTGGTTGTTTAAAACATTACAAATATCTTGACATATCATATTCCACACTTTGATTCAAGTGGGTTATGAACTCCCACCTTCACCCCATACACAGATTGCAGAATCACATCAGTTACACATCCATTGATTTACATATTGCCATACTAATGTCTGTTGTGCTCTGCTGCCTTTCCCATCCTCCACCCTCCCCCATCCCCACCTCTCCCCTCCCCTCCCCTCCTCTCTCTCTACCCCCGCCACTGTATAACCCTGAGGGTCTCCTTCCATTTCCATGCAATTTCCCTTCTCTCTCCCTTTCCCTCCCACCTCTCATCCCTGTTAAATGTTAATCTTCTTCTCCTGCTCTTCGTCCCTACTCTGATCTTAGTTACTCTCCTTATATCAAAGAAGACATTTGGCATTTGTGTTTTTAGGGATTGGCTAGCTTCACTTAGCATAATCTGCTCTAATGCCATCCATTTCCCTGAAAATTCTATGATTTTGTCATTTTTTAATGCAGAGTAATACTCCATTGTGTATAAATGCCACATTTTTTTTATCCATTCGTCTACTGAAGGGCATCTAGGTTGGTTCCACAGTCTTGCTATTGTGAATTGTGCTGCTATGAACATCGATGTAGCAGTGTCCCTGTAGCATGCTCTTTTTAGGTCTTTAGGGAATAGACCGAGAAGGGGAATAGCTGGGTCAAATGGTGGCTCCATTCCCAGCTTTCCAAGAAATCTCCATACTGCTTTCCAAATTGGCTGCACCAATCTGCAGTCCCACCAGCAATGTACAAGTGTACCCTTTTCCCCACATCCTCGCCAGCACTTGTTGTTTGACTTCATAATGGCTGCCAATCTTACTGGAGTGAGATGGTATCTTAGGGTGGTTTTGATTTGCATTTCTCTGACAGCTAGAGATGGTGAGCATTTTTTCATGTACTTGTTGATTGACTGTATGTCCTCCTCTGAGAAGTGTCTGTTCAGGTCCTTGGCCCATTTGTTGATTGGGTTGTTTGTTCTCTTACTGTCTAATTTTTTGAGTTCTTTCTATACTCTGGATATTAGGGCTCTATCTGAAGTGTGAGGAGTAAGATTTGTTCCCAGGGTGTAGGCTCCCTATTTACCTCTCTTATTGTTTCTTTTGCTGAGAAAAAACTTTTTAGTTTGAGTAAGTCCCATTTGTTGATTCTAGTTATTAACGTTTGTGCTATGGGTGTCCTATTGAGGAATTTGGAGCCCTACCCCACCGACTGTAGATCGTAGCCAACTTTTTCTTCTATCAGACGGCGTGTCTCTGATTTGATATCAAGCTCCTTGATCCATTTTGAATTCACTTTTGTGCATGGCGAGAGAAAGGGATTCAGTTTCATTTTGTTGCATATGGATTTCCAGTTTTCCCAGCACCATTTGTTGAAGATGCTATCCTTCCTCCATTGCATGCTTTTAGCCCCTTTATCAAATATAAGATAGTTGTAGTTTTGTGGATTGGTTTCTGTGTCCTCTATTCTGTACCATTGGTACACCCGCCTGTTTTGGTACCAGTACCATGCTGCTTTTGTTACTATTGCTCTGTAGTATAGTTTGAAGTCTGGTATCGCTATACCGCCTGATTCACACTTCCTGCTTAGCATTGTTTTTGCTATTCTGGGTCTTTTATTTTTCCATATGAATTTCATGATTGCTTTCTCTATTTCTACAAGAAATGCCGTTGGGATTTTGATTGGCATTGCATTAAACCTATAGAGAACTTTTGGTAATATCGCCATTTTGATGATGTTAGTTCTGCCTATCCATGAACAGGGTATATTTTTCCATCTTCTAAGATCTTCTTCTATTTCTCTCTTTAGGGTTCTGTAGTTTTCATTGTATAAGTCTTTCACCTCTTTTGTTAGGTTGATTCCCAAGTATTTTATTTTTTTTGAAGATATTGTGAATGGAGTGGTTGTCCTCACTTCCATTTCAGAGGATTTGTTGCTGATATACAGGAATGCCTTTGATTTATGCGTGTTGATTTTATATCCTGCCACTTTGCTGAATTCATTTATTAGCTCTAATAGTTTCTTTGTAGAGCCTTTTGGGTCTGCTAGGTATAGAATCATATCATCTGCAAATAGTGATAATTTAAGTTCTTCTTTTCCTATTTTTATGCCTTTAATTTCTTTCGTCTGTCTAATTGCTCTGGCCAGTGTTTCGAGAACTATGTTGAACAGAAGTGGAGAGAGAGGGCATCCCTGTCTTGTTCCAGATTTTAGAGGGAATGCCTTCAGTTTTTCTCCATTCAGAATGATGCTAGCCTGAGGCTTAGCATAGATTGCTTTTACAATATTGAGGTATGTTCCTGTTATCCCTAGTTTTTCTAGAGTTTTGAACATAAAGGGATGCTGTACTTTGTCGAATGCTTTTTCCGCATCTATCGAGATGATCATATGGTTCTTATTTTTAAGTCTATTGATGTGGTGAATAACATTTATTGATTTCCGTATATTGAACCAGCCTTGCATCCCAGGGATGAATCGTACTTGATCATGGTGCACAATTTTTTTGATATGTTTTTGTATCCAATTCTCCAGGATTTTATTGAGAATTTTTGCATCTAGGTTCATTAGAGATATTGGTCTGTAGTTTTCTTTCTTTGAAGTGTCTTTGTCTGGTTTAGGTATCAGGGTGATGTTGGCCTCATAGAATGAATTTGGAAGTTCTCCCTCTTTTTCTATTTCCTGAAGTAGCTTGAAAAGTATTGGTATTAGTTCTTCTTTAAAGGTTTTGTAAAATTCTGCTGTATACCCACCCGGTCCTGGGCTTTTCTTAGTTGGTAGTCTTTTTATGGTTTCTTCTATTTCCTCAATTGATATTGGTCTGTTTAGGTTTTCTATATCCTCCTGACTCAATCTGGGCAGATCATATGACTTAAGAAATTTATCTATGCCTTCACTATCTTCTAATTTATTGGAGTATAAGGATTCAAAATAGTTTTTGATTATCTTCTGTATTTCTGAAGTGTCTGTTGTGATATTGCCTTTTTCATCCCATATGCTAGTAATTTGAGTTCTCTCTCTTCTTTTCTTCGCTAGCATCGCTAAGGGTCTGTAGATTTTGTTTATTTTTTCAAAGAACCAAGTTTTAGTTTTGTCAATTTTTTCAATTGTTTCTTTTGTTTCGATTTCATTAATTTCAGCTCTGATTTTAATTATTTCTTGCCTTCTACTTCTTTTGCTCTTGTTTTGCTCTTCTTTTTCAAGGATTTTGAGATGAAGTATGAGATCATTTATTTGTTGGTTTTTTTCTTTTTTTAAGCAATGAACTCCAAGCAATGAATTTTCCTCTTAGAACTGCTTTCAATGTGTCCCATAGATTCAGATATGTTGTGTCTGTGTTTTCATTTATCTCTAAGAATTTTTTAATTTCCTCCTTGATGTCTTCTATAACCCATTGATCATTCAGTAACCTATTGTTCATTCTCCAAGTGATGTATGCTTTTTCCTTCCTTCTTTTATCGTTGATTTTCAGTTTCATTCCATTATGATCAGATAAGATGCATGGTATTATCTCTACTCCTTTATATTGTCTAAGAGTTGCCCTGTGACATAATATATGATCTATTTTTGAGAAGGATCCATGTGCTGCTGAGAAAAAAGTGTAACTGCTTGATGTTGGGTGGTATACTCTATATATGTCAATTAAGTCAAGGTTATTAATTGTTTTATTGAGTTCTATAGTTTCCTTATTCAACTTTTGTTTGGAAGATCTGTCCTGTGGTGAGAGAGGTGTGTTGAAGTCTCCCATGATTATGGTATGGTGGTCTATTAGACTCTTGAACTTGAGAAGAGTTTGTTTGACGAACATAGCTGCACCATTGTTTGGGGCATAAATATTTATGATTGTTATGTCTTGTTGGTGTATGGTTCCCTTAAGCAGTATGTAGTGTCCCTCTTTATCCCTTTTGATTAACTTTGGCTTGAAATCTATTTTATTTGATATGAGTATGGACACTCCTGCTTGTTTCCGAAGTCCATATGAGTGATATGATTTTTCCCAACCTTTCACCTTCAGCCTATGTATGTCTTTTCCTATCAAATGCGTCTCCTGTAGGCAGCATATAGTTGGGTCTTGTTTTGTGATCCATTCTACTAGCCTGTGTCTCTTAATTGGTGAGTTTAAGCCATTAACATTTAGGGTTATTATTGAGATATGGGTTGTTCTTCCAGCCATATTTGTTTATTTCTGTTACTAAACATGGTTTGTTTTCCTCTTTGATTATTTTCCCCCTCTTTACTGTCCTACCTCCCACTGTTGGTTTTCATTGTTATTTTCCATTTCCTCTTCCTGTAATGTTTTGGCGAGGATGTTTTGAAGAGATGGTTTTCTATCTGCGAATTCTTTAAACTTTTGTTTATCGTGGAAGGTTTTAATTTCATCTTCCATCCTGAAGCTTAGTTTCGCTGGATACACAATTCTTGGTTGGAACCCATTTTCTTTCAGTGTTTGAAATACGTTATTCCAGGATCTTCTAGCTTTCAGAGTCTGTGTTGAAAGATCAGCTGTTATCCTGATTGGCTTACCCCTAAATGTAATCTGCTTCCTTTCTCTTGTAGCTTTTAAAATTCTCTCCTTATTCTGTATGTTGGGCATCTTCATTATAATGTGTCTAGGTGTGGATCTCTTATGATTTTGCACATTCGGCATCCTGTAGGCTTCTAGGATTTGGGATTCTGTCTCATTCTTCAAGTCTGGGAAGTTTTCTCGTATTATTTCATTGAATAGACTGCTCATTCCTTTGGTTTGGAGCTCTGTACCTTCCTGTATCCCAATGACTCTTAAGTTTGGTCTCTTAATGTTATCCCATATTTCTTGGATGTTCTGCTCATGGTTTCTTAACAGTCTTGCTGAGCTGTCTATGTTCTTTTCCAGTTGAAATACTTTGTCTTCATTGTCTGATGTTCTATCTTCTAAGTGTTCTACTCTGCTGGTAGTATTCTCCATTGAGTTTTTAAGTTGGTTTATTGCTTCCTGCATTTCTAGGATTTCTATTTGTTTGTTTTTTATAACCTCTATCTCCCTGTATAGTTGATCCTTTGCTTCCTGGATTTGTTTGCGTAATTCATTGTCGAAGTGATCTTTCATTGTCTGATTTTGCTGTCTAATGTCTTCCTTGATACTCCAGATCATCTGAAGCATGTATATCCTGAATTCTTTACCTGACATTCCATCTGCTGCACCTGTTACCTCTTCTAAAGTTGCGTTGACCTGCATTGCTTGTGGTCCTTTCTTTCCTTGTCTTTTCATACTGCTTGCATATCTTTCCTGCAGGTACGGGCGGCGGCTCTGCTCTCTCCTTATTCCAATTGGGGTGTCGTGGCTACCACGCCGACAGGTCACTGGGCCTGTTCTGGGCGCTGGCTGCGGCTCTGTTCTGCCCCTACTCCAATTGGGGTGACGAGTGTACCACGCCGGCAGGCCACCGGGCCTGATCCGCCGGTCGGTTGCAGGTTTGCCTACCCTTCAAGCGCGGGCGGCGACTCTACTCTGCCCCTACTCCAAATAGGGTGATGTGTCTGTCGTACCGGCAGGCCACTGGGCCTGTCCCGCTGGTCGGTGGCAGATCTGCCCACCTTTCGGGCACGGGTGGCGGCTCTGCTCTGCCCCTACTCCAATTGGGGTGTCGTGACTACCCCGCCTGCAGGTCGCTGGGCCTGTTCCTGGCACGGGCGGCGACTCTGCTCTGCCCCTACTCCAATTAGGGTGGTGTGCGTACCACGCCGGCAGGCTCCTGGGCCTGATCCGCCGGTCTGTCGCAGGTCTGCCTACCTTGGAGGCGTGGGCGGCGGATCTTCCCTGCCCCTCCTACCATGCCTGCGGACCCCTGGGCCTGATCTGCAGGTTGGTCACAGGTCTGCTCACCCTGCGGGCACGGGTGGCGGTTCCGCTCCGCCCCCACTCCAATTGGGGTCACGTGGCCACCACACCGACCGACAGGGCCTGATCCGGGCGTGGGAGAAGGATCTGCTCTGCCCCTACTCCAGTTGGGGTGACATGTGTACAACAGTGGCAGGCCACTGGGCCTGACCCGCCAGGCTGTCACAGGTCTGTTTACCTTGCAAGCGCGGGCGGCGGCTCTGCCCTGCCCCTCCTACCACGCCCATGTACCACTGGGTCGCGGGTCTGCCCACCTTGCGGGTGCGGGTGGCGGCTCCGCTCCGCCCCCTCTCCAATTGGGGTCACGCGGTCACCACGCTGGCGAGCCGCTGGGCCTGCTCCGGGCGCTGGCAGCGGCCCGGCTCCTCCCCTCTGGCTCGAGGACAAATTGAGGAGACTCGGGTGTCTGTGCCTCACCCCCCCTACCAGGAGACCAACTGTTTCTGTCGCCGCTGGTATTGATGAAGTTCTCTCCTCCGCCGCTTTCTGATGACATCAGATCTCTGCCATGTTGGTATCCTATGCGAATGGCACCATTTCGTTCCCCTTGCCGGGCAACCAAAGCAACGGGTGAGTCCTGACCGGCCCTCAGCAGGACCCGGACCGAGAAGCAGTTTCCGTGGGCTCCTAGCCCTGGGCCAGGGCAGTTCCGGGAGCCTGAACTCGGCCGCTCCGTGCTCGGTGTAAGCTCTGATAGGAGTAGGCTCCAAGAAGCAGTCCCCGCGGGCTCAGTTCCGGGAGCCGGAATTCGGCCGCTTAGTGCTTGGTGTATGCTCTGATAGGAGCAGGGTCCAAGAAGCAGCCTCCGCAGGCTCCCCAGCCCTGGGCCAGGGCGGTTCCGGGAGCCGGAACTCAGCCGCCCCGCGCTCGGTGTTCGCTCCAATAAGATCAGGTTCTAAGAAGCCCCCAGGCACTGAACCCTAGCAATCTGTCTGCAAGCCGCAGGCGAATGGCAGCCTGAAATTACCTGTTCTATGGCTGAATGAGCTGCGGTCAGTCGAAAACAGGGATGGTGACGTCAGCTTTCCAACATGGTGGCTGCTGGCCTCCTCTGTGGTCTGACCGGTGTGGAGAACTGAGATGGACCGCTTCCTTCCCCCGTCTCAAACCCAGAATTCAGCCCTGAGTACGGTGCTTGCACGGCTGGCAGAAACTGCAGCGCTGTATCACTGCGTCGCTATCTCCTCGTTTCCCAGCACGTGCTGCAGACTCTAGCCGCCGGGGCGATTTGCTGAATAAGCAGTGTTACCCTCCGTGCGACAAACCTCTCGTGTTTGAGTCCCCGTAACCGATCCTCGTGCGATGGAAATCCTTCCTCCAGGTTCTGGAGCACCCCACTATTGCTGGAAATTCCTAACAAGATAGCCTTTAGCCATCCTGACTTGTCATACTCCCACACAGTGAAGCAGCACACGGGGGCAATGCACTCCCCTCGCCGCCATCTTCTGTAATCAATGTTACATAATTTTGAAACAACAAATTGGACTATTTTTACAATTAAATTTACTCTGAAATTCATCATATTTTTTCCAGATGTGGACCTTTAATTTAGTGTTTAAATGTATTTGGGGAATTGTTAAAGTCTATCATTTAATTTTTAAGGGCAAAAATTTAGTAAAATCATTTGTAGTCCCATAACATATGTTGTTCATCAATAATGATCAAACCTTAGGACTGGACATAGGATGTATATGTAACCAAAAGTTTTAATAATTGAAAATAACAAAACAGAGTATTTTTTCACAAGATAATATGATAAACTTGTGTTATATTCTCATATACAGTTTTTCTTTCATTTCTCTGGTGCAAATATATTAATTTCAAATTAATTTGAATATGTACATAAAGTTTTTCACCAGATTATACATTTTTATAAGTAGAACCAACAAGCAATCATTAATGGTAAGTCAAACCAGTGGAGACATCATTATTTAATATGTAGGATGAACCAGAGATATGTCCATTTATTGCCTGGGGTGGTAAGAAATGCCTGAGAATTAAATACTTGTGTTTATACTTGAAAGGTGTGAAAATATCCAAAGACAAAATGAAATGAGGAAGCTATGACAGGGTAGGAAAGCTGTGAGAATGAAGCCAAGTTCTTAGAAATAAGTAGAGTTTTTGAGGTATTATAGGGACTTTGTTGCTTGATATGGCTTGCACCTTATTAGTAGATATTAAAAGATGTTAAAATAGTGTATTTTTACATTCATATTTAATATTCTTTATAGATGAAATGTTAATACAAAATTTTAAATTCCAGAGAACCAAATTAAGTCATCTCTGGTTAATAGAAGCATTGAATAATGGTTCACTCCTGAAAGTCATTCTCTCTTTGTTCCTCAAAGACTAACACCCTGAGTCTTAGTTTGTCACGTTGCCAGATACCCACAGCATTTCTCAGCCCCTATTTCAGCTTCCAAGTCTGTCTGTGTGACTAAGTCCTTATCAAAGCAATATAGGTAGAGGGGAGGTCCATTTTTTCCAGTCACTGTTCTAAACTTAGGGGACATTCCCTTCCCTTTCCATATGATATGTGTCTGTTGGCCAGGTGGTGGAGCTGAAGGAAGTATCTGGATACAGTTGTATGAAAACAACATGTAGTGTAGTAGAGCAACAATTCAAAGGAAACAATATCTGTGATAAGCAACAGAACCACTCCTGATTCACCTTCTGGTTTAAGGCAACATTCTGTGTGTGGGGGGGGGCACACACATGCAAGCAATGTCTTATGCCCATTACATAAGACAAATGATTCTAAAAATAAATCATAACTGACTTGAAATGCTCATATTGGGTAAAGAAGCAGTGGCAAGTGCTCTGCCTGTGGGAATAGCATAACAGAGAGCAAGAGAGAGGCTCATGATGTTACTTGGAGGCATGAGGCTTGCCTTCCTCATGCAACATTTTTTGAAGGCTTTGAAGCTTAGAGGTGTAAGAGAGAACATAACCCTGACATTTCATCTAGAAGCGGCTCCTACATAAAACAGATATATCTGGTCTCCATGAATCTTTGAGACTCTTTTATGGAGAGAGTAGGAGAAAATATCTTTGTGCTACTACCACCATCAGGAGAAGGCAGGGATGCTGAGCAATTGATGGGTGCCATGAAGTCTACTGAGACTAACTAATGGGGACAATTACCTCTCAAGAGAACTAGTTTTCTGTCTGCTGTTTTCAAGAGCACCAGTAGGACCTTATTTGGGCATGAAAGAATAAAATAATTTGTTGGCAGCAATTCACCTTTTCAGCTCCCTTGAAGAATGCAATTGTACAAATTTAAATTTCCTGTGTGAACAAATACTCCGTATGAATGCAATAGTAAAAGAATAACACTTGTAAATGAGAAATTCTATATCATGGGTAGGAAATAAAGGCACAATTTCTTGTCCAGTAAGAAATGTTGCATAGATATATGTGAAAAACATACAATATTCACATACAATATTAAGTCTTGTTTATCACTGGCAACCTCTTCCATGACATTTCTGTTTCCTTCTGTGTCAGGAGTATGTTATTACCCACCATCTGACTCAGATACCTTGACATAGTTCTACACACTGGTAAGAATTATGGATCATATTTTTTATTCCAAATAGATTAATTTATTCATTTTAGAGTTCATACTTTCAGAAATATTTGTCAACACTCTTAGTTAAAATGGCCAGGTACACAAATTATTGACAATATCAAAGGATATGACCAAACCTATCTATTCTCTGAGTGAAACTAAATGAATATTGCCTGACAAGAGCCATGTTCCAGATGTATAAAGCATTATCAACCCTCTGGAGGGATTTGAAGAACTCTTAAGAATATTTAGAGATAATACAGATTATTTGGGGGTAGATAGACTCTGGGGCCTCCAGGAGGAACACTGTCCTTCATGAGTCTACTGGGATTCTAATCTAACCTTGGTACCATTCTTCCAAACAATCAAGAACTCTCACTAATCCTATTTCTTGTGAATATTCATTGCTTTCTCTGGATCATTTCATTACCAAACAGCAAGGAATTGTAAATTTTTTCTAAAGCAATTTTTTTTTTTTACAGGAAGTTTCTTTTTCCAAGGAACTTACTTATGGCCACTTTGACATCCTTATTCCTCAGGCTATAGATCACAGGGTTCAGCATGGGCACAACAGTTGTATAAAACACAGAGGACACTTTCCCTTGGTCCATAGAACTGACTGCCGATGGCTGGAGGTACGTGAATGCACCAGAACCGAAGAAAAGAGCAACAGCAGAGATGTGGGAGCTGCAGGTGCTGAAGGTTTTGGCTCTGCCTTCAGTGGAGCGAATGCGCAGGATGCTGGCTATGATGAAGATGTAAGAGCTAAGGATTATCAGGGTTGGAAAAAATATATTAAATGCACTGATGCACAGACCTACTATCTCATTTATTAAAGTACTGGAGCAGGAGAGCTCCAGTAGTGGATAAAGATCACAAGCATAATGATTTATCATAGCTTCACAGAAAAGCATGCTATAAATACAGGCTATATGAACTGTTGCACCAATCAAGCCCATGGTATATACCTCAAACACCATCCAGGAGCATACTTGATTAGACATGGTTACATTGTAAAGCAAGGGGTTACAGATGGCAACATAACGGTCATATGCCATTGCAGCCAACATGTGACACTCTGCAATTGCAAGAGCTGCAAAGAAATAGAGCTGAGTCATGCATTCAGCATAAGAGATGGTGTTTTTCTCTGTCACAAAGTTCACCAGCATTTTGGGCGTGATCACAGTGGATTGACAGAGGTCAATGAAGGAGAGACTGCTGAGGAGATAGTACATGGGAGTGTGAAGGTAAGAGCTGAGCACAATCAGTGTGATCATGCCCAGGTTCCCCACTACTGTGAGCACATAGATTCCTAGGAAGAGGAGGAAGAGGGGCAGCTGGAGCTCTGGTTTGTCTGTTAATCCAGCAAGGATGAACTCAGTCACTGTAGAATGATTTCCTTCTGCCATTTTCTTCTGGGAATTCTAAAAAGAAAATATATTTTTTGTAATATATATTATTAATCTGTTGCACAATGAATTTTGAAACAGAGGTCAAGTTTTTTCAGCCATGTCCCTCGTTTTTCTACCAGTACTTCATCTGTGTCATCAAAGACCTTGGGATACCAGTAATGTGTGAATTCTAAATGAGTATCAAATAGAACTATCCATATTTTGTTTTGTGCTTTATGATTTGTTATTAATAGTACCTAGTCCTTTATCTCTCACAAAACTGTTCTTATAACTAACAAAATAACTAATAAAGTAAAAATAATAAAGCACCTACACAAATGTCCTCAGGTAATACTGCTCTTAATTGCAAATGTATGAAAAACTATATCCTAAACATTATTAAACAAAACAAGATGTCTACTCTCTGCACTGTTTTTCTACATTATACTGAGTGGTGTTGCTAGGGCCATCAGCCTAGGACATGAAATTAAAAGATATCTGCATTGGAAAAAGAGAAGTAACACTACTTCTATTAATGATATAATCTTCATTATGGAAAGGCCTGTAAAAAGTTGTATTAGCAGTAATTAAAATTTAAGCATGATTGTAGAGAAGAAGTCCAACAGAATTTTATTCCTATAAACTTGCTGTGAACAATAAAAGTCATTTACAATACCATGGGAAATAATAAAATACTTAGGAATAGATTAAAAAGAGCAATTCAAGGCATTCATTTAAAATTAGAAGCATTATAAATGGAATTAAAGATAAATATATGAAAAGACATTTTATATTCATGAAATGAAGAAGAAACTTTCTCAAACTGTGAAATTTCTCAAAATTTTTCTGCAAAAATCAGTGCATTTCCTATCAAAATCAGAGCTCTGTTATTTTCAGATCTTGAAAAGTTTATCATAAAATTTCTATGATAATACAAGGAACTCAGGAAACTAAAGCAAATATGAAATAGAAAAATAAAGTTACATTTCCCTTTTCTTAAAAAAAATATATATATGGGTAAAAATTTATGCAAAAATTTAACATCTTTGGCAATAACAGAAATGCAAATCAAATCTACACTGAGGTCTTATCTCACACCAGTTAAAATGCCAATCATTAATAATGTAAAAAAATTAAATGCTGTAAATATGAGACTGTTAATTAGTACAAATATTATGGGGATTCATATGGAGGTTCAAAAGAGTAGCAGTGAAACCACCAAATGTCCCAGCTATACCACTTCTGGATATTTATCCAGAAGAGTTAAAGTCCACATATTACAGTGATATATGCAAACACATGTTCATAACAGTGCAAGTGACAATGCTACATAAATAAACCAACCTAGGTGTTTGTCAACAGATGATTTAGTAAAGAAAATTTAATAGAGCTTATGTATATTTAACAGAATTTTAAAGTTTTAGTCTGCATAAAGAAATAAATTGTGTCATTAGTAGAAAAATGGGTGTAACTGGAGAATATCATAGAAAGTGAGGTAAGTCAGATGCATGAAATGAATTTTTTCTCTAACGTGGAAACTAGAGGGATAAGAAGAAAGAAAAGGGAAGTAGTGAAAATAAAAGAACATAGAATAGAGTAGTTGAAGGTGATTGAGGGAGTGAGTGAGGAGAGGTGGGAAATGGGAGATACTAGGTATGAAACAGACTAAATTATGCAGTGTGTATATATTAATATTTATCTCAGTGAATTCCACTATTGTGTATAGTTATAATTCACCAATAAAAATTAATAAAAATAATAATAAAGTTTGAAGGCTCACATTTACCCATGATAATACTTAGAACAAAGTTACACTAAGACTGTGCTGTATTGTTGTAAGTATAGACATGCATATAAATTAAATAAAATTGAAAATTCAGAAATAAACTCAAATCTGTGATAAATTGGACTGTTGTGCTTCATAGGAATAAAAAAGGGAAAAATAAGTTTTTAAACATACGATTTAGGCACAATTTCATAGTTACATGTAAAAAATTAATTTGAAACTCACATAATCAAATTGGATCATAGAACTAAATGTTAGACACTATAGCAATTAGAAAAAAAGTCACAAGTCTAAGTCTTTGTGACCTTGGATTTGATTATTGTTTCCTAGATAACATACTGTTCTGGAGGCTAACATAGAAAAATTGGACATGAATTTTTTTTCCTTAAAGAACACGACCCAAAAAGTGAGAAGAAAAAACAAAGAATTGGAAAAGTCAATTTCATGTAACATACATAAAGTAAATTCTTACAACTTAACCATATGAATAGCCCTGGGATATCCGTACTTTTGTATACTATTTGATAAATCTCTTGTAATAGTCTTATGGACATGGCACATACGTGATCTTATGTGGTAAAGTTGAAAATAGAGGACAATACCTCATAGTTTTGTGAACTCAGAAAATATCTAAAGATTAACTGCAAATCAGAAATCTTGATTTATTACTCCATAGGACTATATTTAATCTTGTCTTTGATAAAAACTTTTATCAAAAACTTGAATGAAGCCACAAGAAAATTATTAAGAATTCATAATAATGAGCATGTATATGGTGAGAATACTTAAAGAAGGTATCTCTAGAAGGCTGTGGTTGTGGCTCAGTGGTAGAGTGCTTGTCTAGCATGCATGAGGCAATGGGTTCGATCTCCAGCACCACATACAAATAAAATAAAGATATTATGTTCATCTAAAACAAAACTAAAACTAAAGAATAAGTATTTAAAAATATATATCTCTAGGCTGTGATTGTGGACTGATATTAAAACAAATTTAATACTTCTCAGCAAAAATTTGCTGTGGGTGTTTGTGTATTGGGATGAATTATATAGAAACCTTTTTATCTTCAGAATACTAAAACCTAAAAGGGGACACTGAGGCCCACTAGACACTGTGGCAAATACTTTGTGTAGGAGCTATAGGATACAGTTATTATAGTTCTATAACAGAATGGGGGTCAGTGAAGGCTTCTGTAGATTAACAAAATGATAGCTTTTCTTCTATGTCCAGGTAAGTATCAAGATATGACTATTACCTGAAAGGGCCTTTGGTAGGTTTTCAGTCTTAACTAATAATTCCTTTTCTTTCTCTTTTTCTCTATCATATTATCCTGTGAAATCCCATATAATGGTTAAAGTTTACTTAGTACCTTTAATAGTGACATCACAGTTAATAAGAACAAATTTTGTGTGCCTATGGGCATGTTACTTTTGTCTCTATGTAGCATATACTAATTCCAGAATATCTTTTCTTCTACACTTAATTGTAACTTTATTTACAGGGCTGATACAGTGCCTTGCACTGAGCAAATCTCAATCAAGATGTGATTAATAATATCATTATTGCAAGAAGTTTACAGATAAGTTTATACAAAATCCAAATGAATGAGTAAAACTCTCACACTGCCTGGATTGAAATGAATAAACAAAGAAGAATTTGCCATGATTTTATACTGCAGGATACTGGAAAATGATAAGGGAATCTATGCTTACCAGAAGGTTTAACTCTTACAATGAGGACAGGGAGGAACATAAAACAACCGCTCACATTTCTATTAAGTCTGAGAAGCAGACTTCAGCCGAATATTTTAAAACTCAAGGTCTTGGATTAAGACTTATCCCTCTTTCTTCATGGAGAGTTCAGTATTTTTCTTTTTCTTCTTCTTAGTTACTCTAGAAGAAAAAAATGACTTTGATGGTAAGAAGATGTAATAGACCTAAGGTATTCTTTGAGTCACTGATCCTGATTTCTGATGAAGTTGATGCCCAAATTCTCTGCAAAAATTGGCTGATGCAATGATTTTTTGCATACTGGATATAGGTCATCAGAGTTTAAGAAGTAAGCAATTATAATGACCTCCCACTGGAATTTCATCACACAAGTCTACTCTGGGGAATATCAACAAATAGAATTTCCTTTTTCCAAATTGATTCTCAAGTGTTTAACATCATCACACTTGTGGAATTCATTATTCTTGTTTGATTATGAATTAACATGAAGGAGGTAATTGATATTGTTAGAGCTCAGTGAGTTTCATGACAAGACACAAAAATTAAAATTTTGTAAAAAATTTGAGATATGCATTAAAGGAAGAGATTTTATTATACTATGTAAAAATAAAGAAGCAGGAAACACCACTAAGGTCTATAAATTTGAAAGATTTAATATTTCTGATCACTAATATATACATTTAGATAATATGCATATTCATAAACCAGTGATTTTAGGGATAGTGTAACTTGGAGGATGAATAGAACAGTTGCACTAAGATATAACCTTAAAATATTTAGATATTGCTGATGTCTCAGGTGGACTTTCTGACTAAAAAGAATGATCAAAATTTTCCCAACTATAAATGAAAGAAAACTTTTGAAAACAGTGACAACTTGTGACATAGAAATTATTTTTACAATAAATTACTCATTTGGGTGCAAAATTACATTTAATATTTTTACCATTTATTATATAATATATGAATTTTGAGATTAAAAATAGCAATAGATTCTTTGGATTCATTTCTAGGCTCTTCTATGCCAGCAGGCACATGTTTCTCTGCTACACTGGCACTTGAAGATTCACAAGGAGAATGCTGAGCACCCTGGAAGCCAGGAAATGGAACTATTGACTTTCAGGGAAATGATTACGGACTTCATTCAAGAGAAATGGAAATGCCTGGGCCCTGGTAAGTGGAATTTATAGAGTGATATGATGTTATAGAAAGGCAGAAACCTGGACTTCCTGGATCTTGCTGACTCTCCATCATCCCTAGCCACATTTCTGGAGCAAAGGTAAGAGCCCTAAAATTTGAAGAGGCAAGAGAATGTAACCACATTCTTTCTTCCTCCACTGAAGATGGCAGAGTGGATCTAGGCAGCAACCCTTGCACACCTTGCCCCCACCTCCCAGCCCAGAAAGGAAGTAGTAAAAGAACAGCTGATCAGAGAGTTTCCACAGGAGCTCAGGCAAATATGGGCAAACTGACATCCTGCACCCATCATGGTGATGGCTAAAACACTGGTTTTAGCTATACTAGCCTTATCAGAGGCTTCTTAACTATAGATGGCCCACAGAGAACCTACAACCATAGGCCTTGCAGTTGTAAACAGTCAGCAAGTGCTTAGATAGCAACACAAAACAAAAACAAAGATTCAGTGAAGGGTAGTCAGCACCAGCAATTCACAACTATGTGTAACAGGAGCTCAGATAGCGGTAGGCCAATGAACTATACATCCCAGTCATAGTGACAGTACCCTGGCAATCTACATCAGTCAGGGAGAGGAGGCTTCTGAACCACAAACTAACCACAGAGAACCTGAAATCACAAGTCCTATTCTTCCAGACAGCCACTAGGTTTTATGCCACATTAAAAAAGTTCCTGTGTAGGGGACCAGGTGCACAGCATTCTTCAGCAGCCAGTGCAACAACCCTGAGCCTGCACCCAATTGAAACAATCACCAAATGCAGCAGAGCACCCTGTGAGCATGTAGCCTCAGGACCCTGCACTGACAAACAAGAAACAGGTGGTGAGAAATCCACAGCAACCAGGGAAATTAGCTCCTGTGCCCTAGCACATTTAGAAGAATTCTAGGCTGAACAGTGATCGGTATCTTCTAAGGGTTTCAATTGATGAAATTCAAAGAGAAAGAACCAATAAGAATTTTCTCTACCTTGTCAGGAATTATTATAAATAGCTCTCGTATTTATTTTGAATTGATAGTTGTTCCCTTTGTGTCTGATATTATACCTTCAATATATTTTAGTAGTTTAAAATCATTAACTGAAATAATTTTATCTTTGATTTCCTATCTCAGGTTTACACTTACTCCTCTTATCCACTCTATTCCCTCCTTCATTACCTGCTACTTTCTCAAATCTCCTCTGGTCATCTTCTTCTTTTTACCTTGGTTTGTATTATCTTTTTTTCAATGTTTTCTTTTCCTTTGCCCAGATTTTCTCTCTTATCACTTTCAGCCCCTATATAATGTAAGAGTAAATTTACTGTCTTTAGTAATTAATTTCTTAGTCCAGAACATTGTCACACATTTACTCCTGAATTAGGGAGGAACTGTGGACAACATTTTACACAAAGTTTACTTTTCCTAAGGTTGATTAGTACATGTCTTCAGTCTGGAAATGATTGTAGTAAATAGGGGTTAGTGTTTTCTCTCAAAGTTGTGCTGATAGTAGGTACAGCAGAGGACTCACATTCAGTGGGAGAATCAGTACCTGAAGATTTGCCAGCTCTTGGCTCATAAAAAATGAAAATCATTGTAGTGTCAATTGAATCAGTCACTGAAATTTTTTCGGATGCCTGGGGTAATTTGTTCCCTTGCTTTTTTTGTATCACTTGTATGTCAAGCAGAAACATAAAAGTCAGAGTGATAATCATCCCAGCAGATGAGTAAACATATAAGTGATGTGAAAAATCAAAGGAACAAATCACCCAAAAGGCCCAGAATACTTCAGCAACTGATTGGAGAAATCAGTGGAGGAAATGTTGGAAGAAGAATTTAGGAAGTTCATAGTTAAAATGTTCAATGAGCTAAAACACAATGTAAGGGATGAATGTAGAGAGAAAATAGAGATAGTAAAACATCATGTCTATAAAGATATATAGATTCTGGAAAAAAACCCAGAAATTCTGTAAATAAAAAATCAATAAATCAAATAAAAATTCTGTGAAATAAATCATCAATAGATTACATCACATAGAAGACAGATTCTTAGGCATTGAAGACACAGATATAATTATGAAAACAAAGTTGACAATGAAGAAAATGTATTAAGAGATCATGATCTTATCTGCCAATCAGGAAGACAGAGAAGACCCTAGAGTACAGGAAGACAAATAGTTCACATTCTGAAAAGAGGAGGGTCATCTGAGAGGGAAATATCCCTTATGCTTCTGAGAGAAGTCATGTATGGTCAGTGATACTCTGACCCATGTATAGTTAGTGACCCATCTACCCACTCATAGAGCAATGCTAAAGGAACCAAGAGCCTTCAAACACATCCTCAAGAGTGATTTCTTAATCTCATCTCTAGTAATTTAGAGAAATGCAAATCAAAACTACTGTAAGATTTCATCTCTCCCCTTTCAGAATGTCAATCATCAAGAATATAGGCAACAATAAATGTTGGTGAGGATGTGGGGAAAAAAGTACACTGTTACATTGCTGGTGGGACTGCAAATTTGTGTAACCACTATGGAAACAGTATGGAGATTCCTCAGAAAACTCAGAATGAAACCACCATTTTACTAAGCTATCCCACTCCTTGGTTTATATCCAAAGGACTTAATATCAGCATATTATAGTGACACAGCCACATCAATGTTTTAAACAGCTCAATTCACAGTAGCTAGACTATGGAACCAACCTAGGTGTCCTTCAATAGATGAATGGGTAAAGAAAATGTAGTCTATATAATCAATGGAATATTACTAAGCTTTAAAGAAGAGTGAAATTATGGCATTTGCCAGTAAATGGTTGGAATATCATGCTAAGAGAAATAAGCCAATCTCACAAAACCAAAGACTGATTGTTTTCTCTAATATGTGGATGCTAATTCACAACAAGGAGGGGGCACTAGGGAAAACTAGCATTATCTTAGATCAGGTAAAGGGAAGTGATGGTAGGGGACGGGAGGATGTGGTGATAGAAAAGATAGTACAATGAAACAGACATTATTACTGTGTGTATATATGTGACTGCGTGACCAATATGATTCTGCAACATGTACACTCAGAAAAATGAGAAAATGTATCCCATCTATGTATGATATATCAAAGTGCATAAATGTATTCTACTGTCATGTATAACTAATTAAAACAAATTTTAAAAATTTAAAAATCAGTATAAAACATGAAATAATTAAGATCAGAGACAAAACTAATAAAATTGAGAATTGAAAAAAATACACACACACACACAGAAGAATAGATAAAAACAAAGTCAGTTTTGACCAAATTGTCTTAAACACCTGGAAGAAGAGTAGAACCTAAGCATAATCCTACATGGACATCTAAAAGAAAAACAGTGTTGTTTTGATGTAATTTAAGATGGACACTTGTGTCAGCCTGACCAAAAGTCAATAAAGCTCGAGGCTGTAGAGGCTGGGTTCTTGTGTGAGAGTGCCTAATATTAATGACCACAAAGGACTCTAGAGTTGCAAGTTTCTCCTGAGTTAATATGAGCCTTATCTCATAGACCTACAAATCTTACTAACCTCCTACATTGATAAACTTTATCTTTTTTCCACTGATATGATTATGAGTTGCTGTTATGGTTTTTAGAGACTGGTTGAGATACTAATTGCTTTTGTGTTAATTGTTTACAAAAAAAGTAATATTATGCTATTTTGTTGGTTGTCTTAGCATGATCCCTGCACTATATATGTCTTGTCTAGTCACCTGCAGTCTGCCACTGTGAACTTCTGAACTGCCCTGATGCTGAATACCCTTAACTATCCACACCACACTTGATAGAGAACAAGAACTTTGGGTTACTTCCACCAACTTCACCTTCTTTCAGCAAAAAATGTCTTGAAGATGTTGTCACCCATATTTCCATATTAATGGAATGTAGAAATTGACAGTGGGGAAATGTAACAGTGCTCCACTTTATGCTTTGAATATACCCCTTGCTACACTGCTATTGCAATTTATTTTCAAAATGGACACGTTTCTTCCTCTTCCTCTCTCTCTGCTCCTCTCTAATCTCTCTCCCTCTCTAATCTCAGGGGAAATAGGATTATCTTTCTTCCCCACCTCAGGTAGATTTATCTGTCCTTGAGTACACACGCACCATAAGAATAAGTAATCCAGACTTTGGAAATGGTACCAGAAGATCTCAGAAATGACTATCTCCCAAACTAATAAGTGAAATTACTTCAACAACAACAACAACAAAATGTGGAATATAGACTTTGAATCATCTCTTTAAAAAAAAAACAGTATTCCTGCTGATGAGGAGAATCACAGCTTCTGGGACAAGAGTCCCCTGTGTTTCTCATTTTCCATCAAAGTAATAAAACTTCTTTTTTATTTTTCTCAAAACACAAAACAAAACAAAACAAAAAACATGATCACAATATTCAAAAAATCTGTGCTAATATTAACAGAATAAGCATAAAAATTATTGGAGTATATGAAGACAACAAAAAACAAATAAAGGAATGCACAATCATTTCAATGAACCAGTATCAGAAAAATTTCCAAACCTCAGAATTGATATAGATATTCAAATTAAAAAATCCATTTAGAATGCCAAACAGTAAGATCAAAAAGATCATCTGCAAGGCATATTATAAATAAAATTCCTAATATACAGAATAAAGATAAAATTTTAAAATCCACAAGAAAAAATGGTAAGTCATATTTCGAGATAAGTCATTATGAATTTCAACTAATTTCTAAAATCATACCCTAAATGCCAGGACTTGGAATTATATATTACAATCCTGAGAAAATGGGTGCCAAATAAAATTACTACATCCAGAAAAATTATCCTTTAGAAATGAAAATAAAAGTCTTCCATGACAAGCAGAAGCTAGAAGAATTCATGACCACTAAGCCTACAATACAAAACCTACTCAATGAAGTATTTCATGCAGAGAAATGAAAACCAGCAGAGGGATGAATTTCACTACAAAAGTAGTCAATTAAACAGAATCAAGACTGTATTAAGTATTAAATAAATGAAAACAGATGGAAATAAAAAAAATATTTTTTCTTTAATTACATTGAAAAGATCTAAACTCTACAATAATAAGAAATAGATTGGCAAATTGGATTACACAACAAAACCCAACCTTATGTTCTTTGCAAGAGAATCAACTTATAGGCAAATATATCAACAAACTAAAAATGAAAGGATATACCAACTAAATGGAAAAGGAAAAAAAAGCAGGGTAGTTATTCTTATATGAGATAAAGTAGACTTTAAGACAAAATCAATAAGAAGAGACAAAAAAGTTATTTCATTCTGATTAATGGAATCATCCAACAACAAGATACAATGATTATAAATATTTTTGCCCCAAACATCTGTAGACCTACATACATAAGCCTTCTCAATATAAAGAATCAAATAGATGACAATACAATAATATTGGGTGATTTCAGCATCCTTCTCTCACCATTAGTTAGGTCACACAGACAAAAATTAAGTAAAAATTCTTCAAAACTAAAACAAAACAAAAACAAAAAACACTGTTAATCAAATGAATGTAACAGACATCTATAGAATATTTCATCCATCAGAAAACTGAATTCACTTTTCTCTTATAGGCACACAGAAATTTCTCTTAAAAATAATTATTTAGGGCAAAACAAATCTTAGCAATTTAACTATATGCAGATAATCCTTTTCATATTATCAGATCATAGTGTAATAAAAATATAACTCAATAAGTAGATAAAAATAGAAAACATTTTAATACCTACAGATTAAATAATACATTTTTAAATATGAAATGGATCATATAAGAAATTAGAGGAGAAAAAATTCTTAGCTACAAATGACAAGTGAGATACAACATGTTAAAATCTCTGGGATGGTATGAAAGCGTTCTAAGAGCAAAGTTTATAGCACTGAGTTTCTACATTAAAAATATAGAGAGATTCCAAATAATCTAATATTAGACCTCAAAGCCTATAAAAATAAGAACAAACTGATTCCAAAATGCTAAGAGCCATAGCCAAGTAGTATGATGCATGGCATTTTTGGTTGAAAGGTGACACCAGCAAGCCATTGAGATGATATGATTATGTTAAGATCTGCATTCATATGGATATTAGACCCCTGCTGTCCACCTTGGCCTAGAGAGTTCCCATTGGTTGGGGAAGTGCGGTAGGAGGGAATTCCGGAGGAGGGACTTCCTGTTGCCTGTCTGGGAGAATGCTGCGTGTGTGGGTAGGCATTTTTTCCCCTGAGAGCATACAGGGCATTGGCAGGAGTTTAAAAATAAAGTTTGTTCCTGTTTGAGTGGCTCATGATTTTGTGCCCAGCCAGACTGCGGCACCAAAATTAGTAGAAGACAGAAAATAATTAAGATCAGAGTCAAAATTAATGAAACTGGGAATGAAAAAAAATACAAAAGACTAATGTGACAAAGATTTACTTCTTTGAAAAGATAAACAAGATTTATAAGCATTTAGCCAAACCAACCAGAAAAAAGAAAGAGAAGAGAATTGAGCCACAAAGTCCATTCTGGGTGGAGAGCTGTGAGAATGAAAATAAGCCCATAGGAATGAACACAGAATTTTTGAGATATTGCATAGACTATTTCACCCAGCATGGCATACACCATTTAGTGAATATTAGTAGATATTAAAATATTGCATTTTTATTCATATGTAGTTTACATTCCATTTTAATCACACTTAACACTCTTATTCCTCTTACATGCAATGCTTAAATACAAATGTTAAACTTTAGAGAGACAAAATTGAGTCATCTATGGCATAGTAAAAGTACTACATAATGCTAATCATTCTTGATATCTGTTCTCTTCTTTCTTAAAAAAAGAATAGATATCTATAGTCTTAATTTGATGCACTGTCATCTAAATGACACCCACATCATTTCTCAACTCCTCTGCAGCAGAGATATGTGGCTTTAAAAATACAATCTCAGGAGGCTAAATCCTTGTGTAGGGTTAAAGAATAATAATAAGTAGACTGTTCTCTGCCTCAGGGCATAGCATAACAGAGAGGAACAGGGAAGAATGTGCTGGTTTTTTTTTTGTTGTTGTTTGTTTGTTTTTGATTTTTTTTTTTTTTTTTAGAAATGTCAATGTTTGTGTCTCCAAAGCAACATTTTTTGAAGGCTTGGAAGCTTAGAGGCATACAAAAACACAACCATGATTTACCACGTATATGTGGCTCTCACATAAAACAGAAATATTTGGTCTCTTAAAGTCTGAGAAACTTTGCTGGAGAGGAATGAGAAAAATCATCTAGGTAGTGCCACCACCATGGGAGAAGGCAGGGGAGCTGAGCAACTGGTAGATGCCACCAAGACCTATTGAGACTAGCTGATGGGGATGAACATCACTCAGGAAGACTAACTCAAGTCTTTCTGGTGGCTGTTTTCAAAAGTTTCAAGAGAAGCTTAAAAGGGCAAAGGAAGAAAAGAAAATTCATTGGTTGGAAGTCTCCTACATGATTCCCCCAAACAAGTAATTTTTATTAATTAATAGTGAGTTTAAATAGGATTTATTTGATTTTTAACTATTCTTTGAGGTTAAATAAAACATAACTGCATTAGCTAAAAATGTTATTTCTCAATCTGAGAATCCACACAAGGGCTTGGAATATCAGACACTAACTTTTTGGGCTATAGAGTAATGTTCACAGAATTGTCAGAAAAATAGAGGCAGTAGCATAGTCAAAAATGGTCAAGAAAGGAATGTTGCATGGACATATGTCTAAATGTACACAATATATTGTCTTTTTTGTCAATTTCTTTTATTATATTGTTATCTTCTGAATAGGAATGATTCCATAACACATTGTGTGCTCAATATTTCTTAATATAGTTGTATACACTTTGTAAAAACTAGAGGTTATATTTTGTATATTCCAAATAGTTAAAACAGTTTATTTTAGATCACAATTTCAGAAATGTTTTCCAATATATTAGTTAAAAAGGTCAGGTACAGAAATATTGAGAATATCAAAGGATGATGACCATCTGCGTTTATTCCTTGATTTTAAGGTAAATGAGTTTTGCCTATAAAGATCCATTTTATACATTTTCCAAATGTATAAAACATTAATAGCCATGTGGAGGACTTCGAAGAACTTTTCAAATATTTAGAGGTGTTACAAATTATTCAGGACAGATAGACTCTGGGATTTCCCAGTGAGCTGTGGTCCTCAATGTGTCTGATCCTCTGAATCCAGTTCTACTGAAGCCGCCAGTTATCAGTGATGAGTTCTGCTTCCTTGAATGTTGAAGTATAATATTAGAGAAGCATGCAGAGACAAACATATAGAGCAGATTTTATTTAAAAAGTAGTAACAGACTTCTTCCAGAAGGGAAAAGAGGGCCATAGCTGGTATCCTGGTTATCCCAAGAAGCAACTGCATCCTGCCCCTATTATACTTTTTAGACTTTCTGTCTTCGTTCCACTTATCTCTGTCCTTCCTGAATAGGCCCAGGAGATGCCAATGGGAGCTGAGCAACTGGTAGATGCCAAAAGGTGAGAAGCAGATGGGCAGAGGGAAGGGCCAAATGGAGTGACCCAGACAGGAAGCCTCCCAGGAGGCATTAACAACATTTACAACTCCCTATGGTGAGGGGCATTTCCTGAGACAGGTTACCTTAGCAATAGGCTGGAGCAGGGGCAGGTGGAGGAAGGGCTCTAGCGGTATTAACATTTCCATCTCCCAGGCGTGATATCCAGCTTCCCAGACCCAAATCGGCCTCCATTTTATCAAGCCAACCCAATTACCTATCTACACTGACTACCTGTCTTTAATTCTGGCTTTACTACACTTGGCACTTTATTTTTCTTCTCAAATAATTAAACACCAGCAATAATTTATGACTTGTGGATATTTGTTCTTTTTTCAGAATTGTTTCCTCACTAAATCTGTACAAATTATAAATGTTTCCTAAAGCAAAATAGCCTCTTTCACAAACTTCTCTTTTCAAGAAGTTTTCTTAGGGTCACTTTGACATCCTAATTCCTCAGGCTGTAGATCACAGGGTTCAGCATGGGCACAACAGTTGTATAAAACACAAATGATACTTTCCCTTGGTTCTTGAAGCTGACTGATGATGGCTGCAGATACATGAATGCCAGGGAACCAAAGAAGAGAGCAATAGCTGAGATGTGGGAGCTGCAGGTGTTGAAGGCTTTGGCTCTGCCCTCAGTGGAGTGAATATGTAGGATGCTGGCTATGATGAAGATGTAGGAGTTGAGGATGAACAGGGTTGGGACAAAGATATTAAACACACTTAAACACAAAAGAACTACCTCATTTATAAATGTATTGGAGCAAGAGAGCTCCGAGAGTGGAAAAAGATCACAGAGGTAATGGTTTATTATAGCATTCTTACAGAAAAGCACTCTCAGCATGCAGGCTGTGTAAGCTGTGGAACCAATCAGGTCCACGCTATACACCCCACCACCATCCAGGAACAGATTTGATTAGACATGGTTACATTGTAAAGCAAGGGGTTACAGATGGCAACATAGCAGTCATATGCCATTACAGGCAATATGTGACACTCTGCAATAAAAAAAATAAGTTAGAAGTAGAGCTGAGTCATGCATTCAGGGTAGGAGATGTGTTTTTCTCTGTCACAAAGTTCATCAGCATTTTAGGGGTTATCACAGTAGAATGGCAAAGGTCAATGAAGGAGAGACTGCTGAGCAGGTAGTACATGGGGGTTTGCGGGTGAGAGCTGGGCCCAGTCAGTGTGATCATGCTCAGGTTCCCCGCCACTGTGAGCACATAGATTATAAAGAAGAGGAGGAAGAGGGGCAGCTGGAGCTCTGGTTTGTCTTTTAATCCAGCCAGGATGAACTCAGTCACTGTAGAATGATTTCCTTCTGCCATTTTCTTATGAAAATTCTAAATAGGAAAAAAAAAAGAAAAATTTTGAAATAAGTATGTATTGTCCAATCACACCAGGGAGTCTGAAGTAGAATCCAAATCTTTTCACACAGAGAATCTCCATTTCACTTGTTCTCTATTGTCAACTGTCAATGATGTTATGATCACAGGAATATGTGAGATGTAAATAAGTATAAGATGAATCTTTTCCTATGTGTGCTCTCTGCTTTAATATTTTATATTAGTATTATCCAGTCCCTGAAGTCCCACAGAACTGTTCTGAAAACTTTGAGTTATCCAAGTAGTTTTCGTGTTTTATATGTAATCTTCTCAAGTGAAAAAAAAGTACCTCTTTATGGTAAAATAACAATAGCATTTAAAAAAAAATCCCACAGAAATATTGCACATAATTATGAAAGACTGAAAGTCTTTCTTCCTAAGATAATGAACAAGGCAAGATACCCACTCTCTGTGCTTTTATTCAATATCACACTAGAGGTCTGGCAAAGATTATAAGGAAAGTAAATTATAAGAAAACTTAGATTAGAACCACTATCTTCATTTATAAGTATCATAATATTGTATATAGAAAGTTCTAAAAATATCTATAAAATGAACTGTTAGAACTAATTCAAAAGTGAAGCAAAGTAGTAGAATAAAAGATCAACGAACTCACTCTGTTTTTCTACACACTTGCATTGAGCAATCAAAACTCCACTTGCAGAATCAAAATGAATGAACAAAACCCTTACAATGCCTGAGTTGAAAGGGTAAGCAAGGAAGCATTTGCAATGATTTCATTCGGCAGGGGACAGGGAAATGATGAGGGAATTTGTGTTCACACGGGGGTGTGGCTCTTACTATGAGGACTGGGAGAGGCAGATAAACAGCCACATGCAACTCTATAAATAGAAGAAGATTTCAAAATGTAAAAATAAAATTGTGGGATGAAAACATACCTCTTCTTCTTCCCAGATAGTTTGATGTTGCCTATTTGTTCTTCTCAGTTTCTCTAGAGGGAAAATTACATGTGTGAGGAGATGATAGACCAAAGGTATTTTTTTGAGTCACTAATCCTGCTCTCTGCTAAAACTCATGCCCAAGGACACTTGGATTTCTGCAAAATTTGGCTGATGCAATGATTTCCTATGCTGTGTATAGACAATAGAGTCTAATTAGGAGCAACCATTGATAATGATCTACCATTGGAACCTCATCCCTCAAGTTGTCAAATCTGGGGAAAAACTACAGTTTTATATGTCTTGTTCCACACTTGTTCTCAAGTGTTTAATGTTGTCAATGTTCTTATTTGATTATGGATGAAAAGGGAGCATGTGAGAGATATTGTTAGAGTTCTACTGAATTTCATGCCATGATATTTAAAAATAAAAATTTCTGGAAACTTTTGAGACATACACTGAAGGAATTGTTTAAAGAGACTTTTTTTTTTTTTTTTTTTTTTTGCAAAGGAAAGGAATATTATTTAATCAGGGAAAGAAACCAATTTTGTAAGACTTGAAATTGTTTTACTTGACCTCTATTCTCTGTATTTGATATGATACATTCATAAGACAGTAGCTTTTAGAATTTTTTTTATTTGAATGTGAATAAAAGCTAAAATTTTCACTGAACTTTTATGCTCAAATATATTTGATACTGAAAATGACCAGTGAGGAATACCTAACAAGACTAAAAAAGAGAGATGAGGACATTTTTCCTTATAAAGTAAAAGAGAAATATGGAACAATTAAAACATATATGGTACAGACTTTATTCTCATTCTAAAATGATGGGAAGTCAAATTGTATTTTATGTTTTTACCAAATATCCACTAAATATTATATAATTTTGAGAAAATAATTGCAGTTAGTTTTCAGAATTAAATTTACCTGGAATATTTTGAATTTATTCTTGAATACAGACCTTTATTCTGGTGTTTTGCTAAAGTCTACCATTTAATATTTTAAAGGGCAAAAACCTAATATCATAATTTATAGCCACATGAAAAATGTTGCTCTTTAATAAAGGTATAACCTCAGAACTAAAAATAGAATGAAAAACAATACACAAGTTTTGTTCTCAAGAATTTGATTATTTTCATAAGTGTAATCCACATCAGTCGTTAATAGTAAATAATACCAGTGGCCACATCATTACATTAAGGGTCATGAAACAGAGGTGCACCTAATCATGACCTGGACTGGTGACAAATGCATGAGAATTAAGGTGTTGTCTTTGTCATTGACGTGTGTTACTATAGCTCTGAAGTGTAGCTTGAGGTCAGGTATTGTGATGGTTCCAGTATTTTTGTTTGTTTATTTTTGCTTAGAAAATACTTTGTATATTCTGAATATTTAAATGAATTTCAGGACTAAAACTTTTTTTTTTCTAATTCTATGAAAAACATCATTAGTATTTTGATGGGCTTTGCATTGAATCCGTATAGAGATTTTGGTAAAATGACCATTTAAACAATATTAATTCTGCCTGTTAATTAAAATGGGAGGTCTTTCATCTTCTAATGTCTTCTTCAAGTTTTTCTTCAGAGTTGTATAATTTTCCTTGTAGAGATCTTTTACATACTTTATATATTTCATTTTAATTAAAGTTACTTATTTCTCATAAAATTCCCCACAATTAACTTGAATAGGTCATAGAACCAAATATGATAATATATAATAATATGATATGATATGATAATATATAATAATATTTAAACAAAACATGAAAATATATAATATTGATATATATATCAAATATGATAATATATAATATTTAAAAAATGAATTAAATCCTTATGCCCTTGAATTTGATGATTGGTTCTTAGATAAGATGCCAAAACCAGAGAATATAATAGAAAAAAGTGTAAATTTAACATCACAAAAATAAAAATATTTTTTGCCTTAATGTATACCATTCAGAAAGTAAAAAAACAACAGAAGTTATTAAATAAAACAAATTTAAATAACATAACTAAGGAATCAATTGTACTCAGGATAGAAAAAATTCTTAAAACTGAACAATTAAAAGGACAAACAGCCAAATTGAAAGTAGGTCAGAGGATTTGAATAAATAATCTTCTAATTCAGGTACACAGGTGACCAATAAGCACCTGAAAATATGTTTATTAAAATAAGTTTCACTGTTGAGCACATATTTACAGACTGTAAACATACATCCACACAAAACCTTAGACATAGATGTTCAGAGCAGCTTTATTTATTAGATCCAAAGAATAGAGGTCACACAAATGCCCATCCACTGATGAATGGACAAGCAAAATGTAGAATAGCCATACAATGGAGCATTATTCTGTAGTAGTAGAAATGAGTGCTGAGATATTGCCATGTCATGAGCCGACCTGAAACAAGTGAAAGAAACCAGACACAAAAGGCTGAATGTAGTGTGATTCCATTTATACCAGGTTTATACAAACACGGACTATATCTTTTCTAATTGAGATCTCAGTTTTGTGGTTGTATGCAATATGGGGATTCATTGTGTTGTATTCTCATGTGTCCATAGGAAGGCTGTGTCAGGTTCATTCCACTGTCCAGAATTGACCAATATATAGAGACAGAGAGTAGCTTAGTGTCTGCCAAGGCCATTTGAAGGAGATGATGGATGGGACTGCTAATGGGTACTGAGAATTGTTTGAGGTTTGATGAGCATATTCTACAAGTGGAGCATGTAGTTGTACAACTATGTGGACATAATAAAAATCACTGCATATACAGTTGAAAACAGTGAACTTTACAATATGCCAGGGTCATTTCAATAAATGTGTTATAAAAATTATAACCATAATAAAACAATAACGACTCCATGCAGAACACAAAAAGCATCCCATCACATCCTACTCATTCCTCACCATCCTGTAAGCTCTCCCAATCTAGGTTCTGGGTTATGCCTTCTGTATGTCTGAATTTATGCTAAATATTCTTATTATGTTTTCTCCCACACAGTGTAGCATTTCTCTCTCCTTCCAAAAACAAATGAAAATATGCTATATTGACTAAGAAATGATATCTTTTCCTAGCATAAACTACTTTTTCTAATACATAGACAAGAAAAGCCTAGCACTTTCTAGCTATTGACTATTAAGTTTCAGACACAAGGCAGATTCATTGTGATTTAACATGTCCCTTTGTCTTTGTTAGAGAAAAAAAATCAAGTACAAAATAATAAGAACAAATGTAATAGAAGAAAACTAACTCACATTATAATTAAGGAAATTATCTGAAATACAAAGATTAAGTGAGGTACCAGGAATTCGCTTTCTGATGTCTCCTCTCTTCAGAATCATCAGTGGCCACCTCCTGCAGAGGACAATAATTCCCAATTCTGGCCCAATTCTATACTAGAAAAGCTAATTAATGTTGTGAGTAAGAAAATGTGAAAATGTGAACTCATGATTGAGTCAAACTGTTTCTGACTCTATAAACTCAGAACGAAAGGTTTCAGACTGATTTTTTTATCAGTTCTTTTTAGTTACACATGACAGTAGAATCCATTTTGATAAAATTATACAACAAGGAATATATTCTATTCTAATTAGGACCCCATTGTTGTAGCTGTACATGATGGTGGGATTCACTTAGGTATTATGTTAGATTGATTCTATGGTCTTTTCTATTTCTATCCCTCTCTTTTTTCTCTCATTCCCTTTGTCTAATCTATTGAAATTCTCTTCTTGCCCTCCCTTTACCTTTTTTTGTGGTTTAGCTTCCACATATCAACAAAAACATTTTACCTTTGTGTTTTAGGAATGATTTACTTCACTTAGCATGTGGTCTCCAGATCCATTCATTTACTGGCAAAGATCATAAAGTCATTTTTTATAGCTGAGTGTTATTCCATTTGTATATATACACCACAATTTATTTATCCATTTATGTGTTGAAGGGCACCTAGGCTGGTTCTATAGCTTGGCTACTTTGAATTGAAATTCTAAAAACTGATGTGGCTGTGTCACTGTAGTATGCTGATCTTAAGTCCTTTGTGTATAAACTGAGGAGTGGAATAACTGGGTCAAATGGTAGCTCTTTTTGAAGTTTTCTAAGGAATTTTCGTATGGCTTTCCAATTTGCAGTCCCACCAGCAATGCATTACTATACATTTTTTCCTACATCCTCACAAACATTTTCTTGTTACTTGTTCTTGATAATTGCCATTCTGACTGGAATGAGAGGGAATTTCAGTGTAGTTTTAATTTACATTCCTCTTATTGCTATAAATGTTAAATTTTTTATATATTTTTTGACTGATTGTATGTCTTCTTCATTGAAGTGTCTGTTTAGGCCCTTTGCCTATTCATTGATTGGGCTATATGTTTTCTTGGTGTTGAGTATTTTGAGCTCATTGTGTATCCTGGAGATTAATGCTCTATCTGAGGAGCAAGTAGTAAAGATATTCTGGTTTTGCTATCAGGGTGATACTTTCTTCATAGAATGAGTTTGGAAGGGTTCCCTCCTTTTCTATTTTGTGGAATAATTTGAGGAGTATTGGTGTAAATTCTTCTTTAAAGGTCTGGTGAAACTCAGCTAAGATTCCATCTGCTCCTGGGCCTTTCTCTATTGGTAGGTTTTTGATGGAATCTTCAATTTCATTGCTTTAAATTGATGTGTTCAAATTTTCTATGTGTTTCTCTTTCAATTTGGGTAGGTCATATGTCTCTAGAAATTTGTCAATATTATATACTTCTCTATTTTATTGGAATATAGATTTTCAAAAGAGTTTTTGATTATTGTCTGAATTTTAATCATGCCCATGGTGATATTTCCTTTTTAATTATGAATTTTAATGGTTTGAGTTTTTCTCTCATTTTCTTTATTAGCTTGGCTAAGGGTTTATCCACTTTTTATTTTATTTTTTCAAAGAGATGACTTTTTGTTTCACCTATTTTTAATTTTTTCTGTTTCAATTTCATTGATTTTGGCTCTGATTCTAATTATTTCTAGTCTTCTACTGCTTTTAGATTTGATTTGTTCTTATTTCTACAGTTTTTAGATGTAATGTTAGTTTGTTTATTTGGTGACTTTCTATTCTTTTAAAGAATGTTCTCAGTGCAATGAATTTTCCTCTTGGAAATGTTTTCATATTGTTCCTAGAGATTTTGATAAGTTGCTTCACGATTCTCTTTTATCTCTAAGTGTTTTTTTATTTCATCCTTATTTCTTCTTCTATCCATTGGTCATTCAATAACATATTATTTAATCTCCATATAAATAGCATATTATTTAGAATATCTTCTATTTTTATTTTATCTTTGGTTTCTAATTTCATTCCATTATGATCTGATAGAATGTAAGGTATTCTCTCTCTCTCTCTCTCTCTCTCTCTCTCTCTCTCTCTCTCTCTCTCTCTCTCGTATTTGCTAGGAGTTGCTTTGTGCCCTAAGATATGGTCTATTTTAGAGAATGACCAATGTGTTGCTGAGAAGAAAATATATTCAGTCTTTGATGAATTAAATATTCTATTCATCTGTTAGTCTAAATTATTAATTTTATTTTTTAATTCTGTAGTTTCTTCATTCAGTTTTTATTTGGAGGATCTATCTAGTGATGAGAGAGGCATGTTAAAGTCACCCATTTTTATTGTGTTGTGGTCTATTTGATTCTTGAATTTGAAAAGGGTTTGTTTGATGTATATAGGTGCTCCACTATATTTTGTCCCAAACAAATATCTTCCAAATATTTATGTTTTGGGCATAAATATTTATAATTGTTATGTCTTATTGATGTATAATACCCTTAAGCAGTATGAAATGACACTTTTGGTCCCTTCTACCTTCTAATTAACTTTGGCTTGAAGTTCACTTTTTCTTCTATGAGGATAGAGAATCCTGCTTGTTTACATAATCCATGTGAGTGATATGTTTTTCCCGTCCTTTGACCTTCAGTCTATGGATGTCTTTGCCCACAAGATAAGTCTCTTGGAGACAGCATATTTTTGGGTCTTGATTTTTATCCCAATCTGCCAGTCTGTGTTTTTTGATTGATCAATTTAGTCCATTTACACTCAATAGTATTATTGAGATATTTTTTCATATTGTTTTTGTGTCCCTCTATGTTACTGGGAACTCACAGATTGGTGAGCAATGATATCAACAATATATGTAAACAATACATATCAGTGGACCTGGTCCTTAGTTCCTATTTTGATATCTAGTGTTAACTGATGCCATATGGAGGGATAGTGCAATCAGCAATTTCCATTAGTAAAAAACAGTATATAATCATGTATTATGACTGGCTTAAAATTAAAAAAAATAGATGTTGTCTCTGCCTTCTCCTGTATTATTGCTGTGATGTTGGTGAGAGGGATAGATGTTACAGGCTCCGTAGTATTAAGAAGTGTTAAGGATAAGTTGAGTATGTGTAAGGAAGAGATAAGAGGATAGAAAAGTGTTTGCAACATCAAAGGATGTACTGGTAACATAGGATATGTTGTTAGTTTGAAAGGGGACATAAAAGTAGAATATAAAGGAGAGGGAGAATGGGCTTTGGGTGTCAGGAGTAGAGAAAAGAGGGAGACAGGGAGACAGAGTAGTGATAAAAATGATACAAAACAAAATAAAAATAAGCTAACAGAAATTCTAACCCTCAAAATATAGAAAATGGGAAAATAACACCTTCAAAAAAAGACTGCAATGAAAAGAAGAAAGAAAGAAAGATAAATATGAATATGTGCAGGAATTCTTGAATCAGTCAGTACACATTCAAATAAAACAAAAATCCAATATAAAAAGCCAAATTTAAAAAGCAAAACAGAACTACTACCACAACAAATAAGCAACAACAAAACGAACAAAAAAAGAAAAATCCTGATGAGATGTTAAGATATTCGTGTATTGCATCCACTATGGTGAACAAAATAGTAAGTGTATGTGTTCACTGTTTATATCCATCTGGTTTTCTTTTTGATTCTTCTTGTGGTATGATCTAAGCTTGGGAGTATAGGCCCTATGTTATGCATCCTTCCTTTTATTGTGTTGCTCACCATGTTGAAGATTTAGGTTTAAGACTTCCCAATTCCCCTTCCTGGGAGATTAGTGTGGGCAGGCCTGGCTGCAAGACTTGAGGCAAAGTGGCAATTAGGGAAAGCTGGGTTATGGGTGGGTGGCAAACTGCTTAGCCACGGCTAGGTGGCAGGTTAATCAGGGCTGGGCACCGGGACCTGAAAACTGGCTACTAAGCTATATGCTGTACTGTGCACGTCTGGCTGCAAAGCTGCTATGGGCAAGTTTGGGCCTGGCCATGTCAGGGCCCAGTTGATCTGTACTGGGAGGGTCAGTACCGGGTGCCAGGACCTGTGGGCTGACTGCAAAGCTGCATGCTGGACATGTGTGCTGGTGAGAAGTTCTGGTGGGAAGAAGCATCCTGTCATGCAGGGTTATGGGCTGGAGACTAAGCTGCGGGCATAACTGGCTGAGTGGTGGATGTCAGACTAGGGAGGGAGCTGGGGACCATTCTGGTGCATGAACCTAGGGTGCTGGCCCGGGAGGGTCCCAGGAAGCTGGTGGGTGCCAGAGCAGCTGGCTGGACAAGCTGAGAGCAAAATGTGCTCCCACTCTCTCTTCCAACCTTCTGACCAGGCCGTCAGTCCCCACCAGCCACAGGACTCATGCATGGAGCTGGGAAGAGCTCAACTCTCTTGAGCCTCCCTTACCTGTGTTCCCTTGGGCAAAATGTCCTAGTTTCTACTTTCCACAGGTGTGCTAGGCTCTGATAAACCAATACAGACCAAACTGCAAACTTAGGGATCTGGGTTTCCATTTTCTGTAGGCTACACCCCTCTGCAGTTCTAATATGGCTCCTGGATGGGCTCTCCAAGGCTAATTCCTCTTGATGTTGGTGGAGGCAGTTATAAACAGACTCCTGTGCTCTCATTTACTTTGGGGCTCACAGTACAGATCTCAATTTCGTTTACATTTTATGAATCAATTGCCATGATTTCCTCTTCCAACTTCCTCATAATCCTACCCAAGGCACTCACAAAAGTAATGTCATTTTTATCTAGAGTGTTGAGACATAAGAGCTCTCATAACCATGTATAGGTGGAAGCTCCCTCAGGATTTACTTTCATTAGGAATGATCTTTTGGGATATAAGACCAATTAAAATTTGGTTTTTTGATTTTTTTGTATGAAACTCTCATTAGGTCCCTTGTATGTAATAGTCTCTCTGGGTTGAAGAAGTAGCAATGATTAGTTTAAGGTCTAGAAGTCAACACCTCATAGATATGGTTCTAGGAGGTCTTGACAACAGCTTCCCATCTGAACACAATTTCTGAAATATTTAAAACCATGATTTTAATCCTCTTCTACTTATTCAAGGCTTGGACAAATAGCTAATCAGTTGTAATTATTAGTGAAAGTTGCTCTTTTAGATCTGTGTCATTTTGAAGGTACTTTATGAAATAATCTCAGTGAAGGGGTTGAAGATGAAAGGTGTTGACCCAAACAATTTAGGAAATGAGTAGAAATAACAAAATTAGAAACAAAATAAATTGTCTAATTTTGTGCTGTATTTGATAAAGTTGTTATAATTTTGATGTGAGGAATCCCCCAAAAACTCATGTGTGAGATAATGCAGGAGTGTTCAAAGGCGAAACAATTAGACTATGAGCATGATAATACAATCAGGATAGTAAGTATAGGCAAGTAGGGTGTGGCTGGAGGAAGAAAGTCACTGGGGACATGACCTCAGGTTTTATGTTTTGTCCCTGGGGATCAGAACTATTTCTCTCTCTCTCTCTCTCTCTCTCTCTCTCTCTCTCTCTCTCTCTCTCTCTCTCTCTCTCTTTTCTGGCTATCATGACTGAGCAGCTGTTCTCTGCCATGCCCTTCTGCCTTATAAGATGTTCTGCATCATATTTGACCAAGAGTTACTGTCCCCAATGAAGAAGGGCTGCGTCTCTAAAACCATGAGCCAAAATAAATTTTTCCTCCACTAAGTTGTTCTTTCCTGGTATTTTGATCACAATGACACAAAGTTTACTAACACACAGGTTTTTCTCATAAGGGTACTGGTCAACAATTATGAAACCATTATAACTGCATACTAGGAATAAACAAATAGGAAAGTGTTCAGTGGATAATGACAAGCAAAGGGTTACAGATGAGCGATGGAGGATTTCTAGAGTGAACCATACGGTACTGTAAGAGAGTAGGAAACATTACTATGAACTGATGTTCAGCTCAAAGCAGACACAAATAGAGGCATAATGGTAGTACGTTCATGAATACAGGCTAGTATGTACTCATGTATCTCCTGGTTCTGTCAGCTGAGGGAATCAGAAGCAATGATACCCCAGTAGCAATGAGCACATTCAGCTTCCATGCTGTGCTGGGTTTTTAATACTGTTCTTCAAATAAAGGTTGTTCAATAAAGATAACTGAAACTCCTTGGAGAAATGGCTAATATTAAGCGTGGGCATGGAACTACAAAATCCTCAACACTATCAAAATCATCACTAACTAGTCTGAGACACTGTAACAGTCTAGCAGAGCCTAAAAAGAAATGAAAACTAATGAAATAAAGTGGGACTTCAGATAATAATGATGTGTCAATAGTGGCTCCTTAGCTTTGACAAGTTCACCACTGTAATGTTGACAGTCGGAAAAATGGAGTGCAAGATATGGGAGAAATTTCTGTAAAAACCCTGCAGTCTTGGTATGCATTTTCAAATATTCTGAAATAAAAATTTAATGTCAATGTATGATTCCTGGTTTAATAACAAAGGAATGAAATAGAGAAAGAGAGGGAGGGAGGGAAGAAGGAAGAAAAGAGGGAGAGAAAAAAGGAAGGAGAGCAGTGAGGAGAAAAGAAAACATTCTTGGACAATCCTGTGCATAATTTTTTGTCTTCACATGTCTATATCTTTCTATAATCAGCCCTTCTTTTGTTTCAGACTATAATCTCTTTTTAACTGAACTATTTTTCAGTTTTTCCATCTCTTGATTTCATGATTTTGCATCTGGGCCATGTCTAAAATTCACCAGTACTTCAAGTGCAGCAAGCCTGATAGGAATTTAGCAAATAAATAGCATCAGCTCAGGGGATGAGACTGAAAGTGCTCCATGGCTCACAGGACAACAGACGAACCTTCTCTGCAGGCATTGTCGTATTGGTATCACTTTGCTAATTATTACTGAAATATTTCTTTCCTATATATGCAAAGTTATAGATAATTATATTTTATGAAATACAGATGGAACTAATTCTAACTGATGACAGGAATCAGGTCCCTGAGAAATACTGGATTCATTCATTGAAATAAACTTTGTAATGTGATGGGGAAATCCCCTAGTATAAAATTAAATTTATTCCTTTATTTTTATTTTGCTTTATACTTCTCCACTAACAAAAAATCATATAATCATTCAGTAAAATACTTTGTAGAAAACAACTAGAATGAGACTTGGGTTGTGACATGGCACATTGTAAGTCAAGGCCCACGCCTTTAGGCAGGTCAGTGAGAAAAAGCACAGAAAATAACTCAGAAAAGAGCCAGTGATGCAAGTCAGTGTGCAAATGAGTCAGAATGTGAATGATAGGCCATGTGAACATTCATTATGCACTCAGAAATCAGAGACAGCTATGTGGACCTGTTAATATCAACTACAAATAGAAATGAAACTTCTACATGAATTGAGTAGAAGGACTGAATGGGGCGTGGAAAGGACTGCTGTGTATAGTTGGGATAGTGAGATAATTCTAGAGAGAATGAAATATTTTACTCAAGTGAGAGATGATATGCATGCAGGGCTTTCATGTGGATAGAATTACATCATACTTTGAAATTTATGTGGATTGGTTTAGACATGAAATTTAATGTGTTCTTCTCTTTTCACCTTTATTGATATAATTGACATACAAAAAGAAAAAAATCTAAACATTTGATGTTTATGCACAATTTTATAAGTTAGGACATATTCATGAAGGGATGATTTCATCACAACTTCAAGGTAATAAACTTATCTATCTCCTCCAAAGGATTCCTTGTATCCCTTTACTCATTTTGGAGCAGGTGCTACATGTGAATGTGTGCTATGTGGTAAAATCATTTAACCTGAGGTCTACCCCTTTATGATTCAAAGAATTCCAATTCCACACTATTTTCTGAAGTATACATGCTATATTGTGTAGCAAAATCTAAAACTTGTTCATCTTGTGTAACTATAATTTTGCACTAATTGAACAGTTCCTCTATCTACCCAGTAATTCTAGAATATTATCTAAATTTTTAAATATGATATACAATGATTTTACACTCGCCTGTGTCTACATAGCCAACCTCATGTCCATATATATTTTTCCTATTAATCATTATACTCCAGAATCACCAAGTTATCTGTATTTCTGCAAAACACACTATCAAACCTCAATGCCTTTGGATATACTGTTTCTACTCCACAATGCAATTAGTTCCTTTTTTAACTGTCAAAATTTCCCTGCAGAGTGTCTGGTCTTACTGTCATATGAAGACACAGACTATGTTTCCTTTGTGTTCTTAGATAGTAAAATACATAACATTACACATTATATTATATTGTACTCGGTAAGGTGCTCAAGAACAGAAGTGGTGTTTCTGATTTCCACACAAGTACCTCTATGATATGCTAAAGGGTATCATAGGTACTTGAATGAAGATAAACTACACACGCCTTAGCAAATAAGCAATATGAATACATAAAGTGTATAGTCCAAAATATTACAAGTAATAAGTCATCTATATTGGACATTCTCTTTAATTTCTTTGATTTGTATATTCTTATGTTTATTATGGTTTATTTATGACAAATATTTTATGTTTAAAAATTTATTTTACAGACCATAAATTTCTTAATTTTAAATATTTTAGGTTCATCAATGTTCTGATATTCATGGTAAAATGGTTATTAAAATCAAGGGAATTAACATATTTATCTTTTGTCAGTTTCTTTGTGTATTTGTGTGTGTCTAGATAAAAAGATCTGAAATTGATTTCTTGGCAAATTTCCTGTGTAAATACAATATTATTGACCATAGTCACCATGCTGCAGAAAGATCTCTAGTCTTATTCACCTGACATGACCTTTATCTCTTCATTTTCCCACCTCTGCTTAGCACTTCTCTACCCTGTTTCTATGAATCCACTTTTTTTTAGGATCGGAATACAAGTAATGTCATATAGTGTTTTTATTTCTGGGTGTGACTACTTTCTTTCTTTTCCTTTTCCCTTGTCCCTCAGCTTCATTAAGTTGTAACTGATAAATAAAAGTATAGTTCTCTGGCAATGTTCAGAGTCAAAAGAACCAGTCTCATAAAGTTTGTATATGGACCTCTGTGCTTACCTCTGTGTTGTACTCACATGGACCTATTCTTAAACAGTGTACAAAAGGTTCAGGTTACAGAACTAGGGGTCAACCTTCCAGGTTCCTAATGCACAAGTTGTTCCACACACAGGACCAATCCAAATATCAGTGCAATTGTTTCCAAAACTAATTTGACAGGAAGAGCCATAGCCCACAGAGGGCAGACCTAGACTTATGATAATGTGTATGAAAGAATACCAACTTTCATAAATAAAAAAAAAATACTCAAGAAGAGATAGGCAGTGTGAATAGTCCTGTATCTATTAAAGAAATTGAGTTTATAATAATAAATTTGCCACAAATCATAACCCCAATCCCCACTGTAGAAAAAAAAGCAATTTTACTGAACATTATCTTCTTCATCTAAGAAACAGAATTTAAAAGTTACAGAGTATCTTCACAAGAATTCACTGCAATTATATACTACCTGAGAATGTGTTTATATAAATGCAAAAGCTTCCTGCAAATGGGAGGAAATAGATAAGTGAACAGCCTACACAAGCACAGCCTTTGGTAAAAACAGAACCAAAGGACCTGAAAGCATAGTTCTGCATTTCTCAACAAATGGCATGACCTTATGGGACCAGCATAGTATTGTGTTTCATTGTTGGCTAAAATTTTACTATGTGGTAGATGATTTTATAAATTATTTATCATAATAGGACTATCTGTTCTTCTGTCCTCTTAAAATGGGCCTTTTTCTGAACACACTTCCTCAGTAGGTAGAGGGCAGTAGAGAGCAGCCTGTGTCTAATGTTGACAAGAAAGACAACCTTCTCCTGCTGGCGACCACGACCACCCAAATAAGAAAGGGAATAATAAAGAGTGACTGAGTCTCCCTTTCCATCCATACCAAGAAGGTGAGTGGTCAGAGCAACAGAGAGTGAATCAGGTATCATGGAGGATGGATGCTCTGGGCCTTATTCTGAGTGCACAAATCAGATGACTACAAATGGAACTGATTTTAACCCAAGAACAGAAAGAGTCAAAATAAAGATATCATTACTGCATAACAATAAATGATATCACTAACTTAGAAGTAAAGTAAGTACTCTTTTCCTGACTTGAACATGTACCCGGAAAGAACAAAAATCTATGGTACTCATTATTAGTAAAGACTAAGAATTATTTTTTATTCATGATGAAGTAACTCAGCATCCTCTAAGAATCCAAGAGAGACAACACAACATAATAATCAATCTCAGGGTTTCTGCTCACCTGAGAGTCCAGGACATAGCATTGAAGTTTGCTTCTTGTAACAGGTTTGAAAATGAGTTGGGGGGCAGGGGCATCTCATGGAATAGAGCATTTTGATCTCAAGGAAATAATAGAGCTGAGACTAGATGTGGCTACAACCTTGGAGGTGGGTTGATAGAAAGCTCCCCATTTTAAAAATGTGAGGAAAAGCCTTAGAAACACAAAACAAGAGGCCACCAGCCAGCCTAATGTTTCTAGGCAGAGATGAAATAAAATCACCCACTATAATTTGTTCAAACTTTAAAAAAAAGTGTTAGAGTCTGTAAACAAGTCAGGATGGCGCCTGACAAAATGCCAGAGGGAGTGGTTTGTGAGTCAGCGAGCCATTAAGTGTGGAGATTCCTTATTGGTTGACTGCTGTATCTAGTTTATGTTAATGCCATTAAGTGTGGAGATTCCTTATTGGTTGACTGCTGTATCTAGTTTATGTTAATTAGATAAGCTGTGTGGAATGTATAAATACCGCTCCTGTCCTACAATAAACGGCTTCCACTCCTGCTGTATCAACCTACACAAGTTGTTCGTCACCCCCCGGTTATTTTGCTGCAGCCGGACTGCGGCAAAAAGAATTTTTATTCTATTAGTTATTAGACCAGTGGTTACTCCTCTTAATAAGTAATTCAATCCCTCATTCTGCAGATTCCAATTTTACTTGAAACTTGAAAATGAGAAAAAAAATCTTGAACACAATAAGGTTCAGACCTTTATATTATTATTTGTTGTTTTTTAAATATAGCAACAGAGGCCATAGCTTGCCTAAAGTCACTTGAGAAGCTATTTTTTTCTTGTGTCTTCTTCACTGAAAGTTAAATATCATTGAAAGGAAGTGGATCATTGTATCCAAAAACTGCAATATACCTGAATTTGAATATAAGCATGTCCCCATATAGATTTAGGCATTTAAAAATATGCCACTGTCCAACTCAGTTAATTCCTGCTTTGTAGTAGCAACAGTTGAAGTTGACATATCTAAAACACAAAATGCAAATATTTAGTAATGTGCATATACATTCTTGCCAAGTTTCTATGAAAATATCAATTTTAGTGACTCAAATTGTCAACCAACACATCCAAAAGTATAAATAAGTGTTGTGAGAAAATAACCTGAGTCACCAAAGATTAAACAAAGGAGACAGGACTGGAAACCATTAGGGAAACCAGAGCCCCTCTGCTTCCTCTTGGAGAGAATAACCACGATGACCAGATTTACATCTAACCCATATTTACACCTCCCACAACACCTAGATGGCTGTGTTTCTCATCTAATAATGAAAATGGGACCATAAGGTCCAGCAATACATGCTGGACACATATCCAAAGAAATTGTCATCAGGATCTCAAAGAGAGACCTGCAGTTCTGTGTTCATGCAGCATTATTCTCCGTGGCTGAGAGAGGGAAACAACCAAATAGCTGGCAATAAATGAGTGGATATAGAAACTTTGCTATGGACATACCTTAGAATACTATTCAGCTTTAGAAAAGGAAAATTTACTGTGATTTACAAAAACAACCAATATGATCCTGCAATCTGTACATGTGGTAAAAATGGGAGTTCATAGCCCACTTGAATCAAATGTATGAAATATGATATGTCAAGAGCATTGTAATGTTTTGAGCAACCAATAAAAGAAAAGAAAATACAAAAATAAAACATGATTGGATCTTGAAGACTCTATGCTAAGGAAAATAAGTTTTCAAGAAAAAAAAAGAAAAGAAAAAGAAAAATTCTGTATCATTCTATTCATAGGAAGCATCTAAAATAGTCAATATTATAGAAACAGAAAGTAGAATGGTCATTTCCAGGAGCTAGATGAACATCATTAGATAATTTTATGTAACAGATAAAACATTTTTGAAATATTGAACTTTATTCTGCAATCTTATTTTTTAACAAAACATGTTTTATCAGATTGCAATAATCACACTTATTCATAGCAATTAAAATTAAATTCATAGTCTAATCCATGCTTACAACTCAAATAATTGGGTGTAAAGTTTTGTTCAGTTTTTGTCTCTGTTCACTATTTCAGTTGCTTATGATTTTTTTTCAAATCATATTATCAGTATGGTAGGGAACATCTTTATTGATAACTTTTATAAAGAGATTGTAATTTTTTTCTAAATTGCCAAGAAATTTTTAGAACAAATTTACTGCCTTATCCTGACCCCTCCAAACACAAATAGCACATGATGCCTAAACCCAGGAAGATCTGTTCATTTTGTGTGCTAAGATTGGAGAAGCTTTTGTATCTACCTGGGGGCAGTGGAGTAGTTTGCAGAATACAGAGGCTGTGCAGATTTCCAAAGGAAGAAAATTATTGTTGCGGTTTACTGACTTCTTAGATTGCATCGTAGATCTATGACTAGATCAGAATGTCCATTATCTGTAAAACTAAGCTAAAAAGGAGAGGGCCATGATCGCTTCCCTCTTAGTGCAGAAAACAAGGAACAGATCAGGAGATCCAATGATCTAATTAGCCAGAGGTAAGCTTGTGTGCTCTATTCTTTAGAATCACAGACCAAAGGGAAGCAGAGGATAAAAATAGGACCCTCAATTCTATTTATTTATTTATTCTAATTTATTATATATGACAGCAGAATGCATTACAATTCACATTACATATATACAACACAATTTTCATATCTGGTTGTATATAAAGTATATTCACATATTTCATGTCTTCATACATGTACTTAGGGTAATTATATTCATCTCATTCCACCATCTTTTTAACCCCCATCTTTCCTTCCTTCCCCCTCCAATCCCTTCGCCCTATCTAGAGTTCATCTAATCCTCCCATGCTCCCCCTCCCAACCCCACTATGAATCAGCCTCTTTATATCAAAGAAAATATTCAGCATTTTTTTGAGATTGACTAACTTCACTTAGCACTATGTTCTTCAACCAAATCCATTTACCTGCAAATGCCATGATTTTATTCTCTTTTATTGCTGAGTAATATTTCATTATGAATATATACCTCATTTTCTTTATCCATTCATCTACTGAATGGCATCTAGAGTAGTTCCACAGTTTAGCTATTTTGAATTGCTTCTATAAACATTGATGTGACTTTGTCCCTGTAGTATGCTATTTTTAAGTCCTTTGGGGGCTGGGATGTAGCTCAGTGGCAAAGCGTCTGCCTTGCATTCCCAAAGCCCTGGGTTCGACCCCCAGTTCCAAAAAAGACAAAAAAAAGAACCCCACCAAAAAAAATAATAATAAGACAAAAAAACCCAAAAAAACCCTTTAAGTCCTTTGGATAGAGACTGAGGAGTGGGATAGCTGGGTCAAATGGTGGTTCCATATCCAACTTTCCAAGGAATCTCCATACTGCTTTCCATATTGGCTTCATCAATTTGCAGTCTCACCAGCAATGTATGAGTGTGCCTTTTTCCCCACATCCTCACCAACACTTATTGATGTTCATCTTCATAATAGTTTCCATTCTGACTGGAGTGAGATGAAATCTTAGAGTAGGTTTGATTTGCATTTCTTTAATTGCTAGAGATGTTGAACATTTTTTTCATATATTTGAGTTGATCAATTGTATATCACCTTCTGAGAAGTGTTAGTTCAGTTCCTTGAGCCATTTATTGATTGGCTATTTGGTAGTTGTTTGTTTGTTTGTTTGTTGTTGTTGTTTTTTTTGGTGTTTAGCTCTTTGAGTTCTTTGTATACCCTAGAGATTAGTTCTTTATCTGATATGCTAGTAGTAAAAATTTGCTCACAAGATGTAGGTTCTCTATTCACCTCACTGATTGTTTCTCTTGCCAAGAAGCTTTTTGGTTTGAACCCATCCTATTTATCGATTCTTGATTTTAATTCTTGTGCTATAGGAGTCTTATTAAGGAAGTATGGGCCTAATCTGACATGATAGAGATTTGGGGCTACTTTTTCTTCTAATAAGTGAAGTGTCTGATTTGATTTGTATGTCTTTGATCCACTTTGAGTTTTGTGCATGGTGAGAGATAGGGGTTTAATTTCATTGTGTTGCATATGGATTTCCAGTTTTCCCATCACCATTTGTTGAAGAGGCTATCTTTTCTCCATTGTATTTTTTGCCACCTTTGTCTAATATAAGATAACTGTAATTTTGTGGGATAGTCTCTGTATCCACATTTATGTACCATTGGTCTACCAGTCTATTTTGGTGCCAATACTATGCAGTTTTGTTACTATTGCTCTGTAGTACAGTTTAAGGTATAGTATAGTGATACCATCTGCTTCACTCTTCTAGCTAAGGATTGTCATTGGGATTTTGATAGGAATTGCATTAAATATGTATAGTGATTTTTGTAGTATGATCATTTTAATAATATTAATTCTGCCTATTTAAGAACAAAGGAGATCTTTCCATCTTCTAAGACCTTTTTAAAATTTCTTTGTTTAGTACTCTGTAGTTTTTGTTGTAGAGGTCTTCACCTCTTTCATTAGGTTGAATCCCAAGGATTTTATTTATTTATTTATTTTTTGATGTTATCGTAAATGGGGTAGTTTTCCTTGTTTCCTTTTAGAGTATTTGTCATTGATATACAGAAATGCCTTTGATTTATGGGTGTTGATTTTGTATCCTGCTACATTGCTGAATTTACTAGTTCTAGAAATTTTCTTGTGGAATTTTTTGGGTCTTCTAGGTATAGAATCATACCATTGACAAATAGTGCTAATTTGAGTTCTTTTAATCCTATTATCTGTATCCCTTTAATTTCTATCGTCTGTCTAATTGCTCTTGCCAGTGTTTCAAGTACTATGTTAAATAGAAGTGGTGAAAGAGGGGATTCCTGTCTTGTTCCAATTTTTAGAGGGAATGCTTTCAATTTTTCTCCATTTAGAATGCTGTTGGCCTGGGGCTTAGCATAGATACCTTTTATGATGTTGAGATATGTTCCTATTCCCTAGTTCTTCTTGTGTTTTGAACATGATTGGGTGCTGCATTTTGTCAAATGTTTTTTTTTTTCCTGCATCAATTGAGATGATCATATGATTCTTTAAGTCTATTGATGTGATGAATTATGTTTATTGATTTCCGTATTTTGAACCAATCTTGCCTCCCTGAATGAACCCCAGTTGACCATGGTGCACTATTTTTTATATGTTTTTTGTATTCTGTTTGCCAGAATTTTATTGAGAATTTTTGCACATATATTCATTATAGATATTGATCTGAAATTTTCTTTCTTTGATATGTCTTTGCCTGTTTTAGAATCAGGATTCTATTGGCCTCATAAATTGAGTTTGGAAGTGTTCCTTCTTTTTCTATTTCATAAAATAATTTGTAGAATATAGGTATTAGTTCTTCTTTAGAGGTCTTGTGGAACTCATCTGAGTATCCATCTTCTCTTGGGCTTTTCTTGGTTGTTAGGCTTCTGATGGCATCTTCTATTATCTTGTTTGAAAATGATCTGTTTAAAATGTGTATATAATCCTGATTCAATATTGGCAACTCATATGAATTTAGAAATTTGTCAATGCCTTCAATATTCTCTATTTTATTAGAGTACAAGTTTTCAAAATAATTTCTAATTCTCTTCTGTAATTCTGTAATGCCTGTTGTGATATTTCCTTTTTCATTACATATGTTAGTGATTTGAGTTTTCTTTCTCCTTCTCTTTGTTAGGGTATCTAAGGATTTGTCAATTTTATTTATGTTTTTCATAAAACCAACTTTTTGTTTTATCAATTTTTCTAATTGTTCCTTTTGTTTTATCAATTTTTCTAATTGTTTCTTTTGTTTCAATTTCATTAAATTCAGGTCTGATTTTAATTATTCCTATCTTCTACTGCTTTTGGTGTTGACTTCTTCTTCGAGGACATTTATGTTAGGTCATTTATTTGTTGACTTTTTCTTCTTTTACGGGATGAATTCCATGCAATGTACTATCCTGTAAGTACTGCCTTCATAGTATCTCAGAGATTTTGATAATGTTGTATCAGTGTTCTCATTTACTTCTAGGATTTTTTTACTCACCTTCTTGATGTCTTTTGCAACCCATTGTTCATTCAGTAGCATATTATTTAGTCTCCGGGTGCTGGAGTAGTTTTTATTTATTAATTTATCATTGATTTCCAATTTTATTCCACTGTGATTTAATGGAGAGCAGGGTAGTATCTCTACTTTTTTGTATTTATTAAAAATTGCTTTTGGCATAATATATGATCTATTTTAGAGAAGGATCCATGTGCTGCTGAGAAGAAATTGTATTTGCTCATTGAAGAATGAAATATTCTATAAATGTCAGTTAAGCCTAAGTTATTGATTGTGTTACTGAGGTTTATAGTTTCTTTGTTCAGCTTTTATTTGACAGATATATCTACAGGTGAAAGAGGTGTGTTAAAGTCACTTAGAATTATTGTGTTGTGCTCAATTTGACTCTTGAACTTGAAAAGAGTTTGTTTGATGAACATAGATGCTCCATTATTTGGGAGCAATTATATTTATAATTGTTATGTCTTATTGGTGTATGTTTACCTTGATCGGTATGAAATGTTCTTCTCTATCCCTTTTGATTAACTTTAGCTTAAAGTCTATTTTATTTGATATGAGGATGGAAACCTTGCTTGCATCCACAGTCCCCATGAGTGGTAAGGTTATTCCCAATCTTTCACCTTCAGTCTGTGGCTGTCTTTTCCTATAAGATGAGTCTCCTGGAGGCAGCATATTGTTGGGTCTTTTTTTTTAATTCAATCAGCTAGCCTATGTCTTTTAATTGGTGAGATTAGGCTGTTAACATTCAGAGTTATTATTGAGACAGGATTTGTATTCCCAGCTATTTTTGCTTATTTTTATTATTTAACTTGACTTGGTTTCTTCTTTGATTAGCTTTTCCTTTAGTGTAATAGCTCCCTCTTCTGCTTTTCATTGTTGTTTATTATTTCCTCTTGATAGAATATTTTACCAAGGATATTCTGTAGTACAGGATTTCTAGTTGTAAATTCTTTTACTATTTTTTTTTATCATGGAAGGTTTTTATTTCTTCATCAAATCTAAAGCTTAATTTGGCTGGATACAAAATTCTTGGCTGGCATCCATTTTCTTTCAGAGCTTGATATATGTTGTTCCAGGATCTTCTAGCTTTCAAGCTCTGGGTTCAAAAATCGTCACATAACCTAATTGTTTTCCCCCTGTATGTAATGTGATTTCTTTCTCTTGTGGCTTTTAATATTCTCTCCTTATTCTGTATGTTAGGCATTTTCATCATAATGTGCCTTGGTGTGGATCTGTTGTGATTTTGTACATTTGTTGTCCTGTAAGCCTCTTGAATTTGGTTTTCCAATTTGTTCTTCATGTTTGGAAAATTTTCTGATATTATTTCATTGAAGAGATTGTTCATTCCTTTGGGTTGAAACTCTATGCCTTCCTATATTCCAATAACTATTAAATTTGGTCTTTTTATGCTATCCCATATTTCTTGAATGTTACGCTCATGGTTTCTTACCATTTTCACTATGTGGTCTACATTCTTTTCAAGATTATATAATTTGTCTTCATTGTCTGAGGTTCTGTCTTATAAGTGGTTTAATCTGTTGGTGATGCTTTCAATTGAACTTTTAATTTGGTTTATTGTTCCTTTCATTTTAAGGATTTCTGTTTGTTTTTTTTTTTTTTTTCTTTAGAACCTCTGTCTCCCTATTGAAGTAATTTTTTGCTTCCTGCATTTGCTTATGTAGCTCTTTGTCAAAATAATCCATTGCTGCCTGTATTTGCCCTCTTATATCATTCTTTAATTCACAGAACATTTTAAGTATGTATATCCTGACCTCCTTCTCTGTCCTTTCACCTGCTGTGCTGGCCATGGATTCTAATAATGCGGTATCTTGATTTGTTTGGAGCACTTTCCCTCCCTGACACCTTCCCCTGATCCTCTTCTTCCCATCTATTGGTTTTCCTTCTGTGTGTTTACTTTTTAATTGGTGCATAATTATACATGAAATTGAAATGAATTGTAATATAGTCATATATTCACACAGTACAATTTGGTGAATTACATTTCCAAATTTTTCATCTTTCTACTTCCCCACTTCTATTCTCCATTCTTTTTTTTCTCTCTAGTGTCTGAATATAAGAAAAAAAATGAAAAATTTCCAACCCTTCACTCTCTGACTCTAGCTTATTTCACTTAGCATAATGCTCGCAGTTCCATCCATTTACCTAGAAATGACAAAAGTTTATTCTTCTTTATCGTTAAGTAGAAATCCATTGTGTGTGTGTGTGAGAGAGAGAGTGTGTGTGTGTATCACATTTTCTGTATCCATTTTCCATTGATGAACACTTAGACTGTTTCCATAACTGGCTATTATAGATTGTGTTGCTATAAACATTGATATGCATGAATCACTATAGTAGGCTGATTTTAGTTCATTGGATAAATACCAAGTAGTGAAATAGCTGTGCCATATAGTGGTTAATTCCTAGTCTTTTGAAGAATCTCCATGTGCTTTTCAAAGTTTTTATACTATTTTTCAGCTCCACCAACAATGTGTAAGTGTACCATTTCCCCCACATCCTCACCAGCAATTTTTGTTATTTGAATTCTTGATGACTGACATTCTGTGGTGAGATGGACTCTCAATGTTGTTGTGATTTACATATTTCTTATTGTTAAGGATATTGAACAGTTTTTCATATATTTGTTAGCCATTTTTATTTCTTCTTTGGAGGAATATCTTTTTAGATCAATTGTCAACTTAGATCTATTGTGGGTTATTAGTATTTAGGTCTATTTTCAAGTTAGATCTACTGTGGATTATTAGTATACTGGGGGTATAGGTTTTTGAGTTCATTATATATTCTGAGTATTAATCCTTTGTCAGACAAACAGCTAACAAAGAATTCTCACATTCTCTAGACTGTCTCTTCATGTTCTTAATTGTTTCCATGATGTAGAGAAAAAAAATTTGAATTTAGTGACATTCCATTTATCAATTCTTGATATTATTTCTTGAGCTTTAGAAGTCTTATTAAGGAAGATGGTGCTTGTGTCAATGTGTTACAGTGTTCCCCTATATTTTCTTTTAGCAGTTTAGCTATTTATGGTCTAATTACTAAGTATTTGAGTTAATTTTTGTGCAGGGTGAGAGGTCAGAATCTAGTTTCATTGAAATATGGATATCCAGTTTTTATAATACCATTTGTTTAGAAGTCTACCTTTGCTCCAGTATATGTTTTTGGCCCCTTTGTTAACTATCATATGACTATGTGAGTTTGTCTTCTATCCTATTGGCCTTCATGTCTGTTTTGATGTCAATACTAGTTGAGTTGTTTTTGTTACTGTAGAACTATAGTGTAATTTGTATCAGATATTGTGACACCTCTGACATTGCTCTTATTATTCATGATTAGTTTACCTATTCTAGATCTCTTATTTCTCTGTATTAATGTCATTGATACTTGCATTGGAATGCAATGTAAATTGCATTGAATCTGTAGATTGCTTTTGATAGTATAGTCACTTTGATTATATTAATTATATTTATCCATGAACATGGTAGGTCTTTCCATATTCTAGGGTCTTTTAGTACTTCTGTCTTCCATGTTTTATAATTTTCACTGTATACATCCTTTGCTTCCTTGGTTAGATTTATTTATAAGTCATTTTTGGACACAATTATGAATGGAGTAGTTGATTTCTTTCATAGCAGATTCATTGTTAGAGTACAAGAAAGCAATTAATTTTTGCATGTTGATCTTATATCCTGTTATTTTGTTTATCATCCTTAGAAGTCTTCTGGAGGAGTTTTTGTGTCTTCTATCATGTCATAAGCAAGCAGAAATATAATAATCTTGTTTTAAAATTTGCTTCCCTTGAAGTTTATTCTCTTGCCTGGTTTCTTTAGCTAGAGTTTCAAGAATTACCTTGAATGGAAGTGGTGACAGTGGATATCCTTGCCTTTCTCCTGATTTTCAAGGAAATACATGCAGTTTTTCTCCATTCACTATTGGCTTTGAGTTTGTCATATATAGCCTTTGTGATGCTGAGGTAAGTTCTGTCTATCCCTAGTTTTTTCAGCATTTTTAGCATGAATAGGTGCTGAACTTTTTCAAGAGATTTTTTTCTGTACTTATTAAGGGCATTTTGTAATTTTGTCTTTGATTTTATTTATGTGATCAATTGCATATATATATATATATATATATATATATATATATATATATATATAGAGAGAGAGAGAGAGAGAGAGAGATAGATAGATAGATAGATAGATCCACCCTTGCATTTTAGGTGAATCCAACTTCATCCTGGTATACAATCATCCTAATGAGTTTTTAAATATGGTTTGCTAATATTTTCTATGTATTTTTGCATCAACATTCATCAGGCAGGGCTGTTGGTCTTTAACTTCCTTCCATGATGTGTCTTCATCTCATTTCAGTATCAAGGTGCTACTGGCTTTATAGAATAATTTTGAGAGCGTTCCCTTTCTGTTTTATTTCACACAGTAATTTGAAGAGAACTGCCATTAGTTCTTCTCTAAAGGTTTGGCAAAACTCAGCTGAGAACCCATCTGATCCTAGGCTATGCTTTGTTAGGAAGCTTATTATTACTGCTTCAATCTTACTCATTGATACTGATTTGTTTAGGTTTTCTATCTTCTCTTAGTTAAATTTTAGTTTGTCATGTATATATAGAAATTTTTTTCAATACTTTCTAGATTTTTCAATTCATTGAAATATAAATTTTCAAAATAGTTTCAATGAACCTATGGCTTTCAAAAATGTCTTGGGTGATGTCTTCATTTTCATGTTTATTTTTGTTGATTTGTGTCTTATCGCTCATTCTTTGATTAGTTTGGTTAAGTGTTTATCAATATTTGTTATATTTTCAAGTAACCAACTCTGTTGCAGTGATCCTTTGTATTCTTTTATTTTTAATTTTTTCTCTGATTTTAATGATTTTTGGTCTTTCATGGTTTTGCTATAAATTTTTTCCCTGATTTTCATTTTGGCTTACTTCAGAGATATAATTTCTTAGTTTTTATTTGTTTAATTACCCTTGTGAATAACTTTATATATTTGAGAGCTCTGGAATTTATCTTTCAGTTCTTCTTTGTGTAGTATATCTTTACATATTTTCTGTAGTGCCAGTTTAGTTGTCATGAATTCCTTTAGTTTATTCCTATCATGAAAAGTTTTTTTTTTCTTCTTTGATTCAGAATAATAGCTTTAACAATCTTTGCTGACAACTATTTTCTTTCAGAGCTTAAATTATCTCATTTCAAGTCCTTATGGCTTCAAGAGTCTGAGTTAAGAAGTCTTAAGTGAGTTTTAATTTGTCTATCTCTAAATGTAGTATGATATATTTCTCTTTCAGCTTTTAATATTCTATCCTTAATATATATGTTTACCATTTTGATTATGATGTCTTGGAGAAGTTTTTGATCTTGGCTGTCTTGGATTTTAAATGCCTTCTGTATGTGGATGTCCATCTCATTCCTAATGTTTTTAATTATTTCTCATATTACATCTCTGAAAAATTTCTTTTTTAATATCATTCACAATTTTATTAATATTACCTATAATTCATGAATAACTGAGTTTACAAAAACATATGGCTAAGAACAAGGTCTGGGAACATTGTGCATTCTCCAATATAGACATATATTTTATATCAATTTAATTCTACATGAAACATAAGAAAATGTGTTTCATAGATGATATTCATGTTTCCAAAAAACTACTGAATGACAACAAGATCGATTTGGTCAACATAAAACGGCATAGAAAACAAAACTTGTAAAGACTTAAGAGACCAATAGTAGATGAAGTTTGGCTGCATAATTCCAGGGGAAAAATGGACTTATGATCAGTTTGAGGTAATTGAAGTAAGAGGAGTGATCCACTTTGAGCAAGGACATCATTTAAAATAAAGAGTCACAAAGTTAGCAATTATTATTAACTTCCATTTGTATGCTGTGTAATATAGTTCAAAAGATTTCTGCATGTTTTATTTCAGTCAAATCAGGAATCAATCTAGAAAGTTAAAAAAAAAAAACAAGTATTGTTTCTCTGGTTTTAAAAGTAAGGAAATAAACATAGAGAGATTTATTGAGCTGGTGAAAGTTACTTTACTAGTTAGAGATAAAAATTAGAACCCAGGTTTCCAGAATCTCAGTATAATGTATTTCAGCCATCCCTGGTTGCACAGGGCATTTTTGCTGAACAAAGAATTTTTTCACTTATTTACAGCTTAAAAAACATTGCTGTTTTTAGCCAGTCTTTCCCATTAATAACAATGATGTCACTTTTGACATTTTCCAGACACAAAAATACACAGTTTCAGAAATCTTCTGGTTCATTCTCCATATATTCTTTCACAATGTTCAACAGGCCAAGATAATATAAACCTAATGCCATTAGCCCATATTTCTATGTTCCTGTGTATCACAATGACTTACATGTGGTCTCTTAATGCTGTCCCTGGGTTCTTATACATTCCAATCATGTTTTTTTTTTTTTTTTTTTAACAGTCTACTGGGTGTTCCAATTCAAATACCCTGCCTTCCTGGCCTGGGGCTCTGTTTTCTACATAATCTAATCTGTTGGTGATACTTTCAATTAAATTTTTTTTGTTGTTGTTTTTTTTAGAGAGAGAGAGAGAGAGAGAGAGAGAGAGAGAGAGAGAGAATTTTTAATATTTATTTTTTAGTTTTCGGCGGACACAACATCTTTGTTTGTATGTGGTGCTGAGGATCGAACCCGGGCCGCACACATGCCAGGCGAGCGTGCTACCGCTTGAGCCACATCCCCAGCCCCATCAATTAAAATTTTTATTTGATTTATTGTGTTATTTATTCTCAGGAGTTCTAATTGGCTTATTTTCAGATTCTCGCTTTCTTTATTATTTGGTCTTTCACTTCCTCTATTTACTCTCTCAATTAATTCCTTAATTCATCTATTAATTCTTTTTTAGCTCATTAATTATTTTAATAATTAATTTTATAACATCCTTCTCTGAAATCTTATCCTGTTCCATGCATATTTCCTTTATTGGGGAATTGTAACTTTTCCATGGAGATTTATTTCCTGTTATATCAATTTTTAAAGGCTTTGGACTTGTGCATTTATTGAAATGGATTATTTTTCCTCCTTTGTGAGGATGTTCTTTGGTGTGTAGTTATGTCTTTTGTAGCAAATCTGTGTTGTTTGTAGTTCTAAGCTTCAACAATTAGGCTCAGTTTAGTTGAAGTGTTAGTTTCCACCTCCAGTTCCTCTGAGTTTGTCACTGCAGAACTACCAATTTAATTCACTCTTGTAGAGCTGCTATAACTCTGTGGGGTTTTCTGAGCCATCATTTTGAAATATTTCTCTGATTGTGTTGTAGGAGTAAATGTTCAAGAGTGGGACCTGATGTTCCTCTATAGTCATTCATACTTAGGACACAGTCATTGGCTGGTGTTGTTCTCTCTCTGATGCTACGTGTTAAAGTGTGTTTGAAGTTTGAGTGGGGTTAGTTTGTGTGTGTAAGATGGTGAGCTCACATGTTGTGGAGGTGTGGGTGATCAGCTGCCTAGTCTCTATTCTATGAACTTGTAGTGTACCAGTCTCTTCCCAGCCTATTTCAGAAAAAGGGAAATAAGCAACAGCAACAATAGTAGTAATCAAAACACAACATCAGAATAAATGTCTTGTGCGTACTATGGCAAACACAATATTAATTACTTCAAGAAGAGTAACAGCAAGGTGTTTTTTAACAACAGCAACAGCAATAAACAGCTACAAACGAATCCATAATTAAAATATACAATAGGTGTCAACTTTACCCTCTGCAGTAATTATAACTGCAGAAATATAAAGTAGTTATGAAAACTAAATTTATCTTAAGGATAGTAAAATTGCAGTTCAATAAGAGAAAAGAAAATGGGATAGGAAGGTAAAAGAAAGTTTAAATTATTCAGACGTTTAATGGATAAAGTAGGTTAGAAGTTGCAAAAGATATCTATAAAACGATTAGTTAAATTAAGTAAAAGAAATAAAATAAATAATGAAAGAGGAAGAAAACAATGAATTTGACTATGAAAAAGGAAGAGAGGAAAAAGGAATAAGAAAGGAAATATAAACAAGAGCAAAACAAACAAAAAGTAAAACCAAAACATACATACAGTAGAAAAATCCTACCCTTCTATGTCAAAACATGGAGAATAAGAATTGAGGAAAGAAAAACAGGGATAAAAATTAAGAGAAAACAAAAAGAAAAAATGTATATATCTATAAGTCAATCAGCACAGAGAGAACCAACTCTCTCTCTCTCTCTCTCTCTCTCTCTCTCTCTCTCTCTCTCTCAAAAGAAGAAAGAAAAAATAAATGTTTAATGAAAAATTAAAGGACTGTCTCTGCTGAGGAGGTCAAAACTGTTGACAAATATTAAAAATGGCCGCTCGCTGCCTATGGCATACCACCTTTGTTGCCTTTCTTCTGGGGTTGTGTATCCCTTTGGGAGAGCAAGGAATGGGGCTTGGGGTTGCTCACTAAGTTGTCAGGTCGAGTGGTGTGGAACCAAAGCTGGTGGTACTAGTTCTCAGCTACCCCTCCCTCCAGTTTAAGTTAGGACAGAATTTTTGAAATAAACATGAAATACTACAAACCTTCCTTACCCAGAAATTTTTCTATTTTCCAAAAATGAAGGTAGTTTTTGTGTTATGGAACTATTAAATGTTAGTCCAATAGCACAAGTCAGAGATGTTTCCACAATTAAATGTAAGGTACTTATTTGTAGAGAACTGTAACAATTTGGGTGAAATTGGCAATACATGGTGATTGACAGCCTTTCACTAGTGAGGCCCTTTGGGAGGTTTCCCTTCTTTCTTCTCCCTTCTGCTATCCCATTCTACCTCTTTTCCTCTCTCCCTTTCTTCCTTTCTTTCCACTCACTCCCTTCTTCCCTTTCTTTTTTTCTCCCTTACTCTATTTCCTTCCTTCATTTCATCCTTACTTCCTTTCCCTCTCCTCCCTCCATCCTCTCCTCTGTTTTGCAGTACTAAATACTGAACCCAGGGCCTTATACATCCTAGGCAAGCACTCTACCACTAAGCTTCATCTCTAGTCCTTCTGTTTTTCTTTACTAAGTAAGAAAAAATACACAGAATAATTTTCTCAACTGGATTATTTTGGTTTGTTTGTCTTTCCTTTTTTTGTTCTTATTATTTAATTCTTCATTTATCTAATATTTATTTTAATACATATTGTCAACTTCGATGTTTCATCCCAAAATCAATTTTCCAGGCATTTGACTAAGCCTTTTTATATTGGTTTATTGTGCTTAATTCTTAAAATACTCAGTTATAAATGCATTTTTAAAATTATGACTTTGAATCCTTTTTCAGTTATTGGTGTGCTAGCTTTCAATCTATACATTATTATCCCTATTTTTATAATTAACACATGAAATTTTCTGGAGCACACTGAAGGTGTAATAATTCTTTTACAGTTTTATCTTCTTATTCTCAAACAGACTGGAACTTTGGCACTAAAAGTATATTGTTTTGTGAGGCCAGGGAACATCTGCTCAGGGCCAACATACTGTTGTGCTCCTAGAGCAGTTCGGAACAGAGTATTTACACCAATATTTTTCTAGGACATGTTTCAGTGAAAGTCTATGGATATTTGACCCGTGTACCACAGTTAGACATGCCAATATGCTCAGTGAGGCTTAGAGGTTCACAGGGACCCAATCCAACCCTCAGAGCCCATGCTCTCAGACCTCCAGCTCTCAGACCCCTGCTGAGGAAGGAAGAGTCATAGGACAGCTTTGAATCAGTGGTGAAGCTTAGGGGTATGCAAACTGTACTAGTTTCTTATTTCTGGTGTAACAAATTACCATAGGTGCACTGGCTTAAACAATGCAAATTTATTATCTTAACAATTCTCAAGTTTAGAAATCCAAAATAGGTCCCATTGTACTAAAAATTAGTGTTGGTAGGGCTTTGGTTTTTTTCTCAAACAATTACCCTAAATCTTTCTTCTGCCTTCCTACTTCACTTACAAGAATCTTTGTTATAATCATGTGCTAGCCCAAATCATCTAGAATAATCTCTTCAGGGGGTTTGCTGGTTAGCCACTTAATTCCATTAGCATTTTTAATTTCCTATTGCTATTTAGCCTAATATAATCATAGGTTCCTGGAATTAAGATATAGACATCTTTGAACCCAAATCTAATAATTTACCTTTCTTCAAAGTCATCTCATGAGATGAAGTTTTGAGAGATAATGAAGTACAGAGCAAATTTCCTATAGAAATATTCAAGATACAGAAAAGATCTGATGAGAGCACAGGATAATTCTATAAAATCTAGGATGGAAAAGAGGCATCATATTTATTAATATGGAGGAGGTTAAAGAGTTTAGTAGAGTGGACAGGGAAAATGAATAAGTAGATCTTAATATTCAGGCAACTAACTAGAGAGGCTTGATAGCATTTTTTAAAACTCTGTGATAATGATCATTGGGCCTGTTTGCAGAGGACTTCAGAGTTTGAGCCTTTCCTGGTCATGTCTTATGAGCTTAAGGGTCAACCACATCCTGTTGACCATGAGACTTTCCATTCAATAAAACAGAACATCTCTTTATCTGATCCTCTGTGGTGGAACCATTTTCCTATGGGAACATGTTTTAAGAGGGACACCCGGTTTTTCTTGTGGCTTTTTACTCATCTGGTTATTAGAATTATGCTAAAACAAATTAACAATGTGGTACTGCAGAGTCAGTCATTAGCCCCATAGGGCTTCTGTGTGACCATTTGTGAAACAATATAGCTAGCTTTGATGCATACCAAAAAAGGAGGTTATATAGGGGTAAGTATAATCATAAATATTTCCTTCACAGTTTTTGTGTTGTTGCCACTTTGTTTTGTTTTTATGGGTCCAGGAATCAAACCCAGGATCTTGCAAAGTACATGCTCTCCCACTGATCTATATCCTCAGACCTAGGGTTTTTTTTTAAATTATAAATAACAGATATTTTTGGTAGGAAAATAAAGTGAATGTTGGAGGCTTCACAATGTAAAAAAGCCTAAGAGAATCTCAGAGAAGTAAGTTTGAAATTTAGGTGTTGAAGAACCTGAATTCTATATGTAGAAAGAAGAATATATGTTATGGTTTTAGTCCTACAAAGTACCATAGGGATGGCATGGTCCAGAGGCTTTCAAAGTTTTTCAATGGACTCTTATCCAGTATTCTAACATATACGATAGATAAAAGAGCAGTCTCATTAACTATCATTAATATGGAAACCTTGGAATCAATTCAGTTGTTCTGGGATTTTTGAATACTTGGAAAACCACTTGAAAATCTGGTAATCTGACTTGATGAACCATGGTTTTATCACACTAATAGTCACATTATTAGTTTGTGGTGAGATGGAAACGGACTCAAGGGTGTGTATGTGTGCATTTGTATAATACTCACAATACTTTTCATTATCCTAAGGTTAGGAGCTAACCCAATTTGCCCAGGTACCTTCAAGCAGAGTAATTAAGCACAAGGTCAAGCATAAGATAGATGAAAGAACAACCTTGCTGAATTGTTCTTTTTCCAGGTAGTTGAGAAAGAACAAGAAAATACTTCATCTTGACTCTAACATTTACTTTGTTAATACTCTTACTAACTCTCAGGAATGTGTCCTGTCCTGTGCAATATTTTTTTCAGGGCCGTCTTTACTTCCTTATTCCTTAAAGTATAGATCAAAGGGTTCAGCATTGGTCCTACCACATTCATCAGAATTTGAACCACAGTTCCCAGCATGGGGTTGGGTGTGGGCTGTAGGTAGACAGTGATAATGGGTCCATAGGCACAGAGGATAGCAATGAGGTGAGCACTGCAGGTGGAGAAGGCACGGCGGCGACCCTCAGTTGTATGAATACTCAAGATGGAGACCGTGATTCTAGTGTAGGATACAAGGATTAAGAGAAAGCAGATGAGAGACACTAGGCCAACGTTGGTGAAGCTTATCCTCTGTGCTAAGGAAGTATCAGCACAGGTCAAGGGCAAGAGTGCTGGGATATCACAGAAGAAGTGATCCACTTCATTGGGACCACAGTATGGCAAGGTGAAGGTGAGGGAAGTCAAGATGCTGGAATGAATGCACCCTAAAAGCCATGTGCCCACAGCCAGGACCACACAGATTCTGGAGCTCATGATTACTGTGTACTGAAGAGGATAACATATGGCAGCGAAACGGTCATAGGCCATCACAGTATACAAAAAACACTCAATGCTTCCAAGGAAGTGGAAGAAGAAGAGCTGGGAGACACAGTCTTGGTAGGAGATGACCAGGCTCAGTCCCATAAGGTAGAACAGCATTTTGGGGCAGGTCACAGAAGAGAAACCCATGTCAAACACAGACAAGTTCCCCAAGAAGAAGTACATGGGTGTGTGAAGGCGAGTGGAAGAGATGACAACCACCAGGATAGACATATTTCCCAGCAGGGTGCATACATAGAAGGGCAAGAAGAGGACAAAAAGTATAGTCTCCAGCCCTTCCGTGTGTGGGATTCCCAACAGGATGAATTCTGTCACCACAGAGCTGTTCTTCATATCCATGAGAGTCAGGCCTGGGAAGGAAGAAGAAACAGAGGACATGGAAGTATGACCTTGCTCACTCTCTAGGAGTGACCTTACTAGGGAAATGAAATTTAAATGAGTGTTCAGGTTGTAAGTTATGGAGAGACTGCTTGTGCCCCAAGATTCAGGGCATTATATATTAGACTGGAGCTGCCACAGCCAACTTAAGAGTTTCTGAAGCAAGTAGTTTTGTTGTACTGATTCACAATAGAGATGTCTTTTGTTACAACAACTTTTTTTTTAAATGTAAAAGCAAGTTGGGCACAGAAGTGGGTGCCCGTAATCCCAGCAACTTGGGAGGTTGAGGGGAGGTTGGGGATCACAAGTTAGAAGTCAGCCTCAGTAACTTCATGAGGCTGTAAGCAACTTAGCAAGATCCTGTCTCAAAATAAAAAAATAATATTTATAAAAGAAGTGCTGAGATGTGGCTCAGTGGTTAAGTGCTCCGGGTTTAATCCCCAGTGCCAAAAATAAATATATAAATAAACAAATAAACAAATAAATAAAAAGAAGGAAAGAAAACTCTAACAGCAAAAGTGTTTAAAGGGAACATCAGGATCCACACAATAAATGTTGCTTCTCCCTCATGGACGAGGGAAATTAATATATTTGTCAATCACTATTACTGACAGCATTATGTTTGTTCCTTTTTAAAGTGAGTCATAAAGAAAGATTGAACAATTACTACTTTATAGTTCAAAACACATGCATGATCTCTGTTTACTCATGGTGACCCTCTACTGTGGATCTGTAGAAAAGAAAACATTTGCACAAGAGAAAGGCTAAATAGTTCTCCTAAATTAAGGCAGTTAGTGAATGGAAAAACTAGAAACTAAATTCAAATGCTTTTTATTTTTATTTATTGAAAGAGATCAGTCTTTCCATTGCACTGCATCTGTGATACATTGTAGGCATTATTGACCTTGCTGAACTTTGCCTGGATATCATTCATCTGTCTCTCTTCTTTATTAAGCAATGAAAATGAACCTGTGTTTACAGCTAACACACACACACACACACACACACACGTCTAGGAGAGTAAATAATTTTTCATGTTTAAATTATGTCATCAGTGCAAACAACAGTGGTTGGCATAAAATAGGAGAGTAGGTCCTTCATAAACAGTGAATTAAAGAATGAAATAACTCACACAATATCTGGCATGACTTGGATTTAACTCATTTGTGTTGTACAATAACTTGTGTCATACAATCAATTAATAATATTCCCCAGTCTCCCCAAACAACCATGTAAAACAGCTTGATCATCTATCTTTTCCCAATTTACTCCATTCCACTGAGTACTTAAAAGTTTTCTATCTACCTCCAGGTGACAAGATACAAATCACATACTACACAAAATCTGTACCATCTCCAAAAATGTTTTGGCCATTACACACCACAGAAAAAAAAGAGCTGAAGTTATCTGGGCATAGGATCATTAAGAATTTTCACTTTAAAAAATCATTTTTAATCCAGTACAAATTCTTGGTTATCAGGGGGAACAATCAGAATGGGGTTTGTGAACTGATGGATCAGATTCAAATGATTTTTTTTTAAATGAAGACTCCTTCAAACCAAGCAAATCATAACATATTCTTATGCCCACTAGTTATATATTCTTCTTCATCAAAAAATCTGAGAATATTTGTAAACCAAAGTTTCCAATGTCTCCTCTTTTCTGAGTATATGAGGCATGAAAGAGGGGTCAACAAAAGAGAAAAGAAAAGTGATAAAGATGGCTCTTAGGGGACTTACAAGAAGGAAGTTTGGTCCTTTTACCATCTGCCCATCTAGGATCTAAAGTCCAAAATTTCTTTTGATATTACAATATAAACCAAGGTCAGGCATTTCCTCCCATAATCTGTAAAGCTCTTTCTTTTTAGGCAGATGAATCCAGATAAATGACAAAGTTGGCCTTGTGTTTCTCTTCTGGAAAGATGTTTTCTAAGACACTAATAGCTACATTCTTTCCACATAAGTGGAAACTTAAATGTCTTTGGAGCCTTGGGATTCCATGCCTGAATGAATACTATTCAAGCAGGTTGTGTAGCAAAGGGACTAATTAATTAAAAATGGTAAATAGGCCAAAATACAATATGATAATACTTCCCCTTGAGGTGTTATTGTGATATAAACAGGATGGAGCCATATCTATGCTTTTTATTTTCTTTTTTGGTACTGAAGTGAAACTCAGGACTTTATCACCAAGCTATATCCCCAGTCTTTTTCTGCGTTTTTTGTTGTTGTTGTTGTTTTGAGACAGGGTCTTGCTAAGTTTCCAAGGGTGGCTGAAACTTGTATAACTCCTGCCTCAACCTCCTGAGTCACTCAGATCACAGGCATGTGCCACTGTGCCTGGCTTATATCAACACTTGCTGGCTTAGAGAAAAGGTGAGGGATATGGTTCAATTTTAGGACCTATGTAGAAACCATTCCACCAATTGGAAAATATATTATTATTAGAAGAAATAACACCTATCTCTCTCAGGCTTTTAAAAACTCACATAATTTCAAACACTTCAATCTCAGTGTCTCAACTGTTCTTACTATGGACTGAACTGTACTCACCTTGCCCACAATTTCATATGTCAAAACCATAACCTCCTCTGCATTTGAATATATTGGAGCTAGGGCCTCAAAACAGTCCTACTGTATTTATTAGACTGTATGAATCTATGACAACCTTAGCAGAGTAGAATAGTTCTACTTTTCAGACTATGTTTTCTATTATTTTTATTTGTATATGTAGTTTCTATTGCCAGATTTCTCAACAAACAGGGTTGTCATTTGGTAAATTGACTACCATAAACTGGGAATTTTTCTTCATATGATATATATATATATATATATATATAAAGATATTATTCAAAATTATTAATTAAGGATCTATACAACCATGAGCAAGAAAAGTTGCCTAGTCTGGAGTTTCTCTTCTGTGGAGGTTCTCCTTGATTTTGCAGATGTTAGTAATCTAAGATTTGTTCATCTTCCATATAACAAGGTTCATCATTATCAAAGAACTATGTGTATTTGAGAAACCAGCCTCTACCTCAGAGCAAAGCCTGTCCAAGGAAAAGGGCGTGACCCTTGTCCTTTGAAAGACTCACAGAGCACTCCTAGGCACATACCCACCCTTCTGAGTTGTTTATCTACAAATAACAGGAGAGATCTGCTGCGCCAGGTGTCCCTGACTCAGTCAGGCTAGGTGAGGACCCATAGCAACCCCCTAGCAACCACCAGTCAGCATGAGACACTGCCCATGTGAGACGTGGGAGGGAGGATGAAATCTAAATTGTCATTAGACATATTAGAAGATGTTCAACTTTAGTTGTTATCAGGGATTGAATTTTAAAATGGAATGGAAAATTCTAACACTAACAATTTGAAAAATATTAAGAAAGGTGTCAATATAAAGTGCTTACAGGAATGTTTTAGGGTTTTCATCATTCAGGGTACGAATGCATTTTTTTTAAAGAGAGAGAGAATTATTTTTTAATATTTATTTTTTTTAGTTTTCAGTGGACACAACATCTTTATTTTATGCTGAGAGCCATAGCCAAGTAGGAATGATGCATGGCAATTTCTTTATCAGCCTACCCAATGTTGCTTAGAGGGAGGACTCTCCATTGTGGAAATGGGCTTGCCTTGGACCCAGGTCATTTGCAGTGACATTGCATGAATGTTTGAGAAAGGTGACCCTGCTCAAGGACCAGGGTGGATCCGGGTTTAGGGTGGATCTGGGTTTAGGGTGATCCTGCTGGGAATAGGGCAGTTCCAGGTTTAAGGTGGATCCTGCTGGGAATAGGGCATATCCTGCTGCCTCAGGCACCTGCTCCTTGAGTTCCTGTTGAGTTCTCCCGGGGTTCTGAGAGTATTTGGTATGCGGAGCCTGGTGGAGTGTGTGGATTTTCCCAGAATGTGCGTGTAGAGTGCAGGTGACAGTTCGAGAATAAAGAGTTGCTGTTTGAATCTACAAGGTGTGTGGTGGCTCGGTTATTTGGTGCCCAGCCAGACTGCGCCAATTTTATTTGTATGTGGTGCTGAGGATCAAACCCAGAGCCCTGCGCATGCCAGGCAAGCGTGCTACCGCTTGAGCCACATCCCCAGACCACAAATGCATTTTTAATAATCACTTCATTCTCAAAAACTGTTTGTCTTTCCACTCCTAAAAGTATCTTTTGGAGGAACTCTTGAACTTGAGCCCAGAGATCCGCAGAAGAATGTTCATAACAATAAGAAGAAATCACCCATATGTCTGACAGGAAGTATGAATAAACAAATACAAAAACATGTTGTAAAATTACAGGTATATGTTTTAATATTAATAAATCTTAAAAACAAATTTAAAGGGAACAAAAACAATCATGGCTCTGTTCATTTAAACAAATTTCAAAACTAGAAAAATATCTCAATATTATTTTTCATCGTGTTCAAGTTCTTCGTGTTCTTCGTGTGCAAGTTGTAAAATTGTCTGAGGATCATCAAGTTTTTATAAAACTAAATGATAATATCTCTTACAGGTGTTTATTTGAATTTCCAATGAGATACTGTGTGCTTTTCTGAAATATACATCTCTGCAAATATGAAGAACTGATGCTTATTTTTATAAGCACTATAAATAGGTTGATATAATGTCATGAAGAGACATTATTGGTAATTTAATAATAATTTTATTAAGATATAATTCACATACTGTAAATTCATCTTTTTAAAGCATAGAGTTGAATGATTTTTATTGAATTTGCAGAGTTTTGGAATAATATTGTAACACAATTTTAGAATGTTTTTATCACTTCAAAAGAATTTCTGCCAGTATGGTGGGGCACACCTGTAATCCCAGAGGCTCAGAGGCTGAGACAGGAGGATCGTGAATTCAAAGCCAGCTTCAGCAATAGTGAGATACTAAACAACTCAGTGAGATCTTGTCTCTAAATAAAACGTAGGAAAAAAAGGACTGGGGATGTGGGTCAGTGTTTGAGTATCCTTGAATTTAATCTCCAGTACCAAAAATTAAATAAGAATCCCTCATTCCCATAGCCTTTGCAATGCACTTTTATGCACTATGTATGGATTTGTATTTTTATGATAGTTTATATAAACAGATAAAATGTGGCTTTTTGTGTCTGGTTTCTTTCTATTTGCTTAATGTTCTCAAGATTCATCCACTTTGTAGTATCTCTCAATTCTTTGTTCCTTTTTATGATTGAGTGATATTCCATGAATAGATATACTACATTTTGTTTATCACTTATTAGGTTATGAATGTATAGGTTATTCCATTTTTGGCTATTAATAATGTCATTATAAAAATTTGTGTACATGTCTTTGTATGTGTGTACATGTGTCTTCAGTTTTCTTGGGTATATATCCAGAGGTAAAATGCTAGATTTAAACTATTGACATTTCAAATTGAAATGTAGATTTTCTTAAATGTTATCTCAAGCACAAAGTTTGATATAAACCTTTGCTTTTAACCTTTCTACAATAATAAAAAAATGAACTAATAAAAAGCAAGTATAGAACCAATAAAACTCTAGTATGTACCATTAATTTGATCTACTTATATTTGCTTTTTAGAACCAACTAATTGATACTGAATTTAATAAAAAGAAATTTCCATTTGTTACTAGTGAGCTTGATTTTATAGTTCAGGGTACCATCACTGAAGCCATTCTTATCTTTGTTGTAATCTCACTTTTAAAAGCATGACTTTTGAAACTAATTGTATCATTTTACTAGCTGAATAATTAAATTTAAAAGGAAATACATTAAATTTTGAAGGGAAACCATGAACACATATGAGGTTTTGATGAGGGGATTCTCCGAGGGAAAATGGTATTAAGGAAATTGGTTCTCCTGCAGATGTGGAGATGGAATTGGGTGACCTTTTGCCATCACAAAATATACAGTGTACTGTGAGTCTCCAAGAGGTACAGCAGTGACATTAGTTTTACCATCATATACACCAGGGTGTGAATGGAGGGTCTGATAGTGGGATTCTAGATGTAGGGCTATGTGTGGAAGATAATAAACCTCATTACATTTAATAGAACTTGAAATTTATTTGAGCAGTGTGTTATTTAATAGTATCTATCCCACTGACCTTTAAATTAAAATTTACACTTTGTCTCACAGGGCTCCATGTATTAGCTTTGGACTGTTGTTGACTCATAAGTCCTCTATAGAAAGGTCTCCGTAAAAAACAAATGCAGAGATAAAGGGAGCTAAAAGAGAGATAATCTAACAATTAATTTTAAGCCTGCTGCTTTTTTTCTTTAGTTTCTGACAATAGAACCAAAGTTTTTAGCATGGACTATACTAAGTGCGTATAAATCTATTCCTTAATACCCTATTGTAGATAATGTAAGTGCTATAAAATACTATCCTATAAAAATAGTCTGAAATCAAAATAATGCACAGTCATGCATCACTTAACCATGTCGAGATGTCATAAGAAATGCATCACTAAACAGTTTTATTATTGTGCAAGGATCCTGGAGTGCATTTAGACAAATCTAGATTGTGTAAGTCAATAACCAAATGTGGCTGCTTGATGTAGTCAAAAATACATGTGAACATGGGATGAATCAGGCAACAACCTAACATGGCATTCAGCTTTACACTAAACATTTTTTTTAATAAGCAAAAGAAGTATTATCTAAAATAAGGATAAAACACACAATGTAGTAAATGCATAAACCGGTAGCATAGTTGGTCCTTTTAGTTACCAAATATTATGTACAGCATGTTATTATATGTGCTGTAATTTTACAGGGCTGGTATTACACTAGGTTTCTTTCTGCCAGCACCAAAACAAACACTTGAATAACATGTTGTATTTGATGTTAAGATAGCTACAAAGTCACCAGGCTATAGGAATTTTTCAGCTCCACTAAAATCTTATGAGTGTCCTGTGATTGAAACATTATGTTGTGCATGACCATATATGGTATAATATTTAATCACAAAAAGTTTAACCATATGTAATACAATAGTATTTTACATCACTGATTTTTTTACACTGAAGAAAAGAAAAAAATATCACTTTTTCTCATTTCCTTGCCATTTCTAGTCCTAACCTCTGAATTTTTCAGTGCACAATTTTTTCCTACTTCTAAATTTTTCCAAATTTTCAAATTCTATCAGCCAATAAAATCCAATTTATATGTTACCTCTTTCTTCAGACCTACGCAGATATTTCCAGATCAAACTAACTTTTTTATACCAGTATTTTAACTGCACCCTTCCTTTTTTTAAAGAAGAATGAACCCAGAGCCTTGCATATTCTAGGCAATCAGTCTGTCAGTCAGGGATAGACTTCCAGGCTTAACTGTATTTTTCTGCTGATTGGTAATATACACATTTCTAATAGTCAGTTTCATAAAGATTTATGTCTGTTTTATCTTTTATTCTCCATGGCTCCTTGCTAAGTGGCCTAGTAAATCCTCAATGAATGTTTCTAAATTAGTTCTCAGTTAATTAAAATGGTCCAGGTTCCTTGATGGAATGCAGAGCTCTCAATTTGGTGCACTCATTCCTCCACACTCATTTCACAATGTAGGACTTTTTCCTCATTTATAAAAAAAATTGTCCTTACACTGATAATCTCTAAGTTTCCTTCTAGTTCAAAGTTTCTCTTTAATAATCAAGAATTAAAAATAAGACATAGTTATGGGGCCTAGTCTAGAGGTTTCTCTTCAATTCTGCTCACCATTGACTTCCAAGTGGTTAGGTTTTGCTTTGTACATAATGAAACTGGAGAGGACCAAGGGCCATCTACATGGGGATGTCATTTACAAGGACATATTCAACTCAACAGCACTAGTAGTTAGAATCTCAGTTATGCTCCAGCTCTTGTGCTGACCACTGTAGGTGAAATGCAGATGGAATTAGAGGCAAAAAGATATACATGGAGACACAGAGTGCCTATTCTTGGAGAAATTTCAATTTATGCAGAAGACAAGTATAAAGGCAATTACAAAATTTATTTGAAAACAGACAAGATTAATTGGAGATTTAAATACTAAATTAGATTTTAGTACCTAACTTTGTTGACATTTGTTCTGTTATTTTCTTTATGTTGTTTGACCTCTCTGTCCTGTTGTTTCATTGTATACAAAATAATTGCTTTACATGACATTTAAGGTTCCATCAATTTGTACCCACTTACATCTAAGGAGATATAAGCATTTATTGATCTTTTTTGACATGGATAATTATTGTGGATCCTGAAGGATTTTAATGATATTTTATTTAAAACAATAGATTCTATTCCATTTTTTATAAACTTTATTTGTTGCAAATTATTGTTATTCCTATTAATTATACTGTGTGTGCATAAAAGTGCATATGTGCATGCTTTTTTATGTATTTAAAATAAATATTCCCTAGTGCCATGAAAATAACTATGAATGTAAAATACATCTATCTTTGGGGTTTCTGAATGTGGGGAAGGGCTGATATGAGGTATGATATATCTTATCATGTACTGATGAGAAGAATCAGCAACTATCTGGTTAAATGAAACCGTGAAGTCAGGTGAGGTGTTGCATGTCTGTGATCCCAGCAACTCAGGAGGCTGAGTCAGGAGGATCAAAAGTACCAGGGTAGCTTCTGCAACTTAGCAAGACCTTCAGAAATTTAGTGAGAGCGTGTCTCAAATATATAAAAAAATCAACAGGATTTTGGGTATTGCTCAGTATTAAAGGAAAGTGGTTTCAATCCCTAGTAACAAAAAAATAAAAATAAGAAAAGACACACACACACACACACATGCACACACGCACACACATACACACACACATGAAAATAAAATCATGAGAACTGTCACAAGCCCTTGTATTCCTTCATGAAATTCATTCTTCTTTTCACCACATGCTGGGTGAACCTAAATCTGACCACTGAAATATGACTGACAAATTCTACACTTGCTTCTTGGAGGTGAGAGAAGGGTGTACTCAAAATAAGTATTCATTTGGAGCCTACGCATGAATAACTCCGTATTTCCATTGTTAAAATTCTAGTCAAAGATTTAATTACAGTGTGAGTGGCAAGTGTCACTTTTATCATTAACTTCCTTTAGAGGGGCAATGTTAAAAGAATGTGCTTAATGCAGTGGGTTAGGAAACACAGCCTCATCATGGGCACACTGAAGAAACTGAGGTGGATGACACTGTCCATGAGTATGTGTGTGGTGGGGAGGAAGCTGTGTATACACATGTGTGTGTCTCATTCATGACTGGCTTTTCCTGAGAACAAGAATTACCAAGAGAATCCAAGACATAAACCTTTTAACAAGCTCCCTTCCCCTGCCTAAATATATCCCAGTCCTATTAATCCACTTTTCCTCATGACATAGCTCACAGATGGGGACCAAAAGCTACGTACGGGGAAAGAATAAAAGTCTTAATGAGCATGAGAAGCATCTCATAGGAATGATTCCTTTGAGGTTAATTAATTTAAAAAGTTCTCTTTTTGATGATTTCCTTTGAGAGATCGTACAGCTTGATGTGAGAGTAAGAAAATATTTTGAAAATATGTTTCTTATTGGTAGTTTTCCATTATTTAATTTAAGGAATAAGGACTATTTTCTGAGTTTCAACAAATGATGTTAATGGGAATGACCAGGGAAAGCACATGCTGGTAGCAATGGTTCACATCTTGGATTGTACATGAGAGTCATGAGGGCAGAAGCATGTGTAAGAGTGAGACAAACTCAGAGCTGAATGCTTTGATATACTTTGAGCAAGTTGCCCAAGTTGTCAGTCTCATTTTCCTAAATGAGAGATAATAGAGATAATCAGTACTTACCTCATGGAAAAAACATGAGAATTAAATGAGACAAGAATGCAAAAGACCAGGCAGAGTACTCACATTAAACGTTCTCCAAATCCTGGCTAATCTATTAAATGCCTTATAAATCTTGGCTAATCACAACCATTTCCTGGTAATAGCTTTATTTTGTTCTTTTCCACCTATAGTTATATTTTTAATAAGTTTCTCAGCTTGCTCATGTAATCCAAATACTATTCAATCTAATATAACTTTTCATCTCATGTTTTTGCTTAGGTTAAATTACTTTGAGAAAATCCTAATTCATAGTGGTTATAAACAGGTGCACTGACATTTATAATGTTTCCTGAGAGTTTGGAGCAATTTGGGCAAAGGGTCTTCTTCTCTACTTTATTCCCCTTACCAAGTCTTTGTTATATCAGCATATAAATTGTTAGTTGCTGCTAACAGATTAAAATAAACAATACAGATTGAAATGACATACACTGTGTAATTCCAATATTACTTTCAATGTCTACTATTTTTGTAATAGTAAACAATAGGGCAATATAATAAAGGATTCAGCATTTAAGTAACCTTAAATAAAGAAAAACTGTGTGAATTAAAATGGGAAACAGCCCATTTTTTTACTTTAATTCAACATATTGTTAAGTATAAATTAATTTTGTAAAGTATTTTATAAAAACTAAGTTAAAATACTTTATTATACACAATAATAGATGTAATAGTTAACATTAAGAATCAGCTTGATTGAACCACAGTTTCCAGACACTTGGCCAGATAGTTTTCTGAGTGCATCTGTGAAAATGTTTTCAATGAGACTAGCATTTCAATCAATAGACTAAATAAAAGGCATTGCCTCCTTAATGTGGGTGGTCCTTATTCAATTAATTTGAAGTCTTCAATAGAATGAGGATGGTAAGAAAATAGAAATTTGGAGGCCCTATTGATTGAGCACTTGGTTCTTCTCCTGCCCTTCTCCCGAAATTTACACCACTGTCTCTCCTGGTTCTCAAGTCTTCAGAGTTACATTGAGTTATACCACAGGCTCTCCTGGGTCTCCAGTTGCCTACGGCAGACTTGGGATTTCTCAGCCTTTATAGTTGGAGCCACACACACACACACACACAAATACACACATACACAAACACACTCCTTGATTTTTGATTTGATTTATGGTTGTTTTAGTTTATAATTGTGCAAAAACAATACATAGTCGTAAAAACTGTACTTTCAATCTTGAGTTTTGATCTTTTCCTGGACTATCAATATGTGATACAATAGTCTCTCACGATGCTGTGTGGTGACAGTATCTTCAGCTCCCAATCAGCCATGGGATCACAGGGGTGAACTGCCAACATTCTACAGTGTGCTGTGTTTCTAAGCTGATGTTCAGGAGTCTAGGTATGTTAAATGCACATTAAGTTGACAATATTTCAATTTATAATAGGTTTATTAGGATATGACCCTATTATAAGTTCAGGGTTATGACCCTTCTTCCTATAGGCTGTGGTTTTCTGGAGTACCAGACTAGTATGACTCATACATACAGCTATCATTTGTTAATTTCTTACTATACACTAAGCCTCAGCTGAGATCCTGTTGTGGATAACATCACTTAATTTTCACATCAATCCTGTGAGTAAGGTGCTTTCATCCTGATAATAAATTTGATTAGACTGTACTCAGAACTTATCGAATGGTACACCAATGGGAAGTGGCTGATTGGGAATTTAAATGCATGTCTGTCTGACTTTAAAGCCCAGCACATACTGTTTATAAACACTGTTCTTTGTCACCAATATGTGTGAAGAGTTGTTTCCAAAGAAAATTTTTGTCACTTGAACACTGCTTTTGTCTTCCTTTTTTAAATTTTTTCTTTACTTAAAGAATATTTTTGAAAAATAGAAAAGAGGGAAGGTAATGAATTTATCAAATCCTTTTTACCTTCAAAATGTAATTTTAGGAAAATTAAAGAACTAGGTCAGTCTTTACAGTTCAACAAAGTACATTCATATATTTCTATTTTATCAAAATGTAACAACTTAAGTCAGCTGGGTGACTTGTTAACAGTTGTAATATTCGTACATGTTCAGATCAAAATTAATCATGACCATCTGATTCTGTCACCACTGTCAACATAGACCATCACTATCCTTCTCAAATCAGAGCCCTGGTCCGTTACCGCCAGACACTTAATAACATGTGGCAAATGCATAAACTGAGGTCTTGACCATCAATGTAATGTTACCCAAAAGTCATGCTTCCTTTTATTCCACCAATAATAAAGGAAAAGAGAGTTGTGAACTGTGACAACTCATCTGTCCTTTTTCTTCACCTTCCTACACCTAGTTAATTCTTACTTTTTTTTTTTTGGGGGGGGGGTTGTACCAGAAATTGAACTCAGGGACAATTGATAACTGAGCCAGATCCCCAGCCCTATTTTCTTATTTCATTTAGAGACAGGGTCTCACTGAATTGTTTAGTGCCTTGCTTTTGTTGAGGCTGGCTTTGAACTTATGATTCTCCTACCTCAGCCCCTCAAGCTGCTGGGATTACAGGTGTGCGCCACCATACTGCATGCTGAGGGATCCCATGTCCTCTGCCTGAGGGCAGTCTCTGGCCAAGGAAGATTTTTTTTTAGTCTGTGTATATGGAGCAGGCAAGAAGGGCTTGATCATTAATGTTCCAAAGAACATCCACTAACAAATTTGGGGCAATGGTTGATACAAAAATACCCCAGCTTCCTTTGGAATAATGGAGGAGGTTTCATACTGTCTTTCAGAGGATTCCTAATGGGAATGAGCTCTAGTTCTCCATAGCTGTGAGCTACAAACACATACTTAATTGGCTGTCCTTTCTTATATCACTTACTCCCTTACTGTGCTTCTTGGGAGCATATTTCAAAATAAATTGCTTATATCCAACCTGTGTACTAGTGTATGTTGTTGAGCAAATCCAAACTAAATAGTTTTTCCTGTTTTCTCTTTTCCCTTATGGAAAGAAATCTTGAAGAGAGTTTGGTGATGGTATCTTTGTGTCATTTGTATACATGAGAGACATAAGAACTCAATAAAATATTATGGCTATGCAAAAGGAAGAGTTTCATGTTTATTTAATTAGTAATAAATATAAATGTTAATATATTCACGTAACGTGATACTACACAGTGGCAAAGTAGATGTATTTATTTAATGGGCTACTACACTCTGTAAATAGTGAATTAATTAATTTCAGGCATACAAATACATAAATATTAAAAGTTAATATTTCAACTTAAAAAAAGCAAATTTCAATAGAATTTTATTAATATAAGGTTCAAAACCTTGCAATATTGTGTTCAGGGACACAAACATATGAGACAAAACTCAAAGAAAACACCACATTCAGGAGAATGATGTTATCCAGGAGGAGGAAAGAGTATGGGATCAGGCCAGAACCTCTGGGGATTTCCACTAGCATCATTCTTTTCTTTAAAGTAGGTAGAGGAATATGTGCACTGATTGTATCATAGTTTTTTACACTTAGCCTATTTTTCATTAATATGATTTTCTAATTCTTTAATATTGGATAAAACATTTTTAAAAAATATCAATAGGACAATAACAGATAACTTTGTGATATTGTCATTATAGGATATCACTGAGATAAGAATTAAAATAATTGTCTGTATGCTGAAACATAAAACAAAGGAATGATAGAGAATAGGCTAGATCCTCACCAATCTAGCTTTCCAATAATGACAGGTACTGTTGCCCTTCAACCACAGTCAACCAGTATACCACATAGCAATGCTTTTTTTTTTATCTTGAATGATTATTTTGCTAAAGGAAAAATTAGAATTTTTTTCACCAAGAACATTATGCAGATCAATTGACTGAAAACATTAATTTCTGATTTTTTAACTCATTAATTTCAGTCATTTTCATTGGGAACCAATCATCAGGGAGAGCAGGCAATGAACAGCTGCAGACCCCTGTGGATACTCCCTTGGAAGCCTCTCTCCACAGCCTCTCTCTGCCTTGTCAGTACCATGATCTGGACATCACTTTTCGTGTCTATGTCATAGCTTTCCATGGAGGCTCATAACAGATTTGTTCTCTAGGGGCTACAGAAAAGAAAAATTACACAAGTCAAAGTCAGAACAAGCTTTGCTTTTTAAAAGAATTTAGCAAGGAACAAAAAGTAAACATGAGTGGAGAGTGCTGTGGTATGTTGCAGAAATTGTTTGGGTAAATGGAGAATCCTTTAAAGAATCTAGAATATGGGGAGGGTGCTGGGTGTTGATTGGCCCCTGGGCCATGCTTAAAGCCAGTACCTCAGGAAATGCTTTCCTGCACCCCACCCTGCTCAAAACTATTCTCTGAACCTCTGCTCCAATACTCCTGTTCTTCTCCAGTCTCCCTGCCCTTAAACTTTGATCCTCTGTCTTTATCTGCCCTATAGATAAAATAGTCTGCAGGGTGCGCTACCTAATTTGAGGTTTCCTCCACTGATACTTTTTCTCAAATTCTTCTTATGGTGCCTCTTAAATGATAGAACCCATAAAAGTTTTATCCTACCATAAAAGTCAACCTAGTTCTCCATATACCAGGCTAGGCCTGATATTCTGGGCTTCTATTGAGATGGAGAGAATTTAGGCTGTACCTGGAACCACAAGACCTATAAGCATGTCTCAGAACTGCTATGACAAGCAGACAGGTTAGTTTGCTTTAGGCAATATGGATGGAGTTCTTTTCTCCAGGCCTCTCCCCCAAATCCAAGAACAACATATTGAGCTGGGGAAGAACCCTAAAATCAGAAGCTATACTGAATTTGAGCTTACTGCAAAGACATTCCTTCATAATGGCACGTTTAAGAGATATCAGCCTAAGTAATTCTCTCTCACCCTCCTCCCCAGATCCCTAAAAGAAAGATTGAGAAGTAGGCTGTTTCTTCCTGGATAATACTCCTCAGCTCTCCTTCCTCTGGATAAAGTAAGGTATCACACACATCTTGATCTTCAATACTTCTGTGAGGTCCTTCTCTATCCCAGAAAATGTACTCCTTTCTTCCTGCTTCGTATTCTACCCTGGTCTTAGTATGAACCCTGAGATGTTCTACTGAGTTGTACATCTGCTTCATGGATGTCAGAATAGACCCTGAGAATAATAAGTGTTTGCAATACAGGAAAAATAATTTGAGATATATTTCCAGCTTCCCCTTTAGACTCTTGCTTACTGAAAAACAAGAGAAAAACAGTACTGATAGAAGGTTTTTAGGCATCCAAGAGTAGTTACAGCCAGAAGTTTGCTTACCTTCTGGTTCTGTCAGCTCACCTTGGTGGCAGCAAAGACCCTGCACTGCTCATTGGGTGTGGCAGGTACTTCTGCTATGCTCTGATTCTGAGAAGGACAGACAAAAGAAATACACTTGCCTCTTCCTCTTCCTCCTCCTCTTCCATCATCTTCTTTCCAGTGTCCTGGTATCTTTTCCTCTGTATATCATTCTTTTTTAAAATAATTTCAATTTTATTTACAGATGTAACTACATATTAATTGTACAAACAGTTGGTTTTATTGTGACATATTCATATAGGCATACAGCATAATTTGCAAATTTAGACTCCAACAAATTTCACAACAAAAATAGTCCCCAAACATAAGACTTAACAAATTTGGACATGAAAATGATAGCTGTCCTGATTGAAATGGCACATTTTTTATTTGCAGGATATTTGAACCAGAAAACAAAATCAAGAAACACAGGAAATTAAACCAAAGTCAAACCTTTTCAGTAAAAAAAAAAAAAAGCTTTCTACTCACATGCTGCATTTGCACACTCAAGGCCTGTTTTCAGGTCCAATCCCTAAAGTCAGGATTTGTAAGTGATACAGAATATTGGTGCCTCTGCTTCACCTCAGAGACCTGTCTCAAGTCCTAGCCAGAAGTCTTTCTCTTCATACAATTTCTTCAAGGCTCTTAAGTAACAGGATGTTATTTGAAACCATAGAGATGCTTCTCTCTCACTTCAACAACAACCTTTAGACTAATAAAATGATAGCTTTTCCAATATAGATTTTTGAGAAGACAATCACTTTAGCCAAGATAAAACAGCATCAGAATGAGAAGAAAACGAGGTATAGAAATGAAAAAGCATGAAGACAATTAATATTGAGAAGCACAAGTTCCATTTTTTTTTCAGCCTACTGGGAAAACTTCTCTTCCTCTTTATGAGCCCTCTGATGTCCACAAGAAAACATGGATCCCAGTGTCCGAAGACCAACCTGGAGTCTTCATTCTGCTACTTGTTCCTTACACATCCTGAGACAAGTCAATTTAACTCTCAGCATCTCAGTCCCCCATGCTATAAAATAGAGATAATAATAATACCTTATGCAAACCAAATAAAAGTATTTCATCAGCTCTGATGTGTGGCTGAAGTGTTAGCTACTGATCTCTCTTTACAATTATTCAGGAAGGAAGCCAAACAGGTGGAGGGCCTTCCTCAGGGATGATTTTACCTCCTTGTTTCTCAGACTATAGATCAAAGGGTTTAGCATGGGAGTGACCAAGTTATTCAGGACTTGTACAGTTGCATCCAGCCAGGGGCTTGGGGTTGGCCTTAGATAGATGAGGACCACTGGCATGTAGAAAAGCAGGATGGCCGTGAGGTGGGCACTGCAGGTGGAGAAGGCACGGCGGCGGCCCTCTGCAGAGCGGATCTGCAAGATGGAGCAGACAATGCAGCTGTAGGAGGTGAGGATGAGGAGGAAGCAGCTGAGGGGCATGAGACCAACACTGATGAACCCCACCATCTCCAGGGCTGAGGTGTCCGCACAAGCCAGCTTCAGCATCACTGGGATGTCACAGAAGTAGTAGTCTACCTCATTGGGACCACAGTAGGGAAGCTGGAAGGTGAGAGTGGTCAGAAAGGTGGCCTGAATGCAGCCAAAAAATGAGGTCCCTGCAGCCAAGATGGCACACACTCTGTGGCTCATGATTATGGTGTAGCGTAGAGGGAAACATATGGCAACAAAGCGGTCATAGGCCATCACTGTGTACAGAAAACACTCAGTGCAGCCCAGAAAATGGTAGAAGAAGAGTTGGGACACGCAGCCCACATAGGAGATGGCTCTGCTGTTCCCTGAAAGGTAGAACAGCATCTTGGGAGAACTCACAGAAGGGAAAAATATGTCAAAAATAGATAGCTTGCACAGGAAGAAGTACATGGGGGTATGAAGCTGAGTAGAGGAAATAACTGCGAGCAAGATTAACAGGTTCCCCATGAGGGTGAAAATGTAAAAGGACAAAAACAGGACAAAGAGCATGGTCTCCAGGCCCTCTGTGTTTGGGATGCCCAGCAGGACAAACTCAGTTACCACTGAGCGATTCCTCATAGTTGTAAGAAAGTCTGACCCTGAGTAGGGGTATGAAGCACCAAAATTTGAGCAACAGAGTCACATTATGAAGCTTTGACTATGTTTTTAAACAGAAGCAATCTGCCGTCATACGAAAGGCAAGAAAAAAATCTATGCAACAATTTCAGGTAATAAGAGATGGATATTTCAGAGTCAGTCCATCCAATTTTGGAAGGGATATTTTGTAAAGGCTGATAATTGCCCACCATGACAAGAGCAGAAATTTAGAGTTATACTCAAAACATCTTCAAGTGAGAAAACTTTTTTCCATGGATTTATTCTCTTTGAGCACATTTATATTTTGAAGGCTTGTGATATCTTTAAGGAACAAACTCCAACTATTTATTACACTCTGCAAATAACAGAAAATGATTGTATTAAGATGCAGGTCACTCTATATGAATCCTGGCTTAGCCTTTTATTAGCTGAAATAATAAAAATAACTGGCACAGTGTCTTCCATAGGCCTGGTTTCATCATCTGCTACATGGAAGCCAAAATTTTTACAACAATGTCTGCACAAAACATCCTGGTATCACAGTAAAGTTTATGAAATGTCAATGAAAATATCTGGCAAATCTCTATATCCTAAGTAAAAATTTCCCTTTGTTTTATGCATCTTAAAGATAATTATTTAAGTATTTTCTACTAATGCTGGTATTATGTAATTATTTTCCAATAAATGTTTTACTAAATAACACTGTTGAGTAGACTTAGATAACATTCTCTTCAGAATACATTCCTCTGGATTTTAGAGTGCTAAGTTCCACAGTTTTATCACATGACACTGCTCTTGTTCTTCCAGTACTTTAATTATTTTTTCTGCATGGACTATGGCTACTTAGAAATATTAACCAAAACAAACAGTAGCAGCAAGAAAGCATCAAGTTCATGTTACTGTGACAAAGTGGAAAGTACAGTGTCTCATGTTGAACTAAAAGAAACAGAAGCACTAATTAGGAAGGTTATACAAGTGAAGAGTAGGATCTACTGACTGGAAGATACAGGTTCTCCTTCTCATTATTCACTTAACAATGATAATAATAATTGCACATATTATACACATACACACATACCACTTAATTAGTACTTACTATGTTCCAAGGACTGGATCCATGCTGTGAAACTGTGACTTATCTTTTAAATGTACCTATAAGAAGAATTTACTATTACTATTACTATTTGCAGATAAGAGATAGAAGCTCAGAAATATTAAGTAAGTTGCCCAAGAATGCAAAGCTAGTATATGGCAGAGCTGTTTTATTTCATTGTCTGTACCCTTAATCATTAGTCAAATCTGCCATCTCTTTGTCTCTGCTTTCTGAGACAGTCTGCTCCACTTATGGGCAATTATACCCTTCCAGATGTGTCCTCACAATTGCTTTACATGAAGGTGAGAAAAATCTTCGCATCTAAATTATTCCTGGTAGTTTGCAGTCTGCATTTTAGACCACACTTGGTTAAATTCTCTTTAGCTTTTAGAGATCATAAAATTGGGTTTTCCCATGCCTTTGATGCTACAGCATAGTACCAGCTGTAGTATAGTAGTATAGTGTCTAATACAGGAGCTTTCTCATTATAGAGCCACATTCAAGATAGAAATTCCAATCATATGCTGTGAAAAGTGCCTCTGAAAAACATTTCTGAAAATAAAGACCATGCCAGAATAAGTCAGCTATACCACTCTAGAATTGGGCAAAAATATAAACACTAAGATAAAAACACCGACATTTTAGGGGGTGGGAGTTAGATTCTACCACTTGTTACTAATTCTAGCCACACCTGAATAGTCTCTCTGACCAACTCAAATTCCTGTGAGCTCTTCACTCCCTTCCCTTAGTTATCTAAGGCTCACAGAAGTCCCTATTCCTTGCCTATAATCAGACACCATGATAATCCCTGATTATATGATGCTATTTGATTTTTAAGTCCATTTCAGGAAAAAAAGAAGCCCGAAGGACCAGAAAGGTCCCCATGTGTGATCTCGTTAATAAGTAGGAGGCAGAGATTGATGGTGAGACCCTGACAGAAGTTTAACCTTGCATTTACCGTTGCTGAGCAGAGCACAGTGTGCTCCAGCCATAGGAGCCGCCATTCCTTACTTAAAAAAAAAATAGAATCTCATGGGGTTTGTGCAATTGAGACCAGCATACACTCTTTCTCCCTGGGTTGCTTTCTTAGAAGTGCTTTTTACATCCTTTTAAGCCCTGATTGGAACTCAGTGATAGCTCTGAGGAAGCAATTAGTTTGTCAACCTCATTCATCATCTAATCATGAGATAATGGTAATGATATCATCATAAAGAGGTGCTCTGAGATTGATGGCATGGGAAGATAGGCTGCCTACTAAATATTAGATCACCTGCTATGCTATGCCCACATTTGGTAACCCTTCACACCTTCAAGCCTTTGCTTGTGATACTATTTGTCTCATCACTTTTAAAAATATCTGTGTATCAATGTAGCTATGTATTTGTTTCTAGTAAATATCACTGTTTAAGACAGGACTATAATTAGATAGTAACTCTTATGCATCTACTAACAGTATGTATCCTCAGGTACATATTTCAAAAGAGAAATATGGGGGAGCCATTCATAACAGAATGACCAAAATAAATATATAAACCGTCTCAAAAACAAATTATCAAAACAGTTATTATTTAGTTAATAATTAATTCTAAGCACTTACCACATAATAAAAGCTGTGATAAAAATTTTCATTTATTATTACATTTAATCTCTAAAAGAAATTTCATAAAGTAGGTGGTATTGTTTGACATAATTTTTTACAAAACAAAGAGTAAGTAACTTAAATATTAAATAATTAGGAGGAAACTAAGCTGAGACTCTAATTTCAAAGTACTGATAATGAATTCCAGAGATTTGAGTTTTGTACTCAAAGAATAAAAAGAGAGAAAAATGTGGTCTTCAGATGTTTGCAGAACTTGTGGATAGTCGTGATATGAGTTGTTTGATAAACTGACTCATGAATCATGCACAGACATAATAGGAAGATTTATTTTAAAAGTAAGAAGTAATTATTATAATATATACATTAATAAAATAAGCAACCTTATAATACCACCTTTTCTCTATCACTGTAAGTATTTAAGAAGATATAAGGAGAACAGTCTTAAGTGTACTATTGAGGATATTCTCATTGTGAATGAATAACTGAAGATAGTGCATGTTCTTTCTGATTTTAAAATTATTTTATTTATTTTGTTATTGTACCTCCATCCAAATTCATGCTGTAGACCTGAGTCACTAACTCAGTTGCTGAATTAGGAGATACTAAGAAAGCTGCTGAAATGTGAAGCTATTGTTATGGTTGGCAGCTCTGGTACTAACATACAGTTTATACTAGCAAATACAGATACCCATTGTCCTGCTTTTTGCCACATATGACTTGGTTTCAACATCCAATTCTCAAGTGCATCTGACTGACAGAACCTCAATCACATCAAAACCTCAAATGCAAGAGGGTCTGGGAAACAATGTTTTATATTTTCTAAACTCTGCCCACTAGGAGTTAATGTGCTGATCTACCTACCACAGTGTCTATCCTTCTTTCTCTTTCATTTCAGTGACAATAATTTCTTCTTCTTTTTTTAATTTTAAAAAAACATATTGTTGGGGTATAATCAACATATGAAAATATTTATGTATTTAATGTGTGCAAATGAGTTCAAAGATAAGTATATACCATGAAGCCATCATCACAAACCTGTGCATACAATGAACCTACACACTGCCTCCAAAAGTTTCTTTCACCTTTAAACAAATGTTTAGGTATGAAATGCAGTTTATCATCTATAAGCCCTATGCAGTACAGTAAATCTCTAAGACTTCTTCGTCAGTATAACTGAAAATTTGTGCCCTTTGACTAATATCTCCCTGTCTTCCTCTTCTTCAACACCCTGGCCACCACCATTCCATTCTCTGCTTCTGTGAGTTTATGGCATTGTTGTGACTGTAAGTTTTTTGTGATTATTTTAAATTTTGTTATGCAACTGGTATAATGTAGGAAGATTTTCCTTTTTTCCAAGGCTAATTTACTCCTTTTTAAAATATTGAGTACGAAAAATATCTTAAAACAGATATTAGCTGGAGTCAAGATTAAACCAATTAAATAAGTCCATAGAAGCAGTATCATGTATCTGATAAGTGACTTGCATCTTATCTTTAAGAGTTCTTAACAGTAAGAACATAATCTCCTACATGAACAATTAGGATGTTAAGAACTTCCCTATTTTGGTACAATACTGAAACTAAATCAATCACTTGATATTGTATTTTTTAAAAGTATTTAAAGTATCTTCTATGGAAACAAAATTAGCAGAGTATGATCTTAGTTCTTGAGTTTGGAAAACAGCTAGTCAAAATATCTCTAGTTTTGAAACTGAGGATCTTAAAAAGGTGAAATCAGGATGGTATTTCCAATATGATTGATTTTTCTGCTTTGAACATTGAATGCCATTGTCATATCACTGGGTATTGTAGCTACACCTCTTGAGTGATCCACACATAGCCGCAGACATGAAGGTTGTCCACATAGTGTTGTTGTGAAATTTCTGATGTGTAATAAAGTCATAAATATGCAGCTTGTAGGACTTGGGGAGAGAGCAGTTTTGTTTTTAGTGAAAGTAGAATTCAGATCTTGGCTACAAGTATATAAAGAAAACACAAAACACTGAATAGAATTTGATAAAAGGTATGATATGGTATACTCACACAAACCTAGATGTATGCCTACTACACACCAGGATATATATTATAGCCTATTTCTCCTAGACTCCAAACCTGTAAAATGTTACTGCACTAAATACTATAGGCAATTATAACAACAGTAAGTATCTGTGTACTTAAACATACCTAAACAAAGAAATTTACAGTATAAAGGAAAATAATACAGGTCAGAAATTCAGATCCACATTAAGAAAGGAAGAGTAAAGAGAAGGAATAAATCAAGATAAAATAAATCTATACTTTTTATTCATAATTGATCTATAAGCTAATTTTTAAGGTAATAGTAATAATTCTTTGAGGAGGTAGGTGAATAAGTGAAACGCATGCATAGGAGCAATTCCATAATGGATGGGAAAAAAGAATTTAGGAACACTGTTACAATGCATAAAATGGTACAATGTTACTTGAATGTGGTCCTAGATTAATTTTAAATGTATATTACAAATTATAAGGCAACAGCTAAAACATTTTTTAAAAAATATAACTAATATGTTTAGGGTAGAGACAAAATAAAATCACATAAAAGTGATTAATTAAAATTAGAACAGGCAAAAACAAGATGGAAAGATCAAAGAACAAATGAAACATAGAAAATAGTAACAAAAAAACAAATAATCCAATCAACAAATGGGCCAAAGATCTAAAACAGACACATCACAGAGGAGGATATACAATCAATAAACAAGTACACAAAAAAATGCTCACCATCTCTAGCAATCAGAGAAATGCAAAGTAAAACCACTCTAAGATACCATCTCACTCCAGTAAGAAAGGCAGCCATTATGAAGTCAAAAAATAACAAGTGCTGGCGAGGATGTGGGGGACAAGGTACACTTGTACATTGCTGGTGGGGCTGCAAACTGGTGCAGCCAATTTGGAGGGCAGTATGGAGATTCCTTGGAAAGCTGGGAATGGAACCACCATTTGACCCAGCTATTCCCCTTCTTGGACTATACCCAAAAGACCTAAAAAGAGCATACTACAGGGACACAGCTACATCAATGTTCATAGCAGCACAATTCACAATAGCTAGACTGTGGAACCAACACAGATGCCCTTCAACAGATGAATGGATTTTAAAAATGTGGCATTTATATACAATGGAATATTACTCAGCATTAAAAAATAACAAAATCATGGAATTTGCAGGGAAATGGATGGGACTAGAGCAAATTATGCTAACCAAAGTTAGCCAATCCCTAAAAAACAAATGCCAAATGTCTTCTCTGATATAAGGGAGGTGACTCAAAACAGTGTAGGAAGGAAGAGCATGAGAAGAAGATTACCACGAAACAAGGAAAAGAGGAGGGAGGGAAAGGGAGGGAGAAGGGGAATTGCAAAGAAGACGGAAGGAGACCCTCATGGATTCACAAAATACATATACGATGGTGTGAGGGGGAAGGGAATAAAAAAGAGAGAGAGAAAGAGATAATTGTCACAGTAGAATGGCTAGAGAATAGTGATGGGAGGGGAGGGAAGGGGAGGGGGGATCGGGAGGGCAGCAGAATACAACCGACACTAGGATTGCTGTATATATACACATGGATGTATAACCAATGTGATCCTGCAATCTGTACACGTGTAAAAATGAGAATTCATACCCTATTTGAATCAAATGTATGATATGTCAAGATCATTGTATTGTCTTGAGCAACTAATAAAAAAAGAATAGTAACGAAAACAGTAGATATCATCCAAATAATATCAATAATTACTTTAAATATAAATGATCTAAATACACTGTTTAAAACACAGAGATTGCCAGAGTAGATTATTTAAACAAGCAAAAAAATAAATAACACCATGTTTTCTGTAAGAAACTTTCTTTAAATTAAAGCAATTTTATAGGTTGACGTTATGGAGAAAAATGTATTAGGCTAACACTAATCACTAGAAATCTGGAGTAGAAATGTTAATTTTAGATAAAGCCAAATTCAGAAAAAGAAAAATCATCAGCAATAAAGGTATGCATTACCTAATGATAGAAGAGTCAATTCTCCAAGAAGGTTATAATAATCCTAAATGGTGACACACTTAACAAAAGAACTTCAAAATATATAAGGCAAAACTTCAGAACTGAGAGGAGAAACAGAATCCATGTGATGGTTCATTGCATGGGGGTTTTCATCTGAAAGAAGATGGACTGATTTTAAAGAAACAAGGACTGAACTGGGAGAGGAATATCAGATAATCAATCCCCAGGATGACTGTGCTGGACTGGGGTGAATCGGCACGGCATTTCAGTAAGTCTCCTCACTCTATTGGAGCTCCTCTGTTTGAGTAAGAACATCTTGGGGCAAGGTTATCCATCATCTATCTGTGGCCAAGTTCTTGGCAGGCAGGAAACAAGTGCAGAGTGCAGGAAACCACAAGGATATGAGAACAGCATTTCTCTTGGGTTCCTAAGCACAGGCGGCCTCAAATCCTAGTCTGGTCTGAAAGCTGAAAAGTGAGAAAAGGAGGCTGAACGTTAAGTGTAGTGACCAATTCTATGCATAAAACACATCAGTGACATATTTTTATGTGCAGAGGGTAGTTCCAGAAGTTTCATGGTCCTAGGAAAACTTTCTTTTACAATAATACTCATGTGATAGATAAAGATGATCTAGATTGCAGAGTGGGATTCAGCCACCTGACAATACTGGGCCCCCGGGTCTCAAACTCCAATGTGCATACAAGTTAACCAGGGAACTTTGCTAAAATGCTGACTTCAGTAAAGTAATCTTTGGTGTTGTCCCAAAATTCTGCATTTCTAACAAGCATCCAGGTGATCCTGCAGTCCTGTTCCACTGATCACAGCCATAGCAAACTCAGAGGAACATTCAGATTGGAATCCATACTGCAGTCACACGAGTTTTCCTAAAGTCAGTTTTCACATAGATGATCCAATAACAGAGAAAACTACTGAGGTCCTGCTCCAAATTCTAGAAAATTCAACATGAAAGTATTAATAGACTGTAGGTTAGCTCCTCAATTCTGCAAATGGAAAAATTACCCCTGAGGGGGTAAGCCATTTGCCTTAGTCTTCACGTACCTAGCTACATATGTGTTCAAGATTTTAGTGATGGTTTTCTGAAAACTGCCCTTTGCTTGCTTCATGCAAGACAGTAAATCAGTCTACAGGAGAAGATGTGGGGACAGAATTCATTGTGAACAGTGGAAATGTCAGCAAATTTGACACAGAAAATAAAGGTAATAAAACCAATGAAGATTCAATGAGTGAATCTATGAAAGACCAGAAAACAAAGTATGTATACAAATAGGCATTCTAATACTGACAATACAGCAAATAGGACCACTTCATTCTGATAAGGTATGAGAGACATAAGAGTCAGAAGCCATCATCTGGACTTCCACTGTTCTTTATGTGGTGAGCAACCCAGGTTCAGGTCTACCATCAATCCTATTCTTTCTCTATTGCACTAGATCAGAACCTAATATGCAGTCCTCATGGGATCAGGCTAGCGCTAAGGTTATAATCCTATTACAAGGTGTTCAGGATTTAAGAGAACATCTGTCTCCAACAATTAGCCCAACCCATGTCATTTAGGCAGATTGAAAGCAAAAGCATGTGGTATAGGCTCACAAACGCAAGAAGAATTCACTGAGAAGGATTCCAACAGGGCTAGTGCTCACAGTGTACCCTTCATGTACTTCTCTTTGTAATCTTGAGGTCACATCAACACTGATGTTGGCTTTTAATTGCCCTCCAACTCTTCCTTCAAAGATAGAAGACTTCTTGTATAGTTCTGGTAAATATATAAGAGCAAAAATGGGTGACAAAAATTGTACAGAGAATTCTATAATTTAGGCAATCTCTGGCATCGAATATTGAAATTGTTAGTCTGGTGGCCATGTCACCTGTTTTTCTTGTCATCACTCTGGAAAGCCTGGAAGGAATATTAAGTATTGCAAATGGATGCTTTGAACTTCTCTGGGAAAGGTATAGGTTCTGGGACCACCATTACTTGTCTGAGGGTCATGCTGGGGAAAGAAGATTACATTCAAAGGGATGTGCTTAGAGAGGCAAGGTGGTGTGAACATCCTTTACTTTTATTTCAAGAGAGATATAGGTGAGATTTAAAACACAAAACATTACAGTAGAAGAAATGGTGAAGGTGTGCTGATAGCCAAGGAGAAACCTCTCCCCCCACCCCACCTTTTTCTTTTTTCTGGAAGACATCCTTAGGGAGCAAAGACAGCAAGGTCCACAGATGACTTCAGGAGAGTATTTGCAGCCTTCACAAGCATGGGCACAGTGGAGCCTGTGAAGAAGGTTAAGAATCATCAGGGATGGGGGACAGCAGATGAGATAGCTGTTCTCCCAGTGACCCCCCAAACCCTGAGTTCTGCTTTATCTTTCCTCAATACTCTTTATTTTTCTTTACTTCATGCCCACATTCTCCTTTACTTTTCTCTGGATCTCAGAATCACTCAGCAGCTGTGAGATAATAAACCTCCAAGGAGGAGGTTTTCCAAGTCCAGCCGGGTACTTATTCAGCTCAGTACTGAGAGAGAGAGGAGAGTAAGCATACTTTATGTCCTTGTAGAAATTCACACTCCCCATCCATGTTCCCTTACATCTTTACTCAACTCTCCCCCTCCTACCTCAAATCAAAGATTTTACCCTCCTCCTGCCAAGGAAAGGACTCTTGAGAGATCAGAAATAGTCTGGACCAAGACAGTGAGGTAAGTGACTATGAAGACTCTTGGGGTCACCCTCTGCCAGGGCTGGAGGTGCACAGCTGGGAACTGTCTTCCTGGGAGGGAAGGAAAGGCCCTGGGAGTGGGTTCTTACCTGCTTGGGTGTGAATGCAGGCCACAGCTTTCCTTTCTAGAAGCTCCCACTCCATCTTCTGGTCTTTACCATGGGTGTGCAGCCAGACCACAGCCAGGACAGTGGCCCAGACTGAGAGGTCCACATCCTGTATAATAGACAGAGACTTCTCTGAAGACTCTAGGCTGGGGCAGGAAGCCCCTTAAGGACATGCAAAGAGTGCCATGCCCTCCTTGCTGGCAAGTCCCAAATTGCTGCTAGATGGTATTATTTGGTCTCCCTCTAACTCTGTAACTTGCAAGGCACAATGATAGGCCATGTACCCCAAGGCAACAGTCTACTGAGTCTTAGAGTAGAAAGGTCATAAGCTTTAAATCCAGAGCTGTGTAGAGACCCCTAACACCCATGCAAGGATTACCCAGTTGTGTAAGAGAAACACATGCTTGGCAATCTTATAAAGTGTCTTCATGTTTTTTTTTCATTCCCACATTTTTATTGGTGTATTATAGTTGTACATAATGGTGGGATTTCTTGTTACATATTTGTACATGCACATAATATAACGATATAAGTTGGCCAACATCATTCCCCATGTTTTAAAATTTTAATCCTCATTCTTAACTCTCCACTAAACAAAGGCATGAGGAATTATCAATAACCAAATTTTTTTTTTTGGGGGGGGTACCAGGGATTGAACTCAGGGGCACTCAGCCACTGAACCACATCCCTAACCCTATTTTGTATTTTATTAGAGACAGGGTCTCACTAAGTTGCTTAGCGCCTAGCTAAATTGCTGAGGCTGGCTTTGAACTCACAATCCTCCAGCCTCTGCCTCCAGAGCCGCTGGGATTACAGGAATGCACCACCACACCCAGTCCCACATTTTTAAAGACAAAAAAATGCTTCATACAGAAGTGAAATGAAGTGCCCAAAGTTAGTATTCCAGCAAATAATTGAGGTGTGACTGATTCTGAATACTCTAATTGTAATCATACTCCTTAAAAGATTATCTCATCCATAGATCAGAAGACTGCCACCCATGAGTTTCACCAACTGTTCATGAAAACTTCAGGTTATAGAGTCAGTGGATAAAGGGAAATTTCCCATATATATCATGAGCTTTAAAATTTGTAAAAAGCTACCATGTCCTCTTTGAATAGTCTCAATTCTATCAAAATTTTAGTTCCTTCAATTCTTCCTGAAAAGGAAGGTCATGTAAAAGCAGCAGGAACTCCCATGCTGTTTTCCTGGTTTAAAAACAAAGGTCACAATTATTTTTGAAAAACAACTGGAGGAGAACATTCTTATGAATTCTCTGACCTCAGTTCAACAGTACTGTGGCAGTTCAGGAAATCTTCTTGCCTCCCCTCTTCCTGTTTCCAATATGCTGATGTTGTTTGTAACCAAACCAAACCTCTGACTTTCATATGCAATGACTTTTGAGGCAGATTGCTCCCCCTTTCAACTGTGGCATTGAGAATTTAAAACCAAAAGCTATTCTTTAGTTGTATTATTACTATATTTTCTGTTTGCAGTAGTGGTGGTCGCATTGTTTCATGAAAAAATTGCAATTCCTTGTTTAGCAGACTTTAGGAATCCCAAAACTCTTGACTAACACTTTAGTTCTCTTTTCTGTCATCCTAAGACTTTAGTTCTCTTTTCTGTCATCCATGAATAGGAAAATCTGATCTATATCCTCATCAAAATCTTCACAGAAGATATATAAAAATTCAGTTTCATGGTTTAAAAATATATTCCATTTTAAAATCAATTCATAATTAACTGTTCTGAATGTTCAACTCCTTCACTCTTGGTCCAGATATTCATCATTACAAAACATTCAAATTCCCTCCTGAAATAAATATCTACCAGGTCTCTGACTCACTTGATTTGTTGGCTTTGTTGCCATGTCAAAAAGGAAACATCAACCTGACATGTCTTGTGCTCCTTGAACTTCATCATCCCTGCTCCAACTTCTGAGTATTTAAAAATCATTCTTGTATTTTAGAAATAAAATCCAGACACAGAATGAATTTTAAATTGTCCAGTAGCTATACCTTAAAAAGTAAAATGCAAATAGGCAGAATTTTATTATTATTTTACTTTATTTTGTTTTTGGTGCCAGGGATTGAATCCAGGACCTCAATATGCTAAGCATGTGTTCTACTGGTGAGCTCTGAATTCAGCTAGTATCTATGTAAGCCAATACACTATAAAAATGATTATTTTAACTTGAAATCAATATAAAATAATTTTGATAGTACATTGTACATTGTTTATTTTTTACCTGAAGTCAGTATATATTTCAGAACATAGAACACCTCCATTCAATTAAAATTTTTATTTTAACCTTAGCCACAATTCCAAGGCTCGATAGCCACAGGTGACTCATGGATGTTGCATGTTCAGATCATAGAATATCTGAAGGTTAGTTCATTGTTTTCTTAAGTTTGAAAGTTTGAAATGGGATTTGTCTTTTATGTTTTTGACAGCCATCATATTTTATCAATTTCTCTAGGAGTAGAAGTTTTAGCAAGTTACCTTAACTGAATGTACATTCTGAATTTATTTTATCTATGTCAGTATATTTCAATAATTAAAATAACTAGGTGGCTCCAATTTGTACTCACTTATCCTGACTTTGATGAACATTTTTATGTATGAACCACATTCTTTACTATTAATAGTGGGGTTATCATTAGTGGTTCTGAGGACAGATAGTCCTATCATTAAATGCAGCTTTGCCACTCACTGGCTCAGACACATATTTATACTTCTGTAAGCTTCAGCTTCTTTATCTACAAACAACAACATGAATAGGACCCACCTTATTTAATTGAAGTGAGGAGTAAATGTGGTCATGAATGTTAAGTTAGCACAATTCCTGGTACAGAAGACAAACTGAGTTTTAACTTTACATTTAAGATGTCTGGAAGGGAATATTATTTTAAATCCAAAGGATTGTTACTTTCTCCTTGTATTCCATCAACCTTCACATGAACTCCTACTAGCTGGCCCATAAATTCCTTGTTATTTCTATTCTAAAATAACCAGAAAAACTTTCAACCTTGACTTATTAGAAGTTAACTATGTCTGTGGATCCCTCTGTGTTCTGCTTTCTCAGGTGGATCCTGATCTACCCTTTTATGGTTTGGATCTGTAATGTACCCCAAAGATGTCAAAACTTGTTCTTCAATGCAACAATGCACTGATGGAGCTTTTAGGACATGATTAGATAATGAGGGCTCTGACCTCATCAGTATATTAATTCATTTGGTAGATTAATGATTTGAGCGGATTATTAGGAGAAGGCAGGGCATTTTTGGAAGAAGTGGGACATTAAGGACATGCTCTGAATGCTATATCTTGTCCCTTGCCACCCCACTTCCTCTGCTCTTTCTCTGTTTCCATGCTGCCATGAACTGAGCAACTTTACTCCACCAAGCACTTCCTCCATGCTATTCTGCCTCACCTCACACCTAAAGCAATGGAGCCAGCTGACCATGGACTAAAAACTCTGAGCCAAATCTTTCCTCCTTTAAGTTGCTTTTGTCAGGTATTTTGGTTATAGTGATGAAACAATGACCAATACACACCCCCACTCCTCATTACAAACTTTACTTCCTTAAAAGTATACCTACTCCATTGTTTTCTTTGAATCTTACCTGGGCAGGGTGTGCAGCAAGAAGGTCTTCCAAACTCACACCTAGGATCTTAGTCAGATCTTCATTCAGATCCCAGGAACCATTTGCTTTTTGGAGGTCAATCAGCTGCATAAGTTTAGTGCCTCCAATCACTTTGAGGGAAAAATAGAAAAAAGGAACGAGAGGAAACCACTGAGCCCCTGAACTCTGAGCACACCTGAGATAAGCTGCAGGATTCAGAGACAGGCTGCCACAAGTCTGCTCCAGAGAGAATGGTCAGACAGTACCCAGGTCTATCTTCAAACCCAAATTGTAAAAGGATGACTAGGGAAATGGGGGCCCAAACAGGGTGAAAGCAGAGTTCTGCTGTTTCCAGACAGAACTCTGTTGCCTGCAGACAACATATGCAGGTAGAGAGGGGGGGGAAAGGCTGTGTTTATTTAGAAATCATCCCATTAGTCGACATTATAGACTAGAAAGTCTACATGGTAGATTAGAGAAGTGAAATAAGGCCACCTCACCTTTATGATAACTTTTTGACTTGGTCCTACTGTTGTTGGAAGAACATGGGTTTCCCATCATAGAGACAGAACCGCTGAGATATGAGCACGTATTCCCCAAGCTCTGAGTATATAATACAGGTGCGCTTGATCCTATGTGTAACAAAGAGTGGTGAGAAAATGTCCCTGGAAAGATGCTCACTTACACTGTGGACCACGGTGATTTATAGGCCTATGGGGATGTTAACCATTCTCCTGATATGTCATGGTAGCAACGAAAGCTGAATCCCATGTAACCACAGATAAAAACAATCATTATAGCCTGAGTTCTGTTGAAAATCTGAAAAATACCGATGTACACAATGAGTTGCCCTTGCTGTCGGCAGCAGGCCAAAATAATATAAAGTCTAAGGATTATTTGAGACACACACTTTCCCATCCATATCAGTCAGCTTCAGTTTCTACCCTAACTGTGCTTCTCCCATGAGCTCACCACTGAACACAACACACCCTTACACTCTCAGATCTCTATTTTCTATTATTCCCTCTCTAACCCCTGACACAGGCTAAACAATCTTACCTACCTCTTTACTTTCATTTCAAGAGGCTCCTTCCAACTAAGTCTTAAATGAAGACTCATGAATCCTCGCAAAATATTCTTTTCCCTCCATCTCTCTCACTTGGCTGTTGTTCAATGTACTGCAGTCCAACCATCCAGGTTTGGCAACCTATCCAGTCCAGATCAATATTCCTCCACCCTCACACGGTACCTCCCAAATGTCCTTATTACTATCAGCTCCCAAACTCTTGGTCATCTCCCATCATCCCCTAAGGAAACTGAAAACCAGACCATAGACTTCACTCTATTCCTAGGTCGGCCATCCTCTTGAGAGATTTCAGCTCCCATGGAGACAGCCAGGTTTTTAGCCTTCTCAACTTAATTACTTGGGTTCTATTCTTCTTCAGTCTCACTCTCCAAAGTCATGATGGTTTTGTTATCACAAAGAATTGTTTCACTTATAAAAAATAAATTGAAAAAAAATCTTACTTTTAAATATACTATCCATGTTTTCCTGTTTTATCTGAATTTTCACTTCCTCTAGATCACTTAAGTCTTTAATCTTTAATCACTTAAGTCTTTAATATATCTTTTGATATATTGCTTTCCTATATATCAACCTCCTTCCATCTTCATTGTGTACTCAATCTACATCTGAATTTTAATTTTTGCCAACTGCTTATCAACATCTACAAATCCACATTGGTAATTTCCTTTCATTACACCCAATCTAGCAAAACCCCAAAACTGAAATGAGCCCAACTGTTCAGCTGCTTCATTTTTATACCAAAGTTGCTGAAAAGATAAACATAAGCTAAGGGTTTTTTTTGGCGGTGTGGTCCCACGAAATAAGTCAAGGTGCCAAACTTAACTGGACCCTCAACCCTCCTTCACAGATGTTTCTATTTCTCTCTGGACAATCCATTTTCCAACTATTCCCAGTGACTCCTTTAAATATTTGCCTTTTCTTTGAGTCCTGACTTCCACCACTTCCAGTCCCACATCATCCCAAATGTCAGCCATTTGGATAATCATTAGCTACCTCATTATCAAGAACATAAATCAGCTTCATATTTAAACTATTTGTTAAATGATTATGTGCACCTTGTACATGTTACTATCCTTTTCATATTAAATCTCTCTGCCAATAGGTCATATTCTACTTCACTAAGACAAAAAAGTTTAACACTAGGCAGAAATGCTAGAGGTGGAGGGCAGGCTGGGTTTGTGGCTCAGTGGTAGATTGCTTGCCTGGCATGTGTGAGACACTGGGTTCAGTCCCCAGCACCACATAAGAACAAACAAATAAAATAAAGTTATTGTGTCTATCTACTACTAAATGTGTGTATAATTTTTTTGAAAAAAAAAGAAAACAATGTTTTTAAAAATATTTCACAGCAATTTCCTTAAAATAGTGTGTGCAGCTATTCATGAGACTTATGCATGGAATAGAACTCACCACATAAAATCCTTGAGTTCACAAAGGCTTTGTACAGAACTGGCCTTGGAATCTGCCTGTAAGCCCGGGGCCCCTGAACTGGCTGCTTGAGTTCCTTGTTTATGGCAATGAATGCTGTGAAGGAGCTGATAACTCCAGATTCAATGCTGATCTTCAACACGTCTTTTTTGTCCATTGCTGGGGTCTGTGTGAGGCCAAGGTCTTTGGTTTGGATGAAGGATTTGGCAGCAAGACGGTGAATAGTGAGGCTGAAAGAAAAAAAAAAGAAATTTCCAGAGAGGTGGGGGAAAACACCCACATTCTAGCTAATAGGTGCTCTTAAAATTTAGAGATAGCAGAGGAAAGAAAAATTAGAGAAGGAAAGAATAGAAACAGAGTGGCACACAAAGGAAGAATGAATACAAGGACACATTTTAAGCCACAGTCCAAAGAAGGAATCTAAGCAGTAAGAAAGGAGAAAAAAGAAGAAGGAAGAAGAAGAATGAAAGGAACAAGATGAAAAGGCAAGGAAGTGAAGTGGAGCAAAGGGTCAGAAAAACAAGAAAGAGAAGGGAAAACAATTCTCACTCAGCATCTGGCTTGGGTTGGAGAGAAAATGTCAGTTTATCCTCAAATCTTTTGCCCTGGAGCGTGTACTTGAGGCCTACTTCTCCTGTAGCCTCTGCTGCCTACAAATTGGAGAAGAACAAAAGTGATAAAAAGAAAAGGTCACAGAGAAAGTGATCAGAACTGGGGCAACTCCCCAGCTCAGCACATTATCATTTCTTAGTAGTGATTAGGTATCCCAGGAAACCAGAGACCTGAAATGATGGGGGAGATAGAGAGCTGATTCTACCTGGCATTTACAACCTCTTACTAAAATCCTAATACACCAACCAGCTTCAATGAAACTGTCAGGGCAGTAGCTACTCTGAACAGAGAAACAAATAAGAACTGGGACTCACCGGCATTTTTCCAGTGAGTCGGGCATAGAGGATCAACCTCTGACCCCTAAAGATGACCGTTGGCTCTGGAGAAAGCAAGTTAGCAGACACACCAGGAGGCAAATTCCAGCTCAAGGAGATGTCTTCTACTGCAGGCTGAAGAGAGTGCTTCAGAGACCTAAGAACCTGATGGATGAAAGGAAATACAATAAGCATAAATAAAAAAGGATGAAGATAATTATAATTAACTCAATATTTATCATGTATCAGTTGCTATATGGTACAATACAAGTTATGTCTGATCCTTAACCCTATCTTGGGGATATGGGTATTATTTATCTTGCTTTACATACAGGAAGCTAAGGTTGAGAGATTTAATAGCATAAATGTGAATGAAGGATATGCTAGGGCAAGTTGATCCATGGAGAATGGAACTAGAGAAGGCATGGCAGTAACTGGGAAAGAGGAACTTAGACACAGAACCAGAGAGATCTTTTCCTTGTGCACACTGATAATGGAATATCAATTTGCCACTAAAAGAGGTCCTGAAGCACAGGCCTGGAGTCTCAAACACGATAGCCAAAGCTCTTAGTTTCTGTTTGGGCACTTAAATACAAGACTTAAAGTTCTTTCATGGAGGTTTTTTTTTTTTTCCTTTTCTTTTTGGTGGTGTTGGGATCAAACCCAGGGCTTCATGCATGCCAGGCAAACACTCTACCACTGAGCAATATCCCCAGCCCAAGCTCTTTCAGAATCTTATCTCTGGACTTCCAGCTATTAGGGTCAGATGCCATTCTCCAAAGTAAAAACATTTGCTGTGAGACCCAATCAGCCCCTCTGAAAGTATAATTTATACCTTGGGTATTTGGAAAAATGCATGTTAGAGGCAAGCTAGGCTCTTGCCCTTGCAGCAGTGTCCCCCACCCTGCTGCATACTTGGTCTGGATTGACCACCTCTGGACACATGGCTTGCCCCTCACCTTGGGCTGCATCCTGTCCTTGCCTGTGATAAACTCAGAAGTTCCCCCTGACACCCGGGCAATGCTTTTTATTAAGCTGGTGGAGGCACCTTCTCCAATGCCAAATGAGAAACATCTGTAATTGTAAATGAATGGAGGTTAGACACAGGAACTTATAAAATTTATACATAATGGTGAAAACTACATGATGAGATAGTCTACTTCATTGAGAAAAGTTGTAATAGCCGTTTATTGAGAATATTGTATATTTTGGAACCTTAATAAATTCCTGAAATTAATAGTATGATTGAATCATCCTGAGTCTCCTAAGAGGCAAGGCTGTGTTTCATTTCATACATAAAGAACAAGGACCCTAAGAATTTAAGAAATCTGTGCAAGATCACATCTTTTATAAATGGTAGACATGACACTAGAACACTGCTATGACTAACTACAAGAGTCCCCTAGAAAACCAAGGAAAAGCTAGAAACTGTCATCAGTTCCTGACTGATACTGCTGCATCATGATGTTGCTCCTGCAAGGTTTAGGGCATGGAAATGTGTCTCCTACTCTTAAGGTAAAAGTTCTCATCCTGTTGTGGCCCATGTGCACTGATGGAGATTTTTAACCTCAATTTGGTTTCCAAAATAAAATTGTACATAAACAGACAATGCCTTAGTAATACTATGATAAGCCTTAAAATGGCAGAAATGAAAGTTTTCATCATAAATTCATACACTAGAATGCAGGCTTATGTGTCTATTTTGACATGTGTTTGTGTGACTCATCACCCTCAAGTGACATCAGTATTAGGATTAATGCTCTTAACTTGTGAGGATAAGGACCAGATATGTAATTGCAGTGATTTAACTGGGTTCATTCTCCCAAAAGATCACATCCTGCTAGTCTCTTTATGATCTCATCTTTAAATTTCCATTATGATTTTTAAACTCTAGTCCATATTATACAATGCATATATGCATAATTTTAAATGTTTTTTTATTTATAAAAACTAAACTGAAAAATGCCTAGAACTCACTAACATGATTCATGTCAATGATAATAAAAATAATAACGGCAATAAAAACAAAAATGTATATAGTACATATTTTGTGTCAAGGACAATTCCTAGATGTTTTACATAGTTTTATTCTTTTAAGCCTCACAATAAACCTACAAGGTAAGTTCTACTATAAGTATCACCATTTCAGGTAAAGAAACCATTGCTTAGAGATTAATTGATTTTTCCAAACATCTAGCAAGAAGAAAAACTAGAACTTAAACATATGACTTCTTTTTATGACTTCATAGCAATTGAATATGTGAATCAAAACTTCCCCTGTCCTGATCTCAGCAATGTTGGACTAAGTTGTTTCTGGCGAGGGAGAAGCTGTGCACAATATTTTTAATAATTTATTTGAAAGCAGTAAAGACAATAAGACAATTGAATCAATTGTATACAAAGTCTTTAAGAAGCTAAGTGCCAAATCCTGAAAGAGGAAGGAAGCCAAGAGCTTCGAGCCTGGTACCAGATGTCCATTTACCCTTTGAGGAAAGTGTCAAGTACAAAACGAATGGCCAAAGTGAGAAGAAAAAGCAGCGACTGAGATCTCCAACAGGCTAGTGTCTCTGAAAACCTCTCAGCTGTTTGGACAGAACCCTAGGGTACTACACTCAAGACATAGAGGAGAATTAGAAATAGGCCATCACCATGGCTGAAGTTAATTAGATCCTAATCATATCAAGATTGTCTGATTCTAGTGTACACATCCATCAGAGCAGAGTAAGACCTGCAGGAGGCAGGATATAATTTAGAGGCCTAAAGAATTTCTATGAACATTCATATAAAATATCTGATATCTAAACGAATATAGAAAATCTGAGAAAATTAAGCAATGTGCTTGTGAATAACACAGCTTAAAAAGAAAATCATCATATTAATTAGGAAATATGCTCAAAAACTTGCAAATGAAAAATGACAAGTTCAAATTCAGAATTTAACTACAGATATACTTACATTTATAGTTTTAAAAACTTGACTTAGAAACAAACAAGAAACCTCATAATTAAGTATCTAAACATCTATCTCAAGATACTAGAAAAGGAACAACTATTAAACCAAATATTTTAAATGAAAGAAAATGATGGAAACAGGAACAAATGAAAATAAAACAAAAATTTGTACAAATAGAGAGGATGAACAAAACAAAAAATAGTGGTCTTTGGAAGATCATGAAAATTGAGAAACTTCTATGTGAAGAAAATATAAGGTACAAGTGACTAATATCAGAATTGAAAAGGTAGTAGTATCACTATAGACATCATGACATTAAGTGACACTTTAAGGTGATATCTGTAGAATGTTACTGCAAAGAAATTTTTTTAAAAATATTCAATTTTTTGTAAAAATAAGAACATACAAAAACATAAATTGTTTAAAAAATAATTTCCCATACTTTTCCAGTTCCAGAGAGTCCACTATAACTTCTAGCAAATACTTAAGAAGAAATCTTCCACAGAATAGGGAAAAAGGCAATTTTTGCACTACAAATCTACAGTACACCATTTGAATTAATATCTCAATGAGGCACAGTCATTATACAAAAGTTAATGTAAGAAAAATTAATTTCTTTAGTGAAATTAAATATCTATTCAATAAAAATATGAAAAAAATATTACTTAAAACAATATCAAACACCTAAAGAAAATGAACTAATGAAAAATACATGAAGGTCTCTATGCAGAGAATTATAAAATATTACAGAGAGATTTTGAATGTGTTGTTAGATTAAGGAAATAAATAAATTCACTGATTTTGTGGAAAATTAAGTTTCTCACCTGAATGAAAGAAGATATCAACATAGAATTTGAGATAAAGAGAAAGAATGCTATGTTATTGCATTGGAAATTTGGACATCAGTAAAATTTAAGATTTTTTAAAAAATATTTGCTAGTTCTGTCCCCTGAAATACCTAGAATCAGTATCTGCCAATAGTCAGAAGCATAGGTAGCACTCAATGCCAGTTTCTACCTATGATTCCAACTAAATGGAACAGGGCTTCTTGGGAAATGCTTGAGTGCAGGCCGGGGAAGGGCACATTCTGGGTTGAAAACAAGAAAATATTCAAACACCCAAGAGACACATGGAAAAGATATGGGGGCACATAAAAGGGGCTCCCATTGATCAGATCTGGAAATATTGAGAATCTAAAGAGATGATGATAGTTATGCCACCTAATACATTAAAAAATAGTGGAAGAATTAAAGAATACATATTGATAGAACAAAAGAAGGAAGGGAAGAGAGGAAAGAGAGAAAAGGCTCTTCTTTACAGAAGGATGGCCGCTAGTGAATGTGGAAAACTTGATACTTTAAAAGTCACCATTGTGGGCTGAGGATGTAGCTGTGTGGCAGAGCAACTGCTTTGCACGTGTAGGGCTCTGGATTCAATCCAATCACTGCTTTGAAAAAAAAAAAATCAAACCAAAAAAAGAATAGCATTGCACTACCAGGGATAGTAATAACATAATTTTTAAAGTAACAAATTTGAGTAATGTTGTGGAAAGCAACATGTTTACCAAATTTAAAATTTATCTGTCACAAAGCACCCTGTATGTAACTAAGTTGTCAAAGGTAATATCACCAGGCCCAATGTTACACTTTTGCAATATTTCTACCCCAAATGCTTAGTATTAATTTAAACATGAATTAAAACAGTCAAACAAATACAAACCGAGATTCTACTAAATATCTGTCTAGTTCTCTTTGAACTATCAATCCTATAAAAGTAATGAAAAACTGAATTATTCCAGTAAAAAAGACAAAACAGTCAAAAAAACTAAATAAAATATTTCTTCTTGGATTTGTTTCTACAACAGGAACAAAACTAAAAATCAAATTATTAGAAAACTGACAAGAGTCTGCAGCGCGCGCTGGGAAACGAGGAGATAGCGACGCAGGGATACAGCGCTGCAGTTTCTGCCAGCCGTGCAAGCACCGTACTCAGGGCTGAATTCTGGGATCGAGATGGGGGAAGGAAGCGGTCCATCTCGGTTCTCCACACCGGTCAGACCACAGAGGAGGCCAGCAGCCACCATGTTGGAAAGCTGACATCACCATACCTGTTTTCGACTGACCGCAGCTCATTCAGCCATAGAACAGGTAATTTCAGGCTGCAATTCGCCTGCGGCTTGCAGACAGATTGCTAGGGTTCAGTGCCTGGGTGCTTCTTAGAACCTGATCTTATCGGAGCGAACACCAAGCGCGGGGCGGCCGAGTTCCAGCTCCCGGAACCGTCCCGGAACCGCCCTGGCCCAGGGCTGCGGAGCCTGCGGAGGCTGCTTCTTGGACCCTGCTCCTATCAGAGCATACACCAAGCACTAAGCGGCCGAATTCCGGCTCCCGGAACTGAGCCCGCGGGGACTGCTTCTTGGAGCCTACACTTATAGGAGCTTACACCGAGCACAGAGCGGCCGAGTTCCGGCTCCCGGAACTTCCCTGGCCCGGGGCTAGGAGCCCGGAAACTGCTTCTCGGTCCGGGTCCTGCTGAGGGCCGGTCAGGACTCACCCGTTGCTTTGGTTGCCCGGCAAGGGGAACGAAATGCTGCCATTCGCATAGGATACCAACATGGCAGAGATCTGATGTCATCAGAAAGCGGCGGAGGAGAGAACTTCATCAATACCAGCGGCAACATAAACAGTTGGTCTCCTGGTACGGGGGGTGGGGCACAGACACCCGAGTCTCCTCAATTTGTCATCGAGCCAGAGGGGAGGAGACGGGCCGCCGCCAGCGCCCGGAGCAGGCCCAGCGGTTCGCCAGCGTGGTGACCGCGTGACCCCAATTGGAGAGGGGGCAGAGCGGAGCCGCCACCCGCACCCGCAAGGTGGGCAGACCCGCGACCCAGTGGTACATGGGCGTGGTAGGAGGGGCAGGGCAGAGCCTCCGTTCGCGCTTGCAAGGTAAACAGACCTGTGACAGCCTGGCGGGTTAGGCCCAGTGGCCTGCCAGTGTGGTGCACACGTCACCCCAACCTGAGTAGGGGCAGAGCAGATCCTTCTCCCACGCCCGGATAAGGCCCTGCCGGTGTGGTGGTCACGTGACCCCAATTGGAGTGGGGGCGGAGCGGAACCGCCACCCGTGCCCGCAGGGTGAGCAGACCTGTGACCAACCTGCAGATCAGGCCCAGGGGTCCGCAGGCGTGGTAGGAGGGGCAGGGCAGATCCGCCGCCCGCGCCTCCAAGGTAGGCAGACCTGCAACAGACCGGCGGATCAGGCCCAGGAGCCTGCCGGCGTGGTACACACACCACCCTAATTGGAGTAGGGGCAGAGCAGAGCCTCCACCTGTGCCCGAAAGGTGGGCAGATCTGCGAACGACCAGCGGGACAGGCACAGTGGCCTGCCGGTACGACAGACATGTCACCCCATTTGGAGTAGGGGCAGAGTAGAGCCACCGCCCGCGCCTGCAGGGTAGACAAACCTGCAACCGACCGGCGGATCAGGCCCGGTGGCCTGCCGGCGTGGTACACTTGTCACCCCAATTGGAGTAGGGGCAGAACAGAGCCGCCACCAGCTCCCAGAACAGGCCCAGTGACCTGCCGGCGTGGTAGCCACGACACCCCAATTGGAATAAGGAGAGAGCAGAGCCGCCGCCCGCACCTGCAGGAAAGATACGCAAGCAGTATGAAAAGACAAGGAAAGAAAGGACCACAAGCAATGCAGGTCAACGCAACTTTAGAAGAGGTAACAGCTGCAGCAGATGGAATGTCAGATAAAGAATTCAGGATATACATGCTTCAGATGATCTGGAGTATCAAGGAAGACATTAAACAGCAAAATCAGACAATGAAAGATCACTTCTACAATGAATTACGCCAACAAATCCAGGAAGCAAAGGATCAACTATACAGGGAGATAGAGGTTATAAAAAACAAACAAACAGAAATCCTAGAAATGCAGGAAGCAATAAACCAACTTAAAAACTCAATGGAGAATACTACCAGCAGAGTAGAACACTTAGAAGATAGAACATCAGACAATGGAGACAAAGTATTTCAACTGGAAAAGAACATAGACAGCTCAGCAAGACTGTTAAGAAACCATGAGCAGAACATCCAAGAAATATGGGATAACATTAAGAGACCAAACTTAAGAGTCATTGGGATACAGGAAGGTACAGAGCTCCAAACCAAAGGAATGAGCAGTCTATTCAATGAAATAATACAAGAAAACTTCCCAGACTTGAAGAATGAGACAGAATCCCAAATCCTAGAAGCCTACAGGACGCCGAATGTGCAAAATCATAAGAGATCCACACCTAGACACATTATAATGAAGATGCCCAACATACAGAATAAGGAGAGAATTTTAAAAGCTACAAGAGAAAGGAAGCAGATTACATTTAGGGGCAAGCCAATCAGGATAACAGCTGATCTTTCAACACAGACTCTGAAAGCTAGAAGATCCTGGAATAACATATTTCAAACACTGAAAGATAATGGGTTCCAACCAAGAATTGTGTATCCAGCGAAATTAAGCTTCAGGATGGAGAATGAAATTAAAACCTTCCACGATAAACAAAAGTTTAAAGAATTCGCAGCTAGAAAACCATCTCTTCAAAACATCCTAGCCAAAGCATTACAGGAAGAGGAAATGGAAAATAACAATGAAAACCAACAGTGGGAGGTAGGACAGTAAAGGGGGGGGGAAACAATCAAAGAGGAAAACAAACCATGTTTAGTAACAGAAATAAACAAATATGGCTGGAAGAACAACCCATATCTCAATAATAACCCTAAATGTTAATGGCTTAAACTCACCAATTAAGAGACACAGGCTAGTAGAATGGATCACAAAACAAGACCCAACAATATGCTGCCTACAGGAGACGCATTTGATAGGAAAAGACATACATAGGCTGAAGGTGAAAGGTTGGGAAAAATCATATCACTCATATGGACTTCGGAAACAAGCAGGCGTGTCCATACTCATATCAAATAAAATAGATTTCAAGCCAAAGTTAATCAAAAGAGATAAAGAGGGACACTACATACTGCTTAAGGGAACCATACACCAACAAGACATAACAATCATAAATATTTATGCCCCAAACAATGGTGCAGCTATGTTCGTCAAACAAACTCTTCTCAAGTTCAAGAGTCTAATAGACCACCACACCATAATCATGGGAGACTTCAACACACCTCTCTCGCCACTGGACAGATCTTCCAAACAAAAGTTGAATAAGGAAACTATAGAACTCAATAACACTATTAATAACCTAGACCTAATTGACATATATAGAGTATACCACCCAACATCAAGCAGTTACACTTTTTTCTCAGCAGCACATGGATCCTTCTCAAAAATAGATCATATATTATGTCACAGGGCAACTCTTAGACAATATAAAGGAGTAGAGATATTACCATGCATCTTATCTGATCATAATGGAATGAAACTGAAAATCAACGATAAAAGAAGGAAGGAAAAAGCATACATCACTTGGAGAATGAACAATAGGTTACTGAATGATCAATGGGTTATAGAAGACATCAAGGAGGAAATTAAAAAATTCTTAGAGATAAATGAAAACACAGACACAACATATCGGAATCTATGGGACACATTGAAAGCAGTTCTAAGAGGAAAATTCATTGCTTGGAGTTCATTCCTTAAAAAAAGAAAAAACCAACAAATAAATGATCTCATACTTCATCTCAAAATCCTTGAAAAAGAAGAGCAAAACAACAGCAAAAGAAGTAGAAGGCAAGAAATAATTAAAATCAGAGCTGAAATTAATGAAATCGAAACAAAAGAAACAATTGAAAAAATTGACAAAACTAAAAGTTGGTTCTTTGAAAAAATAAACAAAATCGACAGACCCTTAGCGATGCTAGTGAAGAGAAGAAGAGAGAGAACTCAAATTACTAGCATACGGGATGAAAAAGGCAATATCACAACAGACACTTCAGAAATACAGAAGATAATCAAAAACTATTTTGAATCCTTATACTCCAATAAATTAGAAGATAGTGAAGGCATAGATAAATTTCTTAAGTCATATGATCTGCCCAGATTGAGTCAGGAGGATATAGAAAACCTAAACAGACCAATATCAATTGAGGAAATAGAAGAAACCATCAAAAGACTACCAACTAAGAAAAGCCCAGGTCCCGATGGGTATACAGCAGAATTTTACAAAACCTTTAAAGAAGAACTAATACCAATACTTTTCAAGCTACTTCAGGAAATAGAAAAGGAGGGAGAACTTCCAAATTCATTCTATGAGGCCAACATCACCCTGATACCTAAACCAGACAAAGACACTTCAAAGAAAGAAAACTACAGACCAATATCTCTAATGAACCTAGATGCAAAAATCCTCAATAAAATTCTGGCGAATCGGATACAAAAACATATAAAAAAATTGTACACCATGATCAAGTAGGATTCATCCCTGGGATGCAAGGCTGGTTCAATATACGGAAATCAATAAATGTTATTCACCACATCAATAGACTTAAAAATAAGAACCATATGATCATCTCGATAGATGCGGAAAAAGCATTCGACAAAGTACAGCATCCCTTTATGTTCAAAACTCTAGAAAAACTAGGGATAACAGGAACATACCTCAATATTGTAAAAGCAATCTATGCTAAGCCTCAGGCTAGCATCATTCTGAATGGAGAAAAACTGAAGGCATTCCCTCTAAAATCTGGAACAAGACAGGGATGCCCTCTCTCTCCACTTCTCTTCAACATAGTTCTCGAAACACTGGCCAGAGCAATTAGACAGACGAAAGAAATTAAAGGCATAAAAATAGGAAAAGAAGAAATTAAATTATCACTATTTGCAGATGATATGATTCTATATCTAGCAGACCCAAAAGGCTCTACAAAGAAACTATTAGAGCTAATAAATGAATTCAGCAAAGTGGCAGGATTTAAAATCAACACGCATAAATCAAAGGCATTCCTGTATATCAGCGACAAATCCTCTGAAATGGAAATGAGGACAACCACTCCATTCAAAATATCTTCAAAAAAAATAAAATACTTGGGAATCAACCTAACAAAAGAGGTGAAAGACTTATACAATGAAAACTACAGAACCCTAAAGAGAGAAATAGAAGAAGATCTTAGAAGATGGAAAAATATACCCTGTTCATGGATAGGCAGAACTAACATCATCAAAATGGCGATATTACCAAAAGTTCTCTATAGGTTTAATGCAATGCCAATCAAAATCCCAACGGCATTTCTTGTAGAAATAGAGAAAGCAATCATGAAATTCATATGGAAAAATAAAAGACCCAGAATAGCAAAAACAATGCTAAGCAAGAAGTGTGAATCAGGCGGTATAGCGATACCAGACTTCAAACTATACTACAGAGCAATAGTAACAAAAACAGCATGGTACTGGTACCAAAACAGGCGGGTGGACCAATGGTACAGAATAGAGGACACAGAAACCAATCCACAAAACTACAACTATCTTATATTTGATAAAGGGGCTAAAAGCATGCAATGGAGGAAGGATAGCATCTTCAACAAATGGTGCTGGGAAAACTGGAAATCCATATGCAACAAAATGAAACTGAATCCCTTTCTCTCGCCATGCACAAAAGTGAATTCAAAATGGATCAAGGAGCTTGATATCAAATCAGAGACGCGCCGTCTGATAGAAGAAAAAGTTGGCTACGATCTACAGTCGGTGGGGTCGGGCTCCAAATTCCTCAATAGGACACCCATAGCACAAAAGTTAATAACTAGAATCAACAAATGGGACTTACTCAAACTAAAAGTTTTTTCTCAGCAAAAGAAACAATAAGAGAGGTAAATAGGGAGCCTACATCCTGGGAACAAATCTTTACTCCTCACACTTCAGATAGAGCCCTAATATCCAGAGTATACAAAGAACTCAAAAAATTAGACAATAAGAGAACAAACAACCCAATCAACAAATGGGCCAAGGACCTGAACAGACACTTCTCAGAGGAGGACATACAGTCAATCAACAAGTACATGAAAAAATGCTCAACATCTCTAGCTGTCAGAGAAATGCAAATCAAAACCACCCTAAGATACCATCTCACTCCAGTAAGATTGGCAGCCATTATGAAGTCAAACAACAACAAGTGCTGGCGAGGATGTGGGGAAAAGGGTACACTTGTACATTGCTGGTGGGACTGCAGATTGGTGCAGCCAATTTGGAAAGCAGTATGGAGATTTCTTGGAAAGCTGGGAATGGAGCCACCATTTGACCCAGCTATTCCCCTTCTCGGTCTATTCCCTAAAGACCTAAAAAGAGCATGCTACAGGGACACTGCTACATCGATGTTCATAGCAGCACAGTTCACAATAGCAAGACTGTGGAACCAACCTAGATGCCCTTCAATAGATGAATGGATAAAAAAAATGTGGCATTTATACACAATGGAGTATTACTCTGCATTAAAAAATGACAAAATCATAGAATTTACAGGGAAATGGATGGCATTAGAGCAGATTATGCTAAGTGAAGCTAGCCAATCCCTAAAAAAGAAATGCCAAATGTCTTCTTTGATATAAGGAGAGTAACTAAGATCAGAGTAGGGACGAAGAGCAGGAGAAGAAGATTAACATTTAACAGGGATGAGAGGTGGGAGGGAAAAGGAGAGAGAAGGGAAATTGCATGGTAATGGAAGGAGACCCTCAGGTTTATACAGTGGCGGGGGTAGAGAGAGAGGAGGGGAAGGGAGGGGAGAGGTGGGGAGGGGGGAGGGTGGAGGATGGGACAGGCAGCGGAGCACAACAGACACTAGTATGGCAATATGTAAATCAATGGATGTGTAACTGATGTGATTCTGCAATCTGTGTATGGGGTGAAGGTGGGAGTTCATAACCCACTTGAATCAAAGTGTGGAATATGATATGTCAAGAAATTTGTAATGTTTTGAACAACCCACAATAAAAAAAAAAAGAAAACTGACAAATATGGCCTATATGGAATATGATATTATCTCAATACTACATGTTCTAAATTAAATAGTTCTATAGTGACCATTTAGCAGAATGTCCTTTTTGGGGGGAAGGTAAGTACATAAACATACAGTTATCCTCCTGTGTCTATAGATTTTCTGTCTACAGATTTAATCAACAGAAGATTAAAAATAAATTTTAATTTTGTCTATACTGAACAGGTATATACCACTTTTTCTGTTATTTCCTAAATAGTAAAGTATAGCAACAATTTACCTAGCATTTGCATTGTAGTAGGTATTATGAGTAATCTAGAGATAGTTAAAAGTATATGGGAGACTGTAAGTATGTTATATACAACTACTATGCCAAGTATGTCAGAGGTGAACATCTTCTGATTTGGGTAGTTTAGGGTTGTTATGGAACCAATGCTACACAGAGACTGAGGGACAAATGTACCTTGTAAATAGATGGAAAACTCAGCATAGTAAATACTAAATCCTCCAAAAATTGATTTTAGGGGGCAGGCAAGACGTGGAATGAGATGGACATGATTACCCTAGGTACATGTATGAGTGCACATATTATGTGATGTTGAATTGTGTACAACCAGAAAAATGTACAGTTGTGCTGCAATTATGTACAATGGATCAAAATGCATTATGATGTCATATGTGCCTAATTAAAATAAACTAATTAATTAAAAACTTGATTTTAAAAAGTCAGTATAATTCTAATCAATATCCTACTAGACATTTTTTGGTTAAAAACTGACAAGGTAATACTACAGTTACAATATAAATACAGGGTCCTAAATATAACTAAATGAAATAAACAGACCAATCGAGGGGTACAGGAAATCTAGAATCAAGCCACACAGGTACAGGCACATACTTGTGAAAACAGGGCATGCCCATCAGTGAGGGAAATGCAAAATTTTCCATAAATGAGAAAAAAATTGATGTTTACATGATAAAAATAAAACATGATCTGCTACTACACATGTTACACAAACATAATTTACAAATATGTTCTATAACTAAATAGAAAAGACGAAATGACAAAATATAAAAACAACAAAAGAAAATACCTTCATTATGTTGGATAAGAAAGTACTTCAAATAAAACATACACACACACACACACACACACACACACAAATACATCTAAAAAACACTAATCATAAAGAAAAAGAACAAAAATTGAATTATAATAAGAATAACCATTACTCAAAAGATAAAATTTTGAGGGTAAAAAGGCAAGCTATATAGTGAGAAAACATATTTTTGGAACATACAGTCAGCAATGTGCTTGCATTCAGATTATAAAGTGAACTATACATAAATGATATAATATAAAATTTTTAAAAAATAGGAAAGCAAATTGAATCTCTGTCACAAAAGGAGACAACTGAATGGCCAATACAGATGAAATTATGTATGATGTTGAGCCACTGAGAAACTATAAGTTAAAACTATAATGAGATATCACTTTAGATATACAATAAATTTTGGATAGAAAATGAAGCAACTAAAAACCTTCTGTAAAGACATTGTGAATTAAATGACTATAGCCACTTGAAAAACTGTCTGGCATTTCCCTCAAATTCTGCAACTCTGTCTACTGAAAGAAATATATATGTATATAAATGTCAATACCCACTCCTCCCTCCACATCCATGGGGGATTGGTTCCAAAATCCCATGTGGAAACAACTTCCAGATCTGATACTCAAGTCCCTTGTGTAAAGTGGTATAATATTTTCATATGACCTACACATATCTTCCTGTATAATTTAAATCATTTTTAGATTACTTATAATACCTAATACAATATAAATATTACATAAAAATTTGAATCCACAGATATGGAACTTGTAGATGTGGAGGGTTAACTATAAAGATGTGGGTGAACAAAAGGTAAATACAAGGATGAAAGAATGTTCATAGCAGCATTATTTTTAACAACAAACCAAAGTCCATCAGCATTTGAATCAAGAGAAACTACATTATGGTTATTCCATGGAATAATATTCACTAATCAAAATTTACCATGGCTACATGCAACATATGTTTGCATCTCAACACACTGTAGAAAACAAGAAGAAAAACAATATATATATATATATATATATATATATATATATATATAGAGAGAGAGAGAGAGAGAGAGAGAGAGAGAGAGAGAGACAGAATAACCTACTATATAGCTCACTTATTTTAAACTGAAAACAAGGACAGACAATCCATTGAGCTATAAGTCAGGAGAACAAGTGGATTGGGAGTGAGAACAGGATATGAGTGAAGGGTAAAGAGGAAGAAGTTTGATAACATTCTAGCTCTAGACCTGTGTGGGGTCACTCTGTGCTCACTGTGATAGTTCATCAAGCTAAATCACAGTAATTCATGTAGTTTCCTGTTTAACTTTGTCAAAGACGTTTGTAATAAAGAAAAACACACTAATCAAACCTCTCTTCTATTGTGGCTTAGAAAAATAAAGGACAAAGAGTTTTCTGTGTTGTTGGTGTTATTTGGAAAACTACCATTTGTTTCTGTAAAGAAAAATACATTTTCAACTGGTAAGAATAAAATTTTAGAATGGGTCATTCTTCTGCAAGCATTGTCAACAGTGGTATCATGAGGCTGTAGGTTTTATGTGGCCCTACTGCAGTATGGTCACCCCAGCAGAAATCACTTTCAGTTCGTACCTGTGTTTATTGCTGTTAGACTGAACTTCTTTAATTACACTAAATGTGTCAGTAACTTCTCCATCTGTGAAGACAAAAAGCTGTACAAAGAAAGAAAATACACATCAATCCTCAATCTCATTGCAAGGTATCAGGATTTGCCCTTGAAAACCCCAATTGTTTCATTCCAGAGACTCCAAGGGCTCTTCAAACAGGCGTGCACTCTTCCATGTTCCACTGTCACTGGGATCCTGTCCTCGCAGGATTGCTGGAAACACTGGGGATTTGGGGCTCCTCCACACACTGACTTTGCCAGAGGCTTTGGGGCATTCCACAGAGGCAGTTCCACTGTCCATCCAATTGAGTGAATGGATAAGAAAAATACCACTTCTCTTTATTATAAAATAGAGTCTTCAAAATACACACCATATTTTAAAATTCCTGCAGTAAAGCTCAAGGACATTAATTCTTTCATTTTCTCTGTGTCCTTCTGTTAAGTCTGTTCCATTTCCTACCTGTAGGGGGTGACCAGGGATGGAGGGCTTCCTGTAAATGTTCTGAAGTGGTGCCAAGATTTCAGTGCCCCCTAGATCTGCTCTCATGAGCTTAACTCTGTTCACTGCCTCTTCCATTGTTTGCTGAGTGTACTTCACACTCTCCCTGAGAGAAACAAAAGCATCCAGTTGCATGGTGGCCGCTTCATATTGCCTGCTGCTGAGAAACCCCATCAAATAGCAATCCTTCCCAGCCTCTCAGGAGGCTGAGACAGGATTGTGAGTTCAAAGCCAGCCTCAGCAAAAAGTGAGGCACTGAACAAGTCGGTGAGACCCCGTCTCTAAATAAAATACAAAAAATAGGGCTGGGGATGTGACTCAGTGGTCTAGTGCCCCTGCTGAGTTCAATCCCTGGTAACCCCCCTACCAAAAAAAAAAGAGCAATCCCACCCCAAATCCCCCAAACTCAGGTCGACCCTTCAGTAATCCTACAGTGGTACACCTCATGCTTTGAATATAGACTTTGCTGCTCTGCCACTGAAGCTTATTTTAAAATGGACATGTTTTCTTTTCCTCTCCTCCCTCTCCCATTCCCTAACCTAGGGGTGGGGGATGGGCTATCTTTTTCCAGTCTTAGGCTGATAGTTATCACACCTGCTTTAGGAACCAAGTAACTCAGACTTCAGGAGGGGCTCCAGAGATCTAAGAAATGGCTATCTCCCAAATTAACAAGTGAATCACAACCTCCCACAGGCAACACCAAAACTGTTCTTACAAAACACCTAGAACTGTTCTTACAAAACCTTCAGTTCTCCCTGATGGGCAGAATCACACCTTGTGGAACAGGAGTCCCTTAGCTTCCCCTTTGCCAGAAAAGGAATAAGCTTTTTCCTTTTCTCAAAACAATGTCCTCATTATCAAATTGGCATCAGACACAAGAAATGAGCTTTCGGTAACAGTAATCCCTTTACAATAGAGTTCCTCCCTTTAAAGTATTTATTTTCTGGCCTTTTCAGAGACTTACGGAAAAAATTCCTTATAGGAGGATCCAAATTGATAGATGTTGAAATAACAGCCTATAGGCAAACTCTTCAGCAGCAGAATCAGTGTTTCCTGAAGGGGAGAGAGGATGAGGAGAGAGTGAGAGGATCTTCTCTAGACCTTGTGGAGCCAACTCTTGGGGCTGTAGCCTGTCACCTTGGTTCCATGCCACTTTACCTTCCAAGGCCTCCGAGTGGTCATACCAGCTGCTGCTCAGGTGGAGAACAGACCTACACCTCCAAATACACCCCACTTTAACGCCTCAGATTCACCCTCACTTGTCTACCTGACTCAGAAGAAGAAACTGGATTTACCTGGGCTGCCTCTATGCGTGACTGAGACTGGTTCTGGTTATTCATGGGACACTGCATACTTCCTGAGCAGTCCATAAGGAAGACAAATTCTCCACAGGTCACAGATGCCTCATCTTCAGGAATGTCTGGATAGAAACTCACCATGACAGAAGGATCTCCCATTAAACTATCTATAAAAAAATAAGATAAAGATCCTGGGGGCTAGGGGAAACAAGAGCCCAAGAATCTTAAAATTCCCAGGAAGTAATTGTAGTGTACACAATAGGGGACAGGAAAAACTGAAATATAAACAACACTGTGCTTGATCCTTATTCACAATCTTCTTACAAAGGGCTTGAGGTGAGTTATAAACATATAAAACATATAGAAATAGATCACATATCAAAGAGAAGAGAGAGGGTAGAGGTTAGTAGGCACAAACAATAATTATAATAGTGTATTAGTGTGAAGTACTCATTCATGCTCCCCACAAGAAAAGGAAGCTGTGGGATTAGAAAAATCTTTGGTAAACTAAAATAGCTTCATACAAATAATGGTGTGAGGAGACAAGGGGAGACCACCCTTTATGGATAAAATGTCAAAGCCATTGCTGAGATTTCATTTTGAGATGTGAATGAAAATTGATACTGGAGTTGAAACATCAGTTACCGAGATGGAAATGAAATGAGAATGGCTGGGTTATATTGACTCCATTTTTAAAGTTCAGAGAGTATAAGAGGCTATGGAATTATATACCATTATCCTATTTTTGTAAACTGATTCCAGAATGGTAGAATTAAAATCTTAGTAGCCCTGAGATTCAGTATGACCATGAGACCTATTTCAGTTTAATCTTTTATCCATGGGATAGTCTACTAATCAAACAGGCTACTTAATATAGTAGATGTCACCCAAAAAACTTTTGATAGAAGAGGAGTTGAAAAAATGATGTTTACATAACCTGGACATCTGGATATATAATGCAGCACTGTTTTGATAGGTGAAGGTAGATTCCTTTCTGAAATGAGAGACACCTGGGTCTTATGGGGTTGGCACTGCCCTGAGAAGTCAGAAAGGTTGAATGAGAATGTTGGGAGTTAGTACATATGAACTGTTCAGAACACCACCAAATACATGGTGAGCACTGCGTGTGTATATTGTCTACTATAATTCTTTCAGCCTCCTACAAATTATCTTTAGCTTCACCAATGCTGCTTACTTGATTTCAAACAAGGTATTTCAAACCTTAGTTCTACCACTTGTTATCTCCAATTTCCTCATCTGAAAATCATGGTAATAAGACCTATTTTATGATTGTTTTATTGGTTAAGTGATACAGTACTTTTAAGGAACTTTCTTGATGGCCACATTAACCTCTTAGTAATATTTATATAAAATTAGTTTTAAATATTACAGTCATTTGTTAAATATAAATTTTAATTTTAAAATTGCATTCTTAATATAGTTAACAAACCATTCTAAATTAAAAAAAAAAAACAAACAAACAATAATGTAGTGTGTTTTCCTCTCATACTGATATGCTTCATGTGGCATAAGTTCTAAAAGTTTTTACTGAGCCAGGCTGCCATTCAAGGTTTTCCTTTTCATCATTGTGTATATATAACATCCAATCAACTAAACCAATATATAATCAAGAAGAAGCACCTGCTGCAAGGAATTCATAAGACTGATAAAAACTGCCCCTCATATTATTCTATGACCTGCAGAGTTAGTCATGAGGAGCAGTTGAGAAAATCTGCATGGGAACAACAACCTTGAGGGGAAAGAGACAGAAATCTCAATCCTTATCTTTAAGATAAGGTTTAAATAATACTCAGTAAAGGCCAGGTTCCTGCTAGGATATTTCAAGAAGGAGCTCACCAATAGGAAAAGAAACACCAGGTAACTAACTGATAGAATGTGCAGCTTCGTGGGAGGGAAACTAGTTATAGCAAATATTTTTGAGGTTAGGAGGCCCTGAGTGACTTCAGCATGAAAAGCTAGAAGAAAAGTTGGACAAGTGAGGTCCCACCAAGAGTGCCAATTTGTAAGCTCAAACATGAAGCAACCATGGCCACACATCAGCACTGAAAGCCTGGGAAAGCTTATGGAAGCAATTCCAGGGAACAGTCCTCATAGAAGTTGTAGTTACAGAGACAAAGGCCTAGCCCCAACCATGTCATTGTGAATGTGACTGTCCCCAAGAATGCCTCCATTCCATCCATGTGGAAAAGGTTGCTGAGTGGCAGTATCTCTTCTGTCATGAAAATGGAAGCAGCATAGAAGGCCAAAGAAAGAGACTGACTCAGGTTATTTCACTTTTAGTTATGAAAAAAAAAAGGACATATATATTTAGGAAGACTTAGAAAAAAAGGAGCAAAAAAAAAAAAAAAACCTCAGTAAGAAACTCTGCTTACTAATTTACAAACCTGAGTCTTAAAAATTAAGAAACCAAGGCATGTTAAAAGTAATTTGAAGAGGAACAGTGTTGATTATTGTAAAAGGTAAATAAATTAAAGCCATAGATCTATCCACTTAAAATGGCTAAAATGTTAAAATTTTATTTATATTTATCAAAATTAAAAAATAAATAATTGCAGTGATATTATATGTAGCTGTGATCAATTAACCAATAAAGTATTTGTTTAATTTAAAAAGAAATTTAAAAATTCAATTTTGTGTTAATCTAATCACAAACACCACTTGTATATTTCTTGATTTTTAAAATGTTTTTTCCTAATATGTATGGTATAATACACTGGCAATCTATTGGTAGGGCTTACTTTCATTATACTTCCAATTCCTTAGAAGTTTTTTTTCAAAATTATTTCAATGTGTCAACATACATTATTTTAGTAGCTGCATAATAACTTATCAAGTTGTTGAAAGTTTGGTATATTTAGTCCAAGTGATTCATTGTGATTTTTTTACTGATATTTGATATTATTAACATTATTAATAATATTAACACATACTTAGTGCATATTTTTACTTATATTTATATTTGCTTCCTTAGGTAATATTCCCCAAACAGGAATTACCACAAAGATCATATATTTTCACCTGTGATGTGGTTTGGATGTGATATGTTCCCCCAAAGCAAGGACGTTTAAAGGAGAAAGGACTAGGTCATGGGAGCCTTAACCCAAATAGTGAATTGGGTGTGCATTGGGGGTTGTGCTTTTGGAGTATAAATTTTATATTTGTCAAGTGGAGTCACTCTCTGCTTTCTGATCATCATGTGAGCTGCTTTTCTCTGCCACACTCTTCTGTCATGATGTTCAGCCTTACCTTGAACCCAGAGAAGTTTGTGGACTGAGACCTCTGAAACCACCAGCCCCCAAATGAACTTTTCCTTTTCTAAAATTGTTCTTGTCAGGTCTTTTAATCACAACAGCAAACAAGCTGACTATACTAAACCTATATGCCAAATTTATCTCAAAGAGATTAAAAACCAATTATTTTTCAACAATCTATATCACTCCTTTTGAAAAAATAGGCATGACTGGATTTGGAAATCTTTTAGGTTTGAATGGGGAAAATGTCACATATTTGTATTTGCATCTCTTAAAATTGATGATTGTCACAGGTATATAACTGGCTGTTTTCTGTTGTGAATTTATCTGTTTATGCCCTTTCCCCAATTCTTTACTAATCTACTTAAACTTGCCTACAAGACAATACCACAGGATACTTCCAAACCTGACCACTGTGCATGCTGTAGACTCTTTCAGCATTTCAAATTGACGTGTTCACCTGCTACTGGGAAGAGGAAATGGAAGTGAGAATATTTGACAGTGATTCCAAGATAGACAAACACCTCCTAGGAGGTGAGGACAAATGAAGAAAGAATATACCTGGCTTCTTCTCAAGCATCCCTCTCTCCACAGATACTCGGGGGCTGTGTACCTCCCTGTAGTAAATCAGGAGTTCCACGTCCCTGTCAAACTTGTGTCCTTCAGCCAAGGAAACCTGAGTTAGGGACCAGCAAGGGAGTCAGGTTAGAATATCACTCTTTGCTGCCTGGAGCTGAGGTCAGAGTTGAGGACCACACAGGCTTTCTCCACCAGTGAGCATGAGCAGGGGCAAAGGGGAGAATCAGGAGAAGACTCAGTACATTAAACCTGGGAGAGGAGGGAATACAATGCATCCCCCTCTGGGTTAATAGGGAAAAGTAAGGACCACCTGGGAAGGGCTAGACAAAGTCAGGACCCAAGGAACAGCATCCTGGCAACAACAGTCCTCTCTTACTGATTACCTGAGCAGAAGTCTTATCATCTGCAAGGAACTCAACAGCACTCAAGGGGCAGTTGGAGTGGACTCTCTGGATGCCATGCTGGGAGCTGATGGTGGCAACCATGCTGAGTGTGTATGGCAGTTCCTCCAAGGGGACTAGAGGAGCTTTTATATCAAGGCAACTGTCCTCAAGCCGTCCTATAAAAAGTGAACTTCATTCTGTTTCCCTTAATTTTTAGCACCCCCATAAATATAAAGGGAATTCTCCTATTATGCCACCACTATTACTCAAAGGGGAGAGGTACTTACCTGAAAGATGGTATCTAGGATTTAGGATGGCTGGGAGCACATAGCGCAGGGCCCCATCAGCGTCCAAGGGCAGCTCCTGCACATACCTCAGGGTAAGCTCCACCTTTGACCCAGGCTGGAGGTTCCCCACATTGCAACAGAAGACATCTCTGGAGTCTGAGTCCTCCTCCAATAAGTAGGCCTCCTGACCCTGGGATAAGGCATCCTCATATTTGTGTTGGGCCTAAGGAAAATAGGAGGGATGGGAAAGAAAGGTAACAACAAATGAAAAGACAGGACTGAAGAAAATGAAGACTGTTAGAGAAATTAATGGGTCTTGTCAATTTCATAGCTGTAGATTGAATGCCTCTAATTGATTTATCCCTAAATGATCTCAGGAAATCAGAATTTAGAAGTGCATAGATAGAAAAGCATCCAACTCCAGCATTTTTTGTGAAGGTGCATTTGAATGAGATCTTAAAGAGTGCACATTAATCATTAAGGTAAAAGGAAGGGAGAAGACAAAGGACTCATCTCTTGTACCTCCATCTTGTCCTGTAATTCTGCCACAATTTTCTTCCCATCTACCAAGGCCTCGAAGCTATAGACAGCAGAGTCTTCATCCATGGGGAACACAAAGGAGGCCTCCAAAGGGACTTTCTCCTCATTTTCATAGTTTAAGGTTGCAGACACACAAGCCACAAACTCATGGATGGACAAGGTCACAGAGATGCTTTTCAGTGCCACTGGGGATAGATCAGGATTCAAGGGTTCAACACACTACAATAAAAGGCCTCCTGCAAGCCAAGAATTGAGCTAGGTATCAAAGACACACTGGTACACAAGAGTTAGAAATCAGGCTTACCTGGCTTCTTTTGGAGAGTGATTAGGCCACAGGAGCCCTCCATGCTGACACCGTGTCCTGAGGAAAAGATACATCATGAGCAGAATGACATGTTGGGAGATATGCATCCAAACATTAATACATTATGAGCCTCCTTCTTGCATAAGAATACATTCAGGAGGTCACATTTTGTGCTAGGAAGAAACATGGAGGAGATAAGGGGACAAAAAATCCTATAGCTAGGCTCCTTTTAAATGCCATCCCCAGGTGGGGAGACTGTAAGATGCAATAAGTGCCATTTAAGAAGAAATTCCTAAAAAAGCTAGAGGGTGCTTCAAATACCAATACTAAGTATTCAAAAGTGGGTTTAATACTCCTTTCTTAAACATACTGAATAGGTGTTGTAACCTTAATCCTCCTTGGTATTCTCTTTCTAAAATGAGAACAATTGTACCTTCAAATCACATATGAATTTTCTACACTAGGATTGGCTCATAGATGGCTTTTTATTTTATTCACATTGCCATATACTATTTTCATTGGTACTTTATAATTATACATATTGTGGGATTCATTATGTATATTTGTATATAAATATAATTTGATAACTCTCATTTCCTATTATTACCTTTCCTTCTTTCCCTTCCTCCCTCCTCCTGATCCATTTTCTCTACTAATTTGTTTTAATAATATTATTTTGTGTATTATATATATGCACACATATATTTGATTCATGGTAGTATGTTGATATGCGGCCATAATATAATTTGATAGATTTCATACCTCAGGACTTCCCCATGCGTCCCCTCCTCCCTCCCTCTTGACCCCCTTCCTCAGCTTTATTAGTCTTTCTAGTATTGTTGTATGGCTTGTTATTTTTTAGTTCATTTTTCCTTCTCTCTAGCTTCCACATTTTTAAATTTACTTTATTTGTTCTTTGAGTTATACATGAAGCAGAGTTTATTGTAATGTATTTATACAAACATGGATTACATCTTATTCTAGTTAGGTTCCCAGTCTTGTATATGTGCACGGTGTGGAGATTTGCTGCAGTATGTTCATGTACGTACATAGGAAAGTCATGTTAGATTCATTCTTATGTCTTTCCTATTCCTATTTCCTCTCCCTTCCCTTCATTCTCCTTTGTCCAATGTACTGGAATTTTCTTCTACCCCTCTCCTCCACCTTGTTGTGTGATAGCATGCACATATCAGAGAGAACATTCAACCTTTAGTATTTGGGGATTGGCTTATTTCACTTAACATAATAGTTTCCTAATCCATCCATTTACCAGAAAATGTCATAAAGCCATTCTTTTGTATGGCTGAGGAATACTCCATTGTGTATATATACCACATTTTCTTTATCTATTCATCTGTTGAAGGTCACCTATGTTGGTTCCATAGCTTAGCTATTGTGAATTTTGCTGCAATAAATATTGATGTGGCTGGGTCACTGTAGCATGCTGATTTTAAGTCCTTTGAAAAAGTATACCTAGTAGTGGTGTAACCAGATCAAATAGTGTTTCCCTTCCTAGTTTTTTGATGAATCTCCATACTGCTTTCCAGAGTGGTTGCAATTTGTAGTCCCACCAGCAATGTATGAGTATACCATTTTTCCCCACATCCTCACCAACATTTGTTGTTGCTTGTATTCTTTATAGTTGCCATTCTGACTCGAATGAGATGAAATCAGTGCAGTTTTAATGTGCATTCCTCTAATTGCTAGAGATGTTGAACATTTGCTGGGGTCTGGAGGTGGGGTGGGTACCATGGATTAAACTCAGGGGGCACTCGACCACTGAGCCACATCCCCAGCCCTATTTTGTATTTTATTTAGAGACAGGATCTCACTGAGTTACTTACTGCCTTGCTTTTGCTGAGGCTGGCTTTGAACTCATGATTCTCCTGCCTCAGCTTCCCAAGCCGCTGGGATTATAGGCATGTGCCATTGCACCTGGCATTTTTCATATATTTGTTGGCCATTTATATTTCTTCTTCTTTTTAGTTCTTTTGCCAATTTATTAATTGGATTATTTGAGTGGTTTTTTTGAAGGGTGTTAATTTTAAGTTCATACATATACTGGAGATTAATGCTCTGAGGTACAGGTGTCAAAGATTTTCTCTTATTCTGTAGGCTCTCTCTTTATACTCTTAATTATTTCCTTTACTATGAAGAAGCCTATTAATTTGGTACCAACCCATTTATTGATTCTTGATTTTATTTATTACACTTTAGGAGTCTTATTGAGGAAGCTGGTTCATAAGCCAACATGATGGAGTGTTGGCCCTACATTTTATTCTAGTATATGCAGTGTTTCTAGTCTAATTCCTGGGTATTTGATCCACATTTAGTTAAGTTTTATGCAAGGTGAGTAGCTTCCACATTGAAAGAGAACATTCAACTCTTGACTTTCTGAGTCAGGCTTATTTCACTTAACATGATGCTCTCCCATTCCATCAATTTACCAGCAATGATATAATGATATAATTTTGTTCTTCTCCTTTATAGCTGAATGAAACTCCATTGTGTATGTATACTCCATCTTCTTTAACTTTCATTTGTTGATGGCAGTTTCCATAATTTTGCTTTGTGAGTTGCACTGTTAAAATATTGGTATTCATATATCACTATAAAAAGCTGATTTTAGTCTTTTTGGCTAAAGACCAAGGATCGAGATAGCAGGGTCATATGGTGGTTCTATTCCAAGTGTTTTGAGGAATGTCTAAACTGCTTTCCAAAATGAATGTACCAATTTGCAGTCCCAATGAACATGTATACCTTTTTATCCACATCTAACCAGTAAAGATTATTATTTGTATTCTAATTATAGTGAGATGAAATATCAGGGTAGTTTTAATTTGCATTCCTTGACAGCTAAGGATGTTGAACACTTTTTTTCATATATTTGTTGAGAATATATTTTTCTTCTTTTGAGAAATATCTGTTTAGATCTGTTTTCCATTTATTGATTAGGCTATTTGGTTTGGTTTTGTTGTTAAGCTTTTTTGAATGCTTCACATATTCTGGAATTAGTTCTCTGTTAGAAGAGCATGTGGTAAAGATTTTGTCCCGCTCTGAAGGCTCTCTTTCATACTATTATATGATACTGTACTTGAAAGACTTCCAAAATTCCACCAGATAACTTTTAGCTGATAAATTCAGCAAAGTAGCAGGACAGAGAGTAACATACAAAAACCAATAATTTTCCTATAATCTAGTAATTAATATGCTGAGAAAGAAATCAGGAATAATTCCATTTATGACAGACTCAAAAAAAAGATAAACTACTTAATAAACTAGGTAAATCTAATCAAATAGGTAAAAATATCTCCACAGTTAAAATTATAGAATACTGAAGAAAGGAATTTATTCCTGTAAAAACAGAATTGATATTATTAAAATGGCCATATTAACAAAAGTGACCTACAGTTGGACTAAAATCCCCATCAAAATAAAAATTTCACAAACCTAGGAAAAAAAAACAGTCCAAAAATCATGTGGAAGAATAAAAACAGAATAGCCAAAGCAATGCATAGGAGCAAGACTGCAGGCATCACAATATCCAATCTCAAATTATACTACAGACATATAGTAACAAAAAAACATCATAGTATTGGCATAAAAAACAGACATGAAGGCCAACAGAATAGAAATCCACATAGATCATACAGTCATCTGATTCTTGACAAAGTTGTCAAAAACACACAATGAAGAAAAGACAAACTTTTAAGTAAAAAGTACTGGGAAAACGGCGTATCTATATGTAGAAGAATGAAACTATGAACCTATTTCTGACCCTGTATAAAAGTCAATTCAAAGTAGATCAAAGACCCAGGAATGAAAACAGAAACACTACAACTGCTAAAAGAGACCATAGGGTCTACACTCTGATATATTGGTGCAAGCTCTGATGCCTTTATTAAGACTGCTAAAGCTCAAAAAATAAAACCAAGAATAAGTCGGTGGCATAGATGACTTTTAAGCAATGGAGACAGATACCAGCATTGTTCTTGTTGTCATCATTTCTATTGTTCAATGTCTCTGCTATATTAAATTTTAGTTTTATTGTTATACATAGTAGTTGGGTTCATCCTGGCAAACTCATACACTTTGGATCATGCTATTCAGAGTCCTGCACCTTTTTATACCATGTGCCTTCTGATTTTCCTCATGAGGCTCAGAATTGAACCAAACTACTGTTTGTTATCTATGTTCAAATTATTATGCATACATATATTAATAATTTCATATATATGCATATATACACATTTTTCTCTATTTTTTTAAATTAGGCTGTCTCATACATATTTTTCAAACTAATAATATATAATCAAATATTAAATGTGATATTATAATAAACAGAGATTTTATGTATGCAGGTTATGATTTATTTTTTAAAGTAATTTTATTTATTATGTGATCCTAAGGATTGAACCCAGTGCCCCATATGTGCTAGACAATTGCTCTACCACTAAGCCATATTCCCAGCCCAACATGATGATTCTTTCATCCAGGGAATCCAGAGGTGGGTTTGATCCTAGTTCTGGACACTTGGGCCACTGGAAATCTCTTGGTTCATTATGCATTGGATCATGAACTTTCTCTGTTCTGAAACAGGGTGCCCTGGGCTAAAATTTCTAAGACCAGGAAGGGTTTTCCCCAAAAATAGGTTTTAAGGAGTTAAAATGGCACTACCTGGAGCACAGACCATGCTGAAAAACAAAGATACACAAGTGCTCATCCAGAACCTCAGAAGCAGATGAGTGCACAGAACCCCAACCTTCCCTGGGGGACCTGAAATCCAGAAAACAAATGTTCTCGAGAAGGACAGATTCCCTTCTGGAACAATCCTACACTAATAATTCTGAAACATTTGGAAATACTATTTATAGGCCCATGATGTCCATCCAAATCACCATTTAAAACACACCTTGAGGATACCTCTCAGCAGAAGAGCTCTTATCTAACTTGTGCAAGACCCTGGGTAAGATCCAAAGCACAATAAATCAATGAGAGAGAGAGAGAGAGAGAGAGAGAGAGAGAGAGAGAGAGAGAGAGAGAGAGAGAGAGAGAATATGAATCTCCAAAACCAATGCAATAACCATGCTGATCATCCATGTTATATCTCTTGTGTTTCCTATGCACCTACCTCCCACACCCCCACATACAAATGCATAGCAATAAGCCAGGCTCATCATTCCATATCTGTTATTTTACACAATTGGATAAAAACTATACATTGCAAAACAGCTCACATTTTGACAGCAACACAGAGGACAGTTTAGGTGAGAACCCAGGAGAACAAACCGAGGAAAAGGGCTTCTAGGATGACCCCCAGAGTGGGACACACAGAAGAGGCTGGGTTGGGACAGGAAAGAACATCTAACAACACCTTCAGAAAGCTTAAGGCAGTAGATTCACACAGGAGCAATAAGCTCAAACACTGTGCGAGAAAACCCAAGCTCTCAGATGCCCAGTTTTCACCCCAGTGAATGGGAGAAGTTAGGTGGACTCGGGTTCCCTACAAAGAAACAGCCTTCACTGAGGCAAAGGTGCTATGCTCATACTCTCCCCACCCTTCCCAATACAATCAAATTTAGTTTGGTTCAGAATTTTGTTCTAACTCTCAGGATGGCACTTCAGAAAAGTGCCTAGCAATTCCTAGGGCAAAGATTTGATCACAGCAAATGACCAAGGTCAAAGTCTTGGATCTGAAGCAGCTGGGAGGAGAGGGAGCTTCTCTCTCAGCCTGGGACCTCTGTCTGGACAGGACATCAGAGATGCAAGAGTCTGACAGAAGCAGTCACAGGCAGGCAGGGAGGGGAGGAACAGGAGAGTCCAGTGAACCACACCCTAACAGCCTGTTATGAGAAGTGGAAACCCTGGGCCAGCCAGGAATTGATTTGGGCTGCAGAGTGGGGCTTTCCCAGAAACAGAGAGTGGTTCAATCTTTAAATTTTTAGTCCTAGATTCTCATTGCCCAGGTATTTACAAAAAGGAACAACAGCAATCTCAGTTTCGACATAAATGGGCTTAGCAACTGCAATGATTGAGTTGGGTGGAGAATTTAAAGCCATATTTTGACAGCACAAACTTACACAAAACTGAGAAAACATCTCCTTTTTCCCAGAGAAAAAACAGGAGGAAGGAGAAGTAGAGGTATGGAGAGAGAGAAAAGTAAATGATAGTAGAAAGGGAAATGTGGAGATTATCAGATAATGGCTAAATTCCCCCTCCAGGGCCTTTCCCCAAGATTCCTGTAAACAGCCAAACTTGCATAAATCCTTCCGGGCACACATGGGTACTAAATTCCACACCCTGGGAGCTTGTGGCTAGAACAGGCACCAACAGATGTAAAGACAGGGGAAAGGGAGGCGGAATGGGAGGCTCTCAGGCTTCAGGTGCAGGGGTGGGATTCTGTCCCAGTGCAGGCAGCAGGGTTGCCTACCTCCTCCTGAAGTCCCCAGAGCTCTGAGCTGCTGCAAAGTGAAAGCAACTGCAGTTAAATTCCCCTAGAAGTCCCGCCCCCCTTCTAGGGACCAGTTATAAAGTAGCAACTATATCACTAAGGGACCTACTGATAATTCTTAAACAAATATTTGCACTTCTGCTTTTCTCGAGATCATGTAAAAGTCTCTAACGTGAGAACATTTGCTTTTTTCATCTGCCTGGTGTCTACAAAGGAACTGTTAGAGGGATACACAGGGAAGGGGTTTGTTTTTCAGGTGAAAGTGCTGCAACAGTAACATTAGCAATGATATAAAATACACTAAATTTTATGATCTGAGCATAATCAATATAGATTATTGATTATAAATTGTAGGTTATAGGTTATGAAATATTAATAAGTAGGATAATAGGATTATGTGATAAGTGTTATAGAATAGACAATGTTAAGCTGCTGTAGTTATAAGTTAGAATAAGTAATATCGTAGGACAACATAATCATCTAACTGTGAGACATAAGATTTAAGTTGTTAGAAATAAGATATAGAACAGTGTAAGTTGATAAATATAAGCCCATAGGTTAACATAGTTACAGATAAGTATAGGTCAATGGAACAATAGTTAAGTACAATGTATAGCAATAGGTAAGTATAAGTACCCATCATGACTTCATTTTTATGACTCCCATATGAAACTGTTATAAAAGCTGTCTCTAAGATGTTAAAAAATTATTTTTCTGTACTTCATATGCAGACAAATTGCTCAAACCCAGGATGTAGTTGTTTGTTTGTGCTCTGCTAACTGCTTTCTCAGCCCTTGTATTCTGCTTGCTTGACAGTACCTACATTTTCGAGTATGTGGTTTTTCATCTTATAAACCCCATAGAACTCAAACCTGACACTGTTCCTGGCAGAGACAATTTGGTTCCTGCAGGGACCAGTCTCCAGCTGACTGAATAAAAAACTCTCATTTGGACAAAATTCAGACTGAGAGTGTTTTCTGAGTGATCAGCCCACTACAGTAAATATCTCTTTAACAGACCTTACCAAGGGCTTCCTGCTTCTGACCCTGCTAATAGGAACATTGTGGGTATATGTAATTTATTCCCCATCTCTAATTTGAATTCTCTGTCTCTACATTTTACCCAGAGCAATGGGGAGAAACACACTTTTTCTTTCTTGGGAGCCATCCATTTTCTAAGAACTGCCTCTTCCGGGCCTGGTGACTCATGGGTGTTTCATCAGGATGGTGTAGCAATGCAAATAGCTGAGAGAATCTGTACTCATTTTCCTGGCTAAAGTACACAAGAAGGGATAAATTTCCTTGTATCCTCTGTATTGAAAAATGCCTACTTAATCTGGGACATAAAGAAAGTCATGTCAATGTAGGAATCTGTGTTTAGTATATATCATGAGTATGGATGGCTTGCTTTGATTTTGGTCTCTCTGATGCACTTGTTGTGGAATTTTTATTTCTGCCTAAGTATTCATTCTTGCATCTGTACCATGAAGATAGTGACATAGCTAACTCCCTGGGTTGTTTTTAGATCTAATGGATCTTAATGGATGTGAAAGTAAATACACATACGTATCCATGCACAAAGGTAAAAAGCACTATATAAGAACAAATTATATTTTATCAGTACTAAATTTTAGTACTAATTCTTATTAGTACTACATATGCCAAGCTAACTGTGAGAAAGGATGATCCATTTACCTGGGAAAGATATATATATATATGTGTGTGTGTGTGTGTGTGTGTGTGTGTGTGTGTGTGTAATTTTTTTCTCTCAGCTGTAATTTCACTCTATTGGCAGAAGATTCTGGAAAGCAACAGAGAGAAGCTGGAACTGAATCAAGAAACACATTATGTTGATGGTCATAAAAAAGATAAATATATGAAAAGCCCCTAAACCTAGCACAATAAACAAGTAAACAAGCCTTTATATTTATTGAAGTATGGGTATGTTATATTTTGTGTTTATTTATATTTTTGTTTAATCATATTTTTCTAAACACAGTGGATAATTCCACTTTTTTCACATAAATTGTTTTTTTTAAAAAGAGAGAGAGAGAGAGAGAGAGAGAATTTTAATATTTATTTTTTTAGTTTTCGGCGGACACAACATCTTTGTTTGTATGTGGTGCTGAGGATTGAACCCGGGCCGCACGCATGCCAGGCGAGTGCGCTACTGCTTGAGCTACATCCCCAGCCCCAAATAAATTGAGTCCAGTGATCAACCTTTGGAAAGAGAAATGCATAATTCATTTTTAAGTCAACACATATTTACTGGGGTTTATTGTATAGTAAATACATAGCCAGTACTTATTCATCTATAATCACTCTCAAGTACTGCATAGCATCCATAATTGTATGTGCTGTACAGGTATATTGATGGCAGTGCAGTAGGCTTGTTTCAAACAGAATCACCCCCGAAATATGATTTACTGTGCTATGAAGTTATGATGGTTGGGACATTCATTTCATTAGGAAATGGGAATATTATTAGCTCTATGATGCTTTAATGGACAACATCGTAGATGTGGTTTGGCCACTTTTGGAGGTAAACATCATCATGCAATAACATGAGTGTAGTACAACACAGAACAAATACAGGCTACTTCACTGAGGTATCTCCTCACAAGTCTGTGCTTGTACTTTGGGTATACCCCAATATTGGTCATCATGTTCTTTTATATTGGTAAGTAAGCCAAGTGGAGCCAAGTCCATGGCTATTCAAATTCATTTCCCAGAATCCCTTAAAACTGGTGTCACCTTGCAATTAAGTTTGGTCCCATGGAACACAAGAAACCACAAGAGACAGAAAATAGGGAGAAATCAGAAAAATGATAGAATAGGCAGCCAGATTCCCAAGGTCTATAGAGAACAAAGATTTGATGAGATATCTGCCAACAACAGAGAAATGGGTGGTCATGTGGGATTTACAAGTTCTTTTAATTCCCAATTCCTTGAAGATTATCTTTATTACCATGTACTAATTTGTAACTATAAACCTATTTCAACATTCAGCATTTAATTGCTTCCTATGCTCACAGGGCTCCTTATTCCTCAGTTTTGGGGCATGCCACAGAGGGGAAGTCATTTAACATCCCAGAGATGTAGGAGATAATTTTGCTTCTGGTAGCTTGCAGGGAATTTCCCTGTCACCTAGCATGTAGAGAATCCACTTTGTTGATTTTGAATGATGAAGATAATTTGAAGAAGATCATCTGTAGCTAGAGAAGAAAGTCAATTCCATGGCATCTAGGGAAGAGAGACATTTGGGATGAAGCTATCCATAACCCTGAAGAAGAAAAGGAAGATAAAAAGAAGGAAAAATTGTTTTCCTTCTGTCTTGAGACAGCATGATATTCTTAACAATGTAAGTACTCAAAAGTTCCCACCATCTTTCTCAATTTGGCTTTTTAACCTCATTCTAAAGACTTGAGATGCAGAATTCCTCATTTCAGGCATAGTTTTTCTCTGATGTGATGGCCAAGGTGCATTCCACATTCCTTCTTTTGCACACATAGCATGAAGAAATGCATTATTTTATTTATGTATTTTTTTGTTTTTTACTAACTAATGCAACATCTATCATGTTTCAAGTATCACAAAAATTATGAGGACTAAAAATTATTTGGATATGCTCTCTGGCATAGAGAAAATAAAAAATTCATGAGAGAAAGAATTTGAAAAAATATTCTCCTGATCCACTTCTTAATTCTCTGAGGAATGAACATATTTCTTATTAAATGCTTCCTTTGTCATCTCCTTTTCCTAAAATATAATGTTTCCCAAGGTTTGGCCTCCAGTCATAGTTTGCACTGGTCTTATCCTGTCTCCTTTAGTGATGTCACTGGGCTTTAAGACATCAACACTCCTCTCAATTCAGGCACCTTCCCAAATCCATCAATATGGGACTTCCATAATAAATGTAATGATTTCAACCATTTTATGTCATATGTTATGTTATCAAAATATTTTAAAAACATGATGATATTCAATCTTTATGGTGAGGTAAATATTATATTAGTTTTGGAAAAATGAACATTTAATGAGTGCCCACTGTGTACAAAGTATGGTTGTAAGAACATCCCACATGCTCACACAACACTGTTATCGTGGTGGATGTCAAAGTACTGACTTGTGAGGCACACACAAGGATCCAATAAAAAAAGTACATAAAGTGGTTTGACCTGAACTTCCCTGTTTTACCCTTATCATTCTGTTTAAGTTATTAATTCATTTTACTCTGAAAAGTGTCCTGGTTGGAATGATTAATTTTAACTGAGTAGTTAAGGGTGAGGCTACCTGTGCCAGGAAAGTTCTGCTTCTTTACAGGGAAAAGTTGAATTGGGAGTTGACAAACTACTAGCCCAAAAGTCATACCATAAAAAAAAAAAAAAGATTTTGAATGTGGACTTTTAAACATCTAATTTCTCTCTCTCTCTCTCTCTCTCTCTCTCTCTCTCTCTCTCTCTCTCTCTCATTTATTTCTAGATAAATGTTACAGTTTGAGTTCAACCTATTATGGAAGCTGCCTCCATTTTTATTATGGATGGTCCATAAATTACTATTTAAATTATCATATTCAGTTCCATGTGTCTTTGATGTCTATGAAATTATCTGATTGTGAGTCTAGAAATAGTGAGATTGATTATTTAGTGATTTAATTATAATATTTGAAGTTATAAAGACAAACATTTTTAATTGTGGTCATTGAAATTTAAGTTTGCAATAGTGTAATTTTCATCAGAAATTTCTTGTAGGCTTTCTTTATTTTGAGTCTATATCTAAAGGAAATCATGGATTTTTCTTTAGACTCAACAATATTACTCATCTCTCCTTTTGTACATCGTCATATGTTCCAGCATAATTCATATTTCACTGTTTTGAATGAATTGGAGACAGATTCCATGTGGGCTGTGAGGGAGGTAGTAGACTCTTAATAAATGGTTCCCAGTCTTCTCCATCACATATGTATATATTTTGGGGAGAGGAGGGTGGGTACTGGGGATTGAACTCACATGCACTTGGAAACTGAGCCACATCCCCAGCCCTATTTTATATTTTTTATTTAGAGACAGGGTCTCATTGAGTTGCTTAATGCCTCATTCTTGCTGAGGCTGGCTTTGACACAATCCTCCTGCCTCAACCTCCTGAGCCACTGGGATTATAGGCGTGTGCCACTGCGCCTGGCTACATATAAATATTTTTTAACCCCAGAAAAATTCAGCAATCTCCATGAGGGACTAAAGAGTATTTTTATATTTTATTGGTACATTTTGGTTGTACATAATGGTAGGATCCATTTTGATAAAATTACACTAACGTGGAATATCTTTTTCTGTCGCGACCCCTTGCCCGCAAGGAAGACGCAACTCAGGAATCTTCTTTCAGCAGTTTATTCAGGCCCTTGATATTTCTTCTTCTTCCTCTCGGATGCCCCTCCCAGCCTTAATAAAGCATCTCAAGCCCCAATGCAAAGCTGCCGCGTGGAGCTTTCTCACAGGGTGGTGAAAAATCATGTGCCAACTCTCCCAGATAAGGAGTTGTTTGTCACAGACCACAGCGGAGCCAGCGCCATCTTGTAATGGCGACCATAATCTGCAGAAACGGCAGAAGCGGCTCACCACAGTTCCCCCTTTTCTGTTTTCTTAAAACAATACAGGCGAGAGTAGAGGTCCTATCCCACTGTGCAGAAGTGGCTGCATAGTATGACTCAGTCCTAAGGAGGGCCCTTCCCCAGATCTGAGGCCATATCAGCCGACGCCTTTTTTCGTGGGGCGGGGCGTGGACGCGTCTAACCCGCATGCAATAGGACATGCTCTCCTTGAGGTCCACGTCAAGGATCACTCAAGTGCAGTGCCTTGCCTCGCATCCTGTATCGTGACGATGGTGGACGAAGGGGGATAGCTGAGGCTGAACTGTGGCTGTTTATAATGACAAACAAGTTGACAGCACCCTGAAAGAAAGGCACGGACTTTAAGGCGATAGAAAAGCACTAGTGTGGAAACCCATCTGCGTGCAATGGCAGTAATACCGGCAGAGTGCAAGGGCTTTCCAACACTAAGAGAATAACAAGGAAAGTCATGTCGATCCCAGTGCAATGTTATAATAACTTGGGGTGTAACGACCATGACAAAGGTTTACTGCTTAAGATGCGCAAGCCAGACTTGAGGCGAGTTGCCATTTTCTAAAGCTGCAAGAGCTTGTATGATCATAGCCTTTTCTTGTGCATGGTGAGTTTTAAGGCGACAGAGAAGCCACAAACAAAGCACAACACTGAAGCAACACATTGCCCCAAAAATGCCCACTCCCACCCATTCCTTAAAAAAGGAAAAGGCAGAGGATAGCCAACTGGTGAATTGACCCAAAGTCACTGGTTCGACACGGGTGCTATTCAAAACAGCAATCTGAGTTAGTTGAGACTGGATCAAGTTTTCTGCTTCCATGGACCAGGTTCCGGATAGATACTCTCCGATGATGCGGGAGGCATTCCTGGAATCATTAAATCTGACAGAGGTTATACATAAATGTGCACGTTGATCAATACAACCCAAACGTACTAGATCAGACAATTCCTCAACTTGAGCTTGAAGTAGATCTATCCTTTGATTAGCAGCCAGAATCCCAGATAAAATGTGTTGATTAATTCTACTTTGAGATTCAAGTATGGTGGATGTTTGTTGAATAACCTGATTAATAGTGGCAGCAGTTTGAATTTGGCTGGCCATGGCCACTCCGGCCGTAACCGCTGCAGCAGCAGACACTGCCACAGCTGTCACTATAGCTGCCGTAATTCCAAAATCTCTACGGGCTCTAATCAGTTCAACAATAGGAAATGACTCTGGATCTGCAGTAACCGGGATCGGGACAAAGGTTGGAAATTTCATAACCATTGCCGTAGTCCAGGAGCCATTCCAACACTCAGACAAATAACAGGTAATATTAGAACAATTAAGCATCCCCTGTAATGTAACATTAGCCAAAAGAAACAGGAACGGAGATTGGAGACGGACTGCTGCGGAGGGTAATGTAGCATTAGATAATTGTGAATTATTTGCAGAAATTTTAAGCCTCCTACCTCGCTCCGAGTCTTGGGTACTGCCAGAAACATTAAACAGCCAACTTTGGACTCCTAATATTTCCCTGGGGAAACACAAGCGCGGACTAGACTAGCCCAATCTAAGGGAGTCATGCAAAATCTAGTAAGTCCCTCCACCTGAGTGAGAGTGAAAGCGGCATCTATGCCATAAGTGCGGACAGATTCTGCCAAGGTTTTAATTATCTTAAAGTCTAAAGGCTCATGATATCTTCCCCTGTTATTGTCCTGAAATACAGGGTATGCAAGTCCCATATCTGTATTAACTGTCCTCCAAACTTGTGCATGAAAAGATCTCCCGGAACCTTGGCACCCCCCACATACGGAGGTGGGGCAATCGGCACCATATCTTCTTCTAGATATTCTACCTCCTCCTCCTCAGAGTTTTGTTGACCAATGTTAACTCCCTTCCCCTTCTTACAGTAGGCCTGCGTGCCCTGTGTCTCCTTTTTCTTCTTTTTCATTTTTATCTTATGTAGTTGTTGTAACAATATATCAAGGTCCTCAGAACTCTCTGAGTCGCTTGTGTTCTCAGGCGTTTTTAATTCGGTCAAGTCTGGGTAGAGCCTTCTCCTATTTTTATCTTCAGGCTCTTTTGCCTTCTCACTACTGTTACTTTTAATACTCTCTGCCACTTCACTACATGATCCTTCAGATTTTTCCTCATGCAATTGCTCTAAAACCTCCTGTCCTTTAGTAAGTGCTTCCTGACATCTGTCATCTGTAAGGCAACCACGGACCATTTTCCAAAGGGGTATCACCCCACCCTCTAATATGCCCTGCTCAGAAGCAAAGTCAAGATCTTTGCCTAATTTATCCCAACTAGGCACAGTAAGGCTGCCCGAAAATGCAAACCACGGTGCAGCGATATCTATCTTCTGTAAAAATCTCTGTAAAGTACTATGTTTCACTTCCAGTCCCTTGGAACGTAACAGGCCATCTAGGGCCAGGAGAAGCGGACTTGAAGATGCGGCACCCATGACACAACAACAAAGGAAGCACAAAAAAAAGAAAGCGAAAGTAGGAGCGAAAGTACACAGTGCAGCTGCAATAAAATGTAAGGCTCTCTCTTTCATTACAGAGGAGCTGTCCCGCTTTGGTCGCGGATCCCACTTACTAGGGACTAACCCCGCTTTGATCGCGGATCCCACTTACCTGGGACTAACCGGTGCACCACCCCTGACTGCTGAAAGTTCTGGTTCCCGGGTTTCGGCACCACTTGTCGCGACCCCTTGCCCGCAAGGAAGACGCAACTCAGGAATCTTCTTTCAGCAGTTTATTCAGGCCCTTGATATTTCTTCTTCTTCCTCTCGGATGCCCCTCCCAGCCTTAATAAAGCATCTCAAGCCCCAATGCAAAGCTGCCGCGTGGAGCTTTCTCACAGGGTGGTGAAAAATCATGTGCCAACTCTCCCAGATAAGGAGTTGTTTGTCACAGACCACAGCGGAGCCAGCGCCATCTTGTAATGGCGACCATAATCTGCAGAAACGGCAGAAGCGGCTCACCACATTTTTCTATTTAGGACCCCAGTCTTTTGGATGTACACAATGAGATTCACTGTGATGTATCCATATATTTACATATGAGAGTTATGTTGGATTTATTCCACTGTCCTTCCTTTCCCTATCCATACTCCCTTTCCTTCATTCCCGATTGTCTAATCCACTTAAATCATATCCTTCCTCCAGTTTTGGGTTAGCTTTCACATATCAAAGAAAATATTTGACCTTTGTATATTTGGGATTAACTTATTTCACTTAGCACGAATGGTCTCCAGATCCAACCATTTACCAGTAAATGTCATAAAGCCATTCTTCTTTATGGCAGTTGTATATATACTACAATTTCTTTATCTGTTCATATGTTGAAGCACATCTAGATTGGTTCCATAGCTTAGCTATTGTGAATTGTGTTGCTATAAACATTAATGTGGCTGTGTCACTGTAGTATGCTGACTTAAAGTCCTTTAGATATATACTGAGGAGTGGGATAACTGGGTCAAAATGCGGTTCCATTCTTAGTTTTTTGAGGAAGCTCCATATTGCTTTCCAGAGTGATTGTATTTCATTCCCACCAATAATGTATAAGTGTACCTAAAGGGTATTTTTTAAAACTTCCCCAAACTCTGCAATGCTTATGTTCATATTAAACCAAAACAGCACAAATGTGTCTTTCCCTTGCATAGAATGAAAGAGCAAAGAATGAAAGAGCAAATAACAATTTTGGGACACCAGCAAAACATTAAACATTTTATTAGAAGCCTCATAGGAACTTACCTTGTTTAATCTACTGAACAACATTTAAAATGTAATATAACCCCTATTTTAGATATAAAAAAACTGAAGACAAATAAAAGTCACAAAATTAATGAGCAAGATTCAGCGTAAATTTACAATCAAATCTGCCCACCTTAAAATCTCATCTTTTCTAATCACCATTCAACCTTATCTCCTATCCTCCAGACAGCAGTAAAGTTCACTATACTTTCCAAGGTGTATCATGAATATCATCATAATTTAAACTTTATTACAATTCTGGGCAGGAAAGTTATCTGAGTTAATCAATAACATGTATTTATTGAGCACCCACTATGTGATAAGCACCATTAAAGGGACATCCCAAATTTTCAATGGCATTTTTCCATTTACTGTATGGTGATTCCCAGCACCTGCCTACATTTCTACTTATCCCCTGCATTTTCACAGTTTAAGCATCACATATTATTAAAAATTTTCTCTACCTTGTTGTTAAACATCTTTTCATAGAAATGTGTTAGAACACCTACATGGCAGTTAATTGGTTCCCCCTCTCTATTAATTGAGCCTGAATGGAATTGTTCAGAGACTTCCAATTATGTCTGTGTAGAGATGGCTACCCAAGAGAATAGGAGCCACCTAGTGGCCACACTCTCTCTTCAATTCTGCACAAATACAAACTGGCTTCAAGTCCAGATGGTGCTCAACAGGAAATAGTCTAGGAAAAAAAAATGTAAAGAATGCCAGCGTTCTCCCCCCCTCAAAAAAAATAAATAAATAAACCAAGACTCAAAGAACCCCATAAAGTAAAATTACCTCCATAAACTTGATGCCATGACAGCAGTAAAGTAAATCCATTGCATTAACATATTGTGATAACATTCTTTAATTTATTATCACATGAACTAAGATGCATGATCAAATGCATCTTAAACAGCCTTAGGCTGTGCAAGTAACTTTGTTCTATTTGGGGTACTTTTATATTAATTACTTTTCACATCCTCTCCTTCATGTCACAAAACTTTACTCATGACTCTGGTGTTCCCTCTACTTGGGGAAGTTCATTATCTTCCCTTGACTCCCCATCTACCTATCACATTTCTTGACTCCTTCAATAGAGCAGTTGCCAGTAATTATGAGGATGTTCAATTCTCATCCTATGAATCCTAGATGAGGAATTCTATAACACTGAATTTTAGTGAATTGCTTTCATTAGTCATGGAATCTGGACCACAAAGCAGATTCATCCTAATGATTGATTTTGGAGATTATTAGAAAAGGCTTAAATTTATCTTAGGACAAAAACAATCACTTTACAACATTTGAAAATTTGACTCCAATAATAAACAATAGTAGATATGGTGTGCTACAGATACTGTGATGAACAAGTTCTACTATATTTGACAATACTATACAGTGTATTTTCAAATCTGTAAAGAAGGTTAATTATGTTTAATATTCTTACCATGACTATTCTTTTTAAATGCAAAGTTACACAAAAAATGGTAGTGCTGAAAGCTTTTCTTTTTGACTCTAAGTTTTCAAAAATGCACTCTTAACAATGTTCAAATATCTCATATTTGAATCTAATCTCCAAGTTATTTGAGTCCCCATAAAATATTTTAACTTTCTACTACTTGTTTATCTTCAAGTAAATGACCATTTTCAATAAGAAAATGTTCATACTAGGAACATATTTAATCAGAATGTTATTCATACAACCCAAATCCTAGTGCTCCTTGCCCTGTATGGCAATCCATTGTTCTAGTCAGACATGTGGGTACCCATGAATACTTAGGCTATCAGGGGACATCTTTTAATAATGTAAGATCAACCTTTTAGGTCAGGTAATTATAGGACATTCATATTATATAATGTACTAAGGATATTAATTAAATTGTGTTCCTGTTTGGTATTAAAATTTTTGGTCTCTTAATCCACCCTTTATTTCACCTTGTTACTGTTTCATTTTTGCTTTGTATTCATAGGTGTGAAGGAGAATGCCTTCAGTTGTGAAGTGGTAGGTAGACTTTGCTAGCACCTAAATCTCTTTGGACTAAAACTCCAAATTCTCATTTTCATCATTAACTTTATGTTTACACAAAATTTGTTGACAATATGTGCAGTAGTATTGTGTCTGTCATAATCAGCCTGCACATTCATGTCTTCATGTTCTTTGTGAAAACCCAGAACAGCCTTCCAGCAAGATGGGAAATCACAGCTTGCTGAATGAGTTCATCCTCCTGGGAATCCCTCAGTCGGAGGGACTGGAGACTGTGCTCTTGGTCATCTTCTCTTCCATCTACCTCTTCACCCTGCTTGGGAATTTACTCATCTTTACAGCAATCATTTCATCCTCCACTCTTCACACCCCCATGTATTTCTTCTTGGGACTTCTGTCTGTTTTTGACATGTTGTTCCCTTCTGTAACCTGTCCCAAGATGCTCTTTTATCTCTCTGGTCTGAGCCGAGCCATCTCTTACAAGGGCTGTGCTGCACAGCTCTTCTTCTATCACTTGCTGGGCTCTATGGAAGGATGCCTCTATTCTGTGATGGCTTATGATCGCTATGTTGCCATCTGTCACCCACTAAGGTACATGGTCATCATGAAACCTGCAGTCTGTGTCAGCTTGCTCATGGTAGCCTTGTTGGTGGGGTGTCTCCAGGCCACCACACTGACCTCCTTTACCTTTCAGTTAACCTACTGTGGCCCCAATCAGGTGGACCACTTCTTCTGTGACATCCCTGCAGTTTTACCCTTGGCTTGTACTGACAGCTCTCTGGCCCAGAGAGTGGGCTCCATTAATGTTGGCCTCCTGGCTTTAACACTCTTATTCAGTGTTTGTGTCTCCTACACTCACATTGGGATTGCCATTCTGAGAATTCGTTCAGCAGAGGGCAGGCAGAAGGCTTTCTCCACCTGCAGTGCCCACCTCACTGCCATCCTCTGTGCCTACGGACCTGTCATCATCATCTACCTGCAGCGCACACCCAACCCTCTGCTTGGGGCCGTGGTGCAGATACTAAACAACATTGTCTCCCCCATGCTGAACTCCTTGATCTACTCCTTAAGGAACAAAGAAGTGAAAAGGTCCCTGAAAATAGTGTTCCAAATTGCAATATTTTCTGTTCAAGAATGAATTACAGAGTTTATAATGGATTTTTAAAGTTAAGTGTTTCTGAGAAACAACTTCCTATGGTCTTCTAAAAAATAAGCACATAATTAGAGCTATTTCTCTGTAAACCATGTATTTTATTGACCTAAGAAATTTTTTTTTATCCTGCTGTGTTCTTTTAGTTGGTAGGATCTCATAATTAACTCTAATATTATTCTTCATGCCTCAATATTGTGTAAGGAGTCTGAGAGGCAAAGCAGAGAGGTACAGACATATTTCTTATCCCTATAATGGGCACTCAATTTTGCCTCATTGAATATTCAAGTAGGGATAGTCTCAGAAATATTCTCTCATAGCCTTTCTTTGTGCTAATTGAACCATACTATTTTACTCTTGCTATACTTACAATGTAATTTGTCTCCTTTTTCAATCAGCAAGCATTTCATTATCTCTATTTTGCAAAGAAAAATATTACGTAACATTGACAGAATCTGACCTGTGTCCTAGGCACTGTGATAAAATTTTCCTATCACTTTATTTAGTTTTCACATCACCAACATAAAGCAGACTATATTTTCTTGAAAAGACTTGAAGATTCAAGATAAACATACCCAATATAGGGCATTAATCAGAAAATCAGACCTCACACTCATACCCAGTTGACACCCAAGCCTCTGTATGGCTGTCCTGAATGAGCTGATTACCAGTTTAAACTCCTCATTACCTGTTGAAAGTGCTCACATTAAAAATAAGTTACTCAGTGATTGATTGGTAAAGTAAGCACTGACATAGGTCACCTTTATATACTGGATAAGGTCTTTACTCCTTTTATTCTGTCCAACCCATTGTCAGAGAGCAGTAAGTGTCTTGCCTTCTCTGACACATGCAATTATGGGAAATCCAGGCCTCAGCCCAAGCCCTCGATGGTGTCATGGTTTACTTCTGTACCACGCTTCCAATATTTTGCATTACTTTTGCAGTGAAAAGCCATGGGAAGGCCTTCCCAGCCAGTGTGAGGCCTAAGTAAGTATTTGTTCAGGTGAAGTGCTCATTTGTTCTCCCACAAAGTTACATTTTCTAACCTGGTTTCAAATAAGGCTGAATTTGAAAATTAAATCTCAATTTTATCAGAATTCAAGGATAAAGAGAGGAAACTATTTTCTGAGGATTATACTGATATTCCAGCTCTTCATTATTCATGACATTTTAGACATTTTTATTTTTTATATTCCATTTACTCTCTAAGTTCCCATCCTAATTTAAACCATTAAACCAAAAAAAGTTAATAAATTGAAAATCTCAAATAAAACCTACAGCTTCTCTTGTCAAAAATATGAATGAGGCAAAGAGGATAAAATACAGTACACTCAAGCATTAGCATTATTTATTTATAAACAAATAATGTGAAAAGCAGTAAGAGGATTCCAGAACCCCTCCTGACTTGATTGGCAAAAATCCATGATCACAGTGAGGCTTTTCCCCACACTTTGGGGATGTCTGTTCTAGGGGAAGTGCTGGATCCAAACTATTCCAGTATGAGTTTGCTGTTCTAATGGTGAATATTGGTGGAAGAATCCACCTGCCTTGACACGTGGCAAAGTCTGGATAGTGTTGATGGACAGGTTCAGACCACAAGCATGTTTGCTTCTTTAAGAGATTTCTTTTCTAGACAATGAATATGTCCATAAGAATGTTTCGGTTTTTTTTTTTTTTTTTCAGTGTTGTATCCAAAGTACATAGTCCAATGATGACCTAATAAGTTTCCAATGTAGGTTTATTGAAAAAAATGTGTGGATGGATAACACTTAAACATTCAAATGATGATAGGAAAGAATACTTATTTTCAATGAAATAGAAATATCAGTTAAATTATTAGGATACAGAATACCAGCATTGGCCAATCCTATCATCTATCCACCTTTACATAAGATTGAGGAAAAATGAAAGTCAAACTGAAGGGCCACTCTTTTCGTCCCTCCTGAATCAATGCTGCATTGACATTCATTGAGAAAAGCAATTTGTTTAGAACACCTTAAATTTTTCCTATATTTAAAAGTGTTAGGTAGTAGCTAGCAATGAGCAGTGAAATGAATGGCAAGGTCACAAGCATTCTTTAAATCATTTTAGTCTTCTTTAAACTACATTCAAAGTAGATGAGAGAGAAAAAGGTGGCAGTTAATTTGTAGAAAAGAAACCGAATCTAAGGAGTTAATTGGAAAATACGTCAAAAAGTGATTAATGGGACTAACTCTTGACAGAGTCCGCTAAGATTGGTGTAAAGCTAGGAATTATAGCTATAGATCTCTCCACTTGTCTGGAAGGAAGTGTGAAGGTGCACTGAGGTAACTTCTAACTTCAGTGCCCGGTTTAACATGGGATTCACTTGTAGATGAAGCCCTCCCATCCCCAATATGATGGCCACCATGACAGTTCTGGAGAGGATCAACAAAGGTTGAAAATTCCACCACCCAACATGAAGGAGAAATTAAACACCTGATGATGAAGATTGCTGAAGGAGAACCCCAGTTCTGGTAAACACCAAACAGTAATAAATTTGGAGACAGCATTGTCTCCCTTGCCCTTCTCTGCTGTGAGAAGGCCCACTCTCTCTCTTTCTTGAGAATGCTTTCTGATTAATCCTCTGCTTAATCTTTCTGCTGTGTTTTTTTTTTTTTAACTTTTGTCTCACTTTCACTTATGATGAAGTTCTCTTACATGGCTTTTGGTCTGACCTAAAATGTTCTTCCATAGGAACACAGAATCCAGATTTGGAGTTTCAACTCCCTGCTTTCCTGTGACAAAAAAAAATTAACACAAAGTTGTATTAAAACACTCAGTCAAGGGAGATCATTAGAGTAGAAGCAGGGGACAAAGAGAAAGGGAGGAGAAAAAGAGGAAGAATTGGGAAATGAAGTTGACCAAATTATGTCATGTATATGCATGTATGAATATATCACAATATATTAGAATTCTATACATAACTATAATGCACCAATTTTAAAAATAAATAGAAGAAAGACAAATAGAGTAGAGGACTGGGAGTAGAAGGGGAAGAGGGAGCATAGGGGGTTGTAATAAAGTAAAATGTGTTATATGCATTTATGAATATGTCAAAATGAATCCCACTATATGTGTAACTATAATGCACTAATAAATATTAAAAATTAAAAAAAAATCACTCAGACACATATGCACATACCATTACTTAACATTCTCCCCAACACTAATACCAATGACAAAAACATTTTATAGAAAAATAAACAAAGGCCAACATATTTATAGCAGACAGAAGCTGTAAAAGTATTGTGAATACTTACAATCATTTTTATGTCCATATAAATTGCCCGTGTACAAATGGATGATGGAGACAATGTCTACCTAAATATTAAAATATATAATCTTATTTGTGGTGATTTTCATAGCTTTTTTCTGTGTTACTTTGATTATCTGGCAATGAGTTTGTGATTTTTTCTTTTGAAAGTTATTTTTTAAAAAATATTTATTTTTTAGTTATAGGTGGACACAAAGTCTTTATTTTACTTTATGTGGTGCTGAGGATCAAACCCAGTGCATCACTCATGCTAGGCGAGCATTCTTCCTCTAGAGCCACAACCCCAGCCCGAAAGCTATTTTTAAAAGACAAGAATGGATACTTTGGGCTGGGATTAAATGAGGCTGATTAACTGAGCTAAAAAGTTGAAGTGGAAAAAAATTCCAGAGTAATTACTCAGTGGAAAGAAACAGAGAGGGACTGATAACCTTCATGGTGTAGTAGTTGTTTTGTTGTTTCTACATTTTATTGAAACTCCTTTGCAATAAAATCTTCTAATTCCACAGAGTGGGGTTCTGTTGTTCTCATTGTCACTTGTTGCTATCCTCTGTTGGTTCTTACCCTCTAGGTGTTCCCAGATGGGATTGTGGGGCCCAGACAGGTAATGAGATTTGAAGCCTGGTTCACAGTGTACTTTCAGACATAGAAACTTAGAAACATAGAAACACAAATTTGAAGGTTTGTTCTGATTAGTCTAAAGCAAAGCCTCAATCCACATGTGATGCCAATAGTATTTTTTTTTTCCTATTCACAATCTTTTCTCCTATTTTCCTGACCAAGTATCCCAAAATTCTGTAGTCCATTGATCTTACTTGTGTCATGGTATACACTTGCTCCTCCAAATCACTCTGCCCGCTGTAGCTAAAATTAACCCCTTATATTCTCCTTGAATAATCTAAAACACAATGCTGCTTTAAAAAGTACTACATTTTGCTAAAACTCTTCCTGCAGAGATCATGACTTTAAAGTGGCCAAGGGGGCCCTGAGAAATGTTTCCTTTTCTGTCTCTCAAATTTAATCTCACTCAGGGATCTTTTACTCTCTTTCCTCTTCCAGCACAGTCTTTGTGCAGGCCACTGCACTCCTTAGACTGTTCTCCCCTGCCCTGCAGGCTGATGCCCTTTTCATATCTCAGCTAGGACAGAGTTTTCTCTTAGAAAACCTAGCCATGCAGACACTGTGGGCTTGTACAGCTGCTGACAGGAGACCAGTGAGCTGGGATACAAGTCCCTCCTGTTACAACTTCTCCTTCCACTGACTTTTCTTCCTAGCACAGACCACACTAAGTAGTGAGTGTTCATATGTGATGATTTGATTAGTGCCTTCCTCTTCCTACTGCACCACATTCTCTTTTGTGGGAGACACCATGGTTAATTCCACTTCTCCAGAACATTGAAGTTTGGCACACATGGGCTGCTGCTGATCTAGTTTTTTAAGTGAATAAATGACATTCCTGGGTCCTCTAATGAATTCACATGACTTTTTCTCTTGCTCTCAACCACTTTACTTCAGGCACCTACATTTTTTAGCAGGGGCAGTACTAGGGATTGAACTCAGGGGCACTCAACCATTTAGCCACATCCCCCGACCTACTTTGTATTTTATTTAGAGACAGGGTCTCACTGAGTTGATGAGCACCTCGCCATTGCTGTGGTTGGGCAATCCTTCTGTCTTAGCCTCCTGAGCAGTTGGGATTACAGGCGTGCACCACCATGTCTAGCTTCAGGCACCTTCTTGACCACCATTACAATTAGTTATAACTTAATCTTCCCTCCATTTTGTCTTCCTGCCATTCTTCAGGGAGCTCATGTGCCTGCCCCATTCCTACACCCTTCCTGGAAACCTTTACAGAGAAAACAAATAAAATTTTTTAGGATTCTCACACAGAGAGTCAGGTCAACAAAACTTTCTGCAGGAAGCAGCCTTTATTTGCGCCGGCACTGGCCCAGCAGATTCATATCCAAAGGCTGAACTCCAAGTGCAGTAGGACACTGCCTTGTAGACCCTCTGTTAGTGCCCCTTTAACACATTAGCCTACTTGTCTCCCCTAAATGGTAACAATAATTCTGATTGGGTTTTCTGTACTATACAGTTACAAAAGAGTTATGACAGAGTTGCACATGCACACATCAACACTGACTATGCCTTTGTTCAGGGAGAGCACTTTTTTTCTGGGAGGGCTCTTACTACAAAACAAACCCAAGTTCTTAACAATACTGTCAATTCGTATGCCTTCATCCATGTGTTTGCCAACAATTCTACTCTTTTCTCTAGTGGATTCCTCCTATCTCCAGTGAGATGGCCACAAACATGGAATTGGGGACTATGACTTCTACTCACCTGCTAGGTTATAAGTCACAAAGAATGAAAACAGGAAGCACCCATAAATGTAAGATAAAAAGATTAACAGTTTATCCATATTCTCCATCAAAAGATTGTTTGGGAGTTGATCTGAAAAGGTGGCTTAAACTGAGTCCAAGTGAGGATACTTCTTTGTTGGCTGAAGAGGATATACCAGATCTATAGCATGGGACTTGCCTATGTTGTCCATGGCATTTCAGGGGGCAATTGATACAAGGGGAGAGAGGAAGAATGACTTGCTTCCCACATTAGTGCTCTGTGGTTTCCTCTATCCCACATTGAGTTCAAGTGCACCATTCTATCTTATTCTCAAGATTTGAAAAATTTTTTATTTCCCTGAATCTCACAACCCTCTCCAAATAAATGATTCTTAAATTTTGTCTTAGTTTTGTTTCAGAGTTTATGTATAATCTAGTCATTGTTTCTTATTGATTTTTTAATTTTGTCTGAATGGTCAAGGCCAGCCACTTTTTCTTTCAGCTCTGAGGTTCTGTATTCAGTATGGTATACTCTGTTAGCAAGACTTTCAACTGATCATTTTATTTATGTTTTTCTATTTCTAAGATTTCTGTTTTCTTCTTTTTTTAATGTTTCTATTAACTCATTGAATTTCTCCTTTGCACTTTCATCCTTATTCATTCAGTTTTTGTTTGTTTGCTTTTATTTCTTTTTTTTTATTGGTTGTTCAAAACATTACAAAGCTCTTGACATATCATATTTCATACATTTGATTCAGGTGGGTTTTGAACTCCCAATTTTACCCCAAATACAGATTGCAGAATCACGTCTACAACAGTTACTAATAGGGCATTATGTAAAAATGTTTGTTTGCTTTTTGTGTGTTCTTTTTTATTCTTTATCTGGTATTTAATCTACTTCTAGATTTTGGAGTCAGTTGCTGGTACACTATAAAATTTAGGAGACATCATTATGTTAACTTATTTTTTAATTTTTATATTATCCTTGTTTGTTGTGTTTTATGCGTCTGTTGGGAAAGATTTTTTCCTGCTCTTATGTGTGAGCCTTTTTAGGGTACAGTCCTTTCTTGCCAAAGTGTTTTAGAGTGATCAAGATTGACAGTTCTCATAGGTGTGGTGTTCATAGACTTTGTGTTAATTCATTATTTTTTTCTGTAGCAGTCAATGTCCATGAGTGGAAACTGAGTATCCCTTGGCAATTTGGTGGGGGTTCTCTTTTCTTCTCTTTAAATATAAGGTCCTGGTCTGGGGATATAGATCATTGAAGAAGTGCTTGCCACGCATGAATGAGGTGGAAGCAACACCAACTCTGGATGATGATGATGATAGAAATAATAATAATAACAACATCAACTGGTTATCTACATAGTTTACTATTTCATCTTATTTTATTATTATATGTGCACATGGTTTAACTGATGACAACAGGTAATGCAAAACATGAAGCGTGTTCTGGAAACTTACATTTATGGCAATTCTATTGCTGGTGCTCAACTTGGATCTTAATCAACCATGGGAAAGAAAAAATTGAATACTTTAGAACCCTCCTTACAAATACAGGTCTGAATTTTGCCTTTAAATTAATGTGTTTACGACTGTTAACATCTTATTTCATTCATAAATTATCTTAGAAATAAAAGAAATGAGGTCTTTCCCTAAGAAAAAGAGGTTTCTGCACATATTATAGTAAGTAGAGGTAACAAAAAGGCAGAGGAAAATATTCTGAAAACAAATTTTACTGTGTATTTCAACTGGGCCAAATGACTAAACCATTTCAAAGACATTTAACCTTTCTGAAGTCATTCATTCCACTGGTTACCTACTTTTGTCCAGGCATAATTAGTACATTAATGCTAATTCTACAAAGGCATTGGAATCATTAATTCTACAAAGACAAGTTAGACAGGGTCTTTGACCATGGAGTTCACCCATCAAAGGAATAATTAGACACACATGAATTCATTCACAACAAAATTTGGTAATAACAATAGCAGACACTTATATACTGATTCTATGCCAGACATAAGTTGGAACACTTTTATCTATTAACTCATGCAATTTTCCTAGCTTAGTAGATGGTAGGTGTTTATATTATCCTTATTTTATATATGAGTAAACTGAGATATGGAAAGGCTACGTAACTTCTTAAATATTACATAGTAGGAAAATGCAAAATCAGGATCTCAGATGATAGAGTTCCACTTCAAGGAATTTTCCTTAATCATTTCACCATAAAATCCATAACTGTGACATTAGTACAGATGCCATAACAGCACAGAGCAGTGAGTCATTTGTTCTGCTTAGAGAGCACTGGCAAGGTTTTGCAGAAAAAGTCATGTATGAGAATCATGCCTTTAATAACAAGCAAAATTTTTAATGAAACACAAGAAATGAAAGGATGCACAAATGCAGGCAAAGATGTGAGAAGGAGTACTTATACAAAACCACCTGCATCTGCTCATCAATAACTGGAAGACAGGAGGTATTGGTGGAAGGAGCCCTAAACAGAAAAGTTGAATTTCACAAGTAAATGACTCTATGTAAAGCTAAGAAAGATTAACCACAAAGTGTTAAAACAGAGAAACAGCAGGTGAAATTAGTTCACAGTGATAATGTCAGACCAGGCATGACACTTGCATTTGTTGAAAATATTGAGCTAGCACTGCCTTCACATTTTATATCTACTGAGCTTCATATCTGAGCCTAGGCTGATTGTCTTCAAGAGCTTCCCCTGACCTATTTACCTTCTGGATTATTTCTCTCCAATTTATTGGGTTCATTCAGCAAACATAAGATAAAGCTGGAACAAAATCAATGTCTGGTTTATTTGTTCTAATTCATTCTACTACATCACTATTCTTTCTCTCCGAATTGGAAATTTGCTCTATTTTGTTTTATGTTGCCATATTAACTGATGATTCTCAAAGTTATTTTCTTTTCTAAGGTTATACTATAGATGTACAGGACCATAGTCATGCTAATCTACATAGAAAAAGGAAAGTTATGGGGGAAATATATAAGTTTTGGAAACAGAGAGCATCTTTCATAAAAGGTTTCTGAATCCAAGTTAAGTATAGACATAAAATAATCCCATTCTGAAAGAACAGATTAAGAGATATTGTTCTTATTGAAAGGAAAACCTCATACTCAACAGGATGTGACTGATGATCATGCACGCAAACCACATGACCCCAGGATTTATGAGAAGTAAAACCCTGAAAATATCAATGACCTCTGATCACACACAAATGAATATCAGCACTGACCTTACTTGAACTACCAGATTTATGTAGCAATAACTTATTTCCTGCCTCATGCTAATCTTAGTAGATCATTCTTTGAACCATCTTCCAAGATGCAAATACAGATGCATAGGTAGGGGTTTTACTCTTGATCAGACTCCATGATACAAGCTTTTGTAAGTTGTCCTTCACTTCTTTGCTCAAAAGTTCTTGTCTTTGCCTGATTTGTCCTCCAAAATGCCTGTGTATGACTCTTTAACCATTCTCTCAAGGGTATTGTTTTCTGGTCTTATTTAAAGAAGACTAAAAAATTAAGTTGGGATGAGGTATGTACACTGCCAATTAATAGGGCAAAAAAAGCATACTTACAGACTATTACAAAAAATATACTGTGCTCACTTCCCCAATTTTGGTTTTCTAAATGACACTTTTTACCCTGAATAAAAATTATCTGACCTACAGTTACCCATTATCCTGATTTACTGATATCTGCATTACTTTCAGGCTTAGGCTTTTTAAAAATAGTATTCACTTATTTATGCTGACCAGGTGATAATTATTATTAGAATTTCTCCCCTGCATCTTTCAGTATTTGTCTAAGTTTACACATACATTTACATTCTATTCAAGTCCATTTTCCAATCACACTATGCCACTTAATACGTAGTGGAATCACTTTATAATAGTACAATAATCTTAATTGTTTTATTGCTTATACTCTTTTTCATTATAATTAATTATAAATGACAGCATAATGCATTTTGGTTCATTGTACACAAATGAAGCACAGATTTTCATTTCTCTCGTAGTATACAATATAGAGTTGTATCATATGTGCAGTCATTCATGTATCTACAGTAATGATGTTCATCTCATTCCACCATCTTTCCTACCTTCATGTCTCCTCTTCTCTCCTCCCTCCTCTTTGCCCAATGAAAGTTCCTCCATTCTTCCCATGACCCCTCATTATGGGTCAGCATCCACTTATCAGGGAGAACATTTGGCTTTTTTTTTTTAGGATTGGCTTATTTAGCATGATATTCTCCAACTCCATTCATTTACCTTCTAATGTCATAATTTTATTCTCTTTTAAGGCTGAGTAATATTCCATTATGTATATATGCCAGTTTCTTCATCTATTCATCTATTGAAGGGCATCTAGGTTTGTTGGTTCCACAGTTTAGCTATTGTGAATTGAGCTGCTATGAATATTGATATGGCTGTGTCACTATAGTATGGTGATATTAATTAAGTCCTTTGGATATATACTGAGGAGAGGGATATCTGGGTCAAATGATGGTTCCATTCCAAGTTTTTTAAGGAATCTCCATACTGCTTTCCAGATTGGTTGTACCAATTTGCATTCCACCAATAATGAAATTGCAACAAATCTTTCCCCCACATCCTTGCCAACACTTATTGTTGCTTGTATTCTTGATAATTGCCATTCTGACTGGAGTGTGATGAAATCTTAGAGTTGTTTTGATTTGCATTTCTCTAGTTACTAGTGAATTTGAACTTTTTAAAATATATTTGTTGATAGATTGTATCTCTTTTTCTGTGAAGTGCCTGTTCATTTCCTTAGCCCATTTATTGATTGGGTTATTTATTCTTTTGGTGTTGAATTTTTTTAGTTCTTTATATATCCTGAAGATTAATGCTCTATCTGATGTGTGTGTAGTAAAGATGTTCTCCAACTCTGTGGGCTCTCTCTTCACATTGCTGATTGTTTCTTTTGCTAAGAAGAATGTTTTTAGTTTGAATTCATCCCAATTATTAATTCTTGATTTTATTTCTTGCACTTTAGGAGTCTTGCTAAGAAAGTCAGGACCCAATCCCACATGATGATTTGGTCCTACTTTCTCTTCTATTAGGCGTAAGGTCTCTGGCCTAATTTGTCAGTCCTTGATCCACTTTGAGTTGAATTTTGTGCAAGGTGAGAGAAAGTGGTTTAATTTCAATTTGCAGCATATGGATTTCCAGTTTTCCCAGCACCATTTGTTGAAGAGGTTATCTTTTCACCATTGTATGTTTTTGGTACCTTTGTCAAGTATGAGATAACTGTATTTATGTGGGTTTGTATCTGTGTTTTCTATTCTGTACCATTGGTACTCCCTTGAGGGAGTACTTTCCATTCATATCTCTGATCAGGACCTTCATGATTCATGATGCCAATACCAGGGCATTTTTTGTTACTATAGCTCTATAGTATATAGTTTAAGGTCTGGTATTGTGATGCCTCCTCTTCACACTACTTACTAAGGATTGCTTTGTCTATTCTGGGTCTGCTATTTTTCCAAATGAATTTCATGATTGTTTTTTTTTCTATTTCTACAAGGAATGACATTAGAATTTTAATTGGAATCACATTGAACTATATAAGTCTTTTGGTAGTATGACCATTTTGACAATATTAATTTTGCCTATTCAAGAACATGGGATATCTTTCCATCTCAATTTCTTTCTTTAGTGTTCTGTAATTTTCATTGTATAGGTCTTTCATCTATTTAGTTAAATTGATCCCTGGAAAAGATGATTAACTTCTGACCCCTAAAAATGACTGTGGGCTCTGGAGAAAGCATATTGATGCATTCTCCAGGAGGCAAATTCTAGCTCAGAGAGATATTCTCTACTGCAGACTGTAGAGAGTGCTTCAGGGACTTAAGAGCCTGATGAACCAAATAGAAAAAAATGATTATAAATATATAAGGACAAGAAGAATATCTACAATTAATAGAATGTTTGTTATAGATCAGATGCTATGTGACACATGTATGTTATGCCCTATCCTGGAATATGGAAAACATTTCTCTTGCTTTACACAAAAGGAAGCTAAGGCTGAGATATTTAACCATATAAATGTGAATAAAGAAAGTTGTCTGAAATAGAGACCATTAAGGAAGGAAATTAGAAAAGAGATGACACCAACTGTAAAGGGGAGCTTAGAAATGGAACTAGAGACTTCTCCTTTCATCTACTGATAACAGAATATCAGTTTGCCATTGCTTCTATCCACTAGACATATGGCTTATTTCTTCTCAGTTGCCTAATGTCTTTTTCGTGGATAGCAGGTAATAGTACTGAAAGAGAACCTGCAACACACTCCTAGAGTATTAAACAAGGCATCCAAACTTCTTAGTTTCTTACTATATCCTCTTAAATACTACAAATACAACAAGGATTATTCAGGATCTCATCTCTGGGATTCCAGTTCCAGGTGCCAGCTGCAATTCTTCAGATACTACAGTGGACATGATTTCTATTAAGTCCAAAGCAATCTAACTACAGATACACACAAACCTTGAGGGATTGGGAAAATGCATGCTGGAGGTAAGCTGAGCTCCTGCCATTGCAGTAGTGTCACACACCCCATCACATATTTGTCTGGATTGCACACCTCTGTATGTACAGCCTGTACCTCACCTTGAACTATGTCATGTCTTTCCCTGTGATAAATTCTGAAGTGCCCCCACCTGTGCAATGGTTTTTATTAAGATTTTGGAGGCATGTTCTCTAATACTAAATGAGAACCATCTGAAATTGTATAAAGATGAAATTTAGGAATTAATCTGTCCAAGTAAAGTTTCTGTTCCTTACAAGTGGAATTATAAAATTTACACAGAATGGCCAAACATACATAATGAGATAGTGTACTTTCTCAACCAAAAGTGTAATAGCAACTATTTTGCAGATTACCTATTTTGAGAGCCATTGTGAACAACTGAAATTAATGATATAAATTAATAATCATAACTCTTCTCCGAGGAAGGATTCTTTTTAATTTTGCATACAAGGAAGTTGGACCTACGGAATTTAAGAAATCTGTCCAAGATCACATCCCTACTAAATTGTAGAGATGTTATTGGGGCAGTGGGTGGATGACAAGATTCACTTGGTTTATTATTGAGGATAGAAACCACTGCTAGCACCCACCTGACAATTTTGGCAAGGTCATTCCTAGGGTATAGAAGTATGCCTCTTGATCTTCAACTAGGAAGACCTCATCTTGACCTAGTCCATGTGCACCAAATAGATTCATAACAACAACTTGTTTTCCAAAAATAGAATTGCTTATAAACAGAGAATACCTTAGTAATACTACCATAAGCAATTTTAGAAGTCAGAAAAGAAATGGTTTTCATTATAAATTAATACACTGTAATTTAGTCTTATATATCAAGCTCATTAGATTTGGGCTAGTATAAGTTATAATCTTCAAGACTAATGACATCAATATTATTATTCATGCTTCTAACCTGGGAGAATAAAGACAAACAGCCTAATTGTGGTCATTCTCCCTAAAGACCACAGACTGTCCTATTTTGATCCACCACATTTAAATTTCTCACATGATCTTTTGATCTTTAAACTGCAGCCTGTGCATAAAATGTATATATGAATAGTTTTTAAGGGTTTATGTATAAACCTAAATGAAATGCTTTTATTAATGGCTAAGTATCTGCCTAGAACACACGATAAAGAGTTTCATGTGGATGATTATACAATAATAATTACAATAATAGCAAAAATTTATGTAGTAATTATGTTAAGTCAAATACAATTCCTGATGCTTTGCTTAGATTTATGCTATTAACTCAATAAACCTACCATTAAGAACCATTAGTGTCACCATTTTCAAGAACAGAAACTTTACTTGGACAGGTTAATTCCTAGCTCCAAAGATGTCCAAGCAGAAAAACTAGCATTGAAATTAAGACTTCAGTATATTGTTAGTATTATAGCACTTAAATATAAGCCTTCGAAAAACACTTTATGTGAGTTCTGCTCACTGCAATGCCAGAATGAGTTGTTCCAAGCTAGTAGAGAACTATAGAAGCTATACACTATGTTTTTGATATTTTTTTTTAAATCCATGAGGCAATTGAATCAACTGTCTCTAAAGATAGTAAGAAGTTGTGAGTCAAGTCCAGAAAGAGAAGGGAAGCCAAGAACAATGAGCTTGATATCTTGTATCCATTTATCCTTTGAAGGAATTGTAAGGTACACAATGAAAGACTTAAACATGAGCTCCTTCATGGAGGTAAAAAGAAAAACTGCAAATGGTGCTGTGAAGGGGAAATGTCCTGCATCTGAGGTTTTAGATAAATCCCTGTTGGACTACACTGAGAAGAAGAGGAGAGTGACCATGACTGAAGTTTATTAGAACTTAATTGGATCAAGAATGTCTGCTCCAAGTGTAGTTACCCATCATAAGCAGAATAAAACATCTCAGAGGGAAGACATCAGGAAGAAGCCCCAAGAACATCTGTAACGTTTCATATAAAATCATTGAAAACTAAAAACTAACAAAAAGCCCTCAAATACTCAAACACTATGCAATACTTGTACTTGTGAATAGCATAAGCTTAAAGAAGAAAATCATCATAATTAAGAAATATTGTTAGGTAGATAGATGCATGCCAACTAAGTCCAAATTTAGAATTCAGATATAAATATGCTTAAATTTATGACTCTAAAAATGCATGTAAGGAATAAAAATTAGACTAAAAATAAGCATCCTAAGCATCTATCTCATTTGGGTAGAAAAAGGATAGCTAATAAATCCAAGGACTTTAATAAAGAAGATGATATGATAGGAGAGATGTTAATGGAATTTTTTTTTAAAAAAAGTATACAACAGAGGATGAAAAATTTAAAAGAGAATTTTTTAATATTGATTAAAATTGATAAATTTCTAGGTTAAAGAAAGAAATAGAGAAGACACAAATAAACAACATCAAGACTAAAACTATAAAATCTCTAAATATTCTAAAATATTTAATTATATTATGTAATTTCTTCAGGAATTTAATGAAAATAAATTTCAGAATTTCATGAATAACTCAAATTTCTATAAAATAAAATAAATAAAAATATGCATATCTAAAAAACAGAAAATTATTCCCAAATTTTTGGGTCCACTGATTTCTCTATTTTTCTCTTTGTGGTAACCAGTTTTGTACATGCCATAGTTTGTAGCAGACATTTATTCTAAGGCTGTATGTTGATCACTACTATTGTTGCTGTTGTCTATTCCCTTTTTTCACTGAAATTATATGGGAAGCAACTTGTACACTAAAAATCCACAGGGTAGAAACTATGAGACTGATCTATACTCACAAATGCAACAAAGTAACAGAGAAACTTCTTCTACACACAAGCTAACCTCACTCAAGCTACAATTCTTTAGAACATAGAATATGTTAGGCAAAAATTTCAAACCAATGAATAGGCCCCAAGTAGAAATGCCTAGAGGACATTCACTCATATACTTGGACATCTACTCCCACAACAATAACAGAGAAAGATTCCATAATGATAGCTCAAGAACAGCTAGTGTTATAGCAGCTCTACAAGAGTCAATTAAATCAGCAGTTCTTCAGTGAAAAACTGAAATTAGAGATATCAGGCAGCAAGACTTCTCCCCAAAGTTACAGTCCTCAATAAAGGGGGAAAAAGATGTGGAAAGGAAAGAAATTTCAGAGAAAAACTTTAAGAAATTGATCATTAAAATGATTTGAGAGCTAAAAACAAGAATTGAGAAATTAGAGGGCAAATAAAGGAGATGAAGAAACTAATCAATAAAGACAGAAATTCTGAAAATAAACCAATCAAAATACCTGGAAATGAAAGATATCATAAATCAAATAAAGAATTCAATTGACTAGATTACGTAGAAAAGAAAACCAGGCCTAGAAAACAGAATATTTTAGCTGGAATATTCAGCAGACAGTAAAGAGAAAAAAGAAAAAAGACCATGATCAGAATATGCAAGAACTCAAGAGAACATTAAGAAACCAAACTTCAGAGTCATCATGATAAAGAGGACATAGAAATACATCCTAATGACATTAAGAAGCTTTTCAGTGAAATCATAGCAGATAATTTTCCAAATATTAGATATGAGTTGCATAGCCACATGCAAGATAGTATGGAGAACACCAAATAGACAAGATGGAAACAAAACAACTTTCCAGTACATATCATAACCAAAATTACTAACATGGAGAATATGACTAGAGTATTAAAAGCTGTATGAGAAATACACAAGATCACATTTTGAGATCCATTTAGACTCAATTAAAACTTGTTATTTCAAACTCAGAGTCAGGAAGGCTTGAAATGAGATAAACCAAGCTCCATAATAAAACAATTGCTAGCCAAGGTTACTATATTCAGCAAAGTTTTCATTCAACATCAAAGAAGACATAAAAATTTGTCATATAAGAATAAACTAAAAGGTTTCATGACAACTAAACCTACATTACAGATAATATGTAAAGATACACTATACAAACAAGAACTCAAAAATAAACTCCTGAGCTCTCTAATAGATGAAGTTCCCCAAAAGGCAATTAAGCAAATGAAAAATAAGAAATTATATTTATGGAATAAACCAAAATGAATGGAAGTCATAAATATCTCTCCATAAAAACTGTGAATAAAAATGGTTTCAACTCTCCAATTCAAAGACTGGAAGACTGTATTAAAAAGCAATATTCTAACCATGGGTGGTTTGCAAGATACTCATCTTGAAGACAAAGATATCCACTGAGTGAAAGTAAAAGAATGGAAAAAGATATCCCAAACATATGGAAAATAAACAGATGTGGCTTATTCTCTTTTCTAACAAAGCATAATTCAAGAAAAATTAATCAGAAGTGACAAAGAACACCACTACAAATTGTTATAGGAAACGTTCAACAAGAAGATATAATGATAGTAAATATTTATGCCACAAATATCAGTATCCCTAATTACATAAAGCAAGCACTACTTTAAGTCCCAGACAGACCCAAATACAATAAAAATTGATGATTTCAACACAACCTTCTCAACAAGAGACAAAAATCAGAAATAAAATGAACATAACACTTTTGGCTTAAACAACGCTACAAATCAAATGGACCTCACAGATATCTATAGAATATTTAACATAAACTACAATATTGGCATGTTTGGACATATTGCACAAGTTCTGCTGAATCACAGGTCCTGAATTTGGTGGCTCTCTCACATACATCCTGCCAATGGTGACTTTGAGTGTTGGTCTTCTTACTCCTACTGCTCTGCATATTCATTTCATTCATATCTATAAATCCAAATAATCCTACTTTCAGAACATAATCTGAACACTATTTCTTTATAAAAGCCTTCCATGATGCTCCAAGCTAAGAGTTGACTTTCTCCTTTGTAATCTTCTTTTCTCTGTAAGAAACCCTCAGTGCATTTTCTTGAAACTGAACATCAGCAGTACTGCTATAAATTCATTTTGATTTTATTATTTTATATAAATAATAGATCTGCAATGCTGTTTAATTCAGTAATCCTCAACAATAGATTGCTTCAGTTGGGAATCTTCTCAGTGTCTGTATTTTGCAAGCTGTGCTCCACTGCTCCTAGGAGGATGGAGAAACATCTCCAATCTTAACACATGAAATGCATAATTCTCACTGTCTTTAGGCATCATTGCACTGTGTGTATTTGGAGCATCCAGAATAGGAGGGAAAATTTGTATTACTAGCTTTTTGGTAATTTGGAAGAGATAACAATCTCTACAAAAAGTTTATGCACAAAGATGTTTCCTATATATTCCTTAAAAGATTTGAAAAAAATGAAAACAATTAAAATATTGAACAATAATTATACATACCTTAAATAATGGAAATGGAGACATAATGTGTATATTCTAAATTATTAAAAATTATAAATAGTCTATTGGATTTTCTCTTTTATTTCTTTGCTCTACTCTTACTTCTGTTGATTGCACACAATCTTGCCTATGTAAGACCAGTTTCATAGAACACAATCCACTTTATTATTGTATAGGCAAACCTTTTATGAATAGTCTGTTACTGGGCAAATTTAGCTGAGGGTTGTAATAATCCAATGAGCTGGCAACACCCTTATGAATGGTAACCAATGCGCTAAAAGGTAAGGTGGCAAAAAGCAGAAGAATAAGGAACATGCTGTGTACCTGAGGGTGGCCAGGTTACCATGGTGATGTGGCTAGTCGTGGTTGGTGTTCCAAACTACAAATATCCGAACCCACTGTTCTACTTATTAATTACATGTGTTTTCTCACTATCATCTACTCCCTCTCCCAAAATGCACCACCTGATTTCAGAGTGAGATGATACCTCTTAAGTGAATCCCAGAAACTGCTCTAGTCTGTCCAGATTTTTGTCCACACTGATTCATATTAACTTCTTAGAATACCATTTCAATACATTGCTCACTAACAGAGCTTCACAGCATTTTGCACAACAAATTATCATACTTCAAAGTATGTTGTACAAATGTCACAGAAAGATAGGGTATATTGTATGAGGACTTTTTAGACACATGCCTATGTGTAGAAATGACTTGAGATTTCCTGAACACATGGTGCCACATATCCAAGTGTGTTTAATAAACATCTCATTTTTCTATATCTATTGAGATAATCATATAGTTCTTATATTTAAGTATATTGATATGATGAACTATATTTATTGATTTCTGTATATTGAACCAACCTTGCATCCCTGGAATGAACCCCACTTGATCATGGTGCACTATCTTTTTGAAATATTTTATATTTGATTTGCCAGAATTTTATTGAGAATTTTTGCATCTATGTTCATTGGAGATATTGGTCTGAAGTTTCTCTTTCTTTGATGTGTCTTTGCCTGTTTTGGAATCAGGATTAGGGTTAGGGTTAGGGTTGCCACTTATTAATTCTAGACCTATTTCACAGCTATTTATTGGGGTTTTTTTTTGGCGGGAGGGCAATTGCTAACCCCACATTTGCTGTTTTTGTGGTAGTGTTATACACATCATAGCAGTCACTGGGTTTTGCTTTTAATGCTGATGTTGTTTGCCTCTCTTATTTTTGTTGTTTGCTTCTCCCTTCTCTGTGAGGTTCTGGGAAGTTACTGGAACACTATAATTTCACAGGGTAGAGACTCTGCTGCTGAGCTAAACCCAGCCAAAAGATAGCACATGTTGCTCCATACACAAATTAACTGTGCTCAAACTGCAGTGACATTTTAATACAAGTATTGTAAGAGACAAAATCTCCAAACTAATGCTCAGTCTCAAAGTAAGAATGATTAGGGAAGTGGGGGATCAGGTTCCAATCATGAACATCAACTATTATAGAAAACAGAAAATAGTAGCTAAAACAATTAGAAACTAGTTGAAATTCTACATTAGAATTAAATCATAATGACAAAGTTTGTGGACACCACACTTACAAGGGTCTCCATATAGCTCACTCTAGAACATTTTGAAAATAGAAGGCTGTTCTCTAAAGAACCACACATATAAAAATGGAAGAGACATATATCCCAACTTAGGCATAAAACCCAATGCAGGAATAAAGAAATAAGAACAGCAAGGTAACAGAACACCTCCTGAAATTCATAATTCACCAGAAACTGACTCAAAATATAATGAAGTGGATGAAATACCAAATACAGAATTCAAGGAATAATTATAAAAATGATCAATGAATTCAAGAGAACACAGAAAAACAATTAAATGGATTAAGAAAGACAGTACAAGATATGAATCAGAAATTAGATAAGGACAGAGATTTTCAAAAGATCCAAACTGAAAACTTGGAAAAAAAAGACAAAAAAATTAAATAAAATTTTCAGGGGAAAATATTTCTAGTAATATATAACATGCTGAAGACAGAATTTCAGAACTGGAAGACAAAGTGGCCAAACTTGAACATTCAGACAGTAATAAAAATAGAAAATAAGTAACTATTATGAGAATGCTTAACATACAAAATAAGGATAGGATTTTAAAAGCCCCAGGGGGAAAACCTTAGATCACATTCAGAGGCAAGCCAATCAGAATTACTTCTGATTTCTTAGCATAAACTCTAAAATTCAAAAGGGCTTGAAATAATGTGTTCCAAGTCTGAAATAAAAGAACTGACAACCATGATTTCTTTAACCAGCAAAGCACATCTTCAGAATCAAAGCAGAAATAAAAACTTTCCAAGATAAGCAGAAATTCAAAGAATTTGCGACTTCTAAGCCAACAGTACAGAAAATACTCAAAGAAATACTATAAATAAGATAAATACAAAGAGAAGGATGTTCTCTACAGAACCACACATATAAAAGTGGAAGGGACATATATCCCAACTTATGCATAAAACCCAATACAGGAATAAAGAAATAAGAACAGCAAGATAACATAACACCTCCTGAAACCCCAGAGCTCATGTTTGAATCTCATTTGAATAGTAGCTAAAACAATTAGAAACTAGTCAAAATTAAACATTAGAAGTAAATCATAATGAGAAAAATTAATAAAATGCTCTCTGTAACAACACTGAATGTAAAAGATCTCAACTCTCCAATTAAAACACATAGGTTGGTAGAATAGATGTAAAAATAAGACCCAATGATATATTACTTGTATGCGATTCATCTTACAGAAAAAGACAGCCACAGACTGAAAGTGAAGGGATTGAAATTGATATTGCATACAACTGGAACCTGAAAACAAAGCAGAAATAGCTACTCTCATACTCAATGAAGCTGACTTACATTCAAAATTTTTCAGAAGAGAAAATAAGGTCACTTTATACTGATAAAGGGAACAATCCAACAAGAATATTTAATAATAGTAAAAAAAAATATATATATATATATATATATATATATATATATATATATATATATATATATATATCCCAAGTGTTGATCTACCTAATTAAATAGACACTACTCAAAATAAAGACTCAGATAGACTCAAGCCAATTATACTGGGTGATATCAACACACCTCTCTAATAGATAGGTCATTCAGACATAAACTCAGCAAAGAGTCTTTAGGCATATAAAATAAAGTTCAAATGGACTTAACAAATATCTATAGAAAAGTTTATCTAACCCTAGCCAAACATACTTTCATCTCAGCTCCTTATACACACTTCTCCAAAATAGACCATGTTTTAAGCTACAGAGCAACTCTTAGCAAATACAAAAAAAGTAACTGATATAATTCCTTGCCACTAACCAGCGTATAATAAAATAAAATTAGAAAACAATATCCCAAAAACCTACAGAAACAATATATATACACTTGGAGATTTGAAAATTTATGTTTGTATGGTAAATGGGTAATAGAAGAAAACAGTGCAGAAATTTTAAAAATTCTTAGAATCAAACTAGTATAGGGATACCAGAACCTCTGGGACACTATGAAACTGGTTCTAAGAGAAAAGTTTAAATTATGAGTGTCTCCACAAGAAAACCAGAAACATTCCTAATAAAAAACAACATAATGATATATACCCCAAAGGCCTTGAAAGACAAAAACAAACACACTTCAAAACCAGCAATAGGAAGAAAATAATAAAGATCAGAGTCAAAATCAATGAAATACAAAATAAAGAAAACCAAAGGATTGATGAAATGAAGAGTTACTTCTTTGGAAAAAAAATAAAGCCCCAAATTGAAAAAAATTGAAGATGAAAAAGAAAAATCATGACAAACGTCATAGAAATCCTGAGGATCATTAAGGACTATTTTGTAAACTAAAAAAAGATACATTTAGCGTCTAGGATTGTGGCTCAGTGGTAGAGTGCTTGTCTAGCACATGCAAATCCCTGGGTTCAATCCTCAGCACCACATAAAAATAAATAAATAAAATAAAGGTATTGTGTCCAACTATAATCGAAAAATAAACATTTTAAAAAAGATACATTTATAGATACATAAGACCTGTCAAACATGAATCAAGAAGACATAAAAACCTAAACAGAACAATAACTACCAATTATATAGAAGTAGCATTAAAAACCTATCCAAAAAGGAAAAAACCCAGAACCAGATAGATTCTCAGCTGAACTCTACCTGTACTTTAAGGAAGAACTTGTGCCAATGTTTCTCAAATTGTTTCATACAATAGAAAGGGATGAAATACTTTGAATTCTCTTCTACAAAGCCAGCGTCACCTTCATACACAGAACACAAAAAGCAAAAATCTTTAAAACATATTAGCAAGTTGTATTTAAAAATATTAAGAAGATTATACATCATGACTAAGTTTGTTTTATCCCAGTTTTGCAAGGAAGGATTGACATATGAAAATCAATAAATGTAATCCACTGCATAAGTGCAATTAAAGATACAAATTATATAGTAATTTCACTAGATGCAGAGAAAGCCTATGGAAAAAATCATCTATTCATGATGAAAACACTGAAAAATCAGGAATAGAGGGAGCTTGCCTTAATATTATCAAGGATATATATGACAAACCTAAAGCCAAAATCATAGTGATTGTGGGAAATTGGTAAAGACATTCCTGCACCTGCTATTTGACAGGGTCACAGCATGGGGATGCTGCCGTGGGGCCGCACCATCTGAAAATAAGAACCATGGGGAATGTTAAGTGTTTTGTTTATGATAGTCATGATATGGATAGTAGGACATATGTCAATCAATGATAAAAGTATGTCTTGCCTGAAATTGCAGGAAAATTCCCAGAATGAGACTAAGGATACAATTATCTCTCAGGATACAAACAATAGTATTATTCCTCAAGAAATTCATGGGAAAAAAAGATTGCAAATCGAGGTCCCTGAGAAAAGCTTAACAATTTAAACTAAGCCCCCTGTTCTAAAGCCACAACCTGTGCAACATAATTTCCCCTCACTAACAGACCCTCCTTTGCCTTACACAGGAATTTATGATGAAAATGGGAAACACATAGTTAATACTAATGGTAAATGGGTTGAGGTATAGAGCCTACCCTTTAGTTAAAGAGTACAAAGATGTAAGACTTGGTGTAGTTTGACCAAGGATCAAAGAAACTCTTTAAGAAAGCAGTTAAATAGGTCATATGAAAAAAAGAAAATTACCTTGGAAATTAAAAACAAAATAATGTAAAATTTATATAGATATATTTTAGAGAAATTTAAGAGTAGTAGGTTTTTAAGTAATATACTTTCACTATTTTAAGTGTGTTTTATTGGGACATCAGTTTAGAAGTAAGAAAGCTTACCAATAATCATAGGTATGCTTTAAAGTTAAAGGTTAATGAAATAATTGTAGGTAAGCTTTAAAGTTAAAAGTTAATAATAGGTCCAGAGACATGTAGTCTGGTTGCTTAGCCTAGCACCTAGGAGTGAGGTGAAAATGTAAAGGCTTAATCATAATTGGCAAAGGTTATAGAAAAAATATTATAAACAATGTATTCAACATCTTAGGTAATCGATATATGTTAGAAAAGATTGTAACTCTTGAAAATCATGTAAATCAAAAAAGTTTCAGGCTTTGAGGCTATCCATTAACTACCTGAAAAAACACCTATAAAAAAGGTACAAAATTAAAGGCCCCTCTAGGGGCAGCAGATCTTTCTGGAGGCTGCTCCTAACTTGCAACCTGTCATCCCACCTCTTCTTTTACCAATACCACTTCTCTTTCAGGACCCCTAGGTCCCCACTGGGGCTGGACCCCAGCATCAAATCTCAAAGAATTTTTTAAAAATCCATAACAAGACATGGGTTTCTACTCTCATTACTCCTTTTTAAAACAGTTCTTGAACTTCTAGTCAGAGCAATAAGACCAGGGTTGGAAAGTAAAAGGATACAAATAGGAAAAGATATTAAATTAAATATTAAATATTAAATTTTCTCTAATTACTGATGAAATGATTTTATATCTAAGAGGCCCAATAAGCTCCACCAGAAGACACTCAGAGCTAATAAACAAATTTGCCAAAGTGGCAGGTTACAAAATCCATATATAATAATGATTAGCTTTTCTTTTTTCCAAATAAGAATTTATTGTTGCATGCCTTTATGATTAAGAATTCATTCTTCACATTGTATTTTATATAGAAAATTCTGAAAGAAAATGTCAAAAATTTCACACAATAGAAATACAATCCATTTTGGAAGAATTGTGTCTGAACATCCAGTTTTAGTCTGAATTCCAATAGAAGTCCTTAGTCCTGTTTAAATATTTAGAGTGATGAGCATAATCATTAGCTTTTCTGTATACCAATAATAAATATGCTGAAAAAACATATTCCTTCTTGACCCATTTTGAGTTGTCTGCTTTGCAGGGTGATAAGGATCTAGTAGCTAGTAATTGGGCCAAAAACTATACAACTCCTTGAAGTAAACACGGTCAACACTCCAACATACATGTGCAGGCAATGACTTTTTCAGTAGGACCCCTAAAGCCCAGAAAATAATGTCAAGAATTAATAATTGGGATGTCATCAACTTTAAAACCTTCGATACAGCAGAAGAAACAATAAAAAATACAAAGAAAGAACTTAAAGAATGAGAGAAAGTCTTCACTAGCTACTTCTCTTACAGAGGATTACAATCCCAAATACAAAAAAGAATCAAAAATAAATAAATAAATAACCCAATTAATGAGCAAATGAACTAAACAGACAATTTTCAGAAGAACTACAAATGGTTGAGAAATATGAAAAAAGCTCAAAGTCTTTAGCAAATAAGGACAATGAAAATTGAAACTACACTAGCATTTTATCTTACTCCAGTTATAATGGCATCCATGGAGAATATAAATAATAATAAATACTGGAGAGGATATGGAGAAAAGGGACCACTTTTACACTGTTGATGGGATTATAAATTTGTAAAACCACTGTGAAAATCAGTATGAAAGTTTAATAAAAGACTAAGAATGAAATCACCATATGATCCAGCTATATCTTTCTTTGGTTTTTAAGACTCAAAGTTAGCATATTATAATGATACATGCATACCCATGTTTATAGTAGTCACAATAGCTAAATTATAGAACCAGCCAACCTGTCCATCAATAAATGAACTGTTAATAAAAATATGATATATATATATATATATATATATATATATATATATAACGGAATGGAGGGTAACACAGTGCAAGCAATATACTAAAAAAAAAACTACACAATACTCTAAAAATATTTTTCATATGACATCAGTATAAAGTAACTTTTGAAGTTATATTGTATGTTTTTATGCTAAGTCTTTGAAATTATCATATATTTCACATCAGGGCATGTTAAATATTATGTGCATTCAATTAAATATTATGTGCATTTGAATTAACCACATTTCAAAGGTTTAATGATCATGTATGGTTAGTGGATACTACAAAGCCAGTGAAATTATATATCTGAAATTTACTTATTAACCTTACACATTTTAAAATTTCAAAGTTTTATTTGTCCTGGCTTTTGTCATCAGTCTATATTTAACAATTTCTTAATGAGTACAGAGGTTTAGTGAGTTATTTTATAATTCTGAATGCAGCATACCTATCAGCATATCTGAATATACCTGACCCCATTAGCAGTAATGGGGTTGCTTGCTTGTTCTAAGAAAGACAGTCCTAGCATTGAGTCTACTTCTGCCACTCATGGACTCAGATCCATTATTATACCTCTGTAAGTTTCAGTTTTGTCATCTGTAAATAGCAACATGAATAGCATGTATTTAATTGATGTGATGAATAAGTAAGAACACAAGTGTTAAGCTCTTAGCACAATGACTGATTCAGAGTATTATCTCACAAAGTTTAACTTTTACATCTAAGATGATGAAAAGGGAATATAATTAAAGTCCATGGGTACTTTCCCCATGTTGTCCATTGACCTTCACATGAACTCCAACCCACCTGTCCACTAAATTCCTTTTCCTTTCTTCTCTAACATAACCACAAAATCTTTCAACTTATACATATTAGAAATTGCCGCAGTCTGGCTGGGCACAAATCACCGAGCTGCCACAAAGCACTTGTATGTTCAAACAGGAAACTTTATTGCCCGAACTCCACCAGCACTCCACGCACACTCCCTGGGAACTCTCCCAGCTCTCCACCAGGCTCCGCGCCTACTCTCTGGGAACCCGCAAGAACTCAAGGGAACTCCAAAGTAGTGGGTGCTGGAGGCAGCAAGAGCCGCCCTATTGCCAGGACAGTAAAGGTCTATATACAATTGAATACACAGCTTAACATAACCATCATCATCTCAATGGCTCGCTGGTGTCACCTCTCAACCACTCCCTTTTGGCAAAATGCCATGTCATCCCAACTCGGCTGTGGCCCTCAGCAAGAAATTAATTTAGTTTATGGCCCTCTGTATTCTCTTTTCTCAGGTGGGCTCTAACCCAGTTCTCATTAACAACCTCACTCCCCACAAAATATAAATGTTTCATTATTTTTCTTTGACTCTCACCTCTGCAGGATATGGAGCCACCAACCATATCTTTTAAATTTAAACCCAGGACTTTGGACAGATATTCATTCAGAACCCAGGAACCCTTAGCCTTTTGGAAGTAAATAGCTTCAAAGATCATTGTATCCAAATAATTGGAGGAGACAAAAAAAAAGAGAAAGAACAGAAAATTATGAATTTATGGAGCTACTGACCTCTGAGCACACCTGAGGTAGGCTGCAGAATTCAGCAAGAGGTCTCCAGAGCGAGAGAGAGGTCAGACAGCATCCAGATTTACCTTCAAATACAACTGGTAAAACAGTGACCAGGGAAACAGCAGCCCAAACAGGGTGGTAGCAGAGTTTTGCAGAGGCCAGACTCTAACTTTAGGAAACATGTACAAACAGAAGAGGCAAAAGGGTTTTGTTTAACTCTTGATAGACCCAACCTGATCTTTTCTTAAAATTGGGAGCAATCTCGCCACAAAGCCATGAAAAAGATAATTTCGGCTTTACTATAAATTACTGCAAATTCTGAATCTGCTTGGAATGCTTGCCCGTGCCTTGAACTCACCCATGCCTGGCTCTCTGATCAGATAGCAGCCCTCTCTGAAACTTAGTGACACCTCATAAATATTGGCCTTCCCTGGCCAGAAAACAACCCTCTCTGAGACTCTAATGGTCCTCATAAATTCTGATGTTGGGGCCAGCAAAAAATGTAAACTACCATTAGTGTGATGCTTGTCAGAGTTCTGTTATCTGTAACTCCCCTTTGTGTAACTTTCTGGGCTATAAAGCTGGGCTGAAGGAAAGCTGGGGTGCTGTCTTGTTCCCGCCGTTTTGGGAGGGAAAGGCAGCCCGGCCGGTCGAAATAATAAGCTTGCTTTAATTTGATTTTAATTGGAGTCAGTGGTCTTTTCTTGCGTCCTGGTCCAACACTCTAGACCATCCAGAATTCCAAGGCAATAGAGGTTTTAAGTGTCCCATACTGCAGATAAATCAAGCTGGGCTAAACTTGGAAAAATCAGGAACTGGACAAATTTTACTTGCAGCCAGATTACTTATAAATATATTACTTGCTAGTGAGAGAAAACAAGAAAGCAAGCATTCAAGATTAGTTCTTCAAGCATTCAAGATTAGTTCTTCAATCCCCAAAGATCACAGAGGCCAAATGAGGCCCATCTAACTTCTAGGGGAACTTTAGAAATTCCTCATCTTTGCAGAAAAAATTAGCTTTTCCTATCTCATGGGTGGTCTTTTCTAGAAAATGTATTTTATCGTCTTGCTGTAATTAGGACCTTGGAGTGTGCCTAGTCCTATATGTGTGACAGGCAAATTTTGTTGAGAAAATATCCTAGGAACCAATGTTCACTTAGACTGGAGAGGCCATTGTGGTTCATTGACCTATGGGGATTCCAGCCATCCTGTTGATTTGTCATGATTTCATTATGTCACATCAGTTGTAGATGGATGTACAGGAAAATAATAGTAGTAGGTTACACCATGCCACCTAAAAATCACCAATATAGACATTGAGATTAGGATTCCCTGCTCTTAACAGTAGGCAAAAATAATGAAAATAATAAAGTCTGATGCTTTGAGACACATATCTTTCCATTCATATCAGCTGTAGTCCCCACTCCCATGTTACCATTTTTCTCCCATGAATCTACCATCTGCATATACCCAAACCCTTTGAGATCTCTTTCTACTTTCTATTTATCCTTTGAAACCCCTGGATAAGCAACCTTTCCTATATTCCCTTCATTACAGAAATCTTATTCCAATTAAATTTTAAAAGAAAATAATGAGTCTTCTTAAAAAGCTGTTTCTCCTCCCTCTCTCTGAGATGGTTATAGCTCCTGCACTCCAAGTATCCAGGTTTGGGAGCTAGAATTGCACCTCTTTATACATACACCATTACTCATCTACCATCACCTATGAGCCTTTCATATGTCCTGGTTACTATCAACTCCCAATCTCTTTGTCACCTCCCATCATCCACTGAAGTATCAGAAAGCCAGACTGTAGACATATTTCATTCCAGGACCTGCCATTGTAAGGGTCCCGCGAAACATCGGAGAAAGAGACCACCAAGTGACCACTCATGCAATTGGCAGAAGGGGATTTATTGAACCAGCATTCTGGGGCTCCGTGCCCACTCAAGAATGGAAAACAGCCCAGAGCCCCGAGCGGGGGCTGAGCACTGCTTAAGTACACTTTTTGGGGAGGGCGGAGGGCTTTGTATACATCAGAACAAATCATCATGAGGCGCGGGAAAATTGAACAACAACTCCTAAACATGATTAGTTCATTCATTGGCGGGAACAGGTCAGGCTGGAGTGATAGGTCATTTCTAAACGGGGTACACATTCAAACAGATTGGCTTTAGGGCCTAAAGGACTACGTGACCAGTTACACAGAGCCCTTCAGTTATTAAACAACCAAACAGCCAGGGGAAATGTTTACTGGGCAATTCCAGTATTGTCCTAACAGCTACAGGGATTTCAGGTTTTGCAGGTAACATAGAAACCTAACAATACCTAATCCATTACATTTTAACTCAGACCTTACAGCTTAGAAACTTTACAACACCCGGTCTTTTACCCTTTAACTTTTATGCTTTAACTTCAATTTCTTTTACCCTTACACCATCATCTTGAGAGACTTCAACACCCATGGAGACAACCTGTCCAATATCCCAGTACAAAGCTTCTTGTCATTGTCTACTCCAATGACTGGCTCTATTCTCCTTAAGCCACATACTCCTAAGACATGATAACCATGTTTACACATAGAAATGTTCCACTAGTTAAAAAAAAGTTGAAAAAATTCTTACATTATAAATAAAATACCCATTTTCCTATTTTCTAAATCCGACATTCCTGTTTTACCTCATCATTGACTTCATTTAGACAATTTAATTCCTTGATTCTTCTATTTTTTCTCTATATACCAGTTTCTGTCTCTTTACTTCTGTATTCAATTTAGATCTCACTTTTAACACTTGACACCCTATTATCCATATCTGTAATTCCATATTGGTAATTTCCTTTCATCACACCTGTCTGGCACCCCAATTTTGAAATTATCTTGACTTTCTGTCTCCTTTACTGTTAAGGTAAAACTGCTGAGTACTGCAGTACTGAGTCACATGAACTATTGTTTTCTTTAGTAATTTCGTTCCACTAAATAAATCAAGGTCCCGAAACTGAAATGGACTTTCAATACTCCTTCACAAATCTTTCAATTTTTCCCTGGGCTTCCCTCTATCAAACCTTTCATCAAATCATCTTGTTTATCACTTCTAGATTCAAGACATTGCAGTCATCAGCCTACTTTGTGATCATTACCTATATAATTACCAAGAAGATAAATAAACTTCAGATTAAAACTATTTCATTATTCAGTAACTATATGTATGGTCTACACTATAATATCTCCTCTGACCCACATGTAGATAACATCACTCTACCAATGGTACACATTCTAGACCCTTAGGACAGAAACATTTTTTTAAAAAGCCAGAAATCCTACACATAGAGGGACAAGGCAACTGAAGAACCTCTTAAGATCTTTTCCTTTAAATAATGTACTCAGAATACAGCACTTATTTTTTTCATAGGTGTCTGTACAGAATAAAACTCACAAAATTCCATAGAATTTGAAGACATAGAAGAAATCAAAAGTGGCCTTAAGATTCACTCTATGGACCAGAGGAGCCATGAACTGGCTGGGTGAGCTCCTTGTTTTTGGCAACCGACACGGCAAAGGAGCAGACTCCAGTGTCAATGCTGATGTTCAACATGTCTTCCCTATCCCTTCCTGGAGATTTCTGGAAGTTCCAAATCTTTAATCTGGATCAAAGGCTTTGCAGGAAGATGATGAATGGTGAAGCTGAAAGAAAGAAACCAATCAACAAACAAAAACTCAGACATAACACCCATACTCCCCATACTTGAGTCTTTTAAAAGTTAGGGATGGCAGAAGGAAGAAAAGGTCAGTGAACCACAAAAACAAAACTTGAATGTTTTAGAAAGGAAAAGCAAAAGTAGGGAGACAATTGAGACCACAATCAAGAGAAGGATGGCAAAACAAAGAATGGAATGGAATGGAACAGAAAGGAAAGAAAAGGGAAACAACACTGTGCTCTCACCTGACATCTGGCTTGGGTTGCAGAGAAAATGTCAGATTATGCCTAAACCTCTTGCCCTGGAGGATGTACTTGAGGCATACTTGTCCTGTACACCCAACTGTCTATAATTGGAGAAGACCAGAAATGATGGAAGGCAGAGATCACCAGGAAAAGGGTCAGGACAGGAGAAACTTCCCAGCTCAGTTTATTATAGTTTTTTATTAATAATCAGGTAGCTGAGGAAAACAGAAACCTAAAATGATGGGGGAAATGTGGGCTGGTTCTACAATCTCTACAGTCTACAATCTCTTGCTGAAATCCTACTATACCAACCAGCTTCATTGAAACTGTCAGGGCTATAGTTACTTGACCAGGGGAACAAACAAGATTAGGACTCACCCATATCAACAGTTGGGCATAAACGCTGAACCTATGACCCCCAGAGATGACAGTAATTTCTTGGATAAGCATGTTAGTAGCCACACCAGGATGCAAATTCCAGTTCAGTGAGGCATTATCTACTATAGACTGTAGAGAGTGTTTCTGGGAATTAAAAGCCTAGTGGAGGAAAGGGAATATAATAAGGATAAGAAAGCGACAATTGGGCTGGGGATATGGCTTAAGCGGTAGTGCGCTCACCTGGCATGCGTGGGGCCCGGGTTCGATCCTCAGCACCACATACAAACAAAGATGTTGTGTCCACCGAAAACTAAAAAATGAATGTTAAAATTCTCTCTCTCTCTCTCTCTCAAAAAAAAAGAAAGAAAGAAAGAAAGAAAGCTACAATTACCTGAGTGTTAATTATGTATCAAGTGCTATGTGACCTAGGACATGCTATGTCTAAATCTTAATTCTATCCTGGAATATAGAAATTATTTCTCTTTCCTTACATATGAGGAAGCTAAGGGCAAGTGCTTTCACAACATAAATGTTAATGAAGAAAATTTTAGGGAAATGAGTCCTGGCCCCTGAAGAAGGGAATTAGAATAGTAATGATACCAACTGGAAAAGAGGAGCTTAGAAATAGAGCAAGAGACATCTTCTCCTTTTGCATACTGATAATGAAATACCAATTTGCCAGTGTTCCTATGTATTAGACATCTTCTCCTTTGCTCTGTATCCTTGGCATAGAAGGTAGGCTATAGTATTAAAACAGGTCCTGGAGCACAGATCTGGAGTCTCAAATATGAGAGCCAAAGCTCTTAGTTTTCTCTGTCTGCTGTCAATACAAAAGCTTCACCCTCTATCATGATCTCATCTCTGGGCTTCCAGTTACTAGGAACAAGTAGGGCCTGGAATCATTGTGGTCACATTTGTCAAAAGGCACAAAGCAGCCTCATTAACGACATAACCCAAGCTTTGGGAATTTGGAAAAATGTATACTAGAGGCAAGCTATGCTCCTGTCCTGTTAGCAGTGTTCCCTAACCTTTTGCATACTTGGTTTGAATTGCCCACCTCTGGACACATGGCTTGCCCCTCACCTTGAACTGCATCCTGTCCTTGCATGTTTTGAACTCTGAGGTGCCCCCTGTCACCTGGGCAATGTTTTGTATTAAGCTGTGGAGGCACCTTCTCCAGTGCCAAATGAGAAACATCTGCAATTGTAAATGAATGGAGGTTAGACACAGGCATTCAAGAGTGGACTTATAAAATTAACACAGATGCTCAAAAACATACTACTTTTTTGACCAAATGTATAATATTCTATAATCTAGAGGCCACATTAAATCCTTTAAATTAATGATACAATTTAATCATTATATTTTTTATAGGCTAGCTGCTGTTTCTTTTCATGGATAAGGTAATGAACCCCAAGTTATTTACTAAATCTGTCCAAGACACCACATCCCTATTAAATAGAAGAGAAGGCACTGGAGTTCTGGGCTGACCACAAGATTCCCACGAAGATCAAGAAATAAATAGAAACCATCACCATTTCTAGCCTAAGGCACTGTATCTGTCTGACATGGCCATTCCTGGGACATGAAAGTTTGCCTCCTGTTCCCCTTACTAGAAAATTATCTCATCCTGTCCTAGTCCACAATTTTGTTTCCAATACAGAACTGTCTATAAACAGAGAATACAATACTTGCATTTTTAGAACATGTGAAAGAAATATTTTTCACTATAAATTAATATGCTCTAAATTTGGCTTTGGTATCAATTTCTTTTGTTTGGGGTTAATGAATAATTATCCCCAAATAGAGTGAACTTACACTTAGGAACAATGCTCTTCACTTGTGAGGACCAGGCATAACTGGGGTCCTTCTCAGGAAAGTTTAAAGCTTGCTAGCATCTTGATCATGTCACTTTCACATTAACAACACAATCTTTGAACTGAAGTCTGGGTTATAGAATGTTTATAGTTTTAAGTTTTTTTTATATATATATAAATCAAAATTGAAGAGTTTTTGTTGATGGCTGTCTTGCTATAACTCACTAAAGTGTTTCAAATGGATGATAATAAAAATAACAGAATATCAGAAAAATTTAAATACTACCATATTTTGTGGCAAAGACAATTCCTGACATTTTGCATAGTTTTATTCATTTAACTCTCATGATAAACATATAAGTACTATTAGCATCACCATTTTCAGGGAAAGAACATTAAGTCTTACAGAGGTTAGAAGATTTTCCCAAACATATAGAAACTAGACAAAGTACAAATAACATGTTTAATTCCTTAATACATTATACTTTATAATAGTCAAATATGACTCAAATAAATTGTCCTGTGTGACTTCTGGTCACAGGGATGCTAAAATGTGATATTTCAATCCAGTTGAGAAATAGGGAAGCCATAACCAACACATTTAATAATTTGTTTGAAAATATCAAATACAGTGAGACAATTAAATCAAATGTCTCCAAATATAATGAAAAACTAACGAGACTGGGAAGAGAGGGAGACCCAGTGCAATGAGCCTGGCCTTTGGTGTCCATCTACACTTTGAGGCAAGTGGCAAGTGACAAATGGATGGCTGAAACCTGAGCTGCTTCACAGAAGTGAGAGAAACACCAGGGACTGAGACTTTCAAAGCAGAAGCATCCTAACCTCAGGTTTTTGAAAATAACCCTGCTGGAGGGGAAGGGAGGGGACATGGGGTAACAGTGTGGTTTTCTACAGGAGAATTCTGGCATGTTAAAAATGAGTTTGACAGGAGCTTGATGGACGTTCTCTTTCTCTTTACACCTTTTTGTCTTCACACATGAAGAAGTTACTGATATCTTGAGGGCAATTAAAAAGCTAAGGGTAATAGCAAGAAACACAGGTATGAAAGGAATGTGATTTGTGTTGTGGTTACAGTGCCATGTGAATTGCAGTGCCCCCTGAGACCACTGCTGACACTGCCTGCAGAGAAAAGCCTGACTCAAGAATTTTAGTTACCAACTAACAATATTTTTTTCTCTACAAAATTTAAAAGCAGATTTTTATAAAATATCAATAAAAACTCATTTTTGCTTTTTATTAATGTTTTAATAAAATTTACGAATTAAATAGTAATTAATTAGCAAATTATTGATTTTTATAAATATTTTTAACAAAGTTGACATTTAGAGAATGACACAAATTTTAGAGAACTATTGTCATTGTGATGGCCAGTCTATTTCTAATATTCCTATACCTCTCAGGTATAATCCTGCCTTCTCCACGGTCTACTGATTGTACTTCAGTACCTGGTGGCATAATACCAGCTCCATATAGTCCACTGCTGAGAAACCCCATCAGATAAAAATCCTACGGACAGTCCCAAAGTCCAAGTCAATTACACATTATCTTTTTTCCCAGTCTAGTTTCTTCCTAATAATTTTTGGTTTTTTGGACTTTATAGCCTTTCCAGAAAATTCTGAAAGTATGTCTGATAGGAAGATCCAAATCCATAGATGTTAAAATAGCAGCCATAGGAAAACTCTTCAGCAGTAGAAATAGTGCTTTCTGAAGGTGAGAGAGGATGGGGAGACTGAGTGCCAGGATGTGGAGGCACACAGACCCTGCCAAGCTAACTCTTGAGAGTCTAGAACGTCACCCTGATTTATGCCACTTTACATTCCATATCCTCAGAGTGGTTGTGCCAGCTGTTTCTCAAGCATACCAATAGCTCCAAATGAATCCTAATTTACCCCTTTGGATTCATTCTCGCTTGAATATGTGACTCAGAGAAAAACTGATTTTACCTTAGCTCTCTCATATGTGGCTGAGACCCATCCTCCCCATTCACTGGAAACCACATTTTCTATGATCAGTCAATGAGAAACATAAATTCTCCATGAGGCATTGATGCCTCAACTTCTGGGATATTCAGAGAGAAATTCACCATTACACATGAACCACCCATCAAATTATCTATATAGAATACATGAAGACACTCTAAGAAAAAAAAAAAAAACTTAAGTACAGAATCAAGTGTAGTGAACTCAAAGGGAGCTAGAAATCTCAAATCTAAACTCCTGTGTTTGGTCCTTAGGCACTCTTCTTGTAAAAGGCTTGAATTGATTTATAAATATATAAAAGAGTCAGAAGTAGAACATATATGAAAAGGAAGAAAGAGACTAAAAGTAGAAGGCAAAAGCAAGAGTTACAAGTGTCACTGGAGGTTAATTTTCTGGCAGCTCAGCAAATTGGTAAGACACATAACATTAACTTTTTCCAGCCTTTGCTAAGAGAACCACACAAGTTCATCTGCAGACATAAACCTTCTTTTTAACTCAAGTAAATGCAAATTTTATCACATGGGCTATAGTTTCATCTTTAGTTGCAGCTTTAAAGAACGATGCTCATGTGCATAATTCTTAAGCTAACAAATTACAAGAGCATTGATAAGCAATATACACCCCAGTTTAATTCCATATATTAGGGCATAAAGCACTCACCTGTGATTTGCAGAAGAAAGGGAAGCCCTGAATTCATGCTGAACCTTAATAGCCTCATTCAAGCAATGATGTGAGCAAGACCAGGAAAGACCACCATGAGTGGATAAGTTGTTACAGTCATGGATGTGATTTTACTAGAGGAGCAAGCAAAATTGATGCAAGAAATAAAACACTAGTTTTTAGATGTAAATGAAATGACCATGGCTGGGTTAAGTCAGCTCTAGTTTTACAGCTCAGAGAGGATACAAAGTTAAATCTCAGTGTCCTGTTTTCACAAAGAAATGACTTCAGGATGATTGTTTTAAATTCTTTAGTCACCTTGGCATTCACCATGAGTACATAATCAGGCTCAGTTTAATCTTTTATCCATTGGATACTCCGATAATCAAGCAGGCTACTTAAAAAGTGGGAAAGTGTATATTTCCCAGAATATATTTGACAGGACACTCTTTGATAAGTAATGTTTACACAATCCACATCTCTGGATATATAATGTGAGACTGTTTTTGTTTGCTTGTTTGATTTTTAAGGTGTGAGATAGAATCCTTTCCATGCTGACAGACAGCAGTTGGTCTTGCAGAATGCTAATTCAGGAAGGTTTCAATGAGAATGAAAGGAGTTAATAGATCTATACTGTTTAGAACATCTCCACAGACATAGCAAGCATCATATGTACATTGTATGCTATGACTCTTTAAGTGTAATTCAAATAATATTCCCCTCCCCTCCACAAGTCTCTCAAGTCTCTATTTCTCTCTCTATTAAGTCTCTCTCTCTCTCTCTCTCTCTCTCTCTCTCTCTCTCTCTCTCTCTCTCTCTCTCTCTCTCTCTCTCTCTTTGGTAGTGGTGGTGGTAGGGAATTCTAGGATTGAACCTAGAGGCACTTAACTGCTGAGCCATATCCCTAGCACATTTTATTTTTTAGTTTGAGGTGGGGTCTTGCTAAGTTGCTTAGGTCCTCATTAAGGACCTAAGGCTGGCATTGAACTTTTAAGTCTACGGCCTCAGCCTCCCAAAATGCTAGGATTACAGGCATGCAGGACTTGTGCATGGCACAATTCTCACGTTTTTTGTTTGTCTTTTTAAACTTTTGCTCCTTTACTTGCTAGGTTCATTTCCTTATCTGAGAGATCAAGATAGTAATACCTACCTCAATATCATTTTAGGACTGAAGTGATAAAAGAAACAGGAAATTCAGTCTAGAACTCAGATTAAACTGTTAATTATAATTTTAAAAAATTCCTAAATTTTTGTACAATTATTTTATTAAAATATAAATTCAAAGTTAAAAAGGCATCATGTTCTGAACACACAGTAAGCAAATCCATTCTATATTTAAAAAATAATATTATGTTTTGCTTTCCCCTGTACTGGCAAGCTACATGGGATATAACATTAACATTTTTTTACTGAGCCAAGCTGTTACTCAATGTTGTCATGTGCTTCTTTGTTTGTAGGAGAACAGCAAGTCAACTAGATTAAATATATGACCTAGGGAGCTGCCACTGAGTGTCTTGCTGGAAGGGAAAATACCATGCTTGGCCACCTTTCATACTGAAGTGAAGCTCTTTCAGCAGTTCACATTGATGTGTTCAACTGCAGCTATAAAGAGGAAATGAAAGTAAGGATATTTGAGGGAAATTCCAAGACAGAGAGTCACTTCCCAGGAAGTAACCACAAAGAGAGAAAGAAAACACCGGGATTCTTCTAGGGTATGCCTATGTCCATAGCTATTCATAGTAGCAGAGTGGAGGCTGTGAAGCTTATTGTAGTAAATCAGGAGTTCTACATCCCTGTCAAACTTGTATCCTTCAATCATGGAAACCTGAGTTTGGGACCAGCAAGGGAGCCAGATTGGAACCATCACTCTTTTCTTCCTGGAGCTGAGGTCAGAGCTGAGGGCCACAGGCTTCCTCCACCAGTGAGCATGACCAGGAGCAGAAGGGAGAATCAAGAGACAACTCAGCACATTAAACCTGGGTGAGGAGGGAGCACAGTGCATCCCCTCTGGGTTAATAGGGAAAAGTAAGGACCACCTGGGAAGGGCTGGACAAAGTCAAGACCCAACACCCAAGAAATAGGGTCCTGGCAACAACACTCCTCTGATTTACTAGAGCAGAAGTCTTCATCTGCAAGGAACTGAATGGACTCCAAGGGAAGTTGGAGCGAACCCTCTGGATACCATGCTGGGAGCTGATGGTGGCAACCAGGCTGAGTGTGTAGAACAGTTCCTTCAAAAGGACAACAGGAGTTTGTATATCATCGCACTGTCCCCAAAGCTTGCAAATAGTTATCTTGCCAGCACTTTTGGCACCCCCATAACTGTAAGAGAAGTTTCCCAATTATGCCACCACTATTATTCAACGAGGACAGGTACTTATCAGAAAGATAGTATCTAGGATTCAAAATGGCTAGGAGCAGGTAGCACATGGCCCCATGTGCTTCCTGGTGCAACTTGTGCACATACCTCAGGGTGAGCTTCACCTTCAACCCAGGCTAGAGGTTCCCTAGATTCTAACAGAAGACATCCCCAGAGTACCTGTCTTCATCCAATATGTAGGCATGGAGATCCAGGACATTGCTTCCTCACAGTTCTTTTGGGCCTAGAGATAATATGATGAGCAATGAAAAAAAGAAACTTAATATGAAGAGACTAGGAGCACAGAAAAAAAGACTGTTGGAACGGCAGTACTATGGACTTTGGCATGTTCCCAGCTACAGTTAGAATGCCTCCAATTGATTTTTCCCAAAAATTACTTTAGAAACCAGCAGTTAGAAGCAAGAAACAGCATTCAAAACCAGCGTGTTTTGTGAAGGTGCCACTTGTAGCAATTGTAAAGATTGTGCAGAAAGGAAAAAAAAGAAGAGAGGAAATACAGTACTCATCCTTGTACCTCCAATTTGTCCTGTAATTCTGCCACAATATTCTTCCCATCTATCAAGGAATCGAAGCTATAGACAGCAGAGTCTTCATCCATGGGGAACACAAAGGAGGCCTCCAAAGGCATTTTCTCCTCATTCTCATAGTTTAAGATTGCAGACAGGACAGTCACAAACTCATAGATAGACAAGGTCACAGAGATGCCCTTCAGTGCCATTGGGAATACATCAGTATCAAAAAGTTCAAGAAGCTTTAGTAGAAGGCCTCCTGTAGGCCAAGAATTGGGCTATGTTCTTGGCTCCTTTTGAAGACTGATTAGATCATAGGGTGGCAATATGCTGACACAACATGGCTGTGGAAAACAGTTGGCCACAGAAGTATGGCATGCTTCTCTCTAGGGGGTGGAGAGAGGGAATCAGAGGGTTAGTGTTGCAGCTAGGAGGTAGGTAGGTGGAGAGAAAGGCAGGATGATATGAATACTGAGGCTCCTTCTGAATGCTAACCACAGGTGGGGAGGCTGTAAGATTCACCAGTGCCCACTAAAAGGAAATCCCTGAAATACCCTGATGCTGCTTTAAATAGCAGTGCCCTATATTCAGAAGTATGTTCCATACTCCACTCCTTAGGAATATAACATAAGTGTTATAAACTTAACCCTCCTGAACCTTAGTACTCTCTTTCTAAAATGAAAATAATAGAATTTTCATATAACATATGAATTACATGTGACCTTTTTATACTACAGCACTTCAGAAAGGTGTGTTGCAATAGCGTAAAGAGTGGCCACAATGGCTGATCAAGGTCAAAGTCTTGAATGTTAGGCAGCTGGGAAGAGAGAGGGCTTCCTCTGAGCCAGGTAGCTTTGTCCGTGTTGGACACTAGACATACAAGAGTCTGGCTTAACAGGTCAGAAGCAGGCAGGGAAGGGGAGCAGCAGGGAGGGGCACTGGGAACTTCAGGAGGAGGTAGGTGACCCTGCTGCCTGCACTAGGGGAATCCCAAACCTAAACCTCAGGACTGACAGCCTCCCATTCTGCTCCTCCCAGGGGAGGAGCCCAGTGGACCACCTGTTGCAGGCAGAAGTGGAGAACCTGGGCTTCAGCCAGGAGGAGATGTGGGCTGCACAGTGGGGCCTGCACAAAATCAGAGTGATTTATCTTTAATTTTTCAGTCCTATATTTTTAGTGTTCAGACATTTACAAAATAGGCAGCAGCAGTCTCTTCAATTTCTACATAGATGGGCTTAGAGGCTGCAATGATTCAGTTGCATGGAAGCTTAAAGCCACATTTCCAAAACACAAACTTACATAAAATTGAGAAAACATCACTTATCCCAGAGAAAGAGAGAGGGAGAGAAGTAAAAAGCGATGGAGAGAAACAGAAAGGAAGTAAGGAAAGGGAAAGGGAGCCATGGGGATTACCAGAAGATGGCGACATGACCCCTCCAGGCATCCCCCCAAGGTTCCCCTAAACAGCCAAACCTGCAGAAATCCCTGGGGACACACACCAGGGCTAAGTCCCACACCTCTGGCACTTGCTACTACGGTAGGCACCAACAGATCAGGGGCAGGGGAAAGGAAGGCAGAATGGGAGGCCCTCAGGCCTGAGGTGCAGGGATGGGAGTCCCCCAGGGCAGGCAGCAGGGTCAGCTACCTCCTCCTGAGGTTCCCAGGGCTCTGAGCTGATGCAAAGTGAAAGCAACTGTGGCTAAATTTCCCTGGAGCCCTGCCCCCTTCTAGGGACCAGTTATCAAGTGGGAACCATATCACTAAGGGATCAGTGGGAAATTCTTAAAGGTTTGAACTTCTTTCCTGTGGATCCAGAGAAAAGTCCGAGAATTGAGAATGTTGACTTACCTCTGCCTGATCTCTCCAAAGGAACTGTTAAGAGGACAGGCACAGGGAAGGGGCTTGTTTTTTAGGTGAAAATGCTGCAACAGTAACATCAGTAATAACAAACAAACAACAAAACAAGAAGAAATGTATATATATATGTAAATATTTATATATACATACCTGTAAACAGACTTTACCAAGGGTTTGGTTATGCTGGCCCTGCTAATGTAACAGAGTTCGGAAATTGGGTTCTTTGTCTCATGAATTTGAGGAGTGAAATCCACAAACACAAGGGTGACAGCAAAGTAATAGGATTTATCAGAGTAATAGAAAGAAAGCAGAGTTCCTGAAGGGGAGGGGCCCTAAGAGAAGGATTCTAATGGGTGACTGTTGTCTAGGGGTTTTTTAAAGGCATATCTGATGGCCCAGCAAAGGTGATTGGTGGGGTAAGGGTTACTAACAGGGACCAAACTCTTCAAGCTCTGTGCTTAATATACCACTCAGAAGTGCATAATTTCAATGCCTTATTTACATAATTAAAAGGACAGGTCTCATGTGGTGTTTTTTGACACCTCAATTAAGAAGTGGAAGCAGTTCAGATAGGGGTATGCTTGTGGTCAGTCATTGCTAGGGGTGAGGGCAAGGAGTGCTGTGGTTGAAGCTTTCACGAACAGAAACAGGGGTTCTAACCCAGAAGTCACTGTAGTAAACACAGGGTAGCAAGTCATGGAATGTCTTTCATAACCAATGTCTTCTTTTGGTTTGATGATGTCCCCCTCCCCAACTGCCCTTCTTCAAGGCCCTTATTTTGGCTGCCTATGGGGGATCTATCTTCCTGTACCACTTCTAGGAATATTAGGGGCTTTTTATCATTGATTACTCATCTTTAATGTGAATTGTGTGTTCCTACATTCTACCTAGAGGTAGAGCCAACAACATACTTTGTTGAGATAGCATCCATTTTCTAGGGACCCTGCCTTCCAGGAATGGTGACTTGTTTGTCTCATCAGGAGGGTAAATAAAGTGTTTGATATAATAATTTAAGTAGAATAAGAATATCTTCTTAATTCAAGAATATCAGTGCTCATTTTCTTGGTGTGGGGTGGTTATAAGATGGCTAGAGTTAGGCTACCTTGCTGGTACTTCCAGCCAGCTCTGTTTTGTACGTAGTCAAGGTCATAAGCACCCTGATGCAGCATTGTACTCAAGGTCAAAAATATCTGCTGGTGAGTGTGCACTTATGAAGGTATTTATGTAACCTGTTGGCACTGGGCCTCCTTTGTTTGGCCTGAATATAGAAAAGGTCTATGGAAAGATGCAGGAGTCTGCTGCCACCTTCAAATAAAGCATGTCCACAATTCCATCACCTCACATCTTCTCTCACCTGAGGATCCTGAATATAGTCCCCAGGTCTGAGCCCTGCAGTACACCTGGATGAAGGACAGTATACTTGATCAAATTCCTTGTATCCTCTGTATTTCAAAAGAGCCCATTTAATCTGAAACTTAAAGAAAGTCATATAAATGTAGAGAATCTGTGTTAAGTATATACCATGTGTGTGGATGGCCAGCTTTGATTTGGGTCTCTGTCATGTATTTGTTGTGGAATTTTTTTTTTTCTCCAAGTATTCATTCTTGCATCTGTGACATGAAGATAGTGGTATAGTTAACTTCCTGGGTGGTTTTTACAATCTAATGGATCTTAATGGATAGGAAAGTAAATACACACACACACACACACACACCCATATACATATATAGAAAGCACTATATAAGAACAAATTTTATTTCATAGCTTCTAAATTCTGGTGCAGATATTTATTAGTACTACATATGCCAAATTAATTTGTGAGAAGAGATGATTTACTTATCTGGGTAAAGAGCATAATTTTTCTTTCTCTTAGCTGAAGATTCTGGAAAGCAACAGAGAGAAGCTAGAAAAGTGAGAAGAGTTCATCATCTGATCTTGCTGGGATAAAAGCACAGAACTAAAATTTTACCACAGACCAGACATGACAATCTGGTTGGAAATAACTGAATCAGGAAACACTCTTATGAAGCTGGTTATGAGAAAGAAAATATTTTAAAAAGTCTCTACACCTGGCACAATGAATAAGTAAACAGAACTTTAATAAAGTTCTGTTTGCATTCTATTTTGTTTTTGTTTATTTACTTTGTGTTTATTCATATGTATTTAAACACACTGGACAATTTTATTTTTTTCAGATAAAATATTTAATGAGTCCTATGATCAAATTTCTGGAAGAAAAACACATAATTCAATCTTTGAGTCCCATGTTTTTACCAGGCTTCTATACACAAGGCACTGTTCTGCACATTGACATTATGGCCAACAACAGGACAGACAGAAATCCTCTCTCAACTGGAGTTCACACTGTAAAGGGGAGGGGATAAAATTCAATAAATAAGGAAATAAACAAAGAAGAAAATATCCAGTAATAAAGCACTTAAAACAAAATATCATGTGTGTTTAAATATGAGATATGCTCTGAGAAATGTGTCATTATGAGACCACAGACTGTACTCACACAGACCTAGATGGTCTGTGTTAATCACCAGACATGGCCCCTTGATGAAACCAAGATATTCATTGAACAGACAAGATATTAGACTAGAGCTAGCATAACACAGAACATTGTTTTATTTAAGGGTCTTTTAAAACAAATAGTGGGGATTTCCTCTGAGAAGAAAAAAAAATAATATAGTATAGTAAATATATAGCCAATCTAATTCATCTGTAGTTACTATCAACTACTGTGTACCCTCCATTGACGCAGTCTGGCTGGGCACAAAATCACGAGCCACTCAAGCAGGAACAAACTTTATTTCCAAAACTCCTGCGAATGCCACGCACGCGGCCTTCTCCCGGGACACACTACACCAACAGGAACTCCCTCCTCCGGAATTCCCTCCTACTGCACTTCCCCAACCAATGGAAACTCTCCAGAGTCCCAGAGCTCCAAAGTAGCAGGCCTAGGGGGACAGCAGGGGTCTAATCTCCAATTGAATGCACATCTTAACATAATCATTATCATCTCAATGGCTTGCTGGTGTCACCTTTCAACCAAAAATGCCATGCATCATTCCTACTTGGCTATGGCTCTCAGCACTCCATAATTGTATGTGCTGTGCAGTGCATGACTGGCAGTGCATGACTGGCAGTGCATGCAGTAGTAGGCTTGTTTCTACCAGAATCACCCTTCCTGAGTTAGACATTGATACATTGTGCTATGATGCTATGATGGTTTGAACATCTTTTCACTGAGAAATGGGAATTTTCATCTCCATGAGTCTCTTAGGTGACACCATCAGAGATGTGATTTGTCCAGTTGTGGAGGGAAACATCATTATGCAATTACATGAGTTTAGTTCAACCCAAAACAAAGAGAGGCTACTTTAGTGAAGTATCTACACACAAAAGTATGATCTTATGCTTTGGCCTTGCTGGATATACTTTAATATTGATGATCAATTTTTTATAGATTAGTAACCATACCAAGTAGAGCCAATTCCACAGCTGTTCAGAATAAAGGCATTTCCCAGCAGCCTTAAAGCAGGTGTCACCTTGCAGTTGAGTACTGGCCCATGGGAAATGAGAAACCACAAGAGACAAGGAATAGGGGAAAATAGGAAAAATGGAAGAATAGACAGCCAAATTCCCCCAGGCTTATAGAGAACAAAGCTTCAATGAGATATCTGCCCAAAACAGAGAAATGAGTGGTCAGGTGAGATTCACAAGCTATTGGTTCCTAATTCCTTGGAAGATTATCTTGATTACTGTGTATTAACTTGTAGCTCTAGAACTATTTCATCATTCAGCACTTAATTGCTCCCTATGCTCACAGAGCTCTTGCTTATGGAGTCTTGGGATATGTCACAGCAGAGGCATCAGAGGGACCATGAAACCATTTAAAATCCCTAAGATGTACAAAATAATTTTGTTTCCACTAACTTGGAGGAAATCACTCTTTAACCTAGCACATAGAGAATTCACTTTCTGTTTGCAAATGAAAAGGACCACTTGAGGTCATCAGCTAGAAAATTCAAGCTCAATTCCATGACTTCTAGGAAAGAGACACATTCAGAATGGACATCCCCACTGTCCTATCAAAAAAAAAGTAAGATAAAAGGAGGGGAAATTTTGTTTCTATTTGTTGAGCCAGTATGACCTTCTTGATCATGTAAGTACTCAGAAATTCTCATGTTTCTCAACCTCATTCTGAATACTTGGGGTGCAGGATTCATGACTCAGCGCATCGGTTTCTGATGTGATGGCAAGGGTCCATTCCCCAATCCCTCTCTCCAGCAAATAGCACGTGGGAATACAATTGTTTATTAGTTTTTTGCTCTCTCCTAATCAATTCAACAGCTGTCACATTCCAAGCACCACAAAATTGCTGAGGATTAAGTATTAGTTGAATAAGTTCCCTGATGTGGTGCAAATAGTAACTTAATGAAACAAAGATATTAAAAAACTTTTCCTACATAGTCAGGTAGGGAGGGGGAGCTTGGTTGGAATAGACGAACTCTAGATAGGGCAGAGGGGTGGGGGATTAGAAATGATGGTGGGATATAATGGACATCATTATCCAAAGTACACATATGAAAACATGAATTGATGTGAATATACTTTGTATAAAACCAGAGATATGAAAAATGTGCTCTATATGTGTAATATGAATAGTAACGTACTCCACTGTCATATATAAAAAAATTAAAAACTTGCTTTTTTATTTTCTGAGGAATGAATACATTTCTTTTTAAATTCCTCCATTTTCATTTTATTTTCCTGAAATGTAGTGTGTTTCCCAAGGTTTGGCCTCCAGTCTTAGTTTGAGCTGGCCTTATCCTGTCTCCTCTAGTGATGCCACTGAGCTTAAGACATAACTGTCCTCTCAATGTAGATACTTTCCAAATCCATCAGCATGGGACTTCCATAATAAATGTAGTGATATGAACCATTTTATTTCATATCTTATGTATCAAAATGTTTTAAGAACATCTTCATATTTGCACTCCGTGGGGAGGTAAATATTATCTTATTTTTTGAAAAACAAACATTTAGCCAGGCGCTGTGGTGCACGCCTGTAATCCCAGCAGCTTGGGAGGCTGAGGCAGGAGGATTATTAGTTCAAAGCCAGTCTCAGCAACTTAGCAAGGTACTTAGCAACTCAGCCAGAACCTGTCTCTAAATAAAATATAGAAAAGGGCTGGGGATGTAGCTCAGTGGTCGAGTGTCCCTGGGTTCAACCTCAGTACCAAAAGAAAAAAAATAAAAAGGGCTGGGGATGTCGCTTAGTGTTTGTGCACCCCTGAGTTCCAATCTTAGTACCAAAAAAAAAAAAAAAGAAAAACAAACACTTAATGGGTGCCTACTGTGTGCAGAGTACAATTTTAGGAATGTCCCACATGCTCAGGGAACAGCATTATGGTGGTGAATGTCAAAGTACTGACTTGTAGGACACAAATGAGAAGCCAATAAAGAAAACATATTCAGTGGTTGGCCTGAACTTCCCCATTTTACCATTATCATTCTGTTTAAGTTATTAATTTTATCTCCTCTTACTCTCAAAATATCCTGGATGGAATGATAAATTTTGACTGAGTAGTTAAGGGTGAGACTACCTGTGCAGGGAAAGCTTTCTGCTTCATTACAGGGAGAAGCAGAATCGTAGAGATGATGAACTACTAGTCTAAAGTCACACCATCTAAAAAAGGATTTGAACTTGGGCCTTTAAACCTTTAATTCAAATTCTTTTGGCTATGCCATGTTGTACATCTCATAGAAAAATGATAAGAGTTTGAGTTCAATCTTCTATGAAAGTGGTCTTTTTATTATGGGTGTCCCGTAAATTACTATTTACATTATTATACTTGATTCCATGTGTCTCTGAGGCCTATGAAACTCTCTAGTTGTGAGTGCAGAAATAGTAAGATGGAATATTTAGTGATTTAAAAATAATATTTGAAGTTATAAATATAAACATTGTTTTAATTTAAATTTCAGGTTGCAATAGTGTTATTTTCATGAGAAATTTCATGTAGGCTTTCTTTACTCTGAGTCTATAACTTAAAGAAATCATGTGAATTTTGCTTGAGCCTCAACAATATGACTCTTCTCTCCCCTTGTGCATCAGGATATAATTTTCCAACATAATTCATATTTCACTGTTTTAAATGAATTGGAGCAGGACTTGCATGTGGACTGTGGGGGACACAATAGGCACTTAAGCAGTGGTTCCCAGTCTTCTCCACCATATACATATTTTTGAGCCCCAGAAAATTAAGTAATCTCCATGGGAAGCAAAGTGTATTTTTAAAAATTTCCCCAAATTGTGCTATCAATGCCAGTTTTGCTCATACCCATATTAACCCAGAGCAGCAAGAGTGTCTTTCCCTTGCTCAGAATGAAGGAGTAAATAGAACTCGCTGGGATAGCACTAAATAGCACCTGCAAAATGCCAAACATTTTATTAAGTGCCTCACGAAACCTTACTGTGTTTAATACACTGAACAATCGTATTGATCCCTATTTTTGATATAAGCAAAATTAAGGGAAATCAATGTCACAAACTAATAAGAAAAATCTATTCTAGATTTACAAACAAATGTTCCCTCCAACCTTAAAAATCTTATCTTTTCTAATCACCATTTCCTATTACTCCTCTCCTCCAGACAGCAGTAAAATTCTTTATCATTTCCAAAGTGTATTATGAATATCACCATATTTAATCTTTATAGCAATTCTTGGAGGAAAAGTTATCTGGGTTAATCAATAACAAGTATTTATGCACCATTCATCAAGCACCATTATAGGAATGTCCCAGACTTTCAACACTATTTTCCCATTCACTTAACCTATCATAATTTCAGGCACCTGCCTACATCTCTACTTATCCCCTGCATTTTCGCAGCTGAAATATCACATATTATTTTGAAAATTTCTCTCTCTTGTTAAACATCTTTTCAAAGGAATACGTTAAAACCTCTGCGTGACAGGTATCCTGTTCCTCCTTTCTATTAATTGAGCCTAACTCAATTGTTCAGAGACCTCCAACTAGGCCTGTGTAGAGATGGCTACTTCAGATCATGGGCGCCACCTAGTGGCCACACTCTCTCTTTGGTTTTGCACAAATGTAAACTGGTTTCAAGTTCAGATGATCCTCCACAGGGAAAAGACAACACTAGTCTGGGGCAGACCGGGTGGGGGATTGGGGGGGGGGGAGTTTAAAGAATGCCAACTTTTTTCCAACAAGAAACACAAAAAGGTCCTAAGACTCAAAGATTCCACCAATACAATACTTGTAGTCTCTAGAGACTCAATGCCATGACAGCAGGAAAGTAAATACGTCGCATTAACATATTGTGACAATATTCTGTAATTTATTATCTCATGAACCAACATGCATGATCAAATGTATCTTAAACAGGCTATGGTGTGTGAATAGTTTTGTCCTATTTTAGGTATTTTTACATTCATTGCTTTTCATATTCTCTTATTTGTGTCATAGAACTTTATTCTTGACTCTCCGATGTTCCCTGTACTTGGGAAAGTTCATTATCTTCCCTTGACCTCTACCTCCATCTATCTTTTACATTTTTTCACTCCAGCAATAGACAATGAATGAGCGGTTGCCATTAATCATGAGGATGGTACTTCTCATTCTATTTATCCTAGATGAGGAATTAGAAAACACTGCACTTTAGTGAAAATCTGAATTCCTTTCATTGCGCATGGAATTTAGATAGAAATGCAGATTCACTGCAATGATTGCACTCTGGAATTATTAGAAAAGGCTGATAATTGTCTTAGGACAAAATATTTATTTTAGAGCATTTGAAAGTTTGATTCCAATAACACGTGATACTAATATGGTATTCCAGAGATACAATGATGAACATGTTCTGCTATATTTGACAGTACTGTACAGTGTATTTACAAATCTGTTGAAGAAGGTTAATTAATGCTAAATATTCTTACCATAATTATTATTTTTAAATACAAATTTCTACATAAAAATCCCCAAAAGTTGTAGTAATTAAATATTTTAGTTTTATGACTCTAAGTTTTCAAAAATTACACTATTAACAATGTTTAAATATCTCCTATTTAAATTTAAATTCTAAACAATTTAAGTCCCAAGGAAATATTTGAATATTCTACTAGTAGATTATTTTCAGTAAAATAACATGGAATAACAAGGCAGAGAGTGGATATCTTGTCCTGTTTAATTATATTTAAGGTAAAGTCTTTCAGTAATTTGCCATTATGAGCAATATAGACTGAGGAGATTCATATAGGTGCTTTTTCTTTTTTTGTTACCTTATTAGTTACTTTATTAGTTATAAGAACAGTTCTGTGGGAGATTAAGGACTGGGTACTATTAACAACAAATCATAAGGCATAGAACAAAAATATAAATAGTTCTATTTGATAATTATTTAAAATGAATTATTTAAAATACACATTACTGGTATCTCAAAATCTTTGATGAGATAGATGAAGTACTGGTAGAAAACAAGAGACATGACTGAAAAGGCTTAAACTGTTTCAAAATTCATTATGAAATGGATTGATAATGTTTAATTACCAGAAAAAAAATCTTCTCTATTTAGAATTCCCAGAAGAAAATGGCAGAAGAAAATCATTCCATAGTGACTGAGTTCATCCTGGCTGGATTAACAGACAAACCAGAGCTCCAGCTGCCCCTCTTCATTCTCTTCCTAGGAGTCTATGTGTTCACAGTGGTAGGGAACCTGGGCATGATCACACTGATTGGGCTCAGCTCTCACCTGCACACTCCCATGTACTATCTCCTCAGTAGTCTCTCCTTTATTGACCTCTGCCATTCTACTGTAATCACACCCAAAATGCTGGTGAACTTTGTGATGGAGAAAAACACCATCTCCTATGCTGAATGCATGACTCAGCTCTACTTCTTTGCAACTTTTGCAATTGCAGAGTGTCACATGTTGGCTGCAATGGCATATGACCGCTATGTTGCTATCTGTAACCCCTTGCTTTACAAGGTAACCATGTCTATTCAAGTCTGTTGTTGGATGGTAGTTGGGGTGTATACTGTGGGCTTGATTGATGCCACAGCTCACATAGTCTGCATGCTAAGAGTGCTTTTCTGTGAAGCTATAATAAACCATTATGCCTGTGATCTTTATCCACTATTGGAGCTCTCCTGTTCCAGTACTTTTATAAATGAGATAGTAGGTTTGTGCATCAGTGCATTTAATATCTTTGTTCCAACCATGACAATCCTTAGCTCCTACATCTTCATCATAGCCAGCATCCTGCGCATTCGCTCCACTGAGGGCAGAGCCAAAGCCTTCAGCACCTGCAGCTCCCACATCTCTGCTGTTTGTCTCTTCTTTGGATCTGCTGCATTCATGTATCTTCAGCCATCATCAGTCAGCTCCATGGACCAAGGGAAAATATCATCTGTGTTTTACACCATTATTGTGCCCATGCTGAATCCTCTGATCTACAGCCTGAGGAATAAAGATGTCAAAGTGGCCCTAAGTAAGCTCCTTGGAAAAAGAAATTTTCTATAAAGAAAGAGTATTTTGTTTTAGAAAAAATTTACAATTTCTGGATATTTGGTAATAAAATAGTCCAAAGAGCGCAATGAATATTCACAAGAAATAAAATTACTGATAGTTCTCTATTGTTTGGAAGAGCAGCACCAAAGTTAAATTAGGTTCCCAGGAGTAGACTCATGCAGCACAATGCCCTTCCTGGAAACTCCAGATTCCATCTACTCCAAATAACCCGTATCACCTCTAAATATTTGTCAAAATTTCTTCAAATTCCTCCAGAGGATTAATAATGGTTGTTTATGTTTGTAACATATATCTTTTCAGATAATACTCATTTAGCTTCACTCATCGAATATATATATTTGGTCATATTCTTTAATATTATCAATAGTTTGTGTATTTTGCTTTTTACCTAAGTATATTGGCAAACATTTCTGAAAGTTTCAAATCTAAAATAAATAATTTATTCTATTTGGAATATAAAAGTATAACCCCTAATTCTGACAAGCATGTAGAAGTGTATTAGGTATCTGAGTCAAATGATGGGTGATGAGAACTCCTGATCCAGAAGGAGCTGGATATGTCATGGAAGAGATAGCCAATGATAAACAAGACTGAATATAGTGTTTGTATATATACATATTTATTTATTTATTTTACAAAATTCCTTGTTGGAGTAGAGATCATGCCTTTTTTCTCCATCTGTGTTTTAGAATTTCTCATTTAGAAGTGTCATTGTTTTACTATTGCATTCATATGGGGTATTTGTTCATATAGGAAAGTTAAAATTGTACAATTTGCATTCTGACTAATGAAAAGTACTCTTCCTAACCCCCAAATCAGTACCCATTCTTGAAAAATAAATTGTGTGAGGGAGCCAAAAATGTGACTTAGTGTCAAAAAATTCCTTTATTCTCTCATGCCCAAGTAAGTTCCTACTGGTGCTCTTGAAAACAGCAGACAGAAAACTAGTTCTCCTGAGAGGTAATTGTCCCCATTTGTCAGCCTTGGTAGTCTTAACGGCATCCATCAGCTGCTCAGCATCCCTGCCTTCTCCTGATGGTGGTAGTAGCACAAAGATGTTTTCTCCTACGGTCTCCCTAAAACAGTCTCAAAGATTCATGGAGACCAGATATATCTATTTTATGTAAGAGCCACTTCTAAATGAAATGTCAAGGTTATGTTCTCTCTTACACCTCTAAGCTTCAAAGCCTTGAAAAATATGTTGCATGAAGGAGACAAGCCTGATGCCTCCCAGTAACATCATGAGCCTCTCTCTTGCTCTCTGTTATGCTATGCTATGCCCACAGGCAGAGCACTTGCCACTGCTTCTTTACCCAATATGAGCATTTCAAGTCAGTTACGTTTGTTTCATTTTTAGAATCATTTGTCTTATCTAATGGGCATAAAACATTGCTTGCGTTTTGCGCGCGCGGGCGCACACACACACACACAGAGAATGTTGCCTTAAACCAGGTGAATCAGGAGTGGTTCTGTTGCTTATCACAGATATTGTTTCCTTTAAATTGTTGCTCTACTACACTACATGTTGCTTCCATCAGGTAATGTCTCCAGATGCTTCCTTCAGTTCCACCACCTGGTCATCAGGCAGATATCATATGGAAAGAGAAGGGAATGTCCCCTGAATTTAAGAATAGTGACTGGAAAAAATGGACCTCCCCTCTACCTATATCGCTTTGATAAGGACTTAATCACACACAGAGACTTGGTAGCTGAAATAGGGCTGAGAAATGCTGTGGGTATCTGGCAACGTGACAAACTAAGACTCAGGGTGTTATTCTTTCAGGAACAAAGAAAGAATGAGTATCAGGAATGAACCATTATTCAATGTTTGTATTAAATCAGAGATGACTCAATTTGGTTCTCTCTAGAGTTTTAAATTTTGTATTAGCATTTCTTCTACAAGGAATATTAAATACTAACATAAAAATATACTATTTCACATCTTTTAATATCTACTAGTAAGGTGCAAGCCATATCAAGCAACAAAGTCCCTATAATGCCTCAAAAACTCTGCTCATTTCTAAGAACTTGGCTTCATTCTCACAGCTTTCCTACCCTGTCATAGCTTCCTGATTTCATTTTGTCTTTGGATATTTTTATACCTTTCAAACATAAACACAAGTATTTAATGCTCAGGCATTTCTTACCACCCCAGGCAATAAATGGACATATCTCTGGTTCATTCACACATTAAATAATGATGTCTCCACTGGTTTGACTTACCAATAATGATTGCTTGTTGGTTCTACTCATAAAAATGTCTACTCTTGTGAAAAACTTGTGTACATATAAAAATTAATTTTAAATTAATACATTTGTATCAGAGAAATGAAAGACAAACTGTATTTGAGAATATAACACAAGCTTATCATATTATCTTGTGAAAGAATATTCTGTTGTGTTATCTTCAATTATTAAAACTTTTGGTTACATATACATCCTGTTTCTGGTCCTAAGGTTTGATCATTATTGATGAACAACATATTTTATTGGACTATAAATTATTTTATTAAAGTTTTGCCCTTAAAAACTTAAATGATAGACTTTAACAATTCCTGAAATACCTTTGAACACCAAATTAAAGGTCCATATCTGGAAAAATATAATGAATTTCAGAGTAAATTTAATTATAAAAATAGTTCAACTTGCTGTTTCAAAATTACGTAACATTTCATGAACATTGGATAAAAATATTAAATAAATTTTACTCCATAAAAGTTTACAAGAAAGTAATTTCTATAACCCATTTTTATTATTCCTCAAAATTTCTTTTATTTCTCATGAGGAAAAAGTTAGGGCATTTTTTCATTCTAGTCTTGTTAGGCACTTCTTGCAGGTATGTATCAATATACAGAATTTTAGCAGAGAATTAAATGGAAGCTGTTTTTATTTCATGTGTAAGAAATACTGGTTTTGGGATCTATGACATTAATTGAATACAATTAGTACAGATGAATGAAAATAGAAACAGATCTTAGAAAGTTTGCTTATATGTTGTACTTTTATATTTTTATTTCAAAAAAATAACTTTAGAGAATTCATTCAGTGTTTCAAAATACTCCTGAAATTTTTAATTTTTAAATAACATCATAAAATTCACTAGAACTCCAACAATACCTTTCATATATTTTTTAAAATCCAGAGTCAAATAAGAATATTGAAAATACTAAATGCTTGAGAACCAAAATGAGAAAAGAAAATCCTAATTGTTGACTATCCTCAGAGTAGGCACTTGTGGGATAAGAGTCCAGTGGGAGGTCATTATCATTGTTTGTTCCTAATCAGACTCTGATTATCTCTACACAGTACATAAAATCATCACATCAGCCAACTTTTGCCAAGTGGCAAGTGGCTTTGGGCAGGAACTTCAGCAGAGATCAGGATTAGTGATGCAATGGATACCTTTGGTCTGATACTTCCTCAGATCATTAAAATCCTTTTCCTCCAGAGCAACTGAGAAGAAAAATACACAACACTGGACACTCTGGGAAGAAGGAGGGGTATGTCTGAATCCCAGACCTTGACTATTAGAATCTTCTGTTGCGATTTCTGTCTCAGGAGATGGGGACATGGTTGTTTATGTCTTTTACTATTTTCATTGTAAGACTACATATCTGGTGACCACATATTCCCATATTACCTTCCTGTCCTGTGCAGTGTGAAATCACGGCAAACCCTTTTTTGTTTAACTGTTTCAAATCAGGCAGGGTGAGGGCTTTGTTCATTCATTTTGAATCTGTATTAACTCGTGTCTGTGCTTCTTACAATAAATTTATTGCTCAATTTTTATTGAGACTTGTGATATGCAAGGCACTGTGCCAGCACTGTAATGAATTTACAATTAAGTATGGAAGAAAGGCTGTTAAATAAATCAGTGAATCCAGAATTACCACATGCTACAGAGAATCAAAATAACATCTTATGGACACACAGAATTTGATCTTATTAACTGTGGTGTCACTATTAAAGATCTTAACCAAAGGGCCTTAACTATTAAGTAGGATTTCACAGGATAACCTGAAAGAAGAGAAACAGAAGAAATAATGAGTTAAAACTAAGGGCTTACTAAAAGGTCCTTGCATGTAATAGTCACTCCATGGAATACTTGTCGGAACACAGAAGAAGAAAACCAAACATTTTCTTTGTTTACTACTTTCGCTGACTCTCATTCTGGCCTACAACCATAATAGCTTTGTCCTGTAGCATCTGCCCATTCAAGGTAGTCCCCGCAGTGTCTAGTCAGTCTCTCTGACCTCTTCTAGCACCCAACATTCTGAGAGCAGATACTCTCTACTAATCTCTTTATGCTGCATACCCACAACAAATATTTTGTTTATCACTATTTAATTTGCTTTAGTCCTCAGCCTAATAGTAATCTTGAATTATTAACTCCATATAATTTCATTATTATTTTCTGTATCTTTTAAATTATTCCCTTTGTGGCATCATCCAAGTTATTGATATTTAAAACTATATTCTCCCTATCTTTCATATGTATGTGTATAGATAGATAGATAGAGATAGATAAATAGATTTCTTCTGATTTTCAAAGCAATCTAAACATAATATTTCTGAATTTATAACTTAAGATATCTTACCTTATGATTATTGTTCCCCATTTTCACCTAACTATGATATGTTGCTCTCTATGTTCATCTACACCACATCCATAATTTGTGTCCAGAAGACTACTACAAAGAATTTATAAGAAAGTTTACAAAACTCAGGATAACTCAGGATTATCCCATATTTTCACTCTATTAATACAGTAAATGTCCAAAGAAACAAAATCTGCATATACTTTGTGTTTACAATGGTCAAAGTGAGAAGCAGAAAATAAAATAACAGGAAGCAGGCAGGAGTGTAAGGTAGAATAGGAAATATAGGGAGTATGTTCAATGGGAATAAACATTTACTTATGCTAGATGAACAAGTTCTAAAGATGTTCTATTGAGTATGCTACCTATGGTTAACAAGATGATATTGTGCATTTCCATACGTTAAGAAGACAGATATCATATTACATATTCTTAACAAATAAAAAACATAATCAAAACCAACAAAAATCACAAAAGTACATATGGGAACTTTAGAAGGAGGAAATATATCAATTATTTTGAACATGATAGTATTATGGGACTTAGATCCAAATTGAACAAATGGTATCCAATAAATATGTACAGTTACTTGTATATTAATTCTACCTAAAGAAAAGTGTTAGGAAACAAAAACAATCTTTTTGCCCATACACTGTTTCGGTATTTTGCGTTTGGTCCAAGCTCTCCAAGAAGGATCTGACAAATAAAGCCAAAACCACTTATGACGAACAGGTTATTTGGTAATTCCCTCTGGAGTCTAAGACATTCACACACCCAGGTGTTTGTGTGTGTACATGCACACACACACACACTTTTGTAGAGCAGAACAGGAAGTGATAGGAATTAAGATCATGCATCAGAGTCACACTGATGCATTGGGGGGATCTCAATCCATGGAATGGGTCAGAGCACAAAACAGCTGTCAAAATTGAAACAATCAGGCCAGAGATAATGTAGCTTATTTGTTGGGGACCAATATTAGTAGGACAGCCTTTTGAGATGCCAGAACACAGAAAAAGCAGTCGAGAACAAAATGTAAAGAATCAGAAATATGGAGGGGAGATTTCTTAGTCTGTTTTGTGCTGTAATAGTAGCATACCACAGACTGGCCAGGCATGGTGGCATACATCTGTTTTCCCAAAGGCTAGGAAGGCTGAGGCAGGAGGATTGCAATTCAAGATTAGCCTCAGCAACTTAGAGAGGCCCTAAGCAATTTAGTGAGATCCTGTCTCAAAATAAAACAAAAAAAGGCATAGGGATATTGCCCAGTGGTTAAACACCACTGAGTTTCAACCCTATAACAAAAATCAATAAATAATTACCACAGATGAGGTAAAGTACAATAGTCAGAAATACATATGGCTCAAAGTTCAGAAGACCGGAAAATCCAAGGTCAAAAGATCACATCTGGCAAGGGTCTCTTGCCACAAAATCACATAGTGGAATTCAAGAACTGGAGAGAGAGAGAGAGAGAGAGAGAGAGAGAGAGAGAGAGAGAGAGAGAATGAAGTAGCTCATCTTTTCCTTAAATTAGGAACCCACAACTATGATAACTAACCCACTCTCAAAACACCATTAATCCACTCATCTCATGACAAAATCTCTTCTTTAAAGTCCTAATTCTCAACACAATTGACATTGGGCATCAAGTTTACAATACATGGAATTTTGAGGACATTCAAATTACCCTAGTATGGGAGCTCCACTTTGTTATTACAGGTATAATCAGAAAATGTAGTAAAATAAAAAAAGTAAGTTTTAAGAAAGATAACAAGAAAACTGTCAGCCTTGGGTTAACAAAATTAGCCACGTTTTATCTTCATCGTGAAATAACAATTTACTATTGTAGACATACTTCAGCTTTTCTAGTGAGGAATAGAATTGGCCCAGAATTAGAGAAAATTGTGATCTGAAGGAGATGACCAAATGGAAACTCAGAGAGTTGATATCCTGAATAATATTCATAGTACTTCACTTAAATCTGTTGTGTATTTCTGACAATTTTACAATTCTATTGTGATTCAATCTTGCTTAAGATCTATTTTTAGCTTTTTTGATTTTTCTCTGATAAAGACATAGAAATAATATTTTTAATTGTGTTTCTACTTTGTGTCTGCAATTTCTTAATAGACAATAACTAGAAAATGCTACAATTTTCATGTTTTGAGACTACATAGCATAATTTGTGTATAACATGAGAGATTTGTACATTGTTTGGAGGGACACAGTTGAAAAAATACAGAGGTGAATATCAAGGTTTACAGAACAGTAAAAAGTGAATGATGAGTGATTTATAATGAAATACTCTTTGTGTTCAGCATGATGTAATTATTATTTTGTATTCATTTTAATTTGTATAAAACATTTATTGAAATTAGTTGATGTTTACCTTTTTCAACTGTTCAATTCAGTGATTTTTGTATGTTCATGTAGTTACCCACACATCATTATTTTTTAATTGTAGGACACCTTCATCACACCCCAAACAAAAACCTATACCCATCAGCAGTCCCATTCAGCCCCTCAGTGCCCACAATCCCTGGAAGCCACTAAGCTACTCTCTGTACCTGTGAATTTTTCCATTGTGGATACTTTGCATCAATGGAATCATCATATGCTCATTTCTATATGCATTGTTTCACTTAAAGTGTTTCAGGTGTATTCATGATGTTCCATCTCTCAGTGACTTTTTATTGAAGAATAAAGATCTATTATAAGAATATGCTACATTTTGTTTGTCTATTCATTCCTAAATGAGCATTTGAGTGGCTTTCACTCGTTGGTTCTCATAGGCAGAGCTGCTCTGGACACTCACATATAACTTTTTGTTATGGATGTATGTTTTCATTTCTTGTGAGTACTTTACACAGCAGTGAAATTTCTGGGTCAGGAGGTAACTCTACATTTCGGAATTTGAAGAACTGCCACAACTGTTTTCCTTACAGTTTGTTCCATTTTGCAGTCCCACCAGTAATGGATAAAATGGATAAAGGTTCACAATTCTTCTCATTCTTGCCAACACCTGTGTTTAATCTCTAGTTTTGATCATTGCTTTCCTGATGGATGTGTGTTATGATTTAGATACTAGGTAACCTGCAAAACCTTATTTGTGAGACAATGCAAAAAGTTTAGAGGTTAAACATTTATGTTATAAGTGCCTTAATCTAATAAGTGTATTAGTCCCCTGATAGAGATAATTGGGTGGTAACTGTAGACTGGTAGGTTATGACTTGAGGAGGCAGGTCATTGGAAGCATGATATTGGAGTATAAATTTTGACCCCACTAAATGGTCTCTCTCTCTCTCTCTCTCTCTCTCTCTCTCTCTCTCTCTCTCTCTCTCTCTCTCATGAATTCCATGTCATGAGTCACTTCCCTCCATCATGCCTGTCTGCTCTGATGTTCTGCCTCACCTCAGGCCCAGAGCATTGGAGTCTGTAGACTGAGACCTCTGGAATCACGAGCCTCAAATAAACTTTTCCTTCTCTAAAATAATTCTTATCAGATCTTTTGGTCACAATAGTGAAAAGCTCATTAAAACAATATGAAATGTTTTATCACTGTGATTTCATTTGAATTTTCTTAACAATTAATGATAATGAACATATTTTAGGTATTTATTACTCATTCATGTATCTTTTTTAGATTTAATGTCTATTAAAATTCTCTGACTTTTAAAAATAGGTTCTTGACTTTTTCATTGTTAAATTGTTAAGTATTCATTATGGATCCTGACCACAAACTCTTCCTTGATATTAGTATTCAGGAAATTAAACATACATTGAAAATATATTACCAATTTTATATACTGTCATAAAATCTCTTTGTTCAAGTCATAACCTACCAGTCTACAGAACACCTACCTATCTTTAATCTGATATTATCATTTATCTTTATCATGATATTCACTTTATTTTTTCCTATGGTAGTCTCTGGTTTTGGTACTTATCTAAGAAATTACTATCAAGTCCAAAGCCACAATTATTTAGACTATTTTTTTCTAACATTTCTATCATGCCTTACATTTAGTCCTATGACCCATTTTGAGTTCATTTTTGTGGGTGATATGAGAAAGAGTTTCAAATTAATTCTGTTCATGAAGCTATTTTGTCCATAATAGTTGAGAAAAATACATTTTTTCCTGTTGCATCTTCATGAAACCCTTATAACAACTCTATTGAAAATTTAGCAATTTTGAGTACAATAACTTTCATTGTTTTTATTTAGTTAATTCCTTAGAATTTTATTCTTTTTATGGTATTATAAATAGAGTTGTTTTTGTTAATTGCAAATGTGTAAAATCAATTGAATTGCTATGCTGACTTTGTACCCTAAAACTAGGCTCAAGAATAAAAAATATTTCCAATAATTATTTTTTATTATTCATATGGTCATTATGCTTTTCTGTAACAAGATTTTGACATTTAAACATAGAGATAGTGTCACATTTTCTTTTCCAATCAGGATGTTTTGTAATTTTATTGTCTTGCCTTATTTTCCTAACTAGATCTACTAGTACAAAGTTGAATAAAAGGGTAAGGAGTGGACATCTTATCCTATTCAACAATTTGAAATTTTCAATCTTTCTCCATCAACTGTAATATTGGGGTAAGTGCTTTTTATGCTGTTGCTATTTTAACAGTATGAAAAAAATACATTTTCTTGCCCAGAATTTGAGAGGATTATTAAAAAGCCATGGGAAATTTTGGAGCACTCAACGTAAGTCATCAGAAGAGTTCTTAGGGTGGTCAGAGACTGGGCATTACTAAAATTATCATTACAGCATAGAACACAAATACAGATAGTTCTGTTTGACATTTATTTATAAGTCATAAATTATTGGAATCACAAAGTCTTTGAAGAGAGGGAAGAACTTGCAGAAACATGGAGATAGAGGACTGAAAAGACTTGAACTCTGTTTCATATCCCATTGTAAGATGGATCAATAATATCTATTACAAAATATTTTCTCTCTTCCTACTTAGAATTTTCAGAAGAAAATGACAGAGGAAAATCATTCCACAGTGACTGAGTTCATCCTGGTTGGATTAACAGACAAATCAGAGCTCCAGCTGCCCCTCTTCCTCCTCTTCCTAGGAATCTATGTGCTCACAGTGGTGGGGAACCTGGGTATGATCATACTGATTGGACTCAGCTCTCAACTGCACACACCCATGTACTATCTCCTCAGCAGTCTCTCCTTTATTGACCTCTGTCAATCTACTGTGATCACACCCAAAATGCTGGTGAACTTTGTGATGGAGAAAAACACCATCTCCTATGCTGAATGCATGACTCAGCTCTACTTCTTTGCAGCTTTTGCAATTGCAGAGTGTCACATGTTGGCTGCCATGGCATATGACCGCTATGTTGCCATCTGTAACCCCTTGCTTTACAATGTTACCATGTCTATTCAAGTCTGTTTCTGGTTGCTAATTGGGGTTTGTAGCATGGGATTGATGGGTGCCACAGCCCACACAACATGCATGCTAAGGGTGCTTTTCTGTAAGAATGATATAATAAACCATTACTTTTGTGATGTTCTTCCACTACTAGAGCTTTCTTGCTCTAGTACTTTTGTCAATGAGGTAGTAGTTCTGTGCTCCAGTGCATTCAATATCTTTGCCCCAGTCCTGTCCATCCTTAGCTCTTACATCTTCGTCATAGCCAGCATCCTGCGCATTCGCTCCACTGAGGGCAGGTACAAAGCCTTCAGCACCTGCAGCTCCCACATCTCAGCTGTTGGTCTCTTCTTTGGTTCTGTAACATTCATGTACCTCCAGCCATCATCAGTCAACTCTATGGACCAAGGGAAAGTATCATCCATATTTTACACCATCATTGTGCCCATGTTAAACCCTCTGATCTACAGCCTGAGGAATAAAGATGTCAAAGTTGCCCTAAATAATCTTGTCAAAAGAAGAAATTTCCTATGAAAAGTGTATTTTCCTTAGAAAAGTATAGAAATTATAGAACTCTGTTAAAGAAACAATTGAGAGAGCAATGTTTATCAATTAGTTATGAGATTATTGCTAGTACTTAATTGATTGGAAGAAAGGTGCTAAGAGCGGACTGAAATCACTGGTTCACTCATAGGAAAGGCACTCGGTGTTTCAGAATTCATCTACCTGGAGTAACCTATCTCCCAACTAAATAGTTTCAAAAATGCTTTAAAATTCTCAACGTATTTTATTATGGCAAAAACACATGAAACATGACTCTTTCTAACATGACTTATTTATCATAATTTAGAGAATAAATACATTTGGTCATATCCTTTGATATTCTTGTATAAAATATTCCTTGCTATATATATTTTTGTAATTATGCTCTCATCTCTATATCCTGATAATTTCATACTGACTTTCCCATGTCCAAAAGAAATCATGCCTTTTCCCCAACACATATATTATTTTGTATTTAATAGTGTCATTTTCACTCTTGTATTATGATATTTATATATTAGTTGTTTGTCCTCCAGCCAAGAAAGATTAGGTTATGAAAGTCATAACTCAATCAGTGCATTAATACAGTGATAGGGAATAACTATACCTTACCCCAATAGGTAAGGTAGGCAGATAGGTGTTTGGAAGAGGTGGATCCTTGGGGATGTATCTTTAGGGTCTATATTTTGTCTTTGGTGAACAGAGCTCTCAATCTCTTTCTGCTTCCTGGTACTATGTCTTGAATCACTTTCCTTTGCCACACTTTTCTGCCATGATGTTTTGCCTTACCTCGGGCCCCAAAGAATAGAGTCCATGGAGTAACAACTCTAAATCTGTGAGCCCTAAAATCAATTTGTTATCCTCTGATTGTTTTTCTCCAGTCTTTTGGTTTCAGTAGCAAAAAATTTGACTATAACATGAATTCATTTGGGATATTTGTATACTTAGGAAACTTATAATTGCAAAATTATTTTCATGATAATGAGGAGTACCTCTCCTACCCCAAAACTCAATATCCGTTTTGAAGGAAAAATGATATCTTTGATGGTGCAAGGAAGGTAGCTTGCTACCAAAATAATTCCTCCTTTTTCCTTTGTTCTATTAAGTTCCCAAAGATGCCCTTAAAAATGGCAACCAGAAAGCTTGAGTAAGTACTCCTGAGAGGTAATTGTCCTGACCAATAAGTGCCAGAAGTTCTTTGTGGCATCTACTCACTGATTGCTCAACTCCCCTTCCTTCTATTCTGTTGATAGTTCTACTCAGATGATTTCCCCACTCTCAGTACAAGGGTTTCTCAGAGTTATGGAAACCAGATCAATTACCCTTATGTGAAAACCACTTTTATATGACAGGCCGTGGTTGTGTTCTATGTTACGTGTCTACATTTCATAGCTTTAAGTAAAGAAACATGGATAACTTCAAGTAATACCATGATCTTCACTGCTCCTCTGTTCTCCTGTTCCCAGAAGAAGAGCATCAGACTTTATTCCTTTTTGCCCAAAATGAGCATGTAGATGTATAAGTTTCACTTAAAAAATCATCTGTCTCATTTAACAGGCATAAAACAGCATTTGCTTTGTCATTATTTTGTCTTCAAATACATAGTAAACATTCCATTACAGTGTCTTGTTTTTCTCATGCCATAAAAGCAAAATTGTCATGATATGCAGGAGGCTATTCCCCATTGCAAATTAGAAGAAACTTTCTTTCTGATTTTCTGTGTCCTAGCTATTTGTTTACTTATTTATTTTTAAAGAACAAGTGAATTTATTGTACAATTAACACAACAGGAGAAATGTATTTAATATAGAACTGAATACTACTTAATTACTATTATTAATCCTTACAGAAAACATATTTTAAATAAAGTCCTTAAAAGAATAATCTCATTTAAATTTAAAGCAGCATACTATTCTGATTCTAAATGTCTGCCAGTGCACACTATATCATCAATCAACACACACTGAAGTAACACAGCATGGTGGTCTTCAGCAAGAAACTTTGACTAGTGCTAACATTTTTATCTTCTTTTACTGAGCAAATCAAAAGTAGTGCTATAAGAATAAGCAAATTAAGTTTTAAGAAAAGCGCTACATTAATGTCATAAATAGATCAACAAAAATGAAGTTGTCAATAATATAAATTTGTTACTTTGTTATAAGGTATATAAAAAGTCAAAGAGACACAAAATTATTGGGCTACAAAGATTTAAAATAATTAGTGAGTATTTCCATCTAAGCTGGTGACCTATGCTGGGTTCACAAAATCTGTAACTTAAAAAAATGGCAAAGAAAGCACGCAAAAAAAAAAAAAGAGGTACCTTTTCAAAATCCAGGGCCAGCTCTGTGACCTTAGGGGTCTATGGAAAGAGAGCCACTAGAATTATTTATTCTTATATAGGGGACACACAAAGGGAGATTCCATGGAATGTTCTATCCCACAAAGGGAGAAGGGGTAGGATTACAAAGGAATAGGTGGGTCTAAATCAACCCCATTGGATGAAGCCCCCTCCTCGAGCCACACCTTCCTTCTCCAAGCAGAGGTAAAGCCCAATGTATTGTGGGGTGCAATAACTGTTCATTACCTCTTTACTCAGGTCTTAAAGTGTGCACATAGCTTCTGTCCAGAAAGGCCCCCAACAAGTGAGGTCTACATTTCACAATGATAAAAAAATCACCCAACTCTCTATCTCTATCAAAACAACACTTTATATAAGAAAGATTCCCTTTTAAATATTTTTCACACTGTATTTTTTTTATTTAATTGATTTCATTTTCTTAAATACACAACAGCAGTATGCATTACAATTCATTACATATATAGAGCACAATTTTTCATATCTTTATATATAAAGTATGTTCACGCTAATTCATGTCTTTATATATGTACTTTGGTATTTTTTGCATTACAATTCTTATTACACATATATAGCACAATTTTTTTATATCTCTGTTTGTATATAAAGTATGTTGACACCCAATTCATGTCTTCATACATGTACTTTGGATAATGATGACCATCACATTCCACCATTATTACTAACCTCCTATGTCGCGACCCCTCGCCGGCAAGGGAAAACACGACACAGGATTCTTCTTTCAGCAGTTTATTCAGGCCTTGATTCATGTATCATCTTCTAGCGACCCCCCGCCGAGCGCCCAAGCACAGCCTAATAAAGCCTCCCGCATAGCAATCCCAAGCTGCCACGTGGATCTCTCTCATAGGGTGGTAAGGGATTGCGCGCCAACTCTCCAAAAAAGGAGTTGTTTATCACAGGCCACAGTGGAAGCCGTCGCCATCTTCTAATGGCGGCCACGGTCTATAAGAATGGCTTACCACAGTTCCCCCTTCTATTTTATAAAACAATGCAGGCGAAAGTAGAGGTCCTATCCCACTGTGCAGAAGTGGCTGCAGTGTATGGTTCAGTCCTAAGGAGGGCCCTTCCCTAGACCTGGTCCCATATCAGCCGACGCCTTTTTTCGTAGGGCGGGGCGTGGACGTCAAACCCGCATGCAATGGGACATGCTTTCCTTGAGGTCCGTTGAGGGATCACTCAAGTGCAGTGCCTTGCCTCTCATCCTGCATCGTGATGATGGTGAAAAAGAAAGGGGATTTTACAAGTAGCCGGTCAGTGACTATGAGGTTGGAAGTGGCAACACCATCCCTCAGCCCCTGAGAAAACGAAGGGTCCAAAGCATAAAGTGCAGCACCAGCATGGAAGCCCACCTGCGTGCAATGGCAACAAGGCCTGCAGAGTGCATGGGCCTTCCAAAACTGGGAAGGCAGGAAGAGGAGGGCATGCCAAACCCAGTGCAATGTCAAAGATGACTTGGGGTGCAATGGCCAAAACCCAGGAAATTATTGCTTAAGTTGCGCAAGCCAAACTTGTGGAGAGATACCATTCTCTAGGGCTGCAAAAGCCTGGACGATCATAGCCTTTTCTTGGCTATGGCGAGCTCTTAGGTGACAGAAAAGCCACAGACAAAGGACAATCCCAAAACAACATATCGCTCCAAAAATGCCTACTCCCACCCATTCCTTAAAGAAAGAAAAAGCAGAAGACAGCCAATTCGTAAATTGGCCCAATGTCACAGGGTCCACACGAGTGTTGTTCAACATGGCAATTTGTGTCAGTTGGGTCTGGATCAACTTCTCTGCTTCCATGGACCAGTTTCTGGCCAGGTACTGTCCAATGATTTGAGAGGTATTTCTGGAATCATTAAATCTGAGAGATGTTATACATAGATGTGCACGATGATCCACACAACCCAAATGTACTAGGTCTGACAATTCCTCAATCTGAGCTTGGAGGAGATCCACCCTTTGATTAACGGCCAAAATTCCTGATAAAATATGTTGATTGATTTTACTTTGAGACTCTAAAATGCTGGAAGTTTGTTGGATGACCTGATTAACCGTGGCCGCAGTCTGCACTTGACTAGCCATGGCCACTCCAGCAGTGACCGATGCAGCAGCAGATATTGCAACCACTGTTACAATAGCTGTTTGATTCCAAAATCCCTACGGCTCCTGAGCACCTCAATAATAGGGAAGGAGTCCGGATCCGCAGTAACCAGAATCAGGATGAAAGTCGGGACCTTCATAACAACTGCCGTGCTCCAGGATCCATTCCAACACTCAGACAAGACACATGTACAATTAGAACAGTCAATCATATCCGATTCTGTAGTATTGGTATCATTGATCAAAAGGAACAGAAATGGAGAATGAAGACAGACTGCTGCAGGGGGCAGTGTAGCATTGGACATCAGAGAATTGAATGAAATGTTTTTAAGTCTCCTACCATTAGCAGTGTCCTGTACAGAGCCAGACACATTAAACAGCCAACTCTGGACTCCTCTCAATTGAGCCAGAGCAGAGACATCGGCTGTGGCCCCCTTTTCATTGGAAATCAACCATTGAAACCAAGACCAGCCTGTTCCTGTAGTGGAATTAGCCTTGGAAGAGTTATACAAATACCTTTTAAGAGAAGGGGAAAGAGAGAAACCCACAGCAACTTGGCGCTTCTCCCAAGAATGATCTTGACAAGGTGTGAATGTCGGGGTGAAGGAATAGTACAGGGTACAATAAGGAGAGGCCTTAAAATAAGTGGCATTACTAGCGTTAGGAAAAGCCACCGGGAGTGACACCTGGGAAGTTATAGCCAAAGTGGTGATATTCATTTCGGTCGAATTTGTAGTCTCTCCTGAGCCCTCCTGTACCCCACTACTCACTTGGCTAAGCACCGCAGACAAGGTTCCCAGTGAGACCCTACTGTTCTGTAAGGGGTCCTCCCAATTGGTCAAATTGTTGCGCTGTAAGCGAATACAACGGGTTCTCAAGAAACTGAAGCAGAAAGTTCCTGTGATATTAACACGAGAAAGGTTGAAAACCTGTTCCCCGTCTCCTCTAGGGGAGACACAAGGGGCAGACATCTCACATGAAGTAGAAAAAAGAGTGGGGAGGACACTAGAATTTTTATGGACCGGCATCGGCATCGGCCACGTCCGAGCTACCGCCCACCACTGCATCGGTAACATCTGGACCATCATCGTCTGTGACAGGGCCAGGATACTCAGCAGAATGAAGGGTCTCATCATTGGACTCTTGTAGGGTCCCCAGTTGTTGGTCAGTTGTCTTCGAGACTTTTCTCGTTAGCCGTTCAGGGATCCACACCGGCTCCGTTCGGTCTTGTGGGAAAACACAAACAGAACCTCGTGCCCATGCCAGCACGGGATCAGGCCCATACCATTGTCCAGAAAGTACATCTTTCCACTTAACATACCCAAAATTCGGGGCAGAGGGCGAACAATGCCTATCTGCAGCAGAGCGCCCTTGAATGTCCAGATTTAAAAAATTGATAGTAAATAGAGCCAGGGAGAGGCGCTCTTTCGGGGAGTGGCCTAAGCCAATTCCCCCTTTTTGTTTTAGTAACATCTCTTTTAGAGTCTTATGAGCGTGTTCTACAATGCCCTGGCCTTGTGGATTGTAAGGTAAACCATGGACAAGTTGGATACCCATCTTGCTGCAAAAGGAAGAAAATTGTCGCCCAGTATATGCTGGACCATTGTCCGTCTTTTTTTTTTTTTTTAATTTTTTTTATTGGTTGTTCAAAACATTATAAAGCTCTTGACATATCATATTTCATACATTAGATTCAAGTTGGTTATGAACTCCCAATTTTACCCCAAATACAGATTGCAGAATCACATCGGTTACACATCCACATTTTTACATAATGCCCTATTAGTAACTGTTATATTCTGCTACCTTTCCTATCCTCTACCATCCCCCCTCCCTCCCCTCCCATCTTCTCTCTCTACCCCATCCACTGTAATTCATATCTCACCTTGTTTATTTTCCCATTCCCCTCACAACCTCTTATATGTAATTTTGTATAACAATGAGGGTCTCCCTCCATTACCATGCAATTTCCCTTTTCTCTCCCTTTCCATCCCACCTCATGTATCTGTTTAATGTTAATCTTTTCTTCCTGCTCTTCCTCCCTGCTCTGTTCTTAGTTGCTCTCATTATATCAAAGAAGACATTTGGTATTTGTTTTTTAGGGATTGGCTAGCTTCACTAAGCATACTCTGCTCTAGTGCCATCCATTTCCCTGCAAATTCTATGATTTTGTCATTTTTTAGTGCTGCGTAATACTCCATGGTGTATAAATGCCACATTTTTTTTATCCATTCATCTATTGAAGGGCATCTGGGTTGGTTCCACAGTCTAGCAATTGTGAATTGTGCTGCTATGAACATCGATGTAGCAGTATCCCTGTAGTACGCTCTTTTAAGGTCTTCAGGGAAAAGTCCAAGAAGGGCAATAGCTGGGTCAAATGGTGGTTCCATTCCCAGCTTTCCCAGGAGTCTCCATACTGTTTTCCAGATTGGCCGCACCAGTTTGCAGTCCCACCAGCAATGTACAAGAGTACCCTTTTCCCCACATCCTCTCCAGCACTTGTTGTTGTTTGACTTCATAATGGCTGCCAATCTTACTGGAGTGAGATGGTATCTTAGGGTGGTTTTGATTTGCATTTCTCTGACTGCTAGAGATGGTGAGCATTTTTTCATGTACTTGTTGATTGATTGTATGGCCTCCTCTGAGAAGTGTCTGTTCAGGTCTTTGGCCCATTTGTTGATTGGGTTATTTGTTTTCTTATTGTTTAATTTTTTGAGTTCTTTGTATACTCTGGATATTAGGGCTCTATCTGAAGTGTGAGGAGTAAAAATTTGTTCCCATGATGTAGGCTCCCTATTTGCCTCTTTTATTGTTTCTCTTGCTGAGAGAAAACTTTTCAGTTTAAGTAAGTCCCATTTGTTGATTTTTGTTATCAACTTTTGTGCTATGGGTGTCCTATTAAGGAATTTGGAGCCCGACCCTACAATATGTAGATCGGAGCCAACTTTTTCTTCTATCAGACGCAGAGTCTCTGATTTGATATCTAGCTCCTTGATCCACTTTGAGTTAACTTTTGTGCATGGCGAGAGGAGGGGATTCAGTTTCATTTTGTTGCATATGGATTTCCAGTTTTCCCAGCACCATTTGTTGAAGATGCTATCCTTCCTCCATTGCATGCTTTTAGCTCCTTTATCAAATATAAGATAGTTGTAGCTTTGTGGATTAGTCTCTGTGTCCTCTATTCTGTACCATTGGTCCACCCTCCTGTTTTGGTACCAGTACCATGCTGTTTTTGTTACTATTGCTCTGTAATATAGTTTGAAGTCTGGTATCGCTATACCGCCTGATTCGCACTTCCTGCTTAGAATTGCTTTTGCTATTCTGGGTCTTTTATTTTTCCATATGAATTTCATGATTGCTTTATCCATTTCTACAAGAAATGCCGTTGGGATTTTGATTGGCATTGCATTAAACCTATAGAGAACTTTTGGTAATATCGCCATTTTGATGATGTTAGTTCTGCCTATCCATGAACAGGGTATATTTTTCTATCTTCTAAGATCTTCTTCTACTTCTCTTTTTAGGGTTTTGTAGTTTTCATTATATAAATCTTTCACCTCTTTTGTTAGGTTGATTCCCAAGTATTTTATTTTTTTTGAGGATATTGTGAATGGAGTGTTTTTCCTCATTTCCGTTTCAGAAGTTTTGTCGCTGATATACAGAAATGCCTTTGATTTATGTGTGTTGATTTTATATCCTGCCACTTTGCTGAATTCATTTATTAGTTCTAGTAGTTTTTTTGTAGACCCTTTTGGGTCTTCTAGGTATAGAATCATGTCATCTGCAAATAGTGATAATTTAAGTTCTTCCTTTCCTATTTTTATGCCTTTAATTTCTTTCATCTGTCTAATTGCTCTGGCCAGTGTTTCGAGAACTATATTGAATAGAAGTGGTGATAGAGGGCATCCCTGTCTTGTTCCAGATTTTAGAGGGAATGCCTTCAATTTTTCTCCATTGAGAATGATGCTAGCCTGAGGCTTAGCATAGATAGCTTTTCCAATGTCGAGGTAAGTTCCTGTTATCCCTAGTTTTTCTAATGTTTTGAACATAAAGGGATGCTGTACTTTGTCGAATGCTTTTTCTGCGTCTATTGAGATGATCATATGGTTTTTATTTTTAAGTCTATTGATGTGGTGAATAACATTTATTGATTTCCGTATATTGAACCATCCTTGCATCCCAGGGATGAATCCTACTTGATCATGGTGCACAATTTTTTTGATGTGCCTTTGTATCCGATTCGCCAGAATTTTATTGAGGATTTTTGCATCTAGGTTCATCAGAGATATTGGTCTGTATTTTTCTTTCTTTGAGGTGTCTTTGTCTGGTTTCGGAATCAGGGTGATGTTGGCCTCATAGAATGAATTTGGCAGAGCTCCTTCTTTTTCTATTTCCTGAAATAACTTGAAAAGTATTGGTATTAATTCTTCCTTAAAGGTTTTATAAAACTCCGCTGTATACCCATCTGGTCCTGGGCTTTTCTTGGCTGGAAGTCTTTTGATTGCTTCTTCTATTTCATCTATTGTTATTGGTCTGTTTAAGTTGTGAGTATCCTCCTGACACAGTCTGGGCAAATCATATGACTTAAGGAATTTATCAATGTCTTCACTATCTTCTATTTTATTGGAATATAGGTTTTCAAAATAATTTCTAATTGTCTTCTGTATTTCTGTAGTGTCTGTTGTGATATTGCCTTTTTCATCCCGTATGTTAGTGATTTGAGTTCTCTCTCTTCTTCTCTTCATTAGCATGGCTAAGGGTCTGTCAATCTTATTTATTTTTTCAAAGAACCAACTTTTAGTTTTGTTAATTTTTTCAATAGTTTCTTTTGTTTCAATTTCGTTGATTTCCGCTCTGATTTTAATTATTTCTTGCCTTCTGCTACATTTGCTGTTGTTTTGCTCTTCCTTTTCTAGGGCTTTGAGATGAAGTGTGAGCTCATTTATTTGTTGGTTTTTCCTTTTTTGAGGAATGACCTCCAAGCGATGAATTTCCCTCTTAAAACTGCTTTCATTGTGTCCCATAGATTCCGATATGTTGTGTCTGTATTTTCATTTATCTCTAAGAATTTTTTGATTTCTTCCTTTATGTCTTCTGTAACCCATTGATCATTCAGTAACATATTGTTCATTTTCCATGTGATGTAGGATTTTTCCTTCCTTCTTTTATCATTGATTTCCAGTTTCATTCCATTATGATCAGATAAAATGCATGGTATTATCTCCACCCCTGTATATTTACTGAGGGTTGCCCTATGGCATAATATATGGTCTATTTTTGAGGAGGATCCATGTGCTGCTGAGAAAAAAGTATATCCACTTGATGATGGTTGATATATTCTATATATGTCAGTTAAGTCTAGGTTGTTGATTGTGATATTGAGTTCTATAGTTTCTTTATTCAGCTTTTGTTTGGAGGATCTGTCCAATTGTGAGAGAGGTGTGTTGAAGTCACCCATAATTATTGTGTTGTGGTCTATTTGATTCTTGAACTTGAGGAGAATTTGTTTTATGAACGTTGCAGCACCATTATTTGGTGCATAAATATTGATAATTGTTATGTCTTGTTGGTGAATGGTTCCTTTTAACAGTATATAATGTCCTTCCTTATCCCTTTTGATTAATTTAGTCTTGAAGTCAGTTTTATTCGATATGAGGATGGCCACCCCTGCTTGCTTACGAGGACCGTGTGCATGGTATATTTTTTCCCAACCTTTCACCTTCAGCCTGTGTATGTCTTTTCCAATCAGATGTGTCTCCTGGAGGCAGCATATTGTTGGATTTGTTTTTTTTAATCCATGTTACCAGCCTATGTCGCTTTATTGGAGAGTTTAAGCCATTAATGTTTAGAGTTACTATTGATATATGGTTTGTACTTCCAGCCATGTTTGATTATTTATCTTCTTCTTTTTTTTTTTTTTAATTTAGTTTGTTTCTCCATGGTTAGCTTTCCCCCCGCCCTCTGTCTTTATAGAGGCACTTCCCACTGATGGTTTTGGTTATTGTTTTTCATTTCTTCCTCGTGTAGTGTTTTGCTCAAGATGCTTTGCAATGCTGGTTTTCTGGCTGCAAATTCTTTTAGCTTTTGTTTATCATGAAAGATTTTTATTTCGTTATCATACCTGAAGCTTAATTTTGCTGGATACAGAATTCTTGGTTGGCATCCATTGTCTTTCAGTGTTTGAAATACGTTGTTCCAGGATCTTCTCGCTTTCAGCGTCTGTGATGAAAAATCCGTTGTTAACCTTATTGGTTTACCCCTGAATGTAATCTGCCTCCTTTCTCTTGTAGCTTTTAGTATTTTCTCTTTGTTCTGTATATTGGATATCTTCATAACAATGTGTCTTGGCGTTGGTCTACTGTGATTTTGTGTGCTCGGTGTCCTGTATGCATCTACAATTTGTATATCCATTTCCTTTTTTATTTCTGGAAAGTTTTCTGTAATTATTTCTTTCAGCAGGTTACTCATTCCCTTGGTTTGAATCTCTGTACCTTCTTCTATCCCGATGACTCGTAGGTTTGGTTTCTTTATGTTATCCCATATCTCTTGGATGTTTTTCTCATGGTTTTTAACCAGCCTTTCTGAGTTGGCTAGGCTCTTTTCAAGATGATATATTTTGTCTTCATTATCTGATGTTCTGGCTTCTACTTGCTCCACTCTGTTAGTGATACTCTCAATTGAGTTTTTAATTTGGTTTATCGTTTCCTTCATTTCTAGAATTATTGTTTGGTTTTTTTTTATAATCTCAATCTCCTGATAAAGATGCTTAACTTCTTCTTTTATCTGTCTATGTAATTCATTTTCAAAGTGTTCTTTCACTGTTTGGATTTGCTGTCTCGTATCTTCTTTAAGGTTCCATTCCATCTGTCTAAGGTATTCCTTGAGTTCTTTATATGACCATTTTTCTGCTGACTCTAGGTCCTCCTGAATATTTAGGCTGTCCTTCATTGTTTGTACTCCTTTTCTTCCTTGCTTTTTTATGCTGCTCATGTTACTTCTTGTTCTGTTTGACTGCTGAGTTACTGTTTACTCTTATAGATTTATTTGATGCTTGAGAGGAAAGATATTAGAAGGGAAGGGAAGAAGTCACTAAAGAGAATGAGAGTAGGCAGGTAGAATTCAAGGAAGGGGGAATAAGAAAATTGAAAAGAAATGAAAAGACAAAAGAAACAAGAATAACAAAGATTAGATAATAAAGAAAGAAAGAAAAGACAAAAAAAAATTTTTAACAAAAATAATAGTGATAATAAAAAATGAAAATTAAAATTTAAAAAAATAATAATAGTAATAAAATAAAAAAAATTAAAAAAAATAGAAACATTGAAAAAAAATTAAAGAACAACAACAAATAAAAATTGAAAATGAAAGAAAAAGAAGAAAAAAAAGAAAAAGAAAAGAAAAAAAATGATAATAATAATAATAATAAATGCAGTCCTAGAGTTCTATTAACTTCTCTTCCAGTAGGTGGAGCTGTGCCCACTGGGCCAAGCTTCTCCTCTCAATAGGTGGGAACCATTCACTGTGCAGCAGCTCTTTCTCCTAGACTGGGCGGGTCTCCAATCCTGAGTGTCTAGGGCATTGTCTTGTGTTTCCTCAAGCCAGGCCGTGCTCACCTGTGGCGCTCACCACAATACTGGCTACACGCCAGGTCTGCTGCTCCTGGGAGCCCTGTTTTCATGAACACCTGGTCTCACTCTCCCTGTTTGCCTCCCTCAGACCCTAAGTTTGTAGAGCTTGGGGCTGAGATCCCCCAGCAAATTTGCTTGCCCTCCTGTAGCCACGCCCCCGGTAGCTGGTGCAAGAGACCTCAGTTGTCAGCACTGGTGGGAGCGGTAGCCGGGAGTTCCGCGCCGCGAGTCCCGCGCCACTCCTGAGTCCCTCGGTCTGGTTATTGTGTTCACAGGAGAGCTGGGAGTGGTCCTTAAGGTTTCCCCGCTGTGTGGAGAGAGATGGCTAGGGGATTACACACCTGTCGCGCTGGTTTCAATGCAGTTATCTCCTCCGCCCGTGACGCCATTTCTCTGCCATGGTGATATCCCATGCAAATGGTGACCGTTTGTTCCCTTTGCTGGATGACCAATGCAACGGGTGGGTCCTGACTGTCTCTCCCAATCCCCGTTTCAGTCCTGTGGCCACTGCCTATGAAGGCTCGGTTGGCTTTTACCTCTGTAAGTTCCTAAGGGCTGGCCAATTATTTCAGCGGGATCGTTAGTGCTGAGTCACACGAAGCAGGCGAACCGGAGCTTAATTGCCTCCGATTCGGGCTCTGTGTGTGTGTTCTGAGGGGCCCAGCCTGTACACCCCAGATCCACGTCAGCTCAGCATTGCCTAGTGATTCTGAGCAAACAGCATTTAGACAGTTTACGGCTCCCTATGCCCGCGCAGTTGAAGATGTCAGAGACTTGATCTCTCTGCGCCTGCCACCATGTTACATCTCCTCAGTGATATTCATGTTGCCCTTACAGCTTCCTGGTATAAGCAAGTTCTTGGGATTATACAAACTGCTGCTTCTGTTTCCAGTCCAGATTTCTAGAAATGAAACCCTGCCGCCGTCGCCTCCGTCTCTGGGCCGCGCTGACGAGCGTCGCGCTTGTCTGTGACCGTAGCAGAGCCGCCCTGGCCTCCGCAGCTCTTCAGCCCGGTGCCAGGCCCCAGGGGCCCAAGCGGCTGCCGCCGCGGCTCTCCGTCCCCCTCCTCCGGAGCACGGGTCCCCTGGCAGGGGGGTGCAGAACGACCCCAGAGCAGGCTCTGCCCGAAGGTGCAGCGGCGAACAGGCCACAGAGACGCTCGAGGCTGCAGTCCAGCCTTCGGAGGACAGGGCTCGGCACGCAGCCCAGCTCCCACCTCTAGGTGCGGCTGCTGGACAGTGTATACAGAGCCATCAAGACAGCAAGCAGAAAGCAAATGGCGGCTCCCGCGGAGTGGATTTTCGGCACAGAAACCACAGCCCCGCCAACAATCCCAATCCACAGACTCTCCCTGTATAAAAAATATTCAAAAAAAAAAAAGAAAAAAAAAAGGCGGGGCGCACTGAGCTTTCTTTGCCTCGGGTACTTACAATCCACTGCTGATTACACATCCAGCTTCTCCGCCCGGAGCGAAGCGAAAGAGCCCATTGTCCGTCTTAATGGACTGTGGTAATCCCCAGGCTGCCCAAGCTTCCAAGCAGTGTGTGATAACATTTCCAGCTTTTTCCCCAGACAAAGCGGAAGCATAGATAATGCCAGAACAAGTATCTATAGATACATGGACATATTTAAGTTTACCAACGTCAGGAACATGAGTAACATCCATTTGCCATATTGTTAAAGGCCGTAAACCACGAGGATTTACGCCTATAGAGGGAGGATGATGTAAAATCATACAATTAGGACAATCCAACACAATCTGTCGAGCATCAGCATGGGAGATGGTAAAACGTTTCTGAAGTGCTCGTGCATTAATATGAAACTTACTATGAAAGTCTGCAGCTTGATCTAAGGAGGAAATAGGGAACACCCAAGAAGGATGAGTAGCAAGATCTGCCTGGGCATTGCCCGCAGAAAGAGCACCCGGTAAACCTGTGTGGGCTCGAATATGCAAGGGGTAAAAACAGGCGGAACGATTCCAAATCAATGTTTGAAGATGGAGAAAAAGGGAAGACATTACTCCTAATGTGTATATGGGACCCACTGCTTCCAACACCTTTAAAGCTTGAACTACATAGACAGAATCTGAGATTAAATTAAAAGGAAATGGACATTGTTCAAAAACTTTTATGACAATTTGCAGCTCCACCCATTGTGGATTACCAGGAGCAAACTGATGTTGGATAGGAGGTTGATCATTTATCACATAAGCTCCAATACCAGTCTTAGATCCATCTGTAAAGATATTTGCAGCTCCTGGAATAGGCGTGGAAGAAGTGATTTTAGGGAAAATGACAGGATGTTCCTTAACAAATGTAATAAGAGGATGTGATGGATAGTGATTATCTATCTCTCCTGGAAAAGAGCATCGTAATATAGCCCAATTATCCAAGTTAGCACATAAGACCAGAATTTGTTGACATGTATAAGGAACAATCACAGACGTTGGAGAGAAACCAAAAAATTGTACACTTTGTTGTATCCCTAACATAGCTAAGGAAGCAACTGCATCAGGATAATACTCAAGGGATTTTCCAGGGGACATACGTGGATGTATCCACAGTAAAGGACCATCTTGCCATAAAACTCCAGTAGGTTGTCGCGCAGTGGCGAGCACACATAGTTGGAGAGGTTTATCCTCTTGAAACCTACAAAGGCTAGCATGTTGTATAGCCTCCTCCACTTTCAGCAGCGCTGACCTTGCTTCCTCAGTAAGATGCCGAGGGGAAGAAAGGTCTGAATCACCTTTAAGAATTTCATACAAGGGTTTTAATTCAGCATTGGGAATATGTAAATAACCCCTAACCCAATTTATGTCACCCAATAATTTTTGGAAATCATTTAAGGTACGTAAATTATCGGTCTTGAGAGTTACCTTTTGGGGTGTAATGGTTTTACAAGAGATAGTAGCACCAAGATAATCAATAGAATCTCCTGTTTGTACTTTATCAGATGAAATAAGCAAGCCCTTTGATTGTAATAAATGTACCAAATCAGTGTAAGCTGCTTCCAACATATATTTGGTTTTGGCTGCCAGCAATATATCATCCATATAATGTATACACTTCAACAATGGATACTTTTGTCTGAGTGGGACAATGGCCACTCCTACAAACATTTGACACATTGTAGGGCTATTGGCCATGCCTTGAGGCAAAACCACCCATTCAAACCTTTGATCAGGTTCCTCATGATTACATGAAGGCAGAGTAAAAGCAAAACGTTCGGAGTCCTGAGGATGCAATGGAATGGAAAAGAAACAATCTTTAATGTCTATACATATCACTGGCCAATTTTTTGGAATTGTTGAAAGCAAAGGCAAACCTCTCTGAATGGGTCCCATGAGCTGCATTTGAGCATTAATGGCCCGTAGATCGTGTAACAACCGCCATTTTCCAGACTTCTTTTTAATAATAAATATGGGTGTATTCCATGGAGAAGTGGAGGGCTTTATATGTTCCAACTTTAATTGTTCTTGTACTAAAGCATAAGCTGCAGTCAATTCTTCAGAGGGGAGCGGCCACTGAGGAACCCACACTGGCTCCCCTGTTTTCCAGGTAATGGGCACCTGATCCTCAGCGGCCCCTAGGAAAAACCCAGTCCATGTCTATTAAGTTTTTGCTGAGGTTCTAAAGGATGTCTACGTCCTTGCAAATTTTTTCCTAATCCAAGACCTGGTCTATATCCCATGCCCTGCATTATCTTTTGGGCAACTGTTGAATATTCATTACTAAGTTGAAACCCCATGTCCTTCATAAGATCACGTCCCCATAGAGAGATAGGGAGGTCAAGCACATACGGCTGAAAAGTTCCAGAATGTCCTTCAGAATCTTTCCAGGATAAATGCCTGCAGCTGACTTGTGGAGCTTGAGCGTATCCTAAACCTCTTAGTGATTGATCTGAGAGCTGTACCGGCCACCCCTTTGACCAGTCCTTTTGTGCAATTATACTATGATCTGCTCCAGTATCTAGTAATCCCAAAATTGATTTGCCTTCTATAGTTAAGTTTAAAGTAGGAGGGTCATTCATATCCAAGGACAAATAAACAGAATTCCCTCCGGTGACTCCAATCTCATCACTTGTTCTTAAAAAGGAATCAGCAGGAAAGCGGGTATGCAAACTAGGTAGAATTAGCAATTGGGCAATCCTGTCTCCTGGGGAAATGGACACAATGCCTTTTGGGGCCTCCACCATAACCTTCACTGTTCCTACCGTGTCCGGATTAATAATCCCAGGAAAAACATGAAGGCCTTGTAGGACGGAAGAAGCACGCCCAATTAACAAGCCCACAGTGCCAGATGGTAAAGGTCCTTTAAATTCAGTCTCCACCAGTTGGACTCCCATTTTAGGTGTTAATACGAGTCTGGCGGCGGAGCAGAGGTCCAGTTCCGCGGCACCTGTAGTGGCTCTCCGCGATTCTTGGGATGGCGCAGGGACGGCCATGACTCGGTTTCCATTGTCCCATTTTCCATTGCCCCATATATTTGTGGGCCCTGGGGTCGGGGGCCCCCCCGGCCGTTTTTTGGCATGTTTCTATCTTTTAAAGGTTGACCATGTATGTCTCTAACTGATCTACACTCATTAGCCCAATGCTTTCCCCTTTTACATCTGGGGCATAAGCCCGGTTGACGGCTAACAGAAGTGTGCTCAATTCTGGATGTTCCCTTCTTGTTAGGACATTCTCGTTTAAATTGTCCTCCTTGACCACACCCAAAACACCTTCCAGCAACCGGGCTGGACTTACGTGATAATTGAAGGACAGCAGCAGCAAGGCCTGCATTAGTTAACGGCCCACCTATTTCCCTACAGACTTTCATCCAGGCCTCTATGCCTTTGTTTTTGTAAGGGGTAATAGCTGCTTTACATTCTTTAGTACATTGTTCAAAAACAAGTTGTTTAATCAAGGGCATTGCTGTATCAGGGTCACCAAAGATTTTTCCTGCGGCGTCTACCATCCTGGCGACAAAGTCTGAGAAAGGTTCTGTGGGGCCTTGTATAATTTTTGTCAAATTGCCAGACACTTCTCCTCTATTTGGGAGTGATTTCCATGCTCGGATACAAATGTTATTTATCTGTTCATATACTTCAGGGGGGTATCCTGTTTGTTGATTAGCAAACCTGCCTTGTCCCAAAAGCATATCCTTATCCCAGGCAGGGCGCCCCACTGCGTGATTTTGGGCAGCTTGCTCTACTGCACCCTCTAGCATAAATGCTCTCCAATCCAAATATTTACCTGGGGAAACACAAGCACGGAGTAGACTAGCCCAATCTGAGGGAGTCATGCAAAATCTAGTAAGTCCCTCCACCTGAGTAATGGTGAAAGCGGCATCTATGCCATAAGTGCAGACGGATTCTGCCAAGGTTTTAATTATCTTAAAGTCTAAAGGCTCATGATACCTTCCTCTATTATTGTCCTGAAACACCGGGTACGCAAGTCCCATATCTGTATTAACTGTCCTCCAAACTTGCGCATGAAAAGATCTCCCGGAACTTTGGCCCTCCCCCACATACGGGGGTGGGGCAACAGGCCTCATATCTTCTTCTAAATTTTCAACCTCCTCCTCCTCAGAATTCTATTGACCAATATTAGATCCCTCCCGCTTCTTACAGTAGGCTTGCATGCCTTGTGTCTCCCTTTTCTTCTTTTTCATTTTTATCTTACGTAGTTGTTGTAACAATATATCAAAGTCCTCAGAACCCTCTGAGCCGCTTGTGTCCTCAGGTGTTTTTAATGCGGTCAAGTCTGGATAGAGCCTTCTCCTATTTTTATTTTCAGGCTCTTTTGTCTTTTCACTACCCTTACTCTTAATACTCTTTGCCACTTCACTATGTGACCCTTCAGATCTTTCCTCATGTAGTTGTTCAAGAACGGCCTGACCCTCACTCACAGCTTCTTGGCATTTACTATCTGTTATACATCCTCTAACTAACTTCCAAAGTGGTATAACGCCACCCTGCAAGGTACCTTGCTCATGAGCGAAATCCAGATCCTTTCCTAATTTGTCCCAGCTGGGAACCGTAAGACTCCCTGAAAAGGCAAACCAAGGAGCCACTGTATCAGCTTCCCTCAAAAACATCTGCAAAGTGCTCTGCTTTACCTTAAGTCCTTTTGAACGTAGCAACCCATCCAGGGCCAACAAAATTGGGCTTGAAGAAGCAACGCCCATAATGTTTTTAGAACTATAAAGAAAGTGAAAGTACAAAAATCCCCGCTCTCTTCCTTTTACAGGGGAGCATTCCGTTCTATGAATTCCCCGCTCTCTTCCTTTTACAGGGGAGCGTCCTTTTTCCCGCTCCCTCTCTATTTACAGAGAGAGCGCCCCGCTATTTGCTTGCGGATTCCCACTTTACCTGGGAACTTACCGGTGCACCACCCTGACTGCTGAAAGTTCTGGATCCTGGGTTCGAGGAATATAATTCCCCGTACGGGCCACCAAATGTCGCGACCCCTCACCGGCAAGGGAAAACACGACACAGGATTCTTCTTTCAGCAGTTTATTCAGGCCTTGATTCATGTATCATCTTCTAGCGACCCCCCGCCGAGCGCCCAAGCACAGCCTAATAAAGCCTCCCGCATACCAATCCCAAGCTGCCACGTGGATCTCTCTCATAGGGTGGTAAGGGATTGCGCGCCAACTCTCCAAAAAAGGAGTTGTTTATCACAGGCCACAGTGGAAGCCGGCGCCATCTTCTAATGGCGGCCACGGTCTATAAGAATGGCTTACCACACTCCTACCCCCTCCTTTTCCCTCCCACCCCTCTTCCCTATCTAGAATTTATCTATTCCTCCCAAGCTCCCCCACCCTACCCCACTATGAGTCAGCCTCCTTATATCAGAGAAAACATTGAGTATTTTTTGGGGGGATTAGCTAACTTCACTTCACATTATTTTCTCCAACGCCATCCATTTATTGGCAAATGCCATTATTTTATTCTCTTTTATTGCTGAGTAAAATTCCATTGTGTGTGTGTGTGTGTGTGTGTGTGTGTATATGCCATATTTTTTTATCCAATCAGCCACTGGAGGGCATCAATGTTGGCTCCACAGCTTAGCTATTATGAATTGTGCTGCTATAAACATTGATGTGGCTGTGTCCGTAAGTATGCTGTTTTTAAGTCCTTTGGGTTTAGTCCAAGGAGAGGGATAGCTGAGTCAAATGGTGGTTCCATTTGCAGATTTCCAAGGGATCTCCATACTTCTTTCCATATTGGCTGCACAAATTTTCAGTCCCACCACCAATGTATGAGTGTGCCTTTTTTCCCACATCCTCACCAACACTTATTATTGTTTGTCTTCAAAATAACTGCCATTCTGACTGGAGTGAGATGATATCTTAGAGTAGTTTTGAATTGCATTTCTCTGATTTCTAGAGATGATGGGCATTTTTTCATATATTTGTTGATTGATTGTGTATTCTCTTCTAAGAATGTCTGTTCAGGTCCTTGGTTCATTTGTTGATTGGGTTATTTGTTTTTTTGTTTTGTTTTTTTTTTTTTTTTTGGTGCTTAGCTTTTTGAGTTCTTTATATACTCTAGAGATTACTTTTGCTCTCTCTGATGTGTGAGGGGTAAAAATTTGCTCCCAGGAAATTGATTCCATTCTATTTATTGATTCTTGGTTTTAATTATTCATTAGAGGAGTCTTATTAAGGAAGTTAGGGCCTAGTCCCACATGATGAAGATTAGGGCTTAATTTTTCTTCTATTAGACATAGAATCTCTGATTTTATTCCTAGGTCCTTGATCAATTTTAAGTTAAGTTTTGTGCATGGTGAGAGATAGAGGTTTAATTTCATTTTGTTGCATGTGGATTTCCAGTTTTCCCAGCACCATTTGTTGAAGATGCTATCTTTTCTCCTGTGCATGTTTTGGCAACTTTTGTCTAATATAAGTTAATTGTAATTTTGTGGGTTAATCTCTGTGTCCTCTATTCTGTACCATTGGTGTACATTGGTCTATCAGTCTGTTTTGGTGCCAATATCATACTGATTTTTTACTATTGCTCTGTAGTATAGTTTAATGTCTGGTATAGAGATGTCACATGCTTCACTCTTCCTGTTAAGGATTGCTTTAGCTATTCTGGGTCTCTTATTTTCCAGATGAATTTCATGATTGCCTTTTCTATTTCTATGAGTAATGCCATTGGGATTTTGATTGGAGTTGCAATGAATCTGTATAGTGCTTTTGGTAGTATGCTCATTTTGATAATATTAATTCTGCCTATCCAAGAACAAGGAAGATCTTTCCATCTTCTAAGGTCTTCTTTGATTTCTTTCTTTAGAGTTCTGTCATTTTCATTGTATAGATCATTCACTTCTTTGGTTAAGTTGATTCCCAAGTGTCTTATTTTTTTTTAGGTTATTGTGAATGGGGTAGTTTTTCTCATTTCCTTCTCAGAGGCTTTGTCACTGATTTACAGAAATGCCTTTGATTTATGGGTGTTGTTTTATATCCTGCTACTTTGCTGAATTCATTTACTTGTTCCAGATGTTTTCTGGTGGAGTTTTTTCGGTCTTCTAGGTATAGAATCATATCACTAACAAATAGTGCTAATTTAAGTTCTTCTTTTCCTATACATATCCCTTGATTTCTCTCATCTGTCTAACTGCTTTGGCCAGTGTTTCAAGAACTATGCTGAATAGAAGTGGTGAAAGAGGGCATTTCTGTCTTATTCCAGATTTTAGAGGGAATGCTTTCAATTTTTCTACATTTAGAATGATGTTGGCCTGAGGTTTAGCATAGATAGCCTTTATGATGTTGAGATATGTTCCTGTTATCCCTAGTTTTTCTAGTGTTTTGAACATAAAGCGGTGTTGTATTTTATCAAATGCTTTTTCTGCATCTATTGAGATGATTATATGATTCTTATCTTTAAGTCTATTGATGTGATGAATTACATTTATTGATTTCTGTATGTTTAACCAACCCTGCATCCCTGGTATGAATCCCACTTGATCATGGTGCATGATCTTTTTGATATGTTTTTGTATTTGATTTGCCAGAACTTTATTGAGAATGTTTGCATCTATGTTCATTGGAGATATTGGTCTGAAGTTTTCTTTCTTTGATGTGTCTTTGCCTGGTTTGGGAATCAGGGTGATACTGGCCTCATAGAATGACTTTGGAATTACTGCCTTTTTTTCTATTTCCTGAAATAAATTGAAGAGTATTGGTATTAGTTCTTCTTTAACAGTCTTGTAGAACTCAGCCGTGTATCCATCCGGTCCTGGGCTTTTCTTGGTAAGCTTCTGATAGCATCTTCTATTTCCTCACTAGATATTGGTCTGTTTAAATTGTGCATATCTTCCTGACTCGATCTGGGAAAATAGTATGATTTAAATATTTTGCTGTTACCTTCAATGTTTTCTATTTTTTTGGAGTATAAGATTTCAAATTAATTTCTAATTATTTTGTGTTTCTGTAATGTCTGTTGTGATATTACCTTTTTCATCGCATATGCTGGTAATTTGAGTTCTTTCTCTTCTTGTCTTTGTTAGTGTGGCTAAGGGTCTGTCAATTTTATTTATTTTTCAAAGAACCAACTTTTTGTTTCCTCAATTTTTTAAATTGCTTCTTTTGTTTTGATTTCCTGATTTCAGCTCTAATTTTAATTATTTCTTTCCTTGTACTGCTTTTGCTGCTGATTTGTTCTTCTTTTTCTAGGCTTTGAGATGTAGTGTGAAGTCATTTATTTGTTGACTTTTCCTTCTTTTAAGGAATAAACTTCATGCAATGAACTTTCCTCTTAGTACTGCTTTCATAGTGTCCTAGAGATTTCGATATGTTGTGTCTATATTCTCATTTACCTCTAAGGATTTTTAAATCTCCTCCTTGATGTTATTCAGTAACATATTGTTTAGTCTCCAGGTGATGGAGTAATTTCATCTATTATGATCTGATTAAATGCACGTTAGTATCTATACTTTTTTGTATTTGCTAAGAGTTGCTTTGTGGTATAGTATATGGTCTATTTTAGAGAAGGATCCATGTGCTGCTGAGAAGTCTATCTGCTTGGTGCAGGTTGAAATATTCTATACCTGTCAGTTAAGTCTAAGTTATTGATTGAGTAACTGAGTTTTATACTTTCATTATTCAACTTTTGTTTGGAAGATCTATCCAGTGGTGACAGGGGTGTGTTAAAGTCACCCAAGTTTATTGTGTTGTGGTCAATTTGACTCTTGAACTTGAGAAGAGTTTGTTTGATGAATGTAGCCACACCATTGTTTGGGGCATATATATTTATGATTGTTATGTCTTGTTGGTGTGTGGTTCCCTTGAGCAGTAGGTAATGGTCATCTTTATCCCTTTTGATTAACTTTGGCTTGATGCCTACTTTATTTGATATGGGTGTGGAAACACCTGCTTGCTTCCCCAGTCCATGTGAGTGATATGATTTTTTCCCAACCTTTCACCTTCAGTCTGTGTATGTCTTTTCCTTACAAACGAGTCTCTTGTAGGCAGCATATTGTTGGGTCTTTTTTTTTTTAAATCCAATTTGCTAGCCTAGGTCTTTTGATTGGTGAGTTTAAGCCATTAACATTTTGGGTTACTATTGAGACATGGATTGTATTCTAGCCATATTTGTTTATTTTTGTTATTTAACTTGATTTGGTTTTCCTGTTTGATTTGTTTTTCCTTTAGGATACTACCTCCCTCTGCGGATTTTCATTGTTGTTTTTTGTTTCCTCTTCATGGAATATTTTGCCAAGGATGTTCTGTATTGCCAGTTTTCTAGCTATAAATTCTTTTAAATTTTGCTTATCGTGGAAGATTTTTATTTGATCTTCAAATTGAAAGCTTGATTTTGCTGGATACAAGATTCTTGGTTGGCACCCATTATCTTTCAGAGCTTGATATATGTTGTTCCAGGATCTTCTAATTTTCAGGGTCTATGTTGAAAAACCTGCCATTATCCTAATTGGTTTTCCCCTATATGTAATTTGATTCCTTTCTATTGTGGCTTTTAAAATTTTCTTCTTATTCTTATTCTATATTGAGCACTTTTATTATAATGTGCCTTGGTGTGGATCTGTTCTGGATTTTGTACATTTGGCATCCTGTAGGCTTTTTGAATTTGGATTTCCAATTCATTCTTCATGTTTGGAAATTTCTCTGATATTATTTCATTGAATAGATTTTTCATTTCTTTGGTTTGGACCTCTATGCCTTCCTCTATCCCAATAACTATTAAATTTGGTCTTTATATGCTATCCCATATTTCTTGAATGTTCTGCTCATGGTTTTTTATTGTTTTTGCTGTGTGGTCTATGTTCTTTTTAAGATGATATATTTTATATTCATTGTCTGATGTCCTATCTTCTAAGTGGTCTACTCGTTGTGATGCTTTCAGTTGAATTTTAAAATTTGGTTTATTATTGCTTTGATTTCAAGTATTTCTGTTTGTTTGTTTGTTTTTTTTTTTCCAGAACCTATTATCTCCCTGTTGAGGTGATCTTTTTCTTCTTGGATTATTTATGTAGCTCATTGCAAAGTGATCTTTCACTGCTTGTATTTGTTCTCTTAGGTCTTCTTTGAGCTCACAGAACATTGTAATCATGTATATCCTGAAATCTTTCTCTGCAATTTTTTCTGCTGTAGCTGCCAATGATTCTAATGATGTATTGTCTTGATTTGTTTGTAGTACTTTCTTCCCTTGTCTTTTCATGTTGCCTGTGTGGCTTCCTTTCCAGCTCTGTGGGTCTTGTGTGTTATTGTTTTGACCCTATGTTTTGTAGCATTCCAAGATCCCTCCTTTGTGGGGAAGGACAATGTTAACAGATCCTAGTATCAAAAATACATCATTTGTGTACAAATTATTGTTATTAAGACATTTACACTTTGATTCAATTAAACTTTATATAATAATTGGATTCAATTATTATCCAATTATTATTTAAAGTATAATCAGTAGTTTCATAAAAATATTTATAGTTTCTGGTGGTTGACAATGAATTGGTGTTGAGCATAGGACGATATGCTGAGGGGGAAAGATGTAGGGGTATAGAGTTAATATATCTTATAAAATGTGAATGATAAATCTAATGAAGAGGGTTAGTAGGAGGGGAATAGACAGGAAGGAATTTAGGGTAGACAAGTATGTGGGAAGACAGTAGAGTTCATAAAAATACACATACGTATTTAGAAAAATACAGGATGTAAAAATGGTAAAATTTGGAGCATGAAAAAAGAAGAAAGAGAATAAAAGGGAAAGAAAGAGAGAAAAGAAAGAAGAAAAAGAAAAAAAAGAATAAAAGGGCTTATGCAACTCTTCTATATTATTCAGGTGACTCAGTCCTCAAAGTCCTATTTCATGCATAGTTCTTAGTTTCACATATGTTGGGGATGTGAGGGCCAGAGGATGGAAAGGTAGAAGAGAAAGAAGAAGACAAAAAAAAAAAAAAAACACCCCAAAATTCTCTTAGAGATTCATCTTTCCTGCTTCTCTTATCATCCAATAGGTGGGGTTGACTGTTTTAAACTTGTGTCTCTGCCCTCAGAATGGTGTAGGTAACCAGGGTGAGAAGACTGGACCTACTGTGGAGCATCTGGAAGCTGGGAGTGCTGCCCACCAGTCCCAGTAAGGAAATTGTACATCATGGGTCTCTTTTTGTGACCACTTGTCTGACTTGAGCCCCCAGTATCGTCTCCTCTTGCCTGGACATTTTCTGGATCCTGATCTCTCTGTTATACTCCAGACTTTATTCCCCTCCCCTACCCTCTCATACTTATCAGATCCCAACTGCAGGACCTCTCACACCCAGGCTCACATCAGGTGGGTGGCGCCCAGGTTGCACTGCACACCTGCCCAACTGAGAGCTGTTTTTGTGTTGGGTGGTCACTGTGCTGAGTTATTGCTGCTGGGGAAGGGGGAGAATTGGAAACCAGGTACCTGCTCAGATGGAGATCTGATATGATAGCCATGCCCACCAAATATGGTGTGAAATGTTTTCCAAGATGGAGTCAGTCTGCTTCCAGTGCCAGGGTGTCTGGTGAGGTGGGAGGAGCTGGGTGATGGCCTTGTACTGTGAATCGGTAGCAGCTGAGTGACCTGTGTGGGAGTGGAGTGCAATCTGGAGTTCTGCAGAGGTGCTGATAGGTGATTCTGCTTAGCTGCTTGAAAGCCGTGCATGAGCTAGAACTGCGGGCTTTGGATCTGGAGTCCTGAATCCTACTAGAATGCAGAGGCTCTTATTTCTGCATGGTGGTCATAGTACTGGTGATTTCTACAAAAATCTGCTGTATAGGTGTCCTCTCACTCTCTGAGATGTTGCATTCTGACTAGGTGAGACCTGGGTCACAGAGCAATACAGAATGTTGCCTCTTTCTGGCCCACCATCTTGAAGTCCCCTTTTAAATATTTATATACATATTACCATATAATACTGTTAATAAAACTCACAGATATATTTATTTAAATAAAATAATTAAATAAATTGCCACAAATGCTAATTTTTATAGCACAATGCATAATTATCTTAGCTCAACACTTCTGGGTGGCATATTGAATACAATCCTTCTTTAGACAACATTAACAAGCAAATTTTTAGGAATATAATTTCATCTATAGATCAGGTAAACAATTATTAATTGTTTTCCCAGCACCATTTGTTGAAGATGCTAACCTTTCTCCAGTGCATGTTTTTAGCACCTTTGTCTAATATAAGGTAGTTGTAGTTTTGTGGATTAGTCTCTGTGTCCTCTATCCTGTACCATTGGTCCACCAGCCTGTTTTGGTGCCAGTACCATGCTGTTTTTGTTACTATTGCTCTGTAGTATAGTCTAAGGTCTGGTATAGCAATACCACCTGTTTCACTCTTCCTGCTTAGAATTGCTTTAACTATTCTGGGTCTCTTATTTTTCCAGATAAATTTCTTAATTGCTTTTTCTATTTCTGTGAGGAATGCCATTGGGATTTTGATCAAAATTGCATTGAATCTTTATAGTGCTCTTGGTAGTATGGTCATTTTAATAATATTAATTCTGCCTATCCATGAGCAAGGTAGATCTTTCCATCTTCTAAAATCTTCTTTTATTTCTCTCTTTAGGGATCTATTGTTTTCATTGTATAGATCTTTCACCTCTTTTGTTAAGTTGATTCCCAAGTGTTTTATGTATTTATTTATTTATTTATTTATTTATTTATTTATTTATTTATTTATTTTTGAGGATATTGTGAATGGGGTAGTTTTTCTCATTTCGTTTTCAGAGGATTTGTCACTAATAAACAGGAATGCCTTTGATTTATGGCTGTTGATTTTATATCCTGCCACTTTGTTGAATTCATTTACTAGTTCTAGATTTTTGGTAGAATTTTTTGGGTCTTCAAGGTATAGAATCATATCATCAGCAAAAAGTGCTAGTTTAAGTTCTTCTTTTTCTATAGTTCCTTTAATTTCTCTCATCTGTCTAATTGCTCTGGCCAGTGTTTTCAGAACTATGTTGAATAGAAGTGGTGAAAAAGGGCATCCCTGTCCTGTTCCAGCTTTTAGAGGGAATGCCTTCATTTTTTCTCCATTTAGAATGAAGTTGGCCTGGGGCTTTACGTAGATTGCCTTTAAGATGTGGAGATCTGTTCCTGTTATCCCCAGTTTTTCTGGTGTTTTGAACCTGAATGGGAGCTGTATTTTGTCAAATGTATTTTCTGTGTCTATCATGGTGATCATATGATTCTTATCTTTGAGTCTATTGATGTGATGAATTACATTTATTGATTTCCATATGTTGAACCAACCTTGCATCTCTGAGATGAATCACACTTAATCATGGTGCACGATCTTTTTGATATGTTTTTATATTCGATTTGCCAGAATTTTATTGACAATTTTTGCATCTATGTTCATTAGAGATATTGGTCTGAAGTTTTCTTTCTTTGAAGTGTCTTTGTCTGGTTTTGTAATCAGGGTGATATTGGCTTCATAAAATGAATTTGGAAGTGCTTCCTCTTTTTCTCTTTCCTGAAATAAATTTAAGAGTATTAGTATTAGTTCTTCTTTAAAGGTCTTGTAGAACGCGGCCGTGTATTCATCTGGACCTGGGCTTTTCTTGGTTGGTAGTCTTTTGATGGCTTCTGTTTCCTCACTTGATATTGGTCTGTTTAAGTTGTGTATATCTTTCTGACTCAAGTCTGGGCAGATCATATGACTTAAGAAATTTTTTGATGTCTTCAATGTCTTCTATTTTATTGGAGTATAAAGTTTCCAAATAATTAGAAATTATTGCCTTTTTCATCACGTATGCCAGTAATTTGAGTTCGCTCTCTCCTTCTCTTTGTTATTGTGGCTAAGGGTCTGTCAATTTTATTTATTTTTTCAGGGAACCAACTTTTAGCTTTGTCTATTTTTTTCAATTGTTTCTTTTATTTCAACTTTCTTGATTTATGCTCTGATTTTAATTATTTCTTGCCTTCTATGGTTTTGCTGCTGATTTGTTCTTCTGTGTATAGGGCTTTGAGATGTAGTGTGAGGGCATTGATTTGTTGACTTTTTCTTCTTTTAAGGAATGAACTCCATGCAATGAGTTTTCCTCTTAGTACTGCTTTCATAGTGTCCCAGAGATTTTGATATGTTGTGTCTGTGTTCTCATTTACCTCTGAGAATTTTTTAATCTCCTCCTTGATGACTTCTGTAATCCATTGTTCATTCAGTAGCATATTGTTCAGTCCCCATGTGATGCAAACATTTTTATTTTTTATTTTGTCATTGATTTCCAATTTCATTCCATTATGATCTGATAAAATACATGGTAGTACCTCTACTTTTTTGTATTGCCTAAGAGTTGCTTTGTGGCATAGTATATGTTCTATTTTAGAGAAGGATCCATGTGCTGCTGGGAAGAAAGTGTATCTGCTTGATGCCAGTTGAAATAGTCTATATATGTCAGTTAAGTCCAAGTTATTAATTGTGTTATTGCACTCTATAGTTTCTTTATTCAACTTTTGTTTGGAAGATCTATCCAGTGGTGAGAGAGGTGTGTTAAGGTCACCCATGATTATTGTGTTGTGGTCAATTTGACTCTTGAACTTGAGAAGAGTTTGTTTGATGAACACAGCTGCACCATTGTTTGGGGCATATCTATTGATGATTTTTATGTCTTGTTGGTGTCTGGTTCCCTTGAGCAGTATGTGAATTCCATCTTTATCCCTTTTGATTAGCTTTGGCTTGAAGTCTGATTTATGTGATATGAGTATGGAAACCCCTGATTGCTTCCGTAATCCTTGTGAGGGGTATGATTTTTCTCGACCTTTCACCTTCAGCCTATGTATGTCTTTGCCTAACAGATGAGTCTCCTGTAGGCAGCATCTTATTGAGGATGAGCTCTCTATGTGCCTCTTATGTCCCATCACATAAGTAATTTCATTTAGTGTGATTAAACTCTTTGTTTTTTCAAGGTTGCTTACTTCAAGGCATGAAGTAGGTAACACACAAAGTTCTTAATATCGGGATGAGAATATTGGTTGTGCAATCTGGAAATTTGGTAGACATTTCTGGAGGATATCAAGACTTTGATAAAATGGCAAATCCAGAACCCTTGAAGATGTTCACAATGGTTCTTCAGATTGTTGCTACTCTGGTCCAGAATTAGGGGGTCCATTAATCCATAATAAAGTAATATCAAATTGGGGAATTTTAAAGCAAATTTTGGATGTTTTGAATTATAGGTTCAATTTTTATCTATTTTCTAGAAGTTTAAATAAGAACTAAGTTAAACTTTCAATAAAAGTTTCTTTATTGAAATAGCAATGGGGCTAGGGTTGTGGCTCAGTGGTAGCACACTTGCCTGGTATGTGTGAGGCACTGGGTTCGATTCTCAGCACTGCAAATAAATAAATAAATAAATAAATAAATGTCTATTAACAATGAAAAACAAACAAAAAAAGAAATAGCAAATTGTATCTGCTCTGGAATATTTCTTAGCACTGAGACATTTAATATATGATACAAATAAATGGTTACATTTTTGGCAAATCTTTTGATGTTTTTATTAAAGAACACTGACACCAACTTGTTTCTTTGGCTTGTGGATTGTCAACAGTTTTCTGGAATCCTAGACCACCTCTGTCACCCTGCCTTTCCAAGATGAGAAAACATATTTATATGAATTTATGTGTTCATCAACATAAACTTTCTTTGATGTATTTCACTTTAGCTTGAGATATAAAGCCTATTGCTGTCTGTATAAGCTGCTGGACTGGGAATACTCTTCCTTCTTTGATTTTCTTTTGATCATCAATCTGGAAATTCCTCCAAACACTGAAAAGTTTTTTGTAGATACAAATGAGACGATCCCTTTTCCAAAAAAAAAAAAAAAAATACTAAAAGCATACTATGAAAAATGCATTTCAGGAGCAAAATGTTGGGGTAATATTAGTTATATTACCTTTTTACCCACAAAGTTGCAAGTTTTTAATTACTATAATCTATAAATTGCTATAGCTATCTTGATTCATGTCTGGGCATTATACCATTAAAGCATTAAATCCATGGAGGTATAGAACTTGTTTTGAAAGTAGGAAAAAAAAAAAACAGGATCAAGTTATTCAAGAGCAAAAGGAGTCACATTATATTGATAACAGCCATGAAAGTGAGTTAGCAGAACTGTGAAGTTGTAGTCTATTGCCAGTGTTTTCTTATGTGAGCTTCCTTTGGATTAAACTGGCCTATTTTCACCACCAAAGCAAATATTTAAGTCATCCAACAAATTCCTTGGGAAATGAAATCCTTTGGTTTTAATGACTCTTAAGCAAATCTCTTAAGCTTATCTCAAGAGGTTTTTTTGTGTTATGAAGGCACATTTTGCCTGGTAAAGAGTGCCATTGCTATCAGATGCCCCAGACATGTCTGGGCCTCAGCAGGTATCTCTGAGCACACATATGATGAGTGCACACAGTGTGTATGTTGGAATTTGGTCTATGAATGAGGACACCAACATGGTCAGCTGGTGGCCACTTAGTGGGAATATTCCCCAAACTCATTTGATGTTAGTTGGGGACCGGATAGAAAGGATTATAAAATATGGAATCATTTCGTGGTTGAGGATCACTGTCTTATCTTGGTGACTAGCCCTCATTGAGTTCAGAGATGGGAAGTCGTGGACCTACTGTGAGAAGCATTGGTATATTGAACCTTGGTTGTTTTCAGCAGTTGGGGAGAGAAAAAGAGGGGTTGAAACTGAAAAAGCTGGAGTAAACACAAGTCGACTTTAAGTTGGGGGGTGAGCTTGCTAGGACTGCCATAACAAATTACTAGAGGTGGGTTGCTTAAACCACAGAATTTTATTCTCACAGTTCTGGAGGCTGTGAGCCCAAGTCAAGGTGTGGGCAGGCTGCTTTACCCTGGGCTACTCTTCCTACTTTGTATGTGGCTGCCTTCTGGTGTCTCCTGTGTAGTCTTTCCTCTTTGCATGTCTGTATCCTAGTCATTGCTGCTTCTTAAAAGGACACCAGTTCATACTGGATGCTGGCTCAATTCCCTTAACTTAATGTTTTAGAGATCCCATTTCTAAATACAGCCACATTCTGAGTTACTAGAAGTTGGGAATCTCAACATGAGTTTTAGAGGGACAGATTTCAGCCCATAACCAGGGACATCAAATAGAGAAGGGGAGAGGGCTCAGGGCTACTTTGGAAGAGGCAAAAGCCTCTAGAGAAAGGCTGATCAAACAAACTGAATCTGAGGACAGTTTCTGCAGGTATTATCAGCCAGAGAAATGGAAGTTCAGCAGGCATAATAGTGAGAAGCTAAAGCACTGGAGAAATTGTCAAAGCAGGTTGTATCTACAAAACATATTTCAGACTCCTCTTTCCGGCATTTCAAATCTTGTATATAAAGCCGTTTCCCTCCATGGTCTCTCTTTCATCATGACAAAGTTTCCCAAACTCTAAGCAACGTGACCAATACTGTAATATAAAATTATCCCCCCCACACACACACATACACACACACACACATATACATATATGCTATTATCTATGATTTTTATAATACTAATATTATAATATAACATATATGACATCCTAATATTGCATATTAATTAAATATATCATAATATAATTATTGATACATAGTATCATATATATGCAATACCAATACCATTTCTGTCTCCTTTTCTTTACCTCCTTCTGATATTGACCTCTTTTCTTCCTCTCATCATCATTTCCAATGTGATCAATGCATTCTCTCTTTCCCATTTCTCTCTTGATTAGCCATTATAAACAAGCCCAAGAGACAAATCAACAAAGCACAGAGGGAAAGAATGAGACTTAAAACCTTCTACCCTTCTTCCCCTTATTGTAAAGCAGAGCAAATGTCATTCGTTATTATTGATAAACAACTTTTTCAATGACTGTTTGCGAATGTTTGTACTTGATGGTGACTTGGTTGATAAATCTTCCCTTGGGAGAGTCTGTCTCTGGATATAATCAAACTTATAACGACTGTAAACGCTGTTCCCGTGTTCAAAGATAAAACAGCTGCACTTGTTCCTTATTTGACTTCTTAGAAGAGGAAAATCTTAACATTAAGTGAAAATAGTTTAAGGAGGAAAAGAATGCTTTGAATTCCAAGTATTGCTTTCTTTTAAAATTTTTATTAATGTACCAATTATTTTGTCACCAAATGTAAATGAAAGACTTTGAGTAATAGTTTCATCACCTTGCTCTGGCTCTCTCCAAAATCAAAAAGAAACCACTCAAATTCTCGGTTTCCATGAGCATTTAAAGATGCTTCCATTGGGTGCTTTTCACTAAATTACCATCAGACTATCTTATTTTTATTTTGACACATCCATATTCCCTGAGAATATTTTCTGCTAAACCTTGTGTCTGGCACTTGATCATATTTTTTTTAAATGCCTTTTAAATTATCTTATAAAATCTTGGTTAAAAAAATGAGCTGAACTAAAAAAAATTGACCACTGTTGGATCATCAATGGAGAATTTGTTTATTACAAATATTTGATAGTCACTGAAAACATTCTATTTTATTGATGTGAATATTTAAAAATGTAATGTTTCTAAACAGTTGTGAATATTTCAAAATGTAATGTTTCTAAACAGTTACATGTAGGTTGTGTTTTAAAGTGAATACTTAAGTTTTGGCTTGTTCATGAATGAAGAAAATAATGAGTTTCTTATTAAACTGTAAACACATTTACTTGCATTAGCATTATTTTATACACAACCAGAAAAATACAAATAGTGGCATTTTGTAGGGAAATTTCTTTCTACCTCAGTGACATAAGTGTCCTTTTGGTTTATTGTATGTGGGTTTATTTTAATGCTCTTGAAGGGTTAGAGAAGCAAGAGAAAGAGCCTACTAACGCACCTGCCTATACCTGTGTTAAGGCTCAAGGACCCACTGGGATATTCTAGTGGTACAAGCATGTCAGATGTGATAAATTAGAACAGTGAGTCCATGTGATGCTCTTACCTCTCTCCTGCTTAGCTTAGCTCTGTTTGCAATTCATTCACTTTGGCTTATGGTATTCTATGGGCCTGAAATATAACTGGACTCATTCTTCCCACCTTGCCCCAGTTTTAATCTGTCCAGTTTTCTTCAGTATTTTCTCACATTTCTTAAATCACTTATTCATCTCTGCCATTCTTCAACACTCAGGTTTTCAGTCCAAAAGTTAGTTTCCTTTTTTTCATATTTTGATTTTAAGTTAATGATTAAAAAAAGTTAGTTGATAGATGATGCAAAGGCACACACCCAGAACCCTCCTTCTCCAGCCACATCCTACCTGTCTACAGTTACAACCAGTTAATCCCTGTCAGAGGATGAATGTATTGAGTAGGTTAAATTCATTTTCCCCATTCATTTTACCTTTAAACTTTCTTGCACTGTCTCACACATAAACTTTTGGGGACACCTGATATCTAAACCATACCAGAAATATTACCCTTTGCTGATGCCAGCAAATTGTTTTGATATTTGAGGTCCTTGTCAGATTCTTGGGATTCCTTGTTGTGCTGATGCAGAAAACTTAACTGTAAAACTATAAAAATCTATAGCAGAAATACATTCTTTGGATCAATTAGTTTGAAGTAATTACTGAAAGTTCTTCATTGGGCAGTCAAAAATTATGCAGTTCCTACTTGCATAGCTTAGGAAAACATTACAAACAAACTTTAAAATAGGAAGTTACAAAATGACTAATACAGATGGTGGTATGCTTTTCTGAGTGAGTATGTGTAAGGGTGGGGGTGTTGCTACAGACTCATCTGTCTTAAATGCAATGTTTATCCTATGTGTATGCCTTATTATAAGACCTTAGAAACATCAAAAACATTTCCCCGGGTGAAATTTCTTTTCCCATATGACAGTTCCAGACAAATCCAGAAAAACCATGGAGTCACACTGCAGAGTGACTATTTTTAAAGAGAATCAAAGAGCATATTTTTTGTAAAACATTTCTTTCTTATAAAAAGAATCAAAAAAGGAACCCCAACATTGTAGGAGCCCTTTAAGGACCTCCCACATGGCTGCTCTGATTGAAAGGTCTGACTTCCCTCAATATTACCACAGCATCCCAGTTAATTAGAAACAGATAAACCCACCCAAGGCCAACCAGTAAGTAGGAACACATGTGAAGAGTGATCTCATCCTGGAACTCTCAAGGAGACACCACAGACAGGGAGGAGAGAGAAAGAGAGAAAAAGTAATTTATGTTTTTTTGTTTTCCTTGTTCCTTTTTTGCCCCTCTGTTTTGATCTTCAATATATTATAACAAATGCACACTTTCTGAGAGACCATTAGTGCATGCTCAGTATATGGGTATTTGATTTTATTAAGTCACTAAACTTTATCAGAAACCACAGCATTGCAATTTTAATAGGCGTTAACTTGGAATGACATATTATTGGGAACATGTCTAGATAATTAAAAAATTGTAGGCGGTTAGTTAGGAAAATGTTTTTTGGAGTCAGTGATGTCAAGCCTTTCACATATAAATTTTAAAAATTTTTGACTTTTTTTCTCATGTTTTTGTGTCATAAGAAATTCCTTCCTATCTAGATATGTAGTACAGGTTTTCTCTTACCTTATCATGTAAATTCTTGATCTTTGCTTATTCACATTTATGTAGTGAAAATCTAGAATCTTTTTTTGAAAATGGGGTGAGATAGTTTTTTTTTTCAATTGCAAAGAATACTGTCTCGTCAGCATCACTGCTGTAGTGAATTGTTATGCCACAGTTCTACATCATGAGCAATGTCTTCATGTGTATTTGGTTCTGTTTCTGAGCTCTTCAGGTTGTTCTTTATATTCCCAAGACACACAACTATTTGAGCTCTATCACTTTTTCAGTGGTGTGATCTGCTGAATTAAGATAGTTTTTAGGATTTTATAGTGGAAAAAATCATGTGTAGATTTACGAATATTGGTCACATACTAGATGCTGCTTGTGAAACTCACAGGGACTTCAGGTGTACCCTTTGAGTATCCACTAGGACCCTTGCTGATATTAACCCACAGAGACACTGCAAGGTATGTCTGCTATGGGAAGAAAATTTCTCAGGATGCTGCTGTCTAGTCTGCACTCAATTACAAATACTCTTGACATCTTTACCAAGCATGTGTTTAGATTTCCCTGCTTGTTCCCTGAACATCTTATACCTACAGCTGTTTACACATTACATTTTGATTATGCATGTATATCTCTGTCTTTTAAAATAGAGAATGGTCTTCCTCATTTTTGAAGGTCCAAATGAATTCACTGTGTTCTCACCTGTCACAGTTTACATTTTTAAAGTTGATAGGTCTCATTTAAATGTTGCCATCTGCAAATGGTATAAAATATGTATTTATACCACTGAAAACAAATACCCTCTCATTAAAACAAAATTTTTCTCTAATCTACCTATAAGAGAAAAAAGAAAGCCCCCAAATACTCTGAAATTGAAATTTCATTAAAAAAAAATTCTTCAGAGAAGCTGGATATGGTGGCACATTGTATCCCAGGGACTTGGAGGCCTGAGGTAGGATTGTAAGTTAGAGCACAGCCTGGACTATTTAGGGAAACCCTAACTCAAAATTTAAAAAAAAAATCCAAAGGGCTGGGAATGTAGCTCAGGGGTAGAGAACTTGCTTATCAGCTTAAGGCTCTGGGGTTTCATACCCCAGAAAGTGTAAGCCTGTGTGTTTGCGTGTGTGCACACACACAATTTTTCAGAGAGATGAGTATACTGATATTTCTGATCACCTTTGCTCATTCAAATTTTATATTTGCACACTTCACACTTCTGTCAAAGTTTGAAAACTAGATAATTTTAAAGATTGTATAATATATATTTTTTTCTTTTTCTACAGTGGAAAGGGACTGAGTGGCCCATTTGCTGATTATATTTGCCAATAGCCACATATGACAAAGCACAGAAAAACCTCAGAAAATAGTAATTTGTTCAGTCATAATTTGTGGTTATTTTTTGTCTGTTTGCTAAACTTAAATGGTTTTGAAATAATTGGATATCAAGCATTATTTTGGGAATAGTTAATTATTTTCCATGAATTTCAGTTTCCTTGTTTCTACAATAGTGACTTTTCAGTGTCCCTATGATGATTTAATGATTCATAAAAAATTTGGCAGAATCAGAATGGTCATATAATTGGTGGCTAAAATAAAAGACATTATTAGTGGGTGGTGTTATTATAATATTTTCTCATTTTGCTGAAAAATTAGAATTTAAAACATTTTATGTGTTATATTCTTATACAATTGTGCTATTTATTAATGAGAAATGTTTACAAATATTATGTATATTTCAATTTCTTAAATTATTAAACATTAAAAGTTCAGTATTCCTTTAGTTACATGTTCTCTACATTACACATTATTGTTGCATTACTAATCAGGATACTGACTTATTTTCTTACCTTTTTTTTTTGCTTTTGTTTTTGGTACTAAATATTGAACCCAGGGGTACTTTGTCACCCCAAGCCCTTTTTATTTTTTATTCTGAGACAGGATCTTGCTAAGTTGTTTAGGGCCTCACAAGTTGCTGAGGCTGGCCTTGAACTTGCAAGCCTCCTGTCTTGGCATGACAAGTTGGGGGGATTACAGATGTGCTCTGCTGCACCCACCAGGATATACTGACTTTTAAAGAAGAAGAAATTATTTTGTAAAATGTCTTGCCTTTTTAACGACCGAAATTAAAAGATTTCATATACTAGATTGGAATAGGGTGGGTTGAAAGGGGATGCTTGGAGAAGGAATTAAGTAGTGTTCTGTTGGCCAATTCATTGGATGAATTGAGCAAAATAATAGCCCACAAAATACTATTGGATTAGTTTCTGCAATATCTTAGCAAGGAATTATTCTTACACACTATCAAGAAGATATAGTCAGCATTAACCCACAGTTATCTTGAGTGCTTTCAGGTCTTTTGAATGATACATTTTTATGATAGATTCATTCAGATTATCAAACTATTAAAGTTTAATAATTTGAAGAACTAGTAGATTTTGTCTGTGCACATAATTTTTCTCAGCTAAGTTATAAAGAGATCTACTTAGCACATCAAAAATTCTAGAGATTAATAAAAGGTAAACTGCTCAGGAATCTATCACTTAATAAACGCATCACTTAGCTAGTACTTAATAGAGGAACTATTGCAATAACAAAAAATTTATTTTCTGGCCAGGAATATCAACAGGAATATAATCTAGTCATTTTTACATAAAATGATAACTAGGTAAGAATGACCCATTTAAAAACCATTTTTGTCCAATTCTCTCTATTTACAAATGAAAAGATTAAATGTCAAAGAGAATAAAATATTTACTTAAATTTACAACCTTTTTAACTTTTTGTTTTGCTATTGAGAATTGAACCCAGGGGTATTCTACAACTGAGTTTTATTCCAAGCCCTTTGCCCATTTTAGTGAGACAGAGTCTCACTAAATTGCTGAGGCTGGCCTGAACTTTTGATTCTCCTACCTCAGCTCCCAAACTGTTGGGATTATATGTGTGTGCCACACACCTGGCTACAATGTAATTAGTGGGACCCTAAAATGGAAACTGAACACGAATTTTGCTGTTTTGACACCCTTGACCACTCCTCATCTTTATATCTTTTTCTTTCACTTCAGTAGATTTCTCCCCTGGTTGGTCTGAACAGAGACTCTCATACAAATTTATTCTGTTCCTCAGAACCAAATTACCATCCTGAAAACTGAATTTTTATACCCCTACCCTACTGCTTAATCTCTAGTGACTCCCACTGCTCACTGAATATGAGTTACATATTTTATTTTATATATAATGCCCATGAAGTCTGGTTCTAATTCTCTTTCACCATGGGGTCCTTCCTCTCTCTCTTTCTCTCTCTCTCTCTCTCTGTCCCTCTCTCTTATTATCTTAGGTAATTCGGGCCCTGAAGCTATGGTATCTCAGTTCTATAACACTAATGAGGTAGCTCAGAGGATTGTAAATAAATGGTATTGAACCATTTGCTCAAAAAATCCTATTTTATCTGAGTGACAAAATTCTAGTGTGATAAGGAAGGTGGAAGGAACCTTGGAAGGAAGTTTTCTGAGGTACTGAGGTATATGTCCTATAATTTCAGAAGTATCAATTCCTTTTGCAAAAGCTCATAAGGGTGGAATGATGGGATTTCCCACAAACATTAATTAGTTCACTAATGAGTTTTGAAGCAATAATTGCCTAGACCACTTGGTTCAAAGAAGTTACAAGAATATATTGTTTTGTTTAATTAGTTACACATAGAATTTTTATTCCATATGATTATAATGGAGCTAAAAATTCCTACTGCCTGGTGTTTGTACTGCTGTACCTCTTATGTTTAGATAGGTTTAGGTACTGACCATTGAGTTACAGTGGCATACAACATTCAGCACAGTAACGTTCTGTACAAGGTTGTAGCCTAGGAGCAAAGGCTACCCTATGTTATCCCAGCCTCTAGCAGCTAGGTTTGCCCAAGTGTCTGCTGTGATGCCCATGCCATGCTTGAATCACCTAATGATGCGTTTCTCAGAATGTGCCTCACTAAATGACTCAGGTCTGTGTAAATGGAGTCACAAGCTGTGGTCTTGTGTAGATTGTTATCTTTCGTTTAGCACAATGTTTTCAAGGTTGATGCATGCCTTAGCTCATATTAGTACTTCATTCCTTTGAATTGACAAATAATATTTCTTTGTGAAGTGATGCATGTTTTGTTCCTCCGTTCATCATTTGATGGGCATTTGAGTTGTGTGTGACCTTGAGTATCACGAATAATGTCGTTTGTGTACATGCATTTTCACTTCTTGGTACACACCTGGAAGAATTGCTCATTCACATAGTATCTCCACATTAGACATAAGAAACTGTCGAAAATAACCAAAGTGGTTATACCCATGAGTTCTTATTTTCCAAGGTTAGTATTAGTCTTTTATGAGTCTTTCTATCATCGGCTGCCCTGTTCTATTTTGCACTGGTGACCTTATATTTTACTTACAACTTCCTCTTTCTTGGCTTTGTGATGCTTATTAACATTCTGGACCCTTCCTCCTTTCTGTTTTCTATGACCCTTTCCCCCTCTCTGCATACAATTTTTGTTTTTTCTGCCTCAGCAATTTCATTTACCAGAATACATTTCACTTCTCAGCCTTGTGGAGACTGCTCTCAAATCAGGTTCCACCATGACTGAAAGGTTCTCCTGAGCTGCAGTCCCACAGATCTGATTGTCCTCTCAACTCCTATATGTAGTGGTCCAGTTGCAAATGTCTGGTTTTAAAAAGTACTTTCATGAGAGGGCTCACCATCTGCTCTGCAAAGGTGGTCTATTATCTCTCTCTCTCTCTCTCTCTCTCTCTCTACCTCTCTACCTCTGCTCTCCTCTCAATTCAGACTTGAAATTTCAGTCATGTTTTGATTTTTTCCTCTCCCTTGCTGCTTGTGCCCAGTTTTTTAAATACTATCTGTTTTATGTGTCTGTTTTCCTCATCAATCTTTCTTTTCTCTGCATCACCTTCCACCAGTCTAGATCACACTATTGCTCCTTTTATTTCAATATCTCTTCAGCTGGCCTACATGATCATCATATTTTCCTTTTCAATCAAGGGTACATTTTGCACCTACACTTTTCTTAAGGGTTCTAGCACATTCCTGCCACTCCTCTCTTAACAGTCTCCAGAGGTTCCACAACTTCCTATAAATAAATGGCAGATTCTGTGGCTGTGTATTCAAGTTTTCAGTGTGGTTTCCTAGTCTTGCCTCCTGCTGGGCTCCTAAGCACATGCAGGAGGGATGGCTATTCTCTTTGCTTATCAATCAAGCTTTGCATTTCCTGGCTTTGCCACTGAGTCTACATAAGCCAATTCCTCAGGGACTTAATAGAATGTGTCCTCCAAAATGATGCCCAAGAATGTATCACTCTTTTCAACTCTTACCATGTCATTTTGCATTATGTATAAGAGTCACTCAGTGCCCATCTAATCAACCCTCCTCAATCTGTCATTTCTGAGGGCAGAAGCCATGATACATTTGTCACAATTAGAGCAGCTACCATTTACTGAATGTCTGCTTTGATTTAGGCATGGAGCCAAGTGTTTTATATACAAAACTCGCTTTAATTATCAAAACTTCTGGAATAGGCTTTATTTGTAATTCTTATTTTATAGATGAGGCAGTTAATGCTTCGAGAGGATCAGTAACTTTACCAAGGCTAAAGAGCTCCTAAATGACAAAGCAAGGATTTTAGACTAGACCATCTGGCTCTAAAGCCCATGCAATTAACTAGGACTATATCACTTTCTCCACAACACCTAACTTAATAAGTGCCAGTTAAATTAATAAAAATGGTTAGTGTTGCTGCCTAGAGGAAGTGGAAGGCTAAGAGCTAGACTTCAGTTCTAAGTGGAGCTCTAACACTTTCTTGGACTGAATTATTTATCATATCTGAGCTGTTTACTCATTCATAAGGTGGAGGAAAGAGATAATGATCCCTATCTCACAAGGATGCTGTGAGGATTTAAAATGAAACATTGTTCATGACGGCATCTACCAGTAGACTCTTGGTAAATATTAGTTGATTATAATAGAAATAAAATTCCATTTTTACCATTCCTCCTTGCTGATAGCCAGATTAATGTCTTATATCTGTCTGACATCTATCATCTATCTATGTATTTAATTATAATATCATTGAAATTACCAATAACCCTTTCCCTGGGTTTCTAGGAGAGATGTGGGCATCATTTAGTCTTTATCAGGATATTGACCTTGACTGGACTTCAACTCTATTATTGCTATATCCATCAAATGACTTCAAACATTCAAGCAAACTATGGTCCTCTTGCTTCTCATTCTGTTTTTCTATGTCAGTTCTTCTTTACCTTTCTAACCTTGGTGATTCACCATGGCATTTCAAATATTTGCAAACATTGGTGTCCACAAGAAAGTGTCCTGTCTAGTAAGACATTTTATCAAATGAAAATTTTAAGACATTATAGTATGTGGACATTCACACTTTCACTGAATTGCCCTACTCTTTAATGTTATTCTTATTTTCATAAAACAAATGTCATTTGACATTCTATAATATCCTATCACTAATCCTGAATCTTACATTAACTTCTTATATACAGTGGATGCTATTCTTACTACCTTTTTCTTAATAAAAACAAAGTCAAAAACTTGTTTAGAGACTTGAGTGAAGACAGACAGCTCTTAAGCAGGGGTTGAAGAGAAGGGAATAATTGTGACATGGATACAAAAAGAGTTAATTTTCTGCTTGCTCCAGACCATCCAAATATGAATAAGGTACATTAAGATGCTATAATAAAAGTGAATTTTATCAATATGTTCCCAAATCCATGGTTGGGGAATTGTAGATGGAGTATTTTTAATCCAACTCCCATTCTGTTAACATTCGGGAAAAGAGTTGAACATCTATCTTTATAAATCACTTTGGGGGATTAAATTCTTTTGTGCCATCTTGATTTATTTGTTTGGGGTTTTATGTATTCTAATGGGAAGTCCAAAATTCAATCTTCTTGTTCTGGAGGAATATCATAAATTCAGGGTGCAATTTAGAAAATTAAATAATTTTTTAAAAGCTTTGTGCTCTAAGTGCCTTAGACAAAAATCTACAGTAAACATTCTAATTCCCAATTATGGCTATTTCTATACTGGTAGCTAAAGCATGTAAAAATTAGACCTCATTTAATATAAAATGAAGAAAGTCTTGCCACCACAAAGGACCCTTTTCTGTTTTTATGATTGCCTGTAGAAACATACTTCACTGACCTGGGAGAAGAACTTTCTGTAAGCATGAGCCATGTGAGTTGCTTACTAGGCCTTCCTTGTCTTTGTGAGGAACTGGTGGAATGTTCTCTGTGCTGATCATGGTGGGAAAGGATTGACAGGGATCACTAGCAGTGCTGCAGTTCCAGGGTCTTTTAGCTTCTTAACTTCCTGCAGACACCCTCGAAGGAAATGGTCAGCTCCAAGGTCACTCACCAAAATGACATAACCTAGGCAGGGACTCAGGAGAACTCCATGTCCCATGACTGAATGTCACTGAAGTCAACCATTGTAAAGTTTCTGTCTCATCCAATGTCTGTTCATGCAGAATAATTTCTCTCTATGTCATGGATTGATAAAATTCTGTGAAAAGTTCATGAATGTGGGAACTTCTTCTAAGGTTTGAGATGAAACAAGTTTCATTTGCATTTATTTTTATTTTCCTTTGAAATAATGAAATGAAGTCTGATATTGATGTTAGAATGAGAGATGCCATGCATGGGAATAAAATATGGCTTAATAACAATAACTAGGACTAAACCAATATTTAGCAGCTGACTCAGCACTTTTATAAGCACTGCTCAGTTGATTTGCACTCTTGCCAGGAAGTCGACTGAGCAGCCATTATCCATGTTTTTTTTTATGTTATAAAAGAAAAAAGAAAAAAGGAAAGGTTTATACACATTCATTTATTAGGATCTGAAAGCAAATTTTCTGATCAGAGATCTTTTTTTTTTTTTTTTTAAATACCCTATTCTGCAGCAGGGAGAGACGTAGCTTTCATGGACAGACATAGCAGGCTGAAGAAAGAGAATTTCTGCCTTCTGGTAGGCAGCATTTTTGCATAGGAGCACAGTTCCAATGGTTTGTCCCCTCTAGGGCTACTAGATAGGGCCACAAAGAGGGGGTTCCACCTAATAAAAGTAGAATAAAGAAGATTCTACAAAATTAATTTCAAGAAAAACTTGAGTTTCACTAAAAATAACTTTATATTTAGGTTGTTGTGACTCTATTAAACATTTGAATTATTGACTTAATAAATAATTGAATAAAAGCAATGAACATCTTTTGTTTTCTTTTTCTTTCTTTTCTTTTTTTGGGCAGAGGATTGAACCCAGGGGCTCTTAACACTGAGCTACATCCCTATGCCTTTTTATTTTTTATTTTGAGACAGAGTCTTCCTAAGTTGCTTAGAGCCTCCCTAAGTTCTGAGGCTGGCTTTGAACTCGGGATCCTCCTGCCTCATCCTCCAGAGCTGTTGGGATTATAATTGTGTGCCACTGTGCCCAGCTGGACATGTCTACTATGTGATTCTTCTGTTGGTATAAAACTTGGTAGGCTGTGTTAATCATAATTTGCTTGTGGTAATGGGAAGTAAATATATCAGAAATATTTGTTAGCTATATACTAATTTTAGATACTTAAGATGCTGAAATGAATGAAATTGTGATTTCCCTTAAGAGGCTCGATCTTAGAGGGACAGAGGTGTATGATTTATAAGTTATTGTGTGATTTAAATGTCATGATAAGGCAGCAATAGTTGGAGGAAGGAGATAGTAACAGTATGTTACTGTGTCACGGATGGCTTTCCAAAAGAAATAACATCTCATTGGATTTTAAAGAAAAAAATCTGACATTTGCCAGAAGGCCATGGTCTTCCCAGCCAAGGAATAATGGGGCATGGACATGTTGTTAGTCTTCCTAGAGCTTCATATTGTAGCTCTTTTAAACTTTGCATGATGTAGTTGAAAGATGGCCAGGCTAGGCATGGTACATGTGATTTAGTACAAACTGCTCTTGACTTTAAGTCAATGGAAAAATACTTCCATGTGTCTGGGCCTAAGTGTGGACCAGATTAATCTGAAGTTTTCCTCTATCTATCTAATGCTGTAAACTTTACTGAATAAATCCTGGCATTGAAGAACAAGAGGCTCTAGAGTCAAGCTGGGTCTGTGTGGGAAACCAGTTTGAGCATTTTCTTGCCACTTTAACTTGGGGAGCTTCCTTAATCTGTCTGAGTTCTATTACTCATCAATAAAAAGAAGATAATAGTAACTTTGGAGAGTAATCCTGAGGATTATGTAAGATGACATGTGTAAAGTGAAGCGAGAAAGACCCTGATTATTATTTATTAGAGCCATGAAACTTTCAACTATAACATTTAGGGGAGAACTGAATATACTGGGAGCAGTCAATGAACAATTAAATATAGAATACTGGAATAAATTTGTGTTTCATCAGATAGGTGCTATTCCAAGGCACAGATAGCTTTAGTGTACCCATGAGGCTTGTTGGCACTTGTCCCTTGGGCATTCCTGGAACGTGAGCTCCCTCAACCCATGGAACAGGTAAGGCCAAGGTTGTGGGTTTGACCCCTCCTGGAGAACACGAACTCATGACGTTATAAGTGTTGGGCCATTGGCTTCTGGGGCTGCTGGCTCTCTGGGTGGTGAAGGTAACTATCAATTCCTATCTGTGGCAAATTCCAAATACCTCCTTCCTTCAGGTCTTCAGCTGCCCAAGTCAGATCTTCTGGCCACGCTACCTTTTTTGTCAGCTTTTTCACAGTTTTGACTGAAAAACCTAGACAGAATGACTTTAGAAGAGGAAAAGTTTATTTGAGGGCCCACAGTTTCAGAGGTCTCAATCCATTGACAGCTGGCTTTATTCCTCAGGTCTCCAGATAAGGCAGAACAACATGGCGGAAGAATGTGGTGAAGGGAAGCAGATCACATGATGATTAGGAAGCAGAGGAGAGAGAGACTTTACTTGCCAGATGCAAGATATATACCCTAAAGCCACACCCCCAATGCCTCACCTCCTCTAGCCACACCCCACCTCCCTTCAGTTACCACTCAGTTAATCCCATTGGGGGATTAGTTCACTGATTAGTTTAAGGCTCTGGTAACCCAATCATTTTTTCTCTGCAACTTCATTGTTTCATACATGAGCTTTTGGGGGACACCTCACATCCAAACTATAACACTACCTAAACTTTGACTCCCTTTGCGTGTTCCTTTCTTGCTTTTTGATTTCTTAGCACTTACTACTTTCTTTCTATTATAAAGCTTATTGAGTTGTCACTTTTAGTTTTTTTCCACCAGAATGCAAGCTCCCTGTACACAGGAGTTTTATCTGTTTACTTACTAATATATTCCATGTTTGATTAGTCACTGACACACCCTAGACATGTTAAATGAGGTAAGTCCCATGAAAATGAATGTGAATCTAAGAGCTGCCTGAACACTCATCAAGGAGCAGATAGGAGGTTATTTTATAACAGAAAACAAAGCTCACAAAAGTAAATAGAAGCAATCTGCTAGGTGTGAATTTTTTTTTCAAAGTTGACAAGGTCTATAACATTCAGTCAGACAACGTATCTTTATGAAGGCATATTTGCAGAGAATATCAGCAAGATGTAAAAGCAAGAGAATCATTGGAGAAAAAAGCAATAGCAAAATTCATGACTCTGAATTCCATTCATTTGCATGAATCTGTGAAAACTGCTAACATTGAACAAAAAAAGTAAACAACTTAAGTAGAATTGAAAAGATAGAAAATTACTGCACAATAAAGCCTATAATGAGAAAATTTATTGGTGGAAAACTGAAGTTTCCTCGCTCTATCATAGAGCACTGGACATCATAGATGTTACAAACATTTGTGTTTTTAACTGTCTGGATTCATGGGTTTCTGACACTGAGCATCAAGCCACCCTTGGAAGAATAGATTACAGCTCTGTCATTCAATTCCGGAATGACACAGAGTCTCAGGTTCTTCATTTGTAAAATGGAGAAGTAAAATTTCTATTTTACAAAGAGATTATAAGGACATAATGAGACAAAATATGTGAATTTGCCACTCACATTACTAACACTTATTAAATACTTAAAAATGTGAGTCATATAAAAGAATATGCATAAAAATTTCAAAAATTTCCTTCATTTTGGAAAAACACATAAAGGTAAACTTTCCTAGGTTGATATTGACTTCAATGATACCACTGAAAGTGTTTGTTTATTTAACTGATTTAAAAAGTGGTTTTAAGTAAGAATCTCTTCCTGCATTTGGTGGCGGGGTACTATGATTCAAATGTGTGCCTCTGTCACTCATTTTTTGCATTTTCCCTCCCATCAAGCACCTTGGCACATCACATTACCCTTCTGAAGATCTATTAAAATGAGTTGGATGTAGCTCTAAAAGATTTTAAGAAAACTGAATGAGTGAACAGAAGAGGAAAGATAATGATTCTCTAATCCCATGCACACACAATGGAATTTCATACATGCCCAGCCCACACCAGCACACGTGAGAGTGGGGGATTCAGTATCAGAGAGATGGGTTTTGACTTACCTTCCATGAAAAGAAAATTTAAGTAATCCTGTGCATTGATGGAGTTATAAGCATTTGCTAATTCAGAGAGTGCATAAATGCCCCCATTTTAATTAAACTGGTGTAAATTTCACTAAACTATGTCAATGTATTCATGTATCTGGATAGCCCACAAGGTACAAATTGGGCATTTTTAATACTGATCATGCTCATGTTGCTGAAGGAAAATTCTCAGAAGAAACAAACATATAAAACTAATTTGACTTCTATTTTCTATTTGGGAATAACTTTTAAATGACTATGTATTATATTTCTCAGAATCTTTGATTGAATCAGAATTTTAAAATGTAAATCAGAGGCATTAAGAAATACAAGATATTATCTCTAGAAGTGGAAGAGGACCTACACAGGATAGGTCAAAATCAGTTGTAAAGCCCAGTTTTGGAGAATTGCAGTAGAGTGGTATTAGTCTTAATTCTGGAAGTAAGAGTTGTCTCCTGGCATGTCTGATGACCTGTGATAACGCAAAAAGAGTCTCAGTAAAGTAGAAACATGGTGTAATGTTTAAGAAAATTGTGTTATAATGAGTTCTAATAAGCTCTACTGCACATTGTTCATGTCCCCTAATTAAAAATCATTGATTCAGAGTCTTACATTTCAAATGAAATCTGTCCATGAGCCTCTGGTGGATGTCCCCCAATTTCTCACTAAAATACCCATGAGGGCAGAAAGATGTGACTCTTCAGAAGAACATCAACTCAAAACTGACAGCCTTCCAGAATCTGAATAGAAGAACAACACACGACCATAAACTCAATTCTCAAGACCAGATATATTAATGTGTGTTGTATTTGTTTGCAAAAACAATTGTGTGTATATATGTGTGTATGCTGAATCATTTCAGAGAAGTTGCAGACTTAACCACCTAGACATCTGCATGAATATTTTTAAAATAAAAGAATTTTGCACATCACCATGATATTACTATCTCCCTTTGAAAATAAAACAAATTACATTATAAATTACATAATATCATTCCATCTCTGTTCATATTCAAAACTCTCCAGTTGTCCCATAATAACAACTATAGTTACATTTTTCAAACCAAGTACAATTAAAATTTAGACATTGTAGGAGGCTTTCCTGACTCTGTACTTTGCCAGAGTTCCCTCTTTTCTAATTTAATAACATTTACTTTTGAAGTTTTGAGACTGTCTTGCAAAATGATCTACATTCTGTAAGTCTCTGATAGTTGAATCTTGTTTTTCTTTCTACCATATTAGTGGGTAATCTGAAATCTAGATCTACAGGATAGGTTAAAGTTCAACAATTTTTGCAAGATGTGTTTTGATTGACAATGGGATTCTGTCCTGATAAACCTACCAAAAGTTGAAAACATTCTTAAATTGAAAATGAACTTAGTAGGGCTGGTTCCTTTTGACAGATCTGAGGGGAAAAATCCCTCTGCTTGTCTTTCCCAGCTTCTGAAGGCCACACAGATTCAGAGACACATGACCCCTTTGTGTATTTTATTTTCTCTTTTCTTTTATCACATCTCCTGCTACTAATTCCGACCCTCCTGCCTCCCTCCTTCAAGGCCATGTGTGCTTGCATGGAGTCTACCTGGATGACCAAGGAAATCTCATCTCACATCCTTAACTCACACATGGCAGATTTCGTTTTTGCTATGTACAGAAACCTATTTTAAAGTTCTGAGGATTAGGTTGACATCTTTGAGTGATGGTTGTACAGCCTTCCACACGTTCCCTGTTGGTTTTGTGTTTCTGATCTTTGATATTCAGAGAGGTTGAGGAGCATTCTTGTCTGATACTGTGCCCTAAGATGGACTGTTCTGGAGTTGCTTTCAGAATCTTGACTCAGATCTTAAATAGAAGGACTAGTAGACATGTATTTATATCACAATTTCTTGTCTTTTAGAGGGGGACAGGCGAATGAACTCAGGGGCACTCAGCCACTGAGCCCTATTTTATTTTCTTTTGTATTTTATTTAGAGACAGAGTCTCACTGAGTTGCTTAGCACCTTGACATTGCTGAGGCTGGCTTTGAACTTGTGATTCTCCTGCCAACCTCCCGAGCTGCTGGGATTACAGGCTTGCACCACTGCGCCTGGCTGTATCACGATTTCTTTGATACCAGCTTTCTAAGAAAAGTGCCAAGGCACCTGATGTGCATGTATGGCGTGGGGAATGCAGTTGGCATCCCACTCTGCTGAATCACTCTGCCACCAGAAGCCAGCTTTCAGGAGCTGAGTGTCTATCCTGTCCTGTCTCCACACAGGAGGCCTTAGCCAACTTCCTTCCTTTCCCTGTTATCAAAAAGCACTGTTCATGCCCCTTCAGGTGGTGAAGATTGTGATGGTGATGGTGATGATGGTGAGAATGATGTGACAATGACAACAGTGGCCATCATATATGCATGCACAATGATTAAAAGCTTTATGCAAATCGTTGCTGCTTTCCTTCCCACAAACCTATGAAGTAAGTATGGTTATCATCACTATTTGCATGTGAGGAAATGAAAGGCACAGAAAGAGTAACTGACAAGCCTGGGGTAAGATGGAGAGGAAGCAGTGGAGCTGAGGCCAGTCTGCTAGAGCAAACCTGACCTGAGGGCCTCTGGCACCATTGGTTCTGAATGTTCTGTTTTTTTTTTTTTTAATTGATTTTTTTAAAAAATAAATAAATAAATGACAGCAGAATGCATTACAATTCATATATATATGAATTGTAATTTTTCATATCTCTGTTTATAAAGTATTTTGACACCCAATTCGTGTCTTTATACATGTACTTTGGATAACGATGTCCATCACATTCCACCATACTTGCTAATCCCCTGCCCCTTCCCTTTCCCTCCCACCCCTCTGCCCTATCTAGGATTCATCTATTCCTCTCATGCTCCCCCCTCCCTACCCCACTATGAGTCAGCCTCCTTATATCAGCCTTATATCAGAGGAAACATTCAGCATTTTTTTGCGGGGGGGGGGGATTGGCTAACTTCACTTTGCATTATCTTCTCCAACTGCATCCATTTACCTGCAAATGCCATGATTTTATTCTCTTTTATTGCTGAGTAAAATTCCATTGTGTATATATGCCACATTTTTTGATGTAGTCCAATGTATCTACCTTTCATTTTTTTTTTAAAAAATTTATTATTGGTTGTTCAAAACATTACATAGTTCTTGACATATCATATTTCATACATTTGATTCAAGTGGGTTATGAACTCCCATTTTTACCCCGTATACAGATTGCAGAATCACATCGGTTACACATCCACTGTTTTACATATTGCCATACTAGTGTCTTTTTATCCATTCATCCACTGAAGGGCTCTAGTTTGGCTCCACAGCTGAATGTTGTGTTTTACATTGAAATTCTACTTTTGCCCTCACAAATTGGGATTTGTAAGCAGTGTTCTGCTGGTATATCTATGTTAGTACATTTGAAACTCTATTGCTTTGCTGAGAAGAACAGCTCTGAGTTGGTCCTTGATGTGTCTCTGCTCAATATACTCCTGTTGTAAGGGTAAAAGAAATTGAAGTTAAAGCGTAAAAGTTAAAGGGTAAAAGACCGGGTGTTGTAAAAGTTTCTAAGCTGCAAGGTCTGAGTTAAAATGTAAAGGAGGTATTGTTAGGTTTCTATGTTACCTGCAAAACCTGAAATTTCTGTAGCTGTTAAGACAGTGCTTGGAACTGCCCAGTAAATATTTCCCCTGACTATTTGGATTGTTTAACAAGGGCTCTGTGTGGTCGCACATAGGCATTGCAGGGCCTGGACCAATCAGTTTAAATGTAACCCCCTCCTTAGGAATGACCTATCACTCCAGCCTGACCTGTTCCCGCCAATGAATGAACTAATCAGGTTTAGGAGTTGTTGTTCAATTTTCCCGCGCCTCATGATGATTTGTTCTGATGTATACAAAGCCCTCCGCCCTCCCCAAAAAGTGTACTTAAGCAGTGCTCAGCCCCTGCTCGGGGCTCTGGGCTGCTTTCCCTTCTTGAGTGGGCACAGAGCCCCAGCATGCTGGTTCAGTAAATCCCCTTTTGCCAATTGCATGAGTGGTCACTTGGTGGTCTCTTTCTCCGACGTTTCGCGGGACCCTTACACTGTTTGTACTGTATTTAGCAAAATGTGACTTCTTGTTTTGTGGTATGTGGACAGTCTTATTTTCAGTTTTCAGTGCTGATACATATTTTCTCCCCACATTATTTATTCATCTGGTTACTCAAGTGCCTGAAATGTTCCTGTTCAAGATGCTATAATTTTAAGAAGTTCCTTTAATCTTTTTTTTCCACTAGTATTGCTTGAATACGTTTTGCAAATTTTATGTGTATATAATTGTAAGATAATACTCTGAGCATTAAACAAACCACCTCCAGCATTTTCTTTTTATTAATGGGTTATAGTTATTAAATGACTATTTATAAAATGATGGTTACATTTCCAGACCTTTTTTATGCATTGAAATTGTTTTTAGAAAATCAGAAATATCTGTTCTGCTTCTAGTAATTCTGAGGACTATATATGCTAGGATATATGCTATTGAAATATTTGCATAGGTATCAGATAAATTCCTGTTCGGTTAAATATTAATTAGTGCCTACAAAAACTTGCAAAGAGGTAATGTCTCTGAAGAATGTGATGACAAAGGAGTTTGAGAGATGAAGACCACTTCCCTTATCTCCAGTCTTTAGGCGAGAATCTAAACAGAGTGACCCTGGTTGTGAAGTAAAGGAATGTACTCATAGAACATCTGTGGAGCTCTTCCTGCACAGTGGGCATGCAAAATATCATATATATTTCCTCTGCCTGCTTCATTTGTATCCTGACCTGCTGCCACCAAGGATTGAATGAGTAGTAAAATGTATAAAACTCTCTTTTGAGTCCTCTAAGTTCTGTCTTTGGGATTAGTAAACAGTAAACTTGGGGTATTTATTTATCTTGGGTTGACATTTTCCTGGGGTTCAAAATTTCCAGAATGGAAGAGAGCTCTACTAAAGAAATGAGCAATTGAGAACCTTGAAGAGTGAAACCTATTATAAAAGATGAAAAAGGAACAGATAGTAGATATTATTAAGTATAATTACCAAGGAACATATGCAATAAAAAGACTTAATAATTGAAAGGAGCATAGAGTATATAATATAGTATATTACTAGGTACTTGGAATAGATTCTTATGTAGTTTGTCTTCATTTATCTGACATAAACATGCATTAATTTAAAAAATAGTTCCTGATTACTATTAACATTTTCATGGACCGTCAGAACAGACTTGAGGCAGAAAAAAAATTGTTAGCTATTCTCAGACAGATTAATATCCAGAATACTTACAAAGGTTAAAAAACCACCAACCCCCCCCCCAAATAACCCAATCAGTAAATAAACAAATGAACTAAATAGAAAATTCTCAAAAGAAAAAATACAAATGGAAAATAAATGTATGAAAAATGTTCAGTGTTCTCAGCTATCAGAGAAATGCAAATCAAAGCTAGAGATTTCATCTCACTGCAGTTAAAATGGAAGCCATCAAGAATATAGACAATAATAAATACTGAAAAGGATATGGGGAAAAAGGAACATTTTTCCATTATTGGCTGGATTATAAATTAGTAAATTTGGTATAAAAATCAGAATGGTTTTTCCTAAAACCATTCCTAAAATACTAGGAATGGAAGCATATGACCCAGCTATACCAGTCCTCAGTATTTATTCTAAAGACTTTAAGGCAGTTTACTATAGTAGTGATACACACATACCTATGTTTATAGCAGCAGAATTTGCATTGGCCAAATTATGGAATTAGCCTAAGTGTTTATAAATGGATGCATGGATAAAGAGATGTAGTATATATGCACACTGGAGTTTTATTCTTCCATAAAGAAGAATGAAGTTATGTCATTTGCGGAAAAATGGAGCAACTTCAGAGCATTCTGTTAAACAATACAAGTCAAACTGAGAAAAATCAAGGATCATATATTTTATCTTATATGTGGAAACTAGAAAAAAAATTTCATGGTGGATTTCATGAAAATAGAACAGAGACCAGAAGAACATAATGGGGGTGGGGGTGAGGAAAGGGGAATCCTGGGAAATCATATTGACCAAATTATACTGTTGTATTGCATGTATGTATGACTATGTAACAATGAACCACTGTTATGCAGAATTACAATGTACAGATTAGAATATGGACAAAATGAAATGTGTAAAGCATACACAAATCATAAAATATTTTAACGTCTATTAAAATCCACAAGAAAGGTGCATGCCTTGCTGGGCGGAGTAGTCTACATACTATCTCTACTATTCTGTGTCCATTCCTGTGGTCTTGTCTTCATTCTCACAGCTTCCTCACCCTGAATGGCCTCCTTTTAATATAAATCCTCATTTACAACCTAGCAGTATTTTCTTGAAGCGTTATCACCAATATAAGTCTTCATTACTATTAACTATGATTTTCAAAATATTTTCTGGCGTGGCATAATTCAAGTTTATCATAGAATGTGTTTTTCAAAACAAGACTGAATATAAAGCCCTGTGGGAGAAAACCTCAACATTTCTCACTTGTGATTAATCTTTAGATATAAGCTGAGTTCACATAACTATGAGGTATAGTTCTCAATTTTTACTTTACCACATAATTGACTAATGTCCATCAGACCATTCTAGAGTTTTATCTAATATTTTATTAAAATCAGGATAACCAAGGAGCATCCCATTCTTTTACTCTAACAATATAGCAAAAATATAATGAAACACAAACTTTTTAGGTATATTTTGTCAATCTTACGGTGTTCTGAGTTACACTGCTTTCTGTTATGAAATTCAAAACTATTTTCTCTTGAAAGGAAATCTTGCCATTTTATACAACATGGATGAACATGAAGAATGCTACCCTAAGTAAAATAAACCAGTCCAAAAAGACAAATACTCCCAATGCTCCTTTAAGTATATAAAAGAGTAAAGCTTATAGAAGCAAAGAATACAATAATGGCAACCAGTGTCAGAGCTTTAGGAGAAACATGGAGCAGTTATTCAATAGATTTTAATCATCAGTTATGTTAGATGAAGAAGTCCTAAAAATGTTCAATACAGTATGATTCCTAAGGTTAACAATATGGTGTTTTACTTCCAAGATGAGAGGAGATCTCATATTAAGTATTCTTACCATAAATAAAAACAAAGAAAAGAACAAAGGGAAACAAAAAGTGAAAGATGGTAGATATATGTCAATTATCTTGAGTATGGTGGTAATATCACTAGTGTTTGCCTAGATCTAAACTAAATAAATTGTATACAATAAATACATACAAGTTTTGAATATCAATTCTGCCTTAATAAAACTGTTAAAAAATATATACCTTTTTTCTCTTAAATTGTTTTGCTTATGATTCATTGATCTCAAAGATGAATCAAATAAGTGCAGACTAACACTACTGCAGGGAAGGTTAGTGGAAATTCTGCACAAAGACATTGAAGCACCCAGGTTGCATGAGCAAAGCAGGACAGGAAGCAGTCGCAATGAAGAGCACATATCAGAGTCAGACTTTAGCAGGGACTGGTCTCATAGAATGGGTCAGTGTACCATACCTGCTGTCAGAATTGCAATGACTGAGCAAGATATAATGGAGCTTCTGTGATGGGGGTTAGCATTCAGTGGGACAGTCTGTGTGAGGCCAAGAATGCTGAAAAAGTTGTCAGCTTGAAAATCATAAAGAGTACGACATATGGAAGGATATGTGCCTTTATCCATTTTGTGTTTCTGTAGCAGAATACCACTAACCAGGTGTGTATGATGAACAGAAATTTATGTGGCTTAATATACTAGAGACTGGGAAGTTCAAGGTTAAAGGGTCACTTCTAGTGAAGGCCTTCTTGCTGCATCCCATGGTAAATGATCAAGGACCAGAGTACCCACAGGAGACAGAGGAAAGGGACAAACTATTTCTCATATTAGGAACCTACATCTGTGATGATTAGCCCATTCTCTGAACAGGCCACGAGTAACCCTCTGCTTCATAATTTGAAGAACTGACACACTATTTGCATAACAGTTTGTACATTGTATAGTTCCTTCAGCAGTGGATGAGGGTTCCAATGTCGTCACACTCTTGTCAATCTTTCTGTTTATGGGTCCTGTTAGTTATTATTGTTAGTTATTATTCTGATGGATGTGAAATGTTTCCTCACTATGGTTATGATTTGAATATCCTTAACAAATGGTGAATAACATTTTCAGGGCTTTATTTGTCAATTTTTGGCTCAAATAGAAGAGTGCTTATTGGAATCCTCTGACCTATTTCCAACTGTGCTGCTTTCCTTTTCATTGTTAAACTGTTAGAGTTCTTTTTGAATACTGACCGTGAATATTTCCTTGTTATTTCTAGTGTCCAGAAAAACTAATATTAACTGAAAATACTTTCCAATAATGTGTGGTATTACAGAATTACTATGGGCATTGATATTTTTTTTCAGGGAGAGTAACAGTGTGATTTTTATTGAGGATATAACTGAAAATTTATAACAAGAGCAAGTTTATTTCTCTCTTTTTCATTTCAAATCTCCTATTTCTTTTTTTATTTGTTCTTTTAACATATGCATAATAGTTAAGTGCATTTTGCCATGTTATACATACCTAGTTATTGTCTTTCCAATGGATGTGAAATGTTTCCTCACTATGGTTATGATTTGAATATCCTAAACAAATGATGAATAACATACTTTCAGGGCTTTATTTTTCATTTTTATGTCTCAGTGAGACCCTGTCTGTAAAAAACTACAAAATAGGGCTGGGGATGTTGCTCAGTGGTAGAGTGCCCATGAGTTCATTTTCCAGTACTTAAAAAAAAAAAAAAGCGAGGCCGAGAAGGAGGCTGAGAGTGAGGCCGAGAGCAAGAGCGAGAGCTAGGAAAGACCAGTAGCAAACTGAAATAACACAATGCCAAAAAGACAAAAAGCAAGGTGAACAGAAATAACTTAGGTGGATATTTTTCTTCAAAAGACATTTTTTTTCTTTTCTTTAAAAAAAAAAAAACTTTTATGGTGTCCAACTAACTATTGTTTTTTTTTCCTATGGTAGTCTCTGGTTTTGGTATCAGAGAAACTATCATTAAATCCTAGGTCACAAGGATTTGGCCTTTATTTTTTAAATTATTATTATAAAGTTGGTTCTTCCTTTTAGTTCTAGTGCATTTTGTAGTTCATTTCTTGGGGACAGTGTGAGAAAGAGTTCCAAATTTTATTTATTTATTTATTTATTTATATGCCTGTTTGTTTGTTTGTTTTGCAATGCTGAGGATTGAACCCAGTGCTTTGTGCTGCTAGGCACGTGCTTTACCAAGGATCTACATTCCCAGCCCCAAATTACATCTTTTACGTAGAGTTTATTGTTCTAGCACCACTTATCAAAAGAATATTTTTCCCATTAAATTTTCATGAAATCCTTGTAACAAATCAATTGATCACAGATGTGTTTTATTTCTGGATTATCAATTCTATTCTATTGATCTTTTTGTCAGAATTGCAATGACTGAGCAAGATATAATGGAGCTTCTGTGATGGGGGTCAGCATTCAGTGGGACAGTCTTGTGTGAGGCCAAGAACACTGAAAAAGTTGTCAGCTTGGAAAACATAAAGAGTACGACATATGGAAGGATATGTGCCTTCCATATACTTATACTTAGGACAAAATCACACTATCTAATTTTGTAAAGAGTTTTCAAATAGCAAACTGTGAGCTCTCCAAATAAAAAAAAATTAATACTGGGAATTCCTTTTATTTTCATAAGAATTTTATCATTGGCCTGAGTTATGGTTTTGATCTTATGTGTCTCCTCAAAGCTCATCTGTAAGACAATGAAAGAAAATTTGGAGGTGAAATGATTGGGTCATGAGATCCTTAATTCTTTAGTGAGTTAATCTCCTGAGTGGTGACTGAAGGCAGATAAGGTATGGCTGGAGGAGGTGGGCATCAGAGGTGTGCCTTTGGGGTATATATTTTGAATCTTTTGAGTGCACTCTCTCTGCTTCTGGATCTTCATATCTTGAGCCGATTCCCTCCACCACATACTTCCACCTGATGCTCAGCCTCACCTCAAGCCCTGAGGAGTGGAGCTGGATATCTATGAACTGAGACCTCTAAAACTGTGAGCCCCCAAATAAAATTTTATCTCCTCTGAAATTGTTCTTGTCAGGTCTTTTAGTCACAACAGTGAACTGAATATAAAGGTCTGTCCAGGCATAAAAGACAGAGCTGGGAGTTTGAGAGGAATGACACTAAATTTGTAGATCCATCTGGGTAGTACTGATGTTTTCACTGGTTGAGTCATTGATTAATGAAATTGGATGTATTTTCATTTATGAAGATTTTTCTTTGCATTCAAATTATCTTTTAATCATAAGTGAAATGTAGTACGTTTCAATTTTTAGTTTATTCTTATTAATTTTATTGTTCATGTTATTTTAAAAATTTTGATTGCTCACTGCAAATGTTTAGAAATATAATTGAGTTATTCAGTTTATCTGGTATTCTGCCACCTTGCTTCACTTTGATTTACTCCCAGCAGTTCTTTTTGTAGATTTTGTAGATTCCGTATAGAATTTTCTATACACAAGATTATGTCATTTACAAGTAAGATACTGTTACTCCTTGTTTTCCAATATTAATTTATTATAATTTTATTTTCTTTCCTGATTGCCCTAGCCAGACCTTGAGTCTGTTGTTGAATAAACGTGCAGAGAGTGGGCATCTTGCCTAGCTCATTATTTTAGAAAGAAAAGCTTTCTGTTTTCTATCATTATGTATGATCTCAGCATGTTTGTGTTTTTTTTAAATGCTATTGTTGTTTTAACATAAAAAGAATTTAAGAATATGCTCTGCAGAGGACTTGAGAATATTACACATGAGGTATGGAAAATACTCAAAAACTCAGTTACCAAAACGGTTTCCTATGTATTCAGACTGGATTCTACTAAAAACATATTTTAAAGCACATAACACAAATAGGGATAGTTCTATATGATATTTATTGACATGTCACACATTCTTATGATTCCAGTATCATTGACAGCTGACACAGTTGAAGGGCTGGGAAAAAAATGAGATACTTTGCTAAAAAGACTTGAATTCTCTCTTGTACATATTGTTGTGTGATCGGACAATAAATATTTCAAAAATTTTCTTCTCTTCCTACTTAGAATTCTCAGAAGACAATGGCAGAAGAAAATCGTTCTACAGTGACTGAGTTCATCCTGGCTGGGTTAACAGACAGACCAGAGCACCAGCTGCCCCTCTTCCTCCTCTTCCTAGAGGTCTATGTGTTCACAGTGGTGGGGAACCTGGGCATGATCACACTGATTGGGCTCAGCTCTCGTCTGCACACAACTATGTACTACCTGCTCAGCAGTCTCTCCTTCATTGACCTCTGTCAACCTACTGTGATTACCCCCAAAATGCTGGTGAACTTCATGATGGAGAAAAACACCATCTCCTACCCTGAATGCATGACTCAACTCTACTTTTTCATTGTTTTTACAATTGCAAAGTGTCACATGTTGTCTGTAATGGCATATGACCCCTATGTTGCTATTTGTAACCCCTTGCTTTACAATGTTATCATGTCTAATCAAGTCTGTTCCTGGATGGTAGTTGGAGTGTACAGCATGGGCTTAATTCGTGCCACAGTTAACACAATCTGCATGCTAAGAGTGCTTTTCTGTAAGGATGATATAATAAACCATTATTTCTGTGATCTCTTTCCTCTACTAGAGCTCTCTTGCTCCAGTACATTTATAAATGAGGTAATAGGTCTGTCCTCAAGTGCAACCATGTCCATCCTACATCTTCTTTTTTTAAAATTTTTTTATTCATGGTTGTTCAAAACATTACATAGTTCTTGATATATCATATTTCACACTTTGATTCAAGTGGGTTATGAACTCCCATTTTTACCCCGTATACAAATTACAGAATCACATCAGTTACACATCCATTGATTTACATATTGCCATACTAGTGTCTGTTGTATTCTGCTGCCTTTCCTATCCTCTACTATCCCCCCTCCCCTCCCCTCCCCTCCCCTCCCCTCTTCTCTCTCTACCCCCTCTACTGTCAATCATTTCTCCCCCTTGTTTTATTTTCCTCTTTCCCCTCACTTCTTCTTGTATGAAATTTTGTATAACCCTGAGGGTCTCCTTCCATTTCCATGCAATTTCCCTTCTCTCTCCCTTTCCCTCGCACCTCTCATCCCAGTTTAATGTTAATCTTCTTCTCATGCTCCTCGTCCCTACTCTGTTCTTAGTTACTCTCCTTATATCAAAGAAGACATTTGGCATTTGTTTTTTAGGGATTGGCTAGCTTCACTTAGCATAATCTGCTCTAATGCCATCCATTTCCCTGCAAATTCTATGATTTTTTTTGTCATTTTTTAATGCAGAGTAATACTCCATTGTGTATAAATGCCACATTTTTTTAAATCCATTCGTCTATTGAGGGGCATCTAGGTTGGTTCCACAGTCTTGCTATTGTGAATTGTGCTGCTATGAACATCGATGTAGCAGTGTCCCTGTAGCATGCTCTTTTTAGGTCTTTAGGGAATAGACCGAGAAGGGGAATAGCTGGGTCAAATGGTGGTTCCATTCCCAGCTTTCCAAGAAATCTCCATACTGCTTTCCAAATTGGCTGTACCAATTTGAAGTCCCACCAGCAATGTACAAGTGTACACTTTTCCCCACATCCTCACCAGCACTTGTTGTTGTTTGACTTCATAATGGCTGCCAATCTTACTGGAGTGAGATGGTATCTTAGGGTGGTTTTGATTTGCATTTCTCTGACTGCTAGAGATGGTGTGCATTTTTTCATGTGCTTGTTGATTGATTATATGTCCTCCTCTGAGAAGTGTCTGTTCAGGTCCTTGGCCCATTTGTTGATTGGGTTATTTGTTATCTTATTGTCTAATTTTTTGAGTTCTTTGTATACTCTAGATATTAGGGCTCTATCTGAAGTGTGAGGAGTAAAGATTTGCTCCCAGGATGTAGGCTCCCTATTTACCTCTCTTATTGTTTCTTTTGCTGAGAAAAAACTTTTTAGTTTGAGTAAGTCCCATTTGTTGATTCTAGTTATTAATTTTTGTGCTATGGGTGTCCCATTAAGGAATTTGGAGCCCAACCCCACAGTATGTAGATCGTAGCCAACTTTTTCTTCTATCAGACGGCATGTCTCTGATTTGATATCAAGCTCCTTGATCCATTTTTAATTAACTTTTGTGCATGGCAAGAGAAAGGGATTCAGTTTCATTTTGTTGCATATGGATTTCCAGTTTTCCCAGCACAATTTGTTGAAGTTGCTATCCTTCCTCCATTGCATGCTTTTAGCCCCTTTATCAAATATAAGATAGTTGTAGTTTTTTGGATTGGTTTCTGTGTCCTCTATTCTGTACCATTGGTCCACCCGCCTGTTTTGGTACCAGTACCATGCTGTTTTTGTTACTATTGCTCTGTAGTATAGTTTGAAGTCTGGTATTGCTATACCACCAGATTCACACTTCCTGCTTAGCATTATTTTTGCTATTCTGGGTCTTTTATTTTTCCATATGAATTTCATGGTTGCTTTCTCTATTTCTACAAGAAATGCCATTGGGATTTTGATTGGCATTGCATTAAACCTATAGAGAACTTTTGGTAATATCGCCATTTTGATGATGTTAGTTCTGCCTATCCGTGAACAGGGTATATTTTTTCCATCTTCTAAGATCTTCTTCTATTTCTCTCTTTAGGGTTCTGTAGTTTTCATTGTATAAGTCTTTGACCTCTTTTGTTAGGTTGATTCCCAAGTATTTTATTTTTTTGAGAATATTGTGAATGGAGTGGTTGTCCTCATTTCCATTTCAGAGGATTTGTCACTGATATACAGGAATGCCTTTGATTTATGCGTGTTGATTTTATATCCTGCCACTTTGCTGAATTCATTTATTAGCTCTAATAGTTTTTTGTAGACCCTTTTGGGTCTGCTAGGTATAGAATCATGTCACCTGCAAATAGTGATAATTTAAGTTCTTCTTTTCCTATTTTTGTGCCTTTAATTTCTTTCGTCTGTCTAATTGCTCTGGCCAGTGTTCCGAGAACTATGTTGAACAGAAGTGGTGAGAGAGGGCATCCCTGTCTTGTTCCAGATTTTAGAGGGAATGCCTTCAGTTTTTCTCCATTCAGAATGATGCTAGCCTGAGGCTTAGCATAGATTGCTTTTACAATATTGAGGTATGTTCCTGTTATCCCTAGTTTTTCTAGAGTTTTGAACATAAAGGGATGCTGTACTTTGTCGAATGCTTTTTCCACATCTATCGAGATGATCATATGGTTCTTATTTTTAAGTCTATTGATGTGGTGAATAACATTTATTGATTTCCGTATATTGAACCAGCCTTGTATCCCAGGGATGAATCCTACTTGATCATGGTGCACAATTTTTTTGATATGTTTTTGTATCCGATTCGCCATAATTTTATTGAGGATTTTTGCATCTAGGTTCATTAGAGTTATTGGTCTGTAGTTTTCTTTCTTTGAAGTGTCTTTGTCTGGTTTAGGAATCAGGGTGATGTTGGCCTCGTAGAATGAATTTGGAAGTTCTCCCTCTTTTTCTATTTCCTGAACTAGCTTGAAAAGTATTGGTATTAGTTCCTCCTTAAAGGTTTTGTAAAACTCTGCTGTATACCCATCCGGTCCTGGGCTTTTCTTAGTTGGTAGTCTTTCGATGGTTTCTTCTATTTCCTCAATTGATATTGGTCTGTTTGGTTGTCTATATCCTCCTGACTCAATCTGGGCAGATCATATGACTTAAGAAATTTATCGATGCCTTCACTATCTTCTAATTTATTGGAGTATAAGGATTCAAAATAATTTCTAATTATCTTCTGTATTTCTGAAGTGTCTGTTGTGATATTGCCTTTTTCATCCCTTATGCTAGTAATTTGAGTTCTCTCTCTTCTTCTCTTCATTAGCATGGCTAAGGGTCTGTCAATTTTATTTATTTTTTCAAAGAACCAACTTTTAGTTTTGTCAATTTTTTCAATTGTTTCTTTTGTTTCAATTTCATTAATTTCAGCTCTGATTTTAATGATTTCTTGCCTTCTACTTCTTTTGCTGTTGTTTTGCTCTTCTTTTTCTAGGATTTTGAGATGAAGTATGAGATCATTTATTTGTTGTTTTTTTTTTTTTTTTAAGGAATGAACTCCAAGCAATGAATTTTCCTCTTAGAACTGCTTTCAATGTGTCCCATAGATTCCGATATGTTGTGTCTGTGTTTTCATTTATCTCTAAGAATTTTTTAATTTCCTCCTTGATGTCTTCTATAACCCATTGATCATTCAGTAACCTATTGTTCATTCTCCAAGTGATGCATGATTTTTCCTTCCTTCTTTTATCGTTGATTTTCAGTTTAATTCCATTATGATCAGATAAGATGCATGGTATTATCTCTACTCCTTTATATTGTCTAAGAGTTGCCCTGTGACATAATATATGATCTATTTTTGAGAAGGATCCATGTGCTGCTGAGAAAAAAGTGTAACTGCTTGATGTTGGGTGGTATATTCTATATATGTCAATTAAGTCTAGGTTATTAATAGTGTTATTGAGTTCTATAGTTTCCTTATTCAACTTTTGTTTGGAAGATCTGTCCTGTGGTGAGAGAGGTGTGTTGAAGTCTCCCATGATTATTGTATGGTGGTCTATTAGACTCTTGAACTTGAGAAGAGTTTGTTTGATGAACATAGCTGCACCATTGTTTGGGGCATATATATTTATGATTGTTATGTCTTGTTGGTGTATGGTTCCCTTGAGCAGTATGTAGTGTCCCTCTTTATCCCTTTTCATTAACTTTGGCTTGAAATATATTTTATTTGATATGAGTATGGACACTCCTGCTTGTTTCCAAAGTCCATATGAGTGATATGATTTTTCCCAATCTTTCACCTTCAGCCTATGTATGTCTTTTCCTATCAAATGCGTCTCCTGTAGGCAGCATATAGTTGGGTCTTGTTTTGTGATCCATTCTACTAGCCTGTGTCTCTTAATTGGTGAGTTTAAGCCATTGACATTTAGGGTTATTGAGATATGGGTTGTTCTTCCAGCCATATTTGTTTATTTCTGTTACTAAACATGGTTTGTTTTTCTCTTTGATTATTTTTCCCCCTTTATTGTCCTACCTCCCACTGTTGGTTTTCATTGTTATTTTCCATTTCCTCTTCCTGTAATGTTTTGCCGAGGATGTTTTGAAGAGATGGTTTTCTAGCTGCAAATTCTTTTAACTTTTGTTTATCGTGGAAGGTTTTAATTTCATCTTCCATCCTGAAGCTTAATTTCGCTGGATACACAATTCTTGGTTGGAACCCATTATCTTTCAGTGTTTGAAATATGTTATTCCAGGATCTTCTAGCTTTCAGAGTCTGTGTTGAAAGATCAGCTGTTATCCTGATTGGCTTACCCCTAAATGTAATCTACTTCCTTTCTCTTGTAGCTTTTAAAATTCTCTCCTTATTCTGTATGTTGGGCATCTTCATTATAATGTGTCTAGGTGTGGATCTCTTATGATTTTGCACATTCGGCATCCTGTAGGCTTCTAGGATTTGGGATTCTGTCTCATTCTTCAAGTCTGGGAAGTTTTCTCATATTATTTCATTGAATAGATTGCTCATTCCTTTGGTTTGAACCTCTATCCCTTCCTGTATCTGAATGACTCTTAAGTTTGGTCTCTTTATGTTATCCCATATTTCTTGGATGTTCTGCTCATGGTTTCTTAATAGTCTTGCTGAGCTGTCTATGTTCTTTTCAAGTTGAAATACTTTGTCTTCATTGTCTGATGTTCTATCTTCTAAGTGTTCTACTCTGCTGGTAGTATTCTCAATTGAGTTTTTAAGTTGGTTTATTGCTTCCTGCATTTCTAGGATTTCTGTTTGTTTGTTTTTTATAACCTCTATCTCCCTGTATAGTTGATCTTTTGCTGCCTGGATTTGTTTGTGTAATTCATTGTCGAAGTGATCTTTCATTGTCTGATTTTGCTGTCTAATGTCTTCCTTGAGACTCCAGATCATCTGAAGCATGTATATCCTGAATTCTTTATCTGACATTCCATCTGCTGCAGATATTACCTCTTCTAACGTTGAGTTGACCTGCATTGCTTGTTGTCCTTTCTTTCCTTGTCTTTTCATACTGCTCGCATTTCTTTCTGCTTGGTGAAACTGTTGTGCTATTGAATTTTCCCCCTGTATATTTATATTGTTCTTGTATAGTTGCAAAGTCTCCCTCGCAGGCGCGGGCGGTGGCTCTGCCCCTCCTCCAATTGGGGCAATTTGCCTACCATGCTGGCAGGCTGCTGGGCCTGTTCTGCCGGTCGGTAGCAGGTCCGCCTACCTTGCAGGCGCGGGCGGTGGCTCTGCCCCTCTGCGTGCCGCTGGCCTGTTCCATCCGTGGTCACAGTTCCCCATCCTACATCTTCATCATAGCCAGCATCCTGCACATTTGCTCCACTGAGGGCACGTACAAAGCCTTCAGCACCTGCAGCTCCCACGTCTTAGCTGTTGCTCTCTTCTTTGGTTCTCTAGCATTCATGTACCTGCAGCCATTATCAGTTGGCTCCATGGACCAAGGAAAAGTGTCCTCTGTCTTTTACACTATTATTGTGCCCATGCTGAACCCTCTGATCTACTGCCTAAGGAATAAAGATGTCAAAGTGGCCCTAAGTAAACTTCTTGGAAATAAAAGTTTGTGAAAGAGTATTATTGTTTAGCAAAAACTTTTGATTTGTACAGATTTAGTAAGGAAGCAATTCTGAAACACTGATGGGTTTTTCACAAGGCGTGAGAGGTTGCTAGCACTTCATTATTTGGAGGAAAGGTGCCAAGAACAGGACTGGATTCACAGGATCAGATACATTGAGGACAGCACCCCACTGGGAAACCCCAGACTCCATCTACTATGAATAACCTCTATCACCTCCAGATATTTGAAAACATTTTTCAAATTCTTCCAAATATAAAATATTGCTCATATTTTATGTGTTTGGAACATAAGTCTGTTTGGGCAAAATTCATTTACATTAAATCAGGCAATACATATCTTCATTATTCTTTGATATTATTAATACTTTATGTAAGTTTCTTAGCAAGAATTTTCTAAATTGTTACCTAAAATAAACAATTTTAACTACTTGGAATATACAAAACATAACCTCTAATTCTTACAAAGTATAGAGCACTATATTAAGGGATAGGAAGGCACATAAAGTGTGATGATATTATTTCTATGTGGGAAATAACAATAGTGACACCAGTCTTGGAGATCAGAAACAGGTACATTTTCCACAGGTGTGGAAGATTCAACATCTGAGAAATGCCAAGGCAAGCACAGAAAGAATATTTTATTTAAGAAAAGAGATACCAACAGGCTTCTCCAAAGAGAAAGAGACCCAAAACTGGTTGTTCATGATTCTGGGTTTGTCTTGGTCTTCTTCTTTTTTTAATATTTATTTTTTTGTAGTTGTACACAGTAACTTTTATTTATTTTTATGTGGTGCTGAGGATCAAACCCAGGGCCTTGCACACGCAGGCGACTGCTCTACCACTGAGCCATAACCCCAGCCCCTCGTCTTGGTCTTTTATAGACCCCAGAAGTCCTCACCTTCTCTTTATGTTCATGTTTCGGCCTAAGGTCAGGAAAGGACAAGAGCACAGGGGGTAATTGTTAGCAACCCAGTGAGCTGGGAAGTGTGTTCCCAGAAGTAAGCTTTAAGCAACCCATTGTCTTTTCTGTTTGATAATCAGTAATAACCAGTCATCAACCTGTCTCAACTCTAATCACTCAATATATACACTAACAGACCTTCACCCCCTGCTTCAGTTTGTTGAGGAATGTGACATATTCAATCCCCTCTGGCCAGGTGGGGCTATAGTCATTATGTGTTTCAGCAAAAGAAAGCCTGTGGGAAGTCAGTACAATAGGTTCATTTTACAGAAACTTTCTTAACTTCATGTTCCCATCATTCTCATCTATCTGTATCTATTCCCCACTCAAGGACTTTTGGCCCCTAAATTCTTTTAGGGTATATAGATGTCAACTCATTCTGGATACTTCCTGCTGAAAAGGGGTGACATCTAGAGGAATAAAACTCAAAGTTCTTGTTCTCCATTAGAAGGGGCATGGAGAGTCAAGGGTATTTAGCTTCAAGATAGTCCAGAGGTCCATGATGATAGCTGGTGAGTGACTGGATGAGATGTACACAGGGCAACAATCATGCTAAGGAAAAATAAGACAACAAAGCATTTTTTGTAAACAATTATCATGAAAGTAATCAGTATTATTGGCTGGCCTCTTAAAGCCATGAAGATGGTAACTCATTAATGCTCTAGGTGGTATTCATATGCCACTGATTTGTGAGTAGAGGCCAGTTAAGACTTTAGAAACATCAGCAGAGTTGTTAGAAACATATATACAACATTTAGTTTTTATAAAGCCACAGATGTCCCCATATGATGTAGTTAAGGTATCTAATGCCATCTGATGTTTATAAATATCTCTCTATTGGCATTACCTCTCTATTTAGTAGAGATCCCTAACTTTCTGTCACTTAGGTCTAGATAATAATTCTAGCAAATGTAGACCAAACCTGCTTATAGAAAAGGTTGGGAAGGTCTGTAGGTCTTAAATTGATGCCCCCCAACCTCAAAAAAAGAAAAGAATAAGATAGCTGTTTAGGTCCCAGAGCAACTAAAATTTAAATGTGACACTTTTTTTTTTTTTTTTTTGGTCTGGTCTTGAATTGCTTTGGGCAATTGCTCATTCAAGTCTAGCTGTAAAACAAAGTTATAGTTTATATTCCCTTAAGAGTTATCTCTCCCTTTCCTCCAAGTAGTATTTGGGCCAAGCTTGGGAACAGAAAATATTAGTCATCTTTTCCCAAGATTTGAAGGTCAAAGGAATTTCATGGCATAAGTACACGTGTCAGATGGTGTGTTATCTATCTGAAAGTGAAGGGGGGAGAAGGTGTCCCTAAGCACCCCTCCACTGTCTGAACCAGAACAAGGCATCCTTTGATACCCTGTGTACCTCAAAGTTGTTGGCCACCAACTTAAATTGATGCCCCCCAACTAAATAGGACTAAATAGGACTCTTGAGTCATTCAGATTAGTCTCCCTTTACAAATGCATCCCTCAGAGTTCCCTCATTCTGAGTTCCTATATCTCCTGTGGTCCTCGAAATGTTAGTGTCTACACATTGAGATTGAAAATTTGGTTGCTCCTTACCAAAGAATGACCCCCAAATCTACTTTGTGTTACTTCCCTCTCAAAGGGAGAAACCCTGATTTCTCTGTACAATGTTTACTCCCAGGTATGGAAGCACTATTGATTGCATTGAGCATCTTGGAAGAGACAAGCCCGTTGTAGAACCCCAGAGAATGAGAAAGTGCCACACTGTTCAAGCCTTTCCTGATCAGTAGAGATAAAGGCTGAAATAAAGACTTTACACTTGCTGTGGACAAAAGTATTTTACAGAGGGTGAGAAAAACATCTAGTGATTGTTGAACACTTAATGCTCTTTCCCTGAAGGAATCTAAGAAAGAGGTTAATTCAAAGACCAAGGCTTTTCCTTACCTGTATTTATACATGTACCTAGGAAATTTATGTCAGGTTCATTCCACTGTCTTTTATGTACCTATCTCCCCTCCCTCCCAGCATTAGTCAGGGTTCTCTAGAAGAACAGAAGCAATAGAAGGTATGATTATAAAAGGGGTTTTATTAGATTGGCTTACAGAAACTGGATATTATACACTGACTATCAGCTGGTTTCCAGATGTAGGAACCAGTAGCTGTACAGTCCAAGATGCTGAAGCCTCAAAACAAGAGGGATCAATAATACTACCCCAGTCTGAAACCAAAGGCTTCTGGAGAATCACTGCAGACTTTGCTATGGAAGAGTGAATGACCAAGAGTTCTCAGGCACTCAAGAAGAATCAAGGGGGTTTCAAGATGGCAGAATAGAGAGGCCACTTCCTTGGCTGCTTGCTCTATGCTGTGAAACCAAGAAAAGCAAATGTGCATCTTCTCCACAAGGTGGGTGAATAAACAAAAATAGAGAGGACTTCACTGGAATTTAATAATGAACACTCGAAACAGATTAGAGAATCCAGAGTTGGATATAATAAAATAAGGAAGAAATCCTCAGGGCTACAGCCCTGGCCATGGCCAGAGGCACAAGGGAGAATGTCCCTCCACAAACACAGTGAAGGGATAAGGAATTAAAGAAACCTACATTTTTAGGAGGACTGAGGCATGTCTGGGTAAAGAAAGTTTTTAGATCAAAGACACTTCTCAACTAAACTGAAAGTTGTGCTGCACAAGGTTGTGCTGGGCAAAAATATTTTACAGAGGGTGAGAAAAACATCTAGTGATTGTTGAACACTTAATGCCCTTTCCCTGAAGGAATCTAAGGAAGAGGTTAATTGAAAGACCAAGGCTTTTCCTTACCTGTATTTATACATGTACCTAGGAAATTTATGTCAGGTTCATTCCACATCCCCTGCATGGGGAAGAACCAGCCCCTATACCAGCAGCAAACAAAATATAGAGGAAGGAACCACGTTCAGCCATGGCAAGGGGCTGGCAGCTGAAGGATCTGATTTCTGGCAAACCTGAATCTGGCCTGACAATCAGGCCCTTTGTTTGCAACAGAGTGTACCCAAGTGACAAGAAGAAAATCAAACATGGAAAGAGCTTTACACAGGTGACAACTGGTTGTGGAAACCCACCCAACTCTCCCCTTCCCACTGAGAGAGAGGAGAGAGTAAGTGCCACTCTGCATCCCTTTTGCAATTCCCAGGAGCAGTAGCACCTGGGAATATGGATGTTTTCCAAGGAAGGAAGGAAAGGATCCTCAAATTGTGCTCCTACCTGCACGGATGTGAATCCAGGCCATGGCCTTCCTTTCCAAAGCTCCCACTTCATCTTCCTGTTCTTTCCCTAGTCAAGTAGCCAAAGTACAGCCAGACAATTTCTCAGCCAGAGGAGTCAACATGCTGCACAATAGATAGAGACTTATCTGAAGACTCTGGGTTAAGGCAGGAAGCTGCCCCCATAGCATGCAAGGATCATCATTCCCTCCTCACTGGCCAGCCTCAAACTGCTGCTAGATGGAATTAACTGGCCTCTCTCTAATGCTTTCACTTTCAAGGCATAATGGCAGGCCATGTGCACCTGGGTAATAATACACGGCATCTTGAAAGGTCTTAAGTTTTAAATCCAATTAACTATTGTATTGCTGCTAGAAACTCCAAACAAAGATTAACCTGATGATGATTAAAGAGTTAGGTTAATACATACTTGCTTTATATTTCACAAGTATATGCATGTTCTTTTTGTTTTTCTTTTACTCTCCAAAGAATTAGGCATGAGGAAATACCAATAACCAGATTTTATGAGACAAAACTAATTCATACAGAAGTTAAATGATTTGCCCCCAAAGTTAGTCTTCTCACACATGATTGAGGGGGAACTGAAGCACAATTATTCAGATTCTGGTCATAATGCTCAAAATAAAACCATAGCCATGGAACAGAATATTGTTGGCTATGAGTTTTTACTCACTTCTCCTAAAATCTTTAGTTTTTGGAGCCAGCAGATCAAGTAAAATTACTTTTTTATACCATGATCTCTTTTTCTTTCTTTTATTCTCTGTGTGTGTATGGCTGGACATTAAACCCAGTCCTCATGCATGCTAGGCAAGCACTTAAACACTGAGCTACATCCTCAGTCCTCATGATATTTTAAATTTGAAACAGCTGTCATGTCCTCTCTGATCAGCCTCATTTCAGACCAGAATATACAGTTCCTTCAATTCTTCCATAAGAGGAAGTCTTATACCAAAACCCCAAGGAAACTCATGCTTGTTCTGCCATTCTTAAAACAAAGATCACATTGATTCTCAAAATACAGTTTCTAAAATATTTTCTCCTATAATCCTGTTACCTCCACTAATAATGCTTCAATTATGCTCATTTGCTTATTTGTAAATAACCAAACTGATTTTCACATGCAAACTGCTCTTAAATCCATAACTTCTCTTGTCATATATTTGAGAATAAACAACTAACTATAACCAGTTTTTGACCTTTATTTCCACTACTTATTGTTGATGCTATTATGCTTTTTATGGATAATTTCAACTCATTGTTCAGAGGTTGTTGGAGACCAGGATTTTTTTTCTAAAATTTTATTTCTCACTTCTATCATTAACAAGTGGAAAAACTTGGGTCTATATTCTGAGTAAAATCATGATTGAAAATGTGGACTGCTGAAAAGTTCAGATCTACTTGTGTTCACAGTTATGGTTTTGAAATCAAATCATTATTCAATGCTATGAGTTTCCAACTAGACTACACTTTGTCTATTATATCATCACTAAGAAACATTCAATTTCCTTCTTGAAATTCAGATGAACCAAGTCTCCCCTTCACTGGATCTGTTAGCTGTGTTACCATGGAAAAGGAAACACCAGTTGGACATGCTTTGTTTGCAAGGAGTCCTTGTGAGAACTTGATGGTCCTTACCTTATCTTGAAATGGTTAATAAATTATACTTTGATGCTTTGCTCAAGAATGGTATTTTCCTATATAAAAACAATGCTAGATGAATATGTAATTTAAAATTTTCCAGTAGCCATATTAAAAAATAAAAATAAAAACAGTCACATTCACTTTCCCACATTATCTTATTTTATTTCTGGTGCTAAGGATTATATCCAGGACTTATTGCATGCTACATTGCTCTACTCATGTATCATAACCCCAGCTACTAATGTACTTCATTTAATGCCATATGTTAATCATTTTTAATAACATTTTTATTATTTTTTAATATGTCTTAGTTATACATGACAGTAGAATATATTTATGCACTTTGACATATCATACATAGATGAGGTATAATTTCTCATTTTTCTGAGTGTACATGTTGCAGAATCATATTGGTCATGCATTCACATATATAAATAAAGAAATAATGTCTGTTCATTCTACTATTTTTCTTATCCCCACATCCCCTCCCCTCCCCTCCCTTCATTTCCCTCTACCTAATCTAAGATAATGCTATACTTCTTTAGTGCCCCCCACCCGCCTTATTGTGAATTAGCATCTGCATATTAGAGAAAACATTCAGTCTTTGTTTTTTGGGAATTGGTTTATTTCACTTAGCATGATATCCTCCAACTCCATCTATTTACCAGCAAATGCTATAATTTCATTCTTCTTAAAGCTGAGTAATATTCCATCAAATATATATATCATGTTTTTTTTTTTTTATCCATTCGTCTATTGAAGGGCATCTAGGTTGGTTCCACAGTTTAGCTATTGTGATTTGAGCTGCTATAAACATTGATGTGGCTGTGTCCCTGTAGTATGCTGATTTTAAGTCATTTGGATATAAACTAAGGAGTGGGATAGCTGGGTCAAATGGTAATTCCATTCCCAGTTTTCTGAGGAATCCTCATACTGTTGCACCAACAACATATGAGTCCCAACAGCAACATATGAGTGTACCTTTTACCCAACATCCTTGCCAAAACTTACTGCTGACTATATTATTGATGATTGCTATTCTGACAGGAGTGAGATGAAATCTTAGAGTAGTTTTGATTTGCATTTCTCTATTTGCTAGAGATGGTGAACATATTAATGCTTTATCTGAGGTGGTAAAGGTTTTCTCCCAATCTGTAGGCTCTCTCGTCACCTTATTGATTTTTTTTCCCTGAGAAAAAGATTTGTAGTTTGAATCCATCCCATTTACTGATTCTTGATTTTACTTCTTGTGCTTTAAGAGTCTTGTTAAGGAAGTTAGATCCTAGACAGACATGGTGAAGATTTGGGCCTACTTTAGCTTCTAGTAGATACAGGGTGTCTGTTCTAGTGTCTAAGTCTTTGATCCATTTTGAGTTCATTTTTGTGCAGGAAAGGAGAGAGAGATTTAATTTTATTTTGTTACATGTGGCTTTCCATTTTTTTCCCAGAACCGTTTGTTGAATAGGCTATCTTTTCTCCAGTTAATGTTTTTGGCAACTCTGTCTAATATGAGATAACTGTATTTGTCTAGGTTTCCCTCTGTGTCTTCTATCCCTTAATATTGGTCTACATGTCTGTTTTTTTGTTGTTGTTGTTGTTTGTTTTGCCATATCATGCTGTTTTTGTTACTATAGCTCTGTAGTATTGTTTAAGTTCTGGTATTGTGATGCCTCCTGCTTCACTTTTCTTGCTAAGGACTGCTTTGGCTATTCTGGGTCTTTTATTTTTCTAAATGAATTTCATGATTGCTTTTTCTATTTCTTTGAAGAACATTGTTGGGATTTTAATAGGAATTGCGTTAAATATGAATAACACTTGATAGTATGGCCATTTTGACAATATGAATTCTGCCTATCCAGGATCATGGGAGACGTTTCCATCAAACATCTTCTTTAATTTCTTTCTTTAGTATTCTGTAGTTTTCATTGTAGAGGTCTTTTACCTCTTTATTTAGATTGATTCTCAAGTACTGTTTTTTTTTTTTTTTTTGAGGCTATTGTGAATGGGGCAGTTTTTCTAATTTCTCTTGCAAGTGGATTCATCATGGGTATATCGGAATGTGTTTGATTTGTGGGTGCTGAATTTATATTCTGCTACTTTGCTGAACTTATTTACTAATTCTAGAAGTTTTCTCATAGAATTTTTTGTATCTTCTAAGTATATAAACATGTCATCAGCAAATAGTGATAGTTTGAGTTCTTCTTTACCTATTTATATCCCTTTAATTTCTTTCTTCTAATTGTTCTGGCTAGAGTTTCAAGAACATTGTTGAATAAAAGTGATGAAAGAGGGTATCTTTGTCTTGTTCCAGTTTTCAGAGGAAATGCTTAGAATTATGTTGTCCTTGGGTTTAGGATATATAGCTTTTATGATGTTGAGATATGTTCCTACTATCCCTAGTTTTTCTAGTGTTTTGAACATAACAGGGTGCTGTATTTTGTCAAATGCTTTCTTTACATCTATTGAGATGATCATATGATTCTTCTTGTTAAGTCTATTGATATGATGTACTATGTTTATTTTTTTATTTTTTTATAATGAAACTATTTATTTTAAAACCAAATCACTAGGAAAATATATTACAGCCTTGACAGAGCAAACAGACAGGCTATATTATCATTTTAAGTAATAAATTTGTAAAAAAGACAACATGCTCCTTATCCAGAAGATAAGGTGCCATGCTGGGGCAGGAATATTGCATGTTGCAAAGGCCCCAGGATAAATGGTAAAGGGTTCTGTGTGGGGTGTCCCTCCTTTGCTAGAATGTGTGTCACAGTTTTTCATTGCCCAAGCTGTTTACTTTTTAACTTTCCTGTTGCCAGGGGATTATCTCAATAAGGCTCTGTTAATTCAGGGAACTAAGTAAGCAATGCTGGATTTAGGCTTCTGTTCCATTCTCTTCTATGAAAAGCTGTTTTTTTTTTTTCTTCCAAGGACAGTACTTCACAATTCCCTTAGCTAGTGAACAGTCACGTTTTACTATTTCCAGATACTGGTATATGTATCACAATCAAAGTTCCTTTCTCTTAAAGAGGTCACTTTGCTGCAGAATGCCTCAAGGCTCATATGCTGGTAGAAGAAGCTCTGCTTCCCATACTTAATGTGCCATTGCCTCTTATGTTTTTGCAGTGGTCTCCCAGCTGAGAGATGCAATAAAAATGTCAAAAAAATCCATATCTTGATGGCCATAAAGGATATATACAAGGAAGCTTTCCAAGTTCTTATTTAAACTATTCTCCCTCTCAGATTCACATCTTAAGTCCACTTCATGCCTTGTATATAAAAAACTACCAAAGAAAATAAAGACCTGGAAACCTTTTCCCTCCTAGATTAGTGATCTCCTGGATTTTGTTTTACAGCTTATGGAAAATGGTATGTTACTTCTGGTAAACAGGAGGTTGGCAACAAACAAAAAACACCTCTTCTCAAAATCTACCAGGTCCCTGGCAGTCTGGAAGAACCTGCCATCCTTGTTGTAAGAATCTGGTACCTTAGAGGGCTCTGGCTTGGTACAAGGGAGCTTTCTACTGTCAGGATAACCACTTGCCATGTAAAATTTAGGCTCTAAAAGGCTTTCCCATTCTTTCACTCAAATTTTAGCACCATTTTTTTCCCCATTTCACTTTCTTGGATCAAGACACAAAGGAACCAGTGTCTAGAGTCAAGTGATATATGCCTTAAACTTGCTGCCATCCTTAGTTTCTTCATTCATATAAACTTTGCTTAAAAAACTAAAAATTCCCATTCCTTTTTAAATAGATTCCTGCTCTCAGCCCCAATGGCCACTGGCAAGAACTTTTATTTCCCAGTGGATGAGAGACTCTTTCATCTTCTTGGTCATAGTTGGGATGAGTTGCCTGTGGTCATCCACACACTTGGTCACACAATTGTTCAGTTGCAGCTTCACCTGGAGCTCTTTATTCCCAGCATCTATTGAATCTTTGGCTTTGTCATTGCAATGCATGGTACACCGGGCCAGGTGCTCCTGGAACTTCTCCAATTCACTGGTTACCAAAGCCTGGGCTTGAGCCAGAAGTGCATGGCAGTGCTCAATGCACTGGTGTACTTGCTGCATGGAAGCCTGGCTGTCCTCACAGCAGCTGGCGTGCACCGGAACTTGAGGCCCTGCATTTTCTGATGTTCTCCCTCTCCACACTCTTCACCATGGAGTCCACTGCCTCCTGCACCCAGAGCTGCTGCACCTCCGCCATGATAACCCTGCCCAACTCTGTGCGGGCACCCCTGTACTATGTTTATTGATTTCTGCATGCTGGATCAACCCTGCATCTCTGGTATGAACACCACTTGATCATGGTACACTCTTTCTAATATATTTTGTATGCAATTTCCAGAATTTTTTCTTTATTTTTTTATTTGTTTTAATTAATTACACATGACAGTAGAATGCATGTATGGACTTTGATATATCACACATAGATGGGATATAATTTCTCATTTTTCTGTATGTATATGTTGCAGAATCATATTGGTCATGTAGTCACATACATACATACAGTAATAATGTCTGTTTCATTCTACTATCTTTCCTATCCCCATATCCCCTCCTCTCCCCTCACATCACTTCCCTCTATTTAATCTAAGGTAATGTTATTCTTCCCTAGTTCCCCGCCCCCACTCCCACCCCCACCCCCCGCCTTATTGTGAATTACCATCTGCATGTTAGAAAAAACATTCAGCCTTGTTTTTTGGATTGGCTTATTTCACTTAGCATGATATTTTCCAACTCCAACCAGTTACTAGCAAATGGCATAATTTCACTCTTCTTTTAAAGTAATATTCCACTGAGTATATATACCACACTTTTTTATCCATTTATCTACTGAGGGACACCTGAGTTGGTTCCATAGTCTAGCTATTGTGAATTGAGCTGCTATAAACATTGATGTGCCTGTGTCACTATAGTATACTGATTTTAAGTCCTTTGGGTATAAATCAAGGAGTGGGATAGCTGGGTCAAATGGTTATTTGGAAAAATAAGAGATCCAGTATATCTAAAGCAATTCTTAGCAAGAAAAGTGAAACAGGAGGCATCACAATACCAGCTCTTAAACTATATTACAAAGCAGTAGTAATAAAACCAACATGATATTGGCACCAAAATAGACATATATACCAATGGTACAGAATAGAGGACATAGAGACAAACCCACATAAATATGGTTATGTCATAGTAGACAAAAGTCCCAGAAATATTCACTGGAGAAAAGATAGTCTATTCGATAAATGGTGTTAGCAAAACTGGAAATCCATATATAGCAAAATCAAATTAAACCTTTATCTCTCACCCTGCAAAAAAAAAATCAACTCAAAGTGGATCAAAGATTAGACACTAGAACAGAGATACTGTGCCTAATAGAAAAAATAAATAGGCCCAAATCTTCACCATATTGGCCTAGCCTCAGTCTTCCTTAACAGACTCCTAAAGCTCAAGAAGTAACATCAAGAATTAATAAATAGGATGAATTCAAATTAAAATACTTTTTCTCAGCAAAGAAAACAATTAATAAAGTGAGGATAAAGCCTACAGATTCAGAGAAAATCTTTACCACATTCACCTCTGATAAGGCATTAATATCGAGGATATATAAAGAACTCAAAAACCTTAACACACACAAATAATAAATAACTCAATTGATAAGTGGGCTAAGGAACTGAACAGACACTTCACAGAAGAAGAAATAAAATTGATCAACAAATATATGAAAAAAGTGTTCAACATCTCTAACAATTAGAGAAATGAAAATCAAAACAACTCTAAGATTTCATCTGACTCCTATCAGAGTGGTAATCATCAAGAATACAAGGCAACAAAAAAACAAATGTTGGCAAGGATGTGGTGGAAAAGATACACTCATGCATTGCTGGTGAGCCTGCAAATTGATGCAACCACTATGGAAAGCAGTATGGAGATTTGCCAGAATTTTATTGAGAATTTTTGCCTCTATGTTTATCAAGGATATGGGTCTGAAATGTTCTTTCCTTGATTTGTCTTTGTCTGGTTTTGGTATCTGGGTGATATTAGCCTCATAGAATGAGTTTAGAAAGTTTTCTTTTTTCTATTTCATGGATTAATTTAAGGAGTATTAGTGTTAATTCTTCTTTGAAGGTCTTGTAGAAGTTGGCTGAAAATGCCTCTGTTCCTGGGCTTTTCTTGATTGGTAGACTTTTGATGGCATTTGCTATTTCATTACTTGAAATTGATCTGTTTCAATGATGTATGACACCCTCATTCAATTCAGGTAGGTCATATGTCTCTAGAAATTTGTTGATGTCTTTGAGATTTTCTATTTTATTAGAGTATAAATTTTCAAAATAGTTTCTAATTATCTTCTGTATTTCAGATATGTTCACTATATTCCCTTTTTATCACAAATTTTAGTAATTTGAGTTTTATCTCTCCTTCTTTTCATTAGACTCATTGAAGTTTTATTAATTTAATTTAGTTTTTCACAGAACCTGCTTTTTTTGTTTTGTTAATTTTTTCAATTTTTTTTTTGTTTTAATTTCATTAAATTTAGCTTTAATTTTAATTATTTTCTGTCTTCTACTGCTTTTGGTGTTAATCTGTTCTTTTTCCAGGGATTTGAGATGTAATGTTAGGTCTTTTTATTTGTTGACTTTTTCTTCTTTTAATGAATGAGCTCAATGCAATAAAATTTCCTCCTAGTATTGCACTCAGCCTTTCCCAGAGATTTTTATGTTTTATTGATGTTCTCATCTACCTCTAATTTTTTTTTAATTTTCTCCCTGATTTTTTTTTACTACCTATTCATCACTAAATAGCATGTTATTTCATCATCAGGTGTTGAAGTAGCTTCTATTTTTTAAATTTTGTCATTGATTTCTAATTTCACTTCATTAGCATCTTATAGAATGCATGCAGGTATTCCATTGATTTTGTTTGTTTGTTTGTTTTCTTTTACTTTTTTTTTCTTTTTGCATTTACTAAGATTTGCTTTGTGGCATAAGATACATTGTATTTTAGAGAAGAACTATGTGCTGCCATGAAGAAAATATATTTGCTCATTGATGGATGAAATATTCTTATATGTTGATTAAGTCTAAGTCATTGATTATATTATTTTGTTCTATAATTTTTGTTTAGTTTTTGTTTGGAAGATCTATCCAGAAGTGAAAGAGGTGTGTTAAAGTCACCCAGTATAATTATTTTGTGGTCTATATGATCTTGAAATTGAGAAGGGTTTGTTTGATGTACATAGATGCTCCATTGTTTAGGGCATAAATATTAACAAATGTTACATCTTGCTGATATATAATTCCCTTAAGTAGTATCAAATGTCCTTCTTTGTCCCCTGTGATTAACTTTGACTCCAAGTCCAACCTATCTGAATTGAGAATGGAAACCCCTGCTTGTTTACATAATCCATATATATTTGCATCCTTTAACCTCAGACTGTGGATGTCTTTGCCTATGACACAAGTATTGAAGACAATATATTGTTGGGTCATGCTGTTTTAAATTTTTTCTTTTTTCTTTTTTTTAGTTGTAGATGAACAAAATACCTTTATTTTATTTATTTATTTTTATGTGGTGCTGAGGATTGAACCCAGTGCTTCACACATGCCAGGCAGGCACTCTATCACTGAGCCACAACTCCAGCCCAGGTCTTGTTTTTTAATCCTATCTGCCTCTCTATGTCTTTTAATTGTTGAATTTAGGCCGTTAACATTCAAAGTTATTATTGAGATACATTTTTAATCCCTATCCTCTTAATTTATTTCTGCTTTTTAATTTGACTTAATTTCTTCTTTTACTGACTATTCCTTGAGTGGTAGTTCCTCCCTTTTCTAGTTTTCACTTTTTTTTTTCACTTTATCCTCTCAGAATATATTGTTGAGAATGTTCTGTAGTACAGACTTTCTGGTTGTGAATTCTTTTAATCTTTGTTTATCATCAAAATTTTTTATTTCATCTTTAAATTTGAAACAATTTTGCTGGATATAAAATTCCTGGCTGGCATCCATTTTTCTTTTAGAGCTTGAAATATATTATTCCAGGACCTCCTAGCTTTGAGGGTCTCAGTTGAGAAATTAGTTGAGATCTGAATGGTTTGACCCTATATATAATTTTTTTTCACTCTCATGGCCCTTAAGATTTTATCCTGATTCTCTATTTTTGTCATTCTCATTATAACATGTATTGGTATGGATCTGCTGTAATTTTGTACATTTGGGGGTCCCTCTTGTATTTGATTTTCCATTTCATTCTTTAGGTTTGGGAAATTTTGTGATATTATGTCATTGAAAATATTGTGCATTTCTTTGGTTTGTATCTCTGTTCCTTAATCTATTCCAATAACTGTTAAGTTTAGTCTTTTATGTTATCCCATAATTCTCAGAAGTTCCATGTATGGTTTCTTACCATCATCTCTGCATGGTCAACTTATTTTCAAGATTATATATTTTGTCTTCATTGCCTGAAGTTCTGTCTTCCAAGTGGTCTAAGTCTGTTGGTGATGCTTCCCATTGAATTTATAATTTGGATTATTGATTCCTTCATTTCAAGAATTTCTGCTTGACTTTTTAAAAATCTCTATTCAATTTATCTTTCACTTCCTATATTTTCTCTTTGAGTTCACTCTTTATACCACCCTTTACTTCACAGATTAGTTTAACTATGCACAATCTAACCTTATTCTTGGACATTTCTTCTACTGTGTTGTCAGTGGATTATGCTATTAGAGCATCTTGGTTTGTTTGGGGTGTTATTTTCCCTTGTTTTTTTTTATGTTGTTTGTGTTTTTTCATGTAGCAGTATGGACCTGAGGCAGTACAGATTCTACTCTGTGGACTTAAATTATCCCTAAAGGTATCCAGTACCTTGCCTTTAAGGGTGAGAGCAATATCAACGACATCCAATTATATATTGTAAACAATATATAATCTTGATTCTAATATCTCACACTAAGGCATCTACTGCTTTCTCACAATCAACTGAAATGAGGAGTTCAATAGCTGATTACAGTATAAATAAAAAAAATTGCTAAAATGGTTTAAAAATTTCAAATGGTGGATGAGAGAATGGATGTAGCATAGTACACAATATTCATGAGGGAGGAAGAGAGAAGCTAGAAGCAAAAATTCACAGGAAGAGAGGAGAATAAGCTGACAGAGATTGGCTGTTGGTTGGAGAAAAGATTGAAATGAAATCCATTAAAACAGACAAGTTAGAAGAAGATAAAAGGAAAATTTAAAAAAATATATATATAAGAATACAACAAACTGAAAAACATCATTCATATATCACCATCCTCCACATACTGATGCTTAAAAATCACCCCATTCCCAATATGGTAAGATGTTAGAGAATAAATAAAATAAAATAAAATAAATCTCGATGGAAAATCAAACTGCCTTCACCAGCATTCAAAGGTTTCTTAGCCCTATCTCTGACATCTCATGGGACCACCAGGCCATGCAGACCCTGTGACTATCCCAAGGATCTGGGCTTCAGATATCCCAGGCTCAGCCACACTGCAGTCCCAAGATCTCTACTCTGCTCCAACTTGCAGAGAGTCCACCATGGATATGCTCACATCAAGGAGCATCCCTGAGAAGCAGCAGCAAGATGGGGCCACCAGCAATCACTCCCAGCAGGAAGACCCTTTTTTGACTTTAAGGGTGAGAGCAATATTAACAACAATATCAGAGCAATATGTTTTTGAGTTCACTCTTTATACCATCCTTTGAGCATCACCCAGTTCAGCCAAACTTGCAAGAATCCCCATACTGGACCTCCAGTTTCAGGCTGGAGTCCCCAGACAGAGGTAGCTGTGGAGACAAACTTATTGGCACCCTAGTTCCCCAGGTCCTGGCCAGTGTCCCAAAATGGATGTGGCCATGTACAAGCAAACCTGGAGTCTTCCTGACAGTAGACATCTGGGTGGTGTTGGCAGCAGTAGTGACAAGGGTTGGTGGCAGTGGGTGTTCGGTCAGTGGCAGATATACTGAGACAGAGGCAGTGGCAGCTGCAGCTGTGGGGGCAGTGTCACCCACACAACCTCTTTGGGGAAGTAGCAGTCTCTGCAACAGCAGTGTAGGGGGCAGTGGTGTCTGTGGCCTCAGCAGTAGTGTGGCCACGCCTACAGCAAAGACCTCTGAGATCAGCAGAAACATCTAAAGCAGCAGTGTCTGTGTTAGTGGTGTCTGCAGCAGTTGCCTCTGCAGCCAAAACTACCATTTTTTAAACAAAGCCTGAAGTGCATACAGCATTGTTCTCTATAGCCAAGGTCATACAGAAAACTTATAAGTCAATGTGGGACAGAACACTAATGGGGGAAGCAAGTCATTCTCTTTCTCTACTTGTATCAATTTCTACCCAAAAAGTGGTGGATAAGAAAGGCATGTCCCATGTTATAGGTCCTGCTGTCTCCTCTTCAGACAGCAAAGTAGAGTCCCTGCTTAGACTCAGTTTAAGCCACATTTTTAATTAACTCCTAGATCTCATTACAGGCAATAGTAAGAAATTGCTGATCCTTCTGCCCTCCATTTCCTGGTTCTTCCTGTGTTTTTTCTCTGTGATTTAAAACCTAGCATGTGAGCAGATGTCATGTTCCTGAATACCACATAAGTGGTCATTCTATTTGGGAATACGAGGAATCCCACTAGAGAAAGGAGTAGAATTGTTGGCAAATGAATGAGGTAGGGGATATGAATTCACAATGTCACTAAACACCCTGTTTTTTTTTTTCCCTCTATAAAGACTTTCAGGATGAATACAGGAATGGGGCAGGCAATGGATATTATATTCTATATATTTTATGAAAACCAATACTCTATTTATTGTCTGACCACCCAGAAAACTGTGGGTTAGTAATTTTAAAGACATCTTTACTCTCATCTGTTTAACAAATTTAAACTGTACTATTCTTAAAAGTTTCAGTCATGTGAACAAAAAGGTATTTGGATCCATTCCTTTCTCCTAAATGTTAATATGAGCACTCATTTATGTACATGCCCATTTTGGTACCATAATATATATATATATATATATATATATATATATATATATATATATATATACACACACACACACACACACACACAAAGACACATATATAGATACACAGGTATACAGAAATATACATTAAAAAACCAAGAAATAATGATTTTTTAGTTTTTCTTTGAGTGATTGATCTCTGGATAAAGACAAAGAACAAAAAACCTCTATAGTTAGATAAAATTAGACAGATCAAGACAAAATATATTAATTTAGGTGCACTGAATTCAAATGTGAATTGATCCCCAAACCTGGAGCTCAATAAATACAGAAATTTTAAAATACAGAAGTTCTAAAAATAAAATTGACATGTACCTAATTACTAAAGGAGTATGCAGAACATCTTTGTCAGTGTAGGGTGCATTTTTGGGTCAGATTAGAATCAGTCTAGATATTTAAAGAATGTGAGAGCCCTGAAATTCTCAGGGAAATGTTCTTAAGTAAAAAAAGACCTGTGCATATGAGATCTTTCCACTCTGCCTCCCTGTACTGAGGGTTTAGGGAGAAATTTGTTAAGAGAGCAGAGTCACAGAGTGTAAAAGCAGATAAGACAACTATTTAGGACCCAAAGAGGCTTGGATTTACAAGTGACAATTTTTTTTTTTCTGATCTTGAATTGCTTTGGGCAATTGCCAATTCAAGTCTAGCTGTAAAATGAAGTTATACTTTATGTTTCCTTCAAGAGTTCTCTCTCCCTATCCTCCCAGTAGTATTTGGGCCAAGCTTGTGAACAGAAAACATTAGGCATCTTTCCTCAGGGTTTGAAGGTCAAGGAAATTTCAGTGCAAGAGTACTTGTGCCAGATTGTGTGTTAACCCATCTGAAAGACAAAAGAGAAGACAAAAGTGTCCCATGGCATCCCTCCACTGTCCAAAACAGAACAGTCATCTCTTTAAAGCCCTGTGTCTTCCTTCAAGATTCCCCCCCCTTTTCCCCCTCTCTTTTCACCTGACCTCACATCTTTAGCATATGTGAAACAAAGTACTTTGCATGAACTAGGATTTTGAGGTCTGGGATGTCTGAATAGTATATTACATTGTGTTTATTTTATTTTTATTTTTTTTAATTTTTTCTCATCAATTTCTGTTATTTTAATAATTTTTAAATTTTTCTTGATATATATGTATGGTTGTTTTCTTCACAGTTATTTGTTTACCCAAAGGTACTTCTCTCCTTTCTCCTGATACTAATCTTCCTCTTTAGATTTATTTCTCTTCCACACTTCCTAAGGCATAACAACTGTATATTCTCACCTCCTACCACCTCAGCATATCATCCAACTTCTCATCCCCAGTTCTTTGTCTACCATCAGAAACTGTAAACCCTTTTACAAATCTACTGAGTATATCATAGATAATAATTGAATTCACCATTTCTGTACATTGGGAACAAACCGTAAATGTTACATTAGCAAACATTTGTTTTTAGGGTGTATACTATTTGTATTGGGATCTAATAACACTGTCCTCTATCTCAAAAAAAAAAAAAAGAGGTATTGGATTCCTATAGGTATACAATAAGCCTATAGGGTAAAATTGGCAATGCCTAGGATCCACAGTGCTAGAAGGAAAGACACACAAGCAATATAGAAAGACAAGAGAAGAAAGTGTCCCAAACTAATCAAGATGCCACATCATTAGGTTCCATGGCCAGCACAGCAGAAGATATAACAGAGAAGGAGTTGAGAATGTACATAATTAAAATGTTCTATTAATTAATAAGGTAATATAAGAGAGCAAATACAGGTGCAAAGGATCATTTTGACAAAGAGCAACATAAACAAACACAGGAAGCAAAAGATTTCTTCAATAGGGAGATAGAGATTTAAAAAAAAAGGAATCCTTAAAATGAAAGAAACAATAAACCAAGTTAAAAGGTCAGTTGAAAGCATCACCAACAGATTAGACCACTTGGAAGACAGGACCTCAGACAATGAAGACAAAATAATCCAGAAAAGAATATAGACCACACAATGAAAATGTTAAGAAACCATGAGCAGAACATACAAGAAATATGACATAGCATTAAAATATCAAATTTAAGAGTTAATGGAATATAGGAAGACATAGAGTTCCAAACCAAAGGAACGAGTGATCTATACAATGAAATAATATCAGAAATTTTTCCAAACATAAAGAATGAGTTGGAAAACCAAATTTAAGAGGATCACAGGATGCCAAGTGTATAAAAATCATAACAGATCCACAGCAAGGAACATTATAATGGAAAAGCCTAAAATACAGAATAAGGAGAGAATATTAAAAGTGATAGAAGAAAGGAATCAGATTACATATATGGGAAACTGATTGGAATATGTGCAGATTTTACAAACCATACCCTGAAAGTTAGAAGGTCTTGGAGTAATATATATCAAGCTCTGAAGGAAAATGGATGCCAACTAAGAATCTTATATCCAACAAAATTAAGCTTCTGATTTGATGATGAGATTAAAACCTTCCATGATAAACAGAAGCTAAAAGATTTTACAACTGAAAACCCTGCACTTCAAAACATCCTCAGCAAAATATTCCATGAAGAGAAATTGAAAAACAACAATGGAAACCATCAAAGGGAGGTATTACACTAAAGGAGCAATGAATCAAAAGACAAACCAAGTCAAGTTAAATACCAAAAATAAACAAAAATGCCTGGAAATACAAATCATGTCTCAATAATAACCCTGAATGTGAATGGCCTAAACTCACCAATCAAATGACAAAGAGTCGCAGATTGGATTAAAAAAAAACAAACAAACAAACACTGAACATTATGCTGTCTGCAAGAGACTCATCTCATAGGAAAAGATATCCACAGATTGAAGGTAAAAGGCTGGGAAAAATCACACCACTAACATGGACTGCAGAAGCAAACAGGGGTTTCTATCCTCATATAAAATAAAGTAGACTTCAAGCCAAAGTTAATCAAAAGGTATAAAGAAGGATTTTTCATACTGCTTAGTGGACCAATTCATCAACAAGATATAACAATAATAAATTTTTATGCCCCAAACTATGGAGCATCTATGTTCATCAAACATACTCTTCTTAGGTTCAAGAGTCAAATAGACCACAATACAATAATTCTGGGTGATTATAACATATCTAGTTCACCACTGGATAGATCATCCAAACAAAAGCTGAACAAAAAAATTTGGATTTCAATAATATAATGAATAACTGACATATATAGGATATTTTATCCTTCAATGAGAGAATACACTTTCTTCTCAGCAATACATGGATTTTTCTCTAATATAGGTCATATATTATGCCACAAAACTACTCTTAGCAAACACAAAAAATTAGAGATACTGCCCTGAATTTTATCAGATCATAATAGAATAAAATTGGAAATCAATGATAAAATAAAAAAATAAAAACTAAGCAACACCTGAAAATTAAATCATATTATGCTACTGAATAAAGAAGGAGTTGCAGAAGACATAAAGAAAAAGATTTAAAAATTTTTAGAGGTGAATGAGAACACAGACACAACTTATTGAAATCTCTGGTAAACTAGGAAGGCAGTTCTAAGAGGAAAGTTCATTGCATGGAGTTAATTCATTAAAAAAGTCAACAAATAAGAACAAATCAACACCAAAAGCAGCAGAAGACAGGATATAATTAAGATCACAGCTGAAATCAATGATATTGAAACAAAAGAAACAATTGAAAAAATTGACAAAATGAGGGGCTGGGGATGTGGCTCAAGCGGTAGCGCGCTCACCTGGCATGCGTGCGGCCCGGGTTCGATCCTCAGCACCACAGACAAAGATGTTGTGTCCGCCAAATACTAAAAAATAAATATTTAAAAAAAAAATTGACAAAATGAAAAGATTTGAAGAGAAGGAGAGAGAAAACTGAACTTACTAAAATACATGATGAAAAAAGAAACATATCACAATAGACACAACAGAAAAACAAACAGAAGATAATTAGAAATTATTTTAAAAACTTGTACTTCAAGGAAATAGAAAATAGCAAAGGCATTGACAAGTTTCTAGAGTCATATGATTTGTCCAAATTGAATCAGGATGATATACACAATTTAGAATGATTAATATCAAGTGACAAAATAAAAGACACCATCAGAAGCCTACTAACCAAGAAAATCCCAGACGAATACAAAACCAAGTTCTACAAGACCTTTAAAGAAAAACTAATACCAATATTTTTCAAATTGTTTTAGGAAGTAGAAAAGGAGCAAGCAATTCCAAACTCATTCTATAAGGCCAATAACACTCTGATTTCAAAACCAGTCAAAGACACATCAAAAAGAAAAACTTCAGACCAATCTCTAATGAACATAGATGCAAAACTACAATAAAATTCTGGAAAATCAAATACAAAAACACATCAAAAAGATAGTGCAACATGACCAAGTGGGGTTCATCCCGGGGATGCAAGTTTGGTTCAACATACAGAAATCAATAAATTCAATTCATCACATCAATAAACTTAGAGATAAGTTTAAAGATAAGAACCATATGATCATTTCAATAGATGCAGAAAAAAACATTTGACAAAAAACAGCACCCTTTCATGAATAAAACACTCAAAAAACTATGGATAACAGGAACATATCTCAACCTTGTAAAACCTATCTATGCTAAGCCCCAGGCCAACATCATTCTAAATAGAGAAAAAATGAAAGCATTCCCTTGAAAAGCTGGGACAAGAAAGAGATTCCCTCTTTCACCAGTTCTATATAACATTGTTCTTGAAACACTGGCCAGAGCACTCAGATAGATAAAAAATTAAAGGGATACATATAGGAAAACAATAATTCAAATTAGCACTATTTGCCAACAATATGATTATATACCTAGAAGACCCAAAAAACTCCACCAGAAAACTTCTAGAACCAGTAAATTAATTTAGCAAAGTAGCAGGATACAAAATCAACACCCATAAATCAAAGGCATGTCTTTATATCAGTGACAAATCCTCTGAAAGGAAAACTACCCCATTTACAATAGTCTCAAAATAAAATAAAATAAAATAATTGGGAATCAACCTAACAAAAGAGGTGAAAGACCTCTGCAATGAAAACTACAGAACTAAAGAAAGAAATTAAAGAATATCATAGAAGGTGAAAATATCTCCATTGTTCTTAGATAGGCAGAATTAATATTGTCCACATGGCCATCCTATCAAAAGCACTATACAGATTTAATGTAATTCGAATCAGAATCCCAATGACATTCTTCATATAAATAGAAAAAGCAGTCTTGATATTCATTTGAAAAAAATAAGAGACCCAGAATAGCCAAAGCAATCCTTAGCAAGAAGAGTGAAGCAGCTGGCCTCACCATACCAGACCTTAAACTATACTACAGAGCAATAGTAACAAAAACAGCATGGTATTGGCAACAAAATAGACTGGTAGAACAATGGTACAGAATACAGGATACAAAGAATAACCAACATAATTACAGTTATCTTATATTAGACAAAAGCACCAAAAACGTACATTGGAGAAAAAATAGCCACTTCAACAAATGGTGCTGGAGAACTGAAAATCCATATGCAACAAAATGAAATTTAACCCGTATCTCTCACTATGCCCAAAATTCAACTCAATGTGGATCCACGACCTAGTAATTAAACCAGAGACCTTTCGTCAAATACAAGAAAAAGTAGGCCCTGATCTCCATCATATTGGATTAGGCCTCTACTTCTTTAGTTAGACTCCTATAGCACAAGAATTAAAATCAAGAATTAATAAATGGGATGGATGCAAACTAAAAGGCTTCTTTTCAGCAAAAGAAACAATCAGGTGAATAGAGAGTGTACAGATTGGTAGGAAACTTTTTCCACTCGCACATCAGACAGAGCACTAATATCTGGGGTATATAAAGAACTCAAAATGCTAAACACCAAAATAACAAATAACCCAATTAATATACAACCCAATTGATTGTATATCACACTTCTTAGAGGTGATATACAATCAATCAGCAAATATATAAAAAATTATAAACATCTCTAGCTATCAGAGAAATCCAAACCAAAACTACTCTAATGAAATTCATCTCACTTCAATCAGAATGGCAGCTATTAAGAATACAAGCAACAATACGTGTTGGCAAGGATGTGGGAAGAAAGGCACACTCACACATTTCTGATGTGACTGCAAACTGGTCCACCAAGTATGGAAAGCAGTATGGAGATTCCTTAGAAAACTTGGAATGGAACCACCTATCCCTTAAAATGGCCCCAGCTATCCTAGTCCTTGGTCTATACTCAAAGGACTTAAAAACAGCATACTACAGGGACACAGTCACACCAATGTTTATTGCAGCACAATTCACAATAGCTAAACTGTGGAACCAACCTAGATGCCTGTCAGTAGATGAATGGATAAAGAAAATGTGGTATTTATCTGCAATGGAATATTATTCAGAAATTAAAGAGAATAATATCATGATATTTGAAGGTAAACAGATGGAGTTGAAGAATATAATCCTAAGTGAAGTAAGCCAATTTCATAAAAACCAAATGCTGAATGTTCTCTCTGAAATAAGGAGGCTGATACATAGTGTGGTTGTGAGAGGAATCCTGAAGATTAGATGAACTCTAGGTAGGGCAAAGGGGAGGGAGGAGAAAGGAGAGGGCAAGGAGTGTAAAAAAGATGGTGGAATGAGATAGACATCATTTCCCTAAATACATATATGAAGACATGAATGGTGGGAATATACTTTGTATTCAAACAGAGATATGAAAAAAACATGCTCTATGAAAGAAAAGTGACCACAACACTCGGAGCAACCAAGAGATCTTTATTGCAGCAGTGCAACAAAGAGAAAAGAAAGAAGGAAAGAAGTGGGAGGGGGCAGCTGGGGAAGGCTTTTATAGCCCTTCTGCTGTGCTGCCTAAATCTAACAGGGTCTTTGGGTTTGAAAGCTGCCTTGTTGGCACACAAGGGGGTTAAGTGCTTGGCTTTGAGCGTTGGGCTACGTGTTCAGCCTTGGGCAGGGGCTTGGGCGTTTGGGCTTGAAGCAAACAGGTGATAAAGAATCAGACAGAGGGTTTGAGCGGCCAGGTCATCCTGCAGCTAACTTTGTTTGGCATGCCCTGCAGACAGCTTACTCAGCCTGTCCTGCACCTAACACTCTATATGTGTAATATGAATCGTAATGCATTCCGCTGTCATATATAACAAATTAGAATACAAAAAAAATTAAAAAGGCAATGGTAATAGTTATAAAATCTTAGACATTAAAATTAAAATCCAGTGCTTCTACTTTAGTAGTTGTAGAGCTGGCTTGTTAGATATTTAAAACTAAAACTAGAAAAACAAAAGGGCCAAGAAAGAAAAAAGCCAATATTTGACTCTTCCTCTCTGAGATTTGCTCAAACCCACGGAACAAGAGAACCTCTCTAAAGGCTGTGCAACTCTGGGACACATGACCTACCAAACAGGGGGATCAATGGGACCATGGAGAACAAAAAGCCCACCAGTGAACATGCTGGAAAGAAAGAAAATGTCCTTGGTGCTTCCAAGGGAAGCCACATGTGGTCAGGAAGACCTTGACCTATCCTGGCATATGGCACTTGAGAACCTAAGAAGCTGCTCCTAACTTTCCAAGAGTAACATTTTGATGAATGTCAGCTGATTTTAATAGTGTATAGGAACAAGATCAATTTACCAACTTGATCTTAATTAACTGACAGGAGAATTATAACCAAAGAACAATCATTCATATATATATATATATATATATATATATATATATATATACATTTTAAAAGAAAAGACATTAGTTCTTTTAATGTAACTTGAGATGTATGTTTGTGTCAGCCACACAAAAAGTAAGTAAAACTGGAGGGTATGAAGAAGGGTTCTTAGACAGGAGTGCCTGATAACTCTCAAAAGACTATCAGAGTTAGAGTGGTTTTTTTGTTTGTTTGTTTGTTTTTGTTGTTGCTTTGTTTCTTGAGTCAATTTAAGACCTACAAATATTCATAATTTCTTCTATAGGCAGACTGAGTCTGTGTTTGCTAGAATGATTATGTAACCCTCAGTGACAGAAATAAAGGGGTCCCTGCTCAACACAGAGGTAATTCCAATAGAAAGTATTTTGCAAACATCAGATGGCATTAGTAGCTTAATTACATCTTATAGGGAAATTTGTGGCATTATAAAAACTAAATATTGTGTATATTTTTCTAACAACTCTGCTAATGTTTCTAAAGCCTTAACTAGCATATTTGTGCCACCTGGAGCATTAATGAGTTACCATCTTCGTGGTTTCCAGTCACCAGCCAATAATATTAATTGCTTCATGCTAATTGTTTCTAAAAAGTATGATTTGCTGTCTTATTGTTTATTTTCTTATAAAACTCCTGCTTGTGTACCCCTCTTTCAGTCACACATGCAATACCACCATGGACATCTGAATTATTCTGATGCTAACTACCCTTAACTCTACATGCCCCTCCTGATGGAGAATAAGAACTTTGAATTTCCTTTCCCTAGATGTCACCCCTCTTCCGCAGGAAGTAGTCAGAATGAGTAAACATCCAAATACCCTAAAAGAATTTAGGGGCTCAAATTCCTTGAGGGGGAATGTAAGGGGGCAAGTAGGTGAGGATGTTGGGAACAAGTAGTTAAAAGGAGCCCAATGTAATGAATTCCTACATGTTTTCTTTAGCCAAAAAGCAGCCCTACCTGGCCTTAGGGGACAGAATATGTCACATTCATCAACAAAAGGAGGCAGTGGATGAAGGTCTAGTGGTCAGTGTAGATGAAGAATAATGGGAGTTGAGAGAGGGTGATGACTCATTATCACTGGTTATCAAACAGAGAGGACAATGGGTTGCAAACAGCTAACCTGTGGGATTACAATTCCCAGTTCAATGGGTTGCTAAAGATTACCTCTGTGCACTTGCTCCTTCCCTGCTCTTAGGCTGGGATGCAGAGAAAAAAGTGAAGGTGGGCCTGGGGGCAGTGGCACACACCTGTAATCCCAGCAGCTTGCCTGGCTTGCTTGGGAGGGTGAGGCAAGAGGATCATGAATTCAAAGCCTGCATCAGCAAAAGTGAGGTGGTAAGGAACTCAGTGAGACTCTGCTCTAAATAAAATACAATCTAGAGCTGGGCATGTGGCTCAGTGGTTGAGTGCCCTGAGTTCAATCCCTGCTACCACCCACGAAAAAAAGAGAACCTAGGGGTTTTGATGTCTGTTAAAGAGCAAGACACGTCCACTACTATGGACACCCAGCTTTGGGACCCCTCCTGTTTGGAGAAATCTATTGCTATCTCTTTCTCAAATAAAATGTGCTTTCTACACTTGCCTTGGCATTTCTCAAGTGTTCAATCTTCAGAACCAGTGGAACTTGTTTCTGATATCCAAGACTGATATCAGTATTATTATTTCCTGTATAGACATAATCTTATCACTTTTTATGTTCCTCAGTATTTCTTTATATAGTTCTATATACTTTGTAAAAATTAGAGATTATATTTTGTATATTCAAAATAGATGAGGCTATTTTATTTTTATTTTTTATTTATTTTGATGTGGTACTGATAATCCAACCCAGGACCCCACACATGCTATGCATGCAATCTACCTCTGAGCCACAACCCCAGCCCTAAAACCATTTATTTTAGATTACAATTTTAGAAATACTTGCTGAGACACTTACTTAAGAAGGCCAGGTTCATAAAATATTGATAATAACAAAGAATAATAATCATATGTATTTATTTCCTGATTTAATATAAATGAATTGTGCCTGAAAAGACTCATGCTCCAAACATAAAATATGAGCAATATTTTGAGGACTTCAAAGAACTTCTTCAAATATTTGGAGGTTCTACAGGTTATGCAGTATAAATGGATTCTGGGGTTTCCCAGTGGGGTGCTGTCTTCAATGTGTCTGATGCTGTGAATCCAGTCCTATCCTTGGATCCTTTCTTATAAATAATCAAGTTCAAGCAAACAATCTCATGCCTTCAGGAAATCCATCATTATAGAATTATTTCCTTAATAAATCTGTACAAATTATAAATTTTTCAGAAACTTTTATTTCCAAGGAGTTTACTTAGGGCCACTTTGACATCCTTATTCCTCAGGCTGTAGATCAGAGGGTTTAGCATGGGAACAATAATAGTGTAAATCACAGAGGACACTTTCCCTTGCTCCATGGAGCTGACTGATGATGGCTGCAGGTACATGAATGCTAGAGAACCAAAGAAGAGAGCAACAGCTGAGACGTGGGAGCTACATGTGCTGAAGGCTTTGTACCTGCCCTCAGTGGAGCGAATGTGCAGGATGCTGGCTACGATGAAGATGTAGGAGCTAAGGATGGACAGGCTGGGAAAAATGATATTAAATGCACTTGAGGACATACCTACTACCACATTTATAAATGTACTGGAGCAAGAGATCTCTAGTAGAGGAAAAAAATCACAAAAGTAATGGTTTATTATATTATCCTTACAGAAAAGCACTCTTAGCATGCATGCTGTGAGAGCTATGGAACCAATCAAGCTCATGCTATATACCCCAAATACCAACCATAAACAGACTTGATTAGACATGGTAATATTGTAAAGCAAGGGGTTACAGATGGCAACATAGCGGTCATATGCCATTGCTGACAACATGTGACACTCTGCAATTGCAAAAAAAATAAAAAAGTAGAATTGAGACATGCATTCAGGGTAGGAGATGGTGTTTTTCTCCATCACAAAATTGACCAGCATTTTGGGGACAATCACAGTGGATTGAGAGAGATCAATGAAGGAGAGACTGCTGAGGAGATAATACATGGGGGTGTGCAGGTGAGAGCTGAGCCCAATCAGTGTGATCATGCCCAGGTTCCCCACCACTGTGAGCACATAGACTCCTAGAAAGAGGAGGAAGAGGGGCACCTGGAGCTCTGGTTTGTCTGTTAATCCAGCCAGGATGAACTCAGTTACTACAGAATAATTTCCTTCTGCCATTTTCTTCTGAGAGTTCTAATAGGAATAGAAAAAAAATAATAGTTATTTACTGTCTGATCACACAGTGATGTGTATAAGAGAGAATTCAATGGTTTTTAGCCAGGTATTTCCTTTGCTTTTCAACACTCAATTATGTCAGCTGTCAAAGATGTTGGTAACACATGAATATGTGACATGTCAATAAATATCATATATAACTATCCCTATGTGTTTTATGTGCTTTAAAATGTGTAATTGGTAGGACCCAGTCTCTGAACACACAAGGAACTATTTTGGTAACTTTGCATTATCTGAGTATTTTCCATTCTTTGTGTAATACTCTCCAGTCCTCTGCAGAGCAAATTCTTAGTTGTTTTTTTATGTGAAAAATAACAATAACATTTAAAGAAAAACACACTGAGATCACATGTAATGATGGAAAACTGAAGCCTTTCTTTCTAATGAACAAAGCATCATTGCCCTTCCCTGAACTTTTATTCAACACAATACTACAGGTCAGGCTAGGGCGATCATGAAAAAAAAAGTATAATAAATTAATATTGGAAAACAAGAAATAACACTATCATACTTATAAAATGCATAATTTTATGTATAGAAAATTCCATAAGAAATCTACCAAGATAACTGCTGGAATTAATCAAAAGTGAAGCCAGGTAGTAGAATAGCCTATCAGCCAAATAACTCAGTTATATTTCTACACACTTGAACTGAGCAATCAAAAATCCTTTTGAAATAGCAAGAACAATAAAATAAAAAAATAATAATAAACTAAAAAATCCAAAGCAATACATTTCACTTAAAATGAAAAGATAATTTTGAATTTAAAAATATCTCCATAAATGGGAAAACATCCAATTTTATTAATCAAGTGACTCAACTTGTGAAAACATCAGTACTACCCAGATGGATCTGCAAATTCAGTGTCATGCACAGCCCTGTTTTTTAATGGGCATTGATAAGCTGTTGTATTCAGCTTTGTTTCTACTGTGATTAAAAGACCTGACAAGAACAGTTTCAGAGAAGGAAAAGTATCTGGGGGCTCACAGCTTTAGAGGTCACAGTCCATAGACAGCCAGCTCCATTCCTCAGGGATTGAGGTGAGGCTGAACATCATAATGCATGAGTGTGATGGAGAGAAGCAGCTCAAGACATGAAGATCCAGAAGCACAGAGACTGCACTCAAAAATATAAGATATATACAGAAAGGCACACCCCCAAAACCCACCTCCTCTAGCCACACCTACCTGCCTTCACTTGCCACTCAGGGGATTAATTCTCTTAATGGAGGCTCTCATAACCCAATCATTTCACTTCCAAATGTTATTGCATTATCTCACACATGAGCTTTCAGGGACACCTACTATCTAAACCATAACCCAGGCTGATAATAAAATCCTTATGAAAATGCAAGGATTCAGAATATCAAACAAAAATGTTAAAAGAGAAGAACAAAGTTGAAGGGCTCACATTTTGCTATTTGAACGCTTATTACCAAGTTAGATGGTGTGATTTTTGTCTCAAGTATAGACATGCAGGTCCAGGGAATAGAATTGACAATCCAGAAATAAACACACATCTCTGATCAATTGAGTTGTTATAGTGATTTCATGCCAATTCAGTGGGGAAAATATTCTTTTGTATTCTTTTGAGTAAATGGTACTAGAATAATAATTACACGTAAAAGATATAATTTGGGCTGGGGAATGCAGCTCCTTGGTAAAACACAGGCTTAGCACCATAAAGCCCTGGGTTCAATCATCAGTATTGCAAAAAATAAGTAAATAAAATAAAAATTAATTTGGACTTTTTAAAATTCACACTATCCACAATAAATGAACTACAAAATGCTCCTAGAACATAAAAATTAATTTTTGAAAAAGACTGAATCCTTGTGACCTAAATTTTAATGATGTTTTCTCAGAGAAACCATCATCTCCCAAACCAGAGACCACCATAGAAAAAAATAGTAAGTTGGACACCATAAAAATGTAAAACAAAAGTATTTCAAAGAACAGTATTGGGGCTAGGGATGTGGCTCAAGCGATAGCGCACTCGCCTGGCATGCATGCAACCCGGGTTCAATCCTCAGCACCATGTACAAACAAAGATGTTGTGTCTGCTGATAATTAAAAAATAAATATTAAAATTCTCTCTCTCAATCTCTCTCTCTCTCTCTCTCTCTCTTAAAAAAAATAGTAAGTTGGACACCATAAAAATGTAAAACAAAAGTATTTCAAAGAACAGTATCCACCTAACTTATACTTCAGGTATGTGTAATATAGCAAAACATACCCTACTGTCACGTATATCTAAAAGGAGCAAATAAAGAAATATAGTCCAAAAACATAATTCTAAAAGCAAAGGAACCATTCATAAAATAATGTATTTAATCTTTATAGATGAAAAAGTGAGAAATAAACTTCATCTTCATATAAATTTTCAGTTATATGCTTAATGAAAGTCACGTTACTTTCCTTGAAAAAAAATATCCATAGTAATTCTAAAATAACACACTATAATGGAAAGTAGTTTCAATTAATAGTAGTTTTGCTGGATACTAGTAATAGCAGGGAAGTATTTGTGGTCAGTATACATCTATGTATGATATTCCAAAGTGTATAAATGCATCCTACAGTCATGTATAACTAATTAAAACAAATTTTAAAAAAAATTTTAAGGAACTCTAACAATTTAACAATGAAAAGGACAAATGGCCCAGTTGGAAATATGTGAGAGGATTCCAATAAACAATCTTCTGTTTGAGATATATAAATTACCAATAAGCCCCTGAAAATATGTTAGTCATCATTCATCATTTATTAAAGAAATTAAAATCATACCCATAGTGAGAAAACATTTCACATCTATCAGAAAGTCTATAACCAACAAGATAGATAAATATAAGGGTTGACAAGAATGTAACAGCATTGGAACACTCATCAATCGCTGGTGGGACTGTACAATATACAAACTTTTAGACAAACAGTTTATCAGTTCTTCAAATTATGAAGCATAGGATTACCTCATAGCCCAGCAATTTCACGGCTGGGTGGATACCAGAATTCAATAAACATACACACAAAAGTTTGCATGTGTATGACCAGAGTAATTGTACTTTTAAGAGCCAAAAGATTAGAAGGACCCACATGTGCATCCAGTGAGGAATGAACAAGCAGAATGTAGCATGAGCATATGATAGTGTACTATTCTGCAATAAAAAGGAATGAAGAACTAAGATATGTCAAATCATGAATGAACCTGAAACATGCTAAGTGAAAGAAACCAGACACCATACATTGTATTATTCTATTTATAGGATGGGTCCACAAGAGAGAAATACATACAGAAAACAAGTTTAGAGTCTGGTGGAGACTGTGGGAAGGGAGATATTAGGGTGGGACTGCTCATGGGGATAGGGCTTTATTTTGGGTGGTGATGGAAATATTCTACATTAGAACACAGTGATGGTTGTAGACTTCAAAAATATGCTAAAAAACTGAAATGCATACATAAAAAATAAATTATACAATGTTACTTATATTTTAAAAATGTATTATAAAATTAAAACAAGAAAATAATAACACCATTTAACGAGGTGCTTAGACCTGTGATCCCAGCAGCTTGGGCGACTAAGGCAGGGGGATGGCAAATTCAAAGTCAGCCTCAGCAACTTAGCAAGGTCTTAAGCAACTTAGCAAGACTCAGTCTCTAAATAAAACAAAAAATTAAAAATGGGCTGGGGATGTGACTCAATGTTTAAACACCACAGGGTTCTGTCCCTGGTAACAAATTAACATCATCATCATCACCACCACTATCATGGACACAAAACATTACATCACAATGTCCTGATGAACATCACCCTATAAGTCTCCTCATCTAGTTTAGGTCTGGTATATTCTGTACTTGTGTAAAATCTCTTCATTATACTTTTCTCCAAAACAATATGGTAATTTTTCCACATATGAAAAAATGTTCTAGTTGGCCTCAAAAAATGGTAACAATCCTTTGCTATCATGGGAAATTTTTTCTTCAATACATCATCAAGGAAAATGTAAGCATTTCAAACTGCTATTAAAAACTGATAGATATAATGCAGACACATACTCAATTTAAAATGTTCCTTCTATGTCTTCATCAGAGAAAAATATCATCAAATGGTAAAATAAATAAAAATAATTATAGAAGACTGAATCACAGCACCTAGAAGGATTGTCAGAAAATCTCCAATAGATTTAAGTAGGGACCTAGCAATTTGCTTCTTAGCACCTGCTTTCTTCTGACTCTCCACAGGCCACCACTTGCAGAGGACAACTATCCCTAATTCTGGGCCAATTTTATACTTTACTAGAAAAACTGCCTCCAGTAGAATTGTTAACTCATGGTCAAGCCAAAATGTTGCTGATATTGTACACTCAGACCTGGGAGATTCCTACTTACCTCTTATAAAAGCTGTTATTTATTTCAACACATCTCTCTACTTTACCTCTATTCCTGAAGCTGAACTTCCATAGTGCTATGGTTTGAATATGTTCTCCAGAGTTTATACATTGCAAATTTGATCCCCAGTGCCACAGTACTGAGAACTGGGACCTTAAGAAGAGATTAAGTCATGAGGTGACTGGATTAGTGGTGTTCTGAGAATAGGCTAATCATCAGAGGTGTGGGTTCCTAATATAAGAACTAGTTTGCCCCTTTCCTCTGTCTCATGTGTGTCCTCTTTTATCCTTGATCATTCTACCATAGGATGCAGCAAGAAGGCCCTCATCAGATGCACCCTTTGACCTTAAACTTCCTACTCTCTAGTATAGTAAGACATAAATTTCTGTTCATTATACATAATCCAGTGAGTACTTTGCTACAGAAACACAAAACAAACAAAGAAACATATTCTCCCATAGTTCCTACTCTTTACAATTTTCTAGCTGATTACTTTTTGTGTGTCCTTGGCCTCTCACAGAGCTGTCCCACGAAATACCAATTCCCATCATAGAGGCTCCATTATCTCTTGCTCATTCATTGCAATTCTGCCAAAATGTGTGGGACTCTGACCCATTCCCTGTGACCAGCTCCCTCTGAAGTCTGACTCTGACACATGCTCTTCATTGCTACTGCTTCCTGTTCTAATTTGCTAACAGTACCTCTGTGCTTCAATGTCTTAAAACTTCCTGGAGATTTTCTATCAATCTACCCTGCAAGAGTAAACTTAGCCTCCATTTGTATGATGCATCTTCAAGATGAATGAATCAGAAGCCAAATACCAAAACAGTTTAAGGGGTTAAAAAGTTTGATTTGTTCGCTTGCTTAACATTTTCATTGAGATAAAATTGATATACAAAAACTATACATATTTATTATATACAACTTGTTTAGTTTAGTCCTAGGCAAACACTAGTGATACCACTACTTCAATCAAGGTATTGACATATTTATCTCCTCCAAATATTTACATGTTTCCCTTTGTTCTTTGTCTTTGATGTTATTGCTGTTTGTGGCATATTGAATATGAGATCTCCTCTCAATTTTGAAGTACAATAGCATATTGTTAATGTCAGGCATCACACTGAACTGAACATTTTCAGGACTTGTACATCTAACATAGCCCATGATTAGTAATAACTATTGAACAACTACTGACTCTTTCTCCCACCTCCTAGTCCCTGGTTATCATTATCATATTCTGTTTCTTTTTTTAATATTTATTTTTCATTTGTACATAATACATTTATTTTGTTTATTTACTTTTTAAAATTTTTTTTATTTGCTTTAATTAGTTACACATGACAGTACAATGACCTTGACATTTCATACATTTGAATCAGATGAGATATAATTTCTCATTTTTCTGAGTGTACAGGTTGCATAATCACATTGGTCATGCAGCCACATATATATACATAGAAATAATAATGTCTATTTTATTCTGCTGTCCTTCCTTTCCCTACTTCCTCTCCCCTTATATTCTCTGTTTATATGAGTTTTACTGTTATAAATACCTTAAAGGATATCTTGGAGTGTTTGTCCTTTTGTGATTGGCTTATTTTATTTAGGGTAGTGTCATCCATGTTCATCCAAGTTGTATAACATGGCAAGTTTCTATTGGGGGAAAATTTTTTAAAATTCTTATAAAAGAAACAGTGTTACTCATAACTATCATAAGATTGATAAAGTATTCCAAAAATTTACATTCCATTGGGTTCTTACTATATTATTAAAGTAAAATGATTGGATACTCCTGGGTTATCCTGAATTTAGTAAAGTATTAGACTTTACTACAAATATCTTAGGGTCTTATGGACATTGAACAGTTCTGTGGTGCAGGTGAAAATAGAGAATAATATTTCATAGGTATGTGAAATCAGTAAAAATATTTGACTAAACATAAGTCAGAAATATTGAATTATTTTTCCATAGGACTTTAATTTTGTCTTGAGAAAGCATTCTAACAAAATCTTGGATGATGCCATCAATAAATTATTATGACATTATAGATACTAGTAATAAAGATTTATAATTGGGATAATGCTTCAAGAAGATACTGTTAAGGGGTAAATGTAGACTTATATTAAATGAAAATTATCATGGCACTGTGGAGCACACCTGTAATCCCAGCAGCTTGGTAGGCTGAGGCAGTAGATAGCAAGTTTAAAGCTATCATCAGCAACAGTGAGGTTATCAGGCAACTCTGTGAGACCCTGTCTGTAAATAAAATACGCAATAGGGCTAGGGATGTGGCTCAGTGGTTAAATGCCCTCGAGTTCAATTCCCAGTACCAAAAAAAAAAAAAAAATTAACATTGATAAGCAAAATGTTGACTATGGGCGTTCAGGATAGAGGGATGAATAAAGAATATTCCCTGTTCAGAATAGCAAAGCCTAGAAGGGGACAGGGAGGATGATTAGCTACTGTGGTAAAAACCTTGATTAGGCAAGTGCTACTGGATAAGCTAACATCGTTATAGACCATAATGGGTGTCTATGAAGGCTAATGTATTAGAACAAACAAAAATATCCTTCTTCTATTTTCCAATATAAATCACATGACAGGCCTATTACATGAAAGGAACTATGTATGCCCTCAGATTTAAGGCAGAATTTCTTTTGTTTCTCTTTACTTCTATCACATTATTTTGTGTAATCCTATTTAATAGTTAAGGCCTTTCTATAATAGTGACATCACAGTTAATAAGACCAAATTCTGTGTGTCCATGAACATGTTACTTTTGCCTTGATGTAGCATGTACTACTTGTGGATTATCTATCACTAATTTACGAGTTTTTCATCTGCACCTAATTGTAAATTCATGACAGGGCTGGCACAGTGCTTTGTATATAGCAAGTCTCAATATAAATATGATTAATAAAATGGTTACAAGAAGCTTAAAGATGAGTTAATACAGGTTCAAAATGAAATAACAAAGCTCTTGTATTGTCTGGGTTGAAATGAGCAAACAAAATAAGTATCTGCCTTGATTTCATACTGTGAAGAACACGGATATGATTAGGGAACCTGTGCTCACCAGGGAGTGTGGCTCTGACAGTGAGGACAAGGAGAGACAGATAAACAGACACCTGCATCTCTATTAACACTTAGGGAAAGACTGCAGCAGAATGTTCTAAGATTTTAAAAGTCATGGTCTGGAATTCAGACATACCTGCCCTTCTTTTCAGACAGGCCAATGTTGTATAGTTTTTCTTCTCTGTTGCACTGGAGGAAAATGACTTTGATCACGTAAGGAGGTGACAGACCAAAGGTGTCCTTTGAATCACTAATCTTGATCTCTGCTGAAGCTGATGCCCAAAGCACTTGCTGCTACAATGTTGGGCTGATGTGATACTTTTTTAATGCTACATAAAAGAGTAAAAATGGGGACAAAAGATGATAATGACATCCCACTGGAATCTCATCTCATAAGAATGAACTCTGGGGAAAACTGACAATTAGAATTTCCCTTTCCCCACTTACATTTTCAAGATACTATCAATGCTCTTTTTTATTTTATTTATTTAGATAGCTATTTTTTGCTTTTATTGGTATATTATTTATTTTGTCATAATCATTCATGCATAGAGTTTAATTTACTCCATTTCAGTTTCTGATGCCCCCTTCTCTTCTCTTTCCTTTGGTTCCCTTTACTTTCTTCTCTTTCCCTCTACCCTCCTCTGGTACCTTCCTTCTACTCTACTGGTCTTCATTTTGCTTATTTACTTTATTTATTTATATTGACACTTTATGCATATGCATAAGAGTTGAACTCACTGTGGTATATTTATACATGCACATAACATAGATTTGTCAAATAAAATAAAGTCTCTGTGTTGTTTTGATTTTCATTTCTTTGATTGCTAGGGATGTTGAATATTCTTTCCATATAAGCATTGGCCATTTGTGTTTCTTCTTTGAGAAATGTCTGTTTACCTATTTCCTGATTGGCTTCTTTGTGGAGTTTTTTTTTTTTTTTTTTGAGCGGGTGTAAATCTCGTGTTCTTTATATATTCTTAATATTCATTAAATGTCAGAAGAGTAGCTGGCAAACATTTTCTCCCATTCTGTAGCTCTCTTTTCATGCTCCTTATTATTTTCTTTGCTGTGTAGCTTTTTAATTTGATGCCATTCTAATTACTTATTCTTTCTTCTTTTTTCTTCTTGAGCTTTGAGTCTTGTTAATGAAGTCAGTGCCGGTGCCAATATGGTGGTATGTTGACCCTATGTTTTCTTTTAGCAGTTGTACTATTTCTGGTCACATTCTTAATTCAATTGAAATTTTGTGCAGGTTGAGAGATAGGGATCTAGTTTTCTTCTTCTGCATGTGGATATTCAGCAGCATTTGTTAAAAGACTAACTTTTCTTCTACATATATTTTTGGTATGGATTAAAGAGAAGGATGAGTAAATTTTATTCCAAGACATTTCAAAATTTAAAATTTCAGAAAAATTTCCAGACACACACTGAAGGAATTTTTTAAAGAGATTTCTTGAAAAGAAAAATATATATAAGTAGGGAAGTAACCAATTATTGTAAGAGTTAAAATTTTTAATTTTTTATTGACCTTTTATATCTGTATTTAGTACATCGTAGTCATAAAACACTAGTTCTTGGAATTTTTTGAGTCTTAACAAAAATTTGTTCTCATTAAATTTGTATGCTAAAGTATGTTTTATATTAACAAAGATCACACTGAGTGTGGTGGTGCATGCCTGTAATCCTAGCATCTGGGAGGCTGATACAGTAGGAAAATGAATTTAAAGCCAGCCTCAACAACAACGAGGCTCTAAGCAATTCAATGAGACCACATCTCTAAATAAAATACAAAATAGGTTTGGGGATGTGGCTCAGGGATCAAGTGCCACTGAGTTCAATCCCTGGTACCCCACCCCTGGAAAAAAAAAAAAGGACAAAGATCAGTGAGGAACAATTAACAAAATTAAAAAGAAGAGATGAGGACATTTTCCTTGTAAAGAAAAATTGAAATTTTGAATAAAAATTAAAATATATGTTATAGTCACTCTTCCCATGGTAAAGATATTGGGAATAAAATTACATTTAATGTTATTTATTAAATGTTATATAATTTTAAGACAATGATTGCTGTCAATTTTCTTCATTAAATTTAACTGGAATGCTTTAACTTTTTGTTAGATATGGACCTTTACTTGGATGTTTAAAGATATTTCAGAAATTGTGATTCTCTACCATTTGTTTTAAAGGGCAAAAACTTAATAACATATTTGAAAGTCCCATAAAAATATTTCTCATCAACAATGATGCAGCATTAGAAATAAAAATAAGATGCAAAACAATACACAATTTTTATTCTCAAGAATTTGGCTATTTCCAAGGCTGGAGATGTGGCTCAGTGGTACAGGGATTACCTAGAATGCATGAAGCCCTGGGTTTGATCCCCAGAGATGAAAAAAAAAAAAGAATTTGGATATTTCTTTAAGTATAATCTACACACAATCATTAATAGCAAACAATCCCAGTGGATACATCTTTACAGTAGATGTGATGAACCAGAAGTACACCTAATTATTATTTGGAGGGGTGACAAATGCATGAGAATTAAACTGTTATCTTTGTCATTGAAATGTGCATAAAATTGGACAAACAAAATGGAGTTAGGAAGCCATTCAGGATGGCTGTGAGAATGAATACAAGACAAGAGGAATGAACACAGCATTGTAGAGATGGTATATAGACTATTCTGCCCTGCATGACATACACCTTTCTTGTAGATTTTAATAGATGTTAAAATCTATATTTTATATATGCATTATACATTTAATTTTTTCCATAATTTTAATTGGCATATTATAATTATACATTATGATGAGATTTGTTATTACATATTTACACATGCACATGTCATAACAATATAATTTAATCAACAATTTTCAGCATTTTTACTTTCCTTAGTCTCCTTCCTCCCTATAGCCCCATTCCTTTATACTTTTGATATCCTTACTATTTTCATGAGATGCACTCCCATGCTTTTTTTTTCCTCTCTAGTTTCCCCCATATGAGAGAAAATGTAGCTCTTGACTTTCTGAGTTTGACTTATTATGAGTATTTTCTCAAATTCTACCCACTTTTTCTGCACATCACATAATTTCATTTCTATGACTGAGTTAAGCTCTTTTGTGTATATATACATTATCCTTATTCATTAATAAGTGGATGGACTTTTAATCTGGTTCCATTATTTAACTATTGTGAAATGTGCTGCTATAAACATGATCATGCATATATCTCTATTGTATAATAACTTTAATACTTTAAGTAAATTAGGAGGTGTAGCATAGCTGAATCATATGGTGATTACATTACTAGTTGTTTTAGTCAGCTTTTTCACTGCTGTAACCAAAAGACATGACAAGAACAATTAGAAGAGGAAAAGTTTATTAGGGGCTGACAGTTTCAGAGGTCTCAGTCCATAGACAACAGGTTACATTCATTGGGGCTTGAGGTGAGGCAGAGCATCATGGTGAAGTGTGTGGTGGGGAAAGCAGCTGGGACATTACCAGGAAGCAGAATATACACCTAAAAGGCATGCCCACAATGACCCACCTCCTCTAGTTACAGCTTACCTGCCTACAATCACCAATCAGTTAAATCCTATTGATGCACTAATTGTTTAAGGTTCTCACACCCTAATTATTTTATCTCTAAACTTTCTTTCATTGTCTTACACATACGCTTTTGGGAGACATCTATTACAAACCACAATCCTACTATTTTGATGAACCCCAAACTGATTTCCACAATGGTTGCACTAATTTAAAATCTCACTAACAATGTATAACTGATCCTTTTCCCCCATATTCTTGCCAGCATGATTTTCATCCTTTGAATCTGATATCACCCTGATTCCAAAAGCAGTCAAAGACACATCCAAGAAAGAAAACTACAGACCAATCTTTAATGAGCATAGATGCAAAAATTTTCAATAAACTTCTGACAAATCGAAAAGATAGTGCACCATGATCAAGTGGGGTTCATCTTAGGGATGCAAGTTTGGTTCAACATACAGAAATTAATAAATGCAATTCATTACATCAATAAACTTAGAGATAAGTTTAAAGATAAGAACCATATGATCATTTCAATAGATGCAGAAAAAGCATTTGACAAAACACAGCACCCCTTCATGTTTAAAATACCAGAAAAACTAAAGATAACAGGAACATCTCAACATTGTAAAAGCTATCTATGCTAAGCCCCAGGCCAACATCATTGTAAATGGAGAAAAATTGAAAGCATTCCCTCTAAAAGCTGGGACAAGACAAAGATTCCCTCTTTCACTACTTCTACATAACATTGTTCTTGAAATACTAGCCAGAGCACTCAGATGAAAAAATTAAAGGGATACAGATAGGAAAAGAAGAAGTAAAATTAGCACTATTTGCCAACCATATGATTCTAGACATAGAAGACCCAAAAACTCCACCATAAAACTTCTAGAACCAGTAAATTAATTTAGCAAAGTAGCAGGATTCAAAATCAACACCCATAACTCAAAGGCATTTCTGTATATTGGTGACAAATCCTCTGAAAGGAAAACTACCCCATTTAAAATAGTCTCAAAATAAAATAATTGGGAATCAACCTAACAACAGAGGTGAAAGACCTCTGCAATGAAAAGTACAGAACACTAAAGAAAGAAATTAAAGAATATCTTAGAAGTTGAAAAGATCACTCTTGTTCTTGGATAGGCAGAATTAATATTGTCCACATGGCCATCCTATCAAAAGCACTATACAGATTTAATGCAATTTGAATCAGAATGTCAGTGACATTCTTCATAGAAACAGAAAAAGCAGTCTTGATATTCATTTGAAAAAATAAGAGACCCAGAATAGCCAGAGCAATCCTTAGCAAGAAGAATGAAGCAGGTGGTCTCACTATACCAGAAAAACTATACTACAGAGCAATAGTAACAAAAACAGCATGCTATTGGCACCAAAATAGACTGGTAGACCAATGGTACAGAATACAGGATACAAAGAATAAACCACATAATTACAGTTATCTCATATTAGACAAAGGCACCAAAAACATTGGAGAAAAAAATAGCCTCTTCAACAAATGGTGCTGGAACACTGAAAATCCATATGAAATAAAATGAAATTTAACCCCTATCTTTCACTATGCCCAAAATTCAACTCAATGTGGATCAAGGACCTAGGAATTAAACCAGAGACCCTGCATCAAATACAAGATAAAATAGGCCCCAATATCCATTATATTGGATTAGGCCCCTACTTCTTTAATAAGACTTCTATAGCACAAGAATTAAAATCAAGAATTAATAAGTGGGATGCATTCAAACTAAAAGGCTTCTTTTCAGCAAAAGAAACAGTCAGTGAAGTAAATAGAGAGCCTGCAGATGGGGAACAAATTTTTTCCACGCACACATCAGACAGAGCACTAATATCTGGGGTATATAAATAATTCAAAAAGCTACACACCAAAATAATAAATAACCCAATTAATAAGTGGGCCAAGGAACTGAACAGACACTTCTTAGAGGTGATATACAATCAATCAGCAAATATATAAAAAATTATAAACATCTCTAGCTATCAGAGAAATCCAAACCAAAACTACTCTAATGAAATTCATCTCACTTCAATCAGAATGGCAGCTATTAAGAATACAAGCAACAATAAGTGTTGTCAAGGATGTGGGAAGAAAGGCACACTCACACATTTCTGATGTGACTGCAAACTGGTCCACCAAGTATGGAAAGCAGTATGGAGATTCCTTAGAAAACTTGGAATGGAACCACCTATCCTTTAAAATGGCCCAGCTATCCTAGTCCTTGGTCTATACTCAAAGGACTTAAAAACAGCATACTACAGGGACACAGTCACACCAATGTTTATTGCAGCACAATTCACCATAGCTAAACTGTGAAATCAACCTAGATGCCTGTCAGTAGATGAATGAATAAAGAAAATGTGGTATTTATACACAAAGGAATATTATCCAGCAATTAAAGATAATAAAATCACGACATTTGCAGGTAAATGGATGGAATTGGAGAATATAATGCTAAGTGAAGTTAGCCAATCCCCACAAAAAACAAATGCTGAATGTTCTCTCTGATATAAGGAGACTGATTCATAGTGTGGTTGGGAGGGGAATCATGTGAAGATTAGGTGAACTCTGGATAAGGCAACAGGGAGGGAGGAGAAAGGAGAGGGCAAGGAGTGTAAAAAAGATGGTGGAATGAGGGAATCATTTCCCTAAGTACATGCATGAAGACACGAATGATGGTAATATACTTTGTATATAAAAAATGTGCTCTATATTTATAATATGAATTATAATGCATTCTGCTGTCATATATAACAAATTAAAATAAAAATATTTTAAAAAGGCAATGGTAAGTAGTTATAAAATCTTAAATATTAAAATTAAAATCTAGTACATCTACTTTAAGAATTGTACAGCTGGCTTGTTAGATGTTTAAAACTGAAACTTGGTGACTAAAGCTAGGAAAATAAAAGGGCCAAGAAAGAAAATAGCCAATACTTGGCTCTTCCTCTCTGAGATTTGCTCAAACCCATGGAACAAGAGGGCCTCTCTAAGGGCTGTGCACTCGGGCCACATGACCTCCCAAACAGGGGGAACAATGGGACCATGGATAACAAAAAGCCCACCAGAGAACATGCTGGAAAGAAAGAAAATGTCCTTGGTGCTTCCAAGGGAAGCCACATGTGGTCAGGAAGACCTTGACCTATCCTTGCATATGGCACTAGAGAACCTAATAAGCTGCTCCTAACTTTCCAAGAGTAACATTTTGATGAATGTCAGCTGATTTTAATAGTGTATAGGAACAAGATCAATTTGAACAACTTGGTCTTAATCAACTGATAGGAGAATTATAACCAAAGCACAACCATACATGGACATTTTAAAAGGAAAGACATTAATTCTTTTAATGTAACTTTAGATGTACGTTTGTGTCAGCCACATGAAAAGTAAGTAAAACTGGAGGGTATGAAGAAGGGTTCTAGACAGGAGTGCCTGATAACTCTCAAAAGACTATCAGAGTCAGAGGATTTTTGTTGTTTTTGTTGCTTTGTTTGCTTTTTGATTCAATTTAAGACCTACAAATATTCATAATTTCCTCTATAGGAAGAGTGAGTCTGTGTTTGCTAGGATGATTATGTAACCCTCAGTGACAGAAATAAAGGGATCCCTGCTCAACACAGAGGTAATGCCAATAGAAAGGTATTTTTAAAAAATCAGATGGCATTAAGTAGCCTAATTAATCTTATAGGGAAATTTGTAGCATTATAAAAACCAAATGTTGTGTATATGTTGCTAACATCTCTGCTAATGTTTCTAAAGCCTTAACTGTCCTCTACTCACAAATCAGTGGCATATGGATCCCACCTGAGCATAAATGAGTTACCATCCTCATGGTTTCCAGAGACCAGCCAATAACACTAACTGTTTCAAGCTAATTGTTTCTAAAAAGTATGTTTTGCTGTCTTATTGATTATTTTCTTACCAAACTCCTGCCTTGTGTACCCTTCATTCAGTCACACATGCAATACCACATGGACATCTGGACTATCCTGATGCTAACTACCCTTAACTCTACATGCCCCTCCTGATGGAGAATATGAACTTTGGATTTCCTTCCTTTAGATGTCACCCCTTTTCAGCATTGAGTAGTCAGAATTAGTCAACATCCAAATACCCTAAAAGAATTTAGGGGCCCAAATTGCTTGATGGGAGATGTAAGGGTATAGATAAGCGAGGATGCTGGGAACAAGTGGTTAAAGAAGCCCAATGTAGAGAATTCCTACTTGTTTTCTTTTGCCAAAAAGCAGCCCCATTTGGCCTGAAGGGATAGGATACATCATATTCATCAACAAACTGAGGAAGGGGGTGAATGTTTAGTAGTTAGTGTAGACGAAGAATAAAGGGAGTTGAAAGAGGGTGGTGACTCATTATCACTGGTTATCAAACAGAGAGGACAAAGGGTTGCAAACAGCCAACCTCTGGGATTACACTTCCCAGTTCTATGGGTTGCTAAGATTACCTCTGTGCACTTTCTCCTTCCTGTCCTTAGGCTGGGATGCAGAGAAAAAAGTGAAGGTGGGGCTGGGCACACACCTGTAATCCCAGCAGCTCAGGTGGCTTGCTTGGGAGGGTGAGGCAAAAGGATCATGAGTTCAAAGCCAGCCTCAGCAAAAGTGAGGTGGTAAGCAACTCAGTGAGACTCTGTCTCTAAATAAAATACAATCTAGAGCTGGGCATGTGGCTCAGTGGTTGAGTGCCCTGAGTTCAATCCCTGCTACCACCCACCAAAAAAAGAGAAGGTGGGGGTTCTGATGTCTATTAAGAAGCAAGTCATGTCCACTACTATGGACACCCAGCTTTGGGACCCATTCTATTTGGAAAAGTCTATTGTTATCTCCTTTCTCAAATATAACGTGCTTTTCTACACTTGCCTTAGCATTTCCCAAGTGTTCAGTCTTCAAAACCAGTGGAATCTGTTTCTGATATCCAAGACTCGTGTCACTATTATAATTTCCTTAATAGACATAATCTCATTACTCTTTATGTTACTCAGTACTCCTTAATAGAGTTCTATACACTTTGTAAAAATTAGAGGTTATATCTTGTATATTCCAAATTGTTAAAGCTATTTATTTATTTATTTATATTTATTTGTGGTTGGACACAATACCTTTTACTTATTTATTTTTATGTGGTGCTGAGGATCAAACCCAGGGCTCCACATATGGAATGCACATACTCTACCTCTGAGCCACAACCCCAGCCCTAAAGCCACTTACTTTAGATCACAAATTCATAAATGCTTTCCAAGACACTTAATTAAGAAGGACAGGTACATAAACTATTGATAATAACAAAGAATAATGATCATATGTATTTATTTCCTGATTTAATATAAATGAATTGTGCCCAAAAAAGACTCATGTTACAAACACATAAAATATGAGCAATATTTTACATTTGGAGGAATTTGAAGAACTTTTTCAAATATTTGGAGGTTCTATAGGTTATTCAGGGTAGATGGATTCTGGGGTTTCCCAGTGGGGAGCTGTCTTCAATGTGTCTGATGCTGTGATTCCAGTCCTGTCCTTGGCACCTTTCTTCTACATAATCAAGTGCAAGCAAACAATCTCATGCCTTCTGGACATCCATTGTTACAGAACTGCTTCCTTACTAAATCTGTACAAAATTATAAATTTTTGCTAAACAATAATACTCTTTCAGAAACTTTTATTTCCAAGGAGTTTACTTAGGGCCACTTTGACATCCTTATTCCTCAGGCTGTAGATCAGAGGGTTTAGCATGGGAACAATAATAGTGTAAAACACAGAGGACACTTTCCCTTGGTCCATGGAGCTGACTGATGATGGCTGCAGGTACATGAATGCTAGAGAACCAAAGAAGAGAGCGACAGCTGAGACGTGGGAGCTGCAGGTGCTGAAGGCTTTGTACCTGCCCTCGGTAGAGCGAATGTGCAGGATGCTGGCTATGATGAAGATGTAGGAGCTAAGGATTGTCATGGTTGGGAAAAAGATATTAAATGCACTTGAGGACAGACCTACCACCTCATTTACAAATGTACTGGAGCAGGAGAGCTCTAGTAGAGGAAAAAGATCACAGAAGTAATGGTTTATCATATCATCCTTACAGAAAAACACCCTTAGCATGCAGGTTGTGTGAACTGTGGCACAAATCAAGCCCATGCTATACACCCCAACTACCATCCAGGAACAGACTTGATTAGACATGGTAACATTGTAAAGCAAGGGGTTACAGATGGCAACATAGCGGTCATATGCCATTGCTGACAACATGTGACACTCTGCAATTGCAAAAACAATGAAAAAGTAGAGTTGAGTCATGCATTCGGGGTAGGAGATGATGTTTTTCTCCATTCCAAAGTTGACCAGCATTTTGGGGACAATCACAGTGGATTGACAGAGATCAATGAAGGAGAGATTGCTGAGGAGATAGTACATGGGGGTGTGCAGGTGAGAGCTGAGCCCAATCAGTGTGATCATGCCCAGGTTCCCCACCACTGTGAACACATAGATTCCTACAAAGAAGAGAAGGAGGGGCAGCTGGAGCTCTGGTTTGTCTGTTAATCCAGCCAGGATGAACTCAGTTACGATAGAATAATTTCCTTCTGCCATTTTCTTTTGAGAATTCTAATAGGAAGAGAAAAAAAATAGTTATTATTGTATGATCACACCTGATATATATAAGACAGAATTAAAGTCATTTTAGCCAGGTTTTTCCTTTTATTTTCAGCTCTAAATTATGTCAGTTGTCAACGATGTTGGTATCACAGGAATAACTGACATGTTAATAAATATCATATATAACTATCCTTATGTGAGTTATGTGCTTTAAAATGTGTAATTGGTAGGACCCAGTCTCTGAACGCACAAGGAACTGTTTTAGTAACTTTGCGTTTTCTGAGTATTTTCCATTGTTTGTGTAATCTTCTCCAGTCCTCTGCAGAGCAAATTCTTAATATATTTTATGTGAAAAAAAATAGTAACATTTAAAGAAAAACACACTGAGATCACACTTAATGATGGAAAACTGAAAGCCTTTCCTCCTAACAAACAAGACAAGATGTTCACTCCCTGCACTTTTATTCAACACAATACTACAGGTCAGGCTAAGGCAATCATGAAAAAAAATGTATAATAAATTAATATTGGAAAACAAGAAGTAACACTATGATACTTATAAAATGCATAATTTTATGTATAGAAAATTCCACAAGAAATCTACCAAGATAACTGCTGGAACTAAGTCAAAGTGAAGCAAGGTGGTAGAATAGCGTATCAGACAAAAAAACTCAGTTACATTTCTACACACTTGAACTGAGCAATCAAAAACACTTTTGAAATAGCATAAACAATAAAATGAAATAAATAAGAATAAACTAAAAATCAAAAGCAATACATTTCACTTAAAATAAAAAAAAATAATTTTGAATTCAAAAAGATCCCCATAAACGGAAAGACATCCAATTTCATTAATCAAGTGACTCAATCTGTGAAAATATCAGTACTACCCAGATGAATCTGCAAATTCAGTGTCATCCCTCTCCAACTCCCAGCCCTGTATTTTGTGGGCATTGATAGGCTGTTGTATTCAGCTTTGTTACTACTGTGATTAAAAGACCTCACAAGAACAATTTCAAAGGAGAAAAAGTATTTGGTGCTCACAGCTTTAGAGGTCTCAGTCCATAGACAGCCAGCTCCATTCCTCAGGGATTGAGGTGAGGCTGAACATCATAATGCAACAATGAGATGGAGAGGAGCAGCTCAAAACATGAAGATCCAGAAGCAGAGATATTCCACTCAAAAATACAAAATACATACACAAAGGAACACCCCCAAAACCCACCTCCTCTAGCCAAACCTACCTGCCTTCACTTGCCACTCAGGGGATTAATTCTCTTAATGGAGGCTCTCATAACCCAATCATTTCACTTCCAAATGTTATTACATTATCTCAAACATGAAATTTCAGGGACACCTACTACCAAAACCATAACCCAGGCTGATAATAAAATCCTTATGAAAATGCAAGGATTCAGAATATCAAACAAAAAAAAAATGTTGAAAGGGAAGAACAAAATTGGAGGGCTCACATTTTGCAATTTGAACACTTATTACCAAGTTAGATGGTGTGATTTTTGTCTCAAGTATAGACATGCAGGTCCAGGGAATAGAATTGACAATCCAGAAATAAACACACACCTCTGATCAATTGAATTGTTATAGGGATTTCATGCCAATTCAGTGGGGAAAATATTCTTTTGAACAAATGGTACTAGAATAATAATTACACGTAAAAGATATAATTTGGGCTAGGAAATGCAGCTCCTTGGTAAAACACAGGCCTAGCACCATAAAGCCCTGGGTTCAATCATCAGTATTGAAAAAAATAAGAAAATAAAATAAAAATTAATTTTGACTTTTTAAAAATCACACTATCCACAATAAATGAATTACAAAATGCTCTTAGAACATAAAAATAACTTTTGAAAAAGACTGAATCCTTGTGACCTAAATTTTAATGATGTTTTCTCAGAGAAAATACCCAAACCAGAGATCACCATAGAAAAAAGTTGGACACCATAAAAATGTAAAACAAAAGTATTTCAAAGAACAGTATCCACCTAACTTATACTTCAGGTATGTGTAATATAGCAAAATGTACCCTACTGTCATGTATATCTAAAAGGAGCAAATAAAGATATTATAGTCCAAAAACATAATTCTAAAAGCAAAGGAACCATTCATAAATAATGTATTTAATCTTTATAAATGAAAAAGAGAGAAATAAAATTCATCTTCATATAAATTTTCAGTTATATGCTTAATGGAAGTTACATGTTACTTTCCTTTAAAAAATGCCTATAGTAATTCTATAATAACACACTATAATGAAAAGTAGTTTCGATTAATAGTGGTTTTGCTGGATACTAGTAACAGCAGGGAAGTATTCGTGGTTAGTATACATCTATGTATGATATTCCAAAGTGCATAAATGCATCCTATGGTCATGTATAACTAATTTAAAAATTTTTAATTAATTTTTAAAGAACTTTAACAATTTAACAATGAAAAGGACAAATGGCCCAGTTGGAAATATGTGAGAGGATTCCAATAAACATTCTTCTATTTGAGATATACAAATGACCAACAAGCCCCTGAAAATATCTTAGTCATCATTCATCATTTATTAAGGAAATTAAAATCATAACCATAGTGAGAAAACATTTCACATCTATCAGAAAGTCTATAACCAACAAGGCAGATAAGTATAATGGTTGACAAGAATGTGACAGCATTGGAACCCTCATCAATTGCTGGTGGAACTGTACAATATACAAACTTTTAGGCAAACAGTTTATGGGTTCTTCAAATCATGAAGCATAGGATTACCTCATAGCCCAGCAATTTCACGGCTGGGTGGATACCAGAATTCAAAAAACATACACACAAAAGTTTGCATGTGTATGACCAGAGTAATTGTACTTTTAAGAGCCAAAAGATTAGAAGCACCCACATGTGCATCCAGTGAGGAATGAACAAGCAGAATGAGGGATGCCCATATGATAGAGTATTATTCTTTGATAAAATGGAATGAAGAACTAAGATATGTCAAATCATGAACAAACCTGAAACATGCTAAGTGAAAGAAACCAGACACCATACATTATATTATTTTATTTATAGGATGGGTCCACAACAGAGAAATATATACAGAAAGCAAGCTTAGAGTCTGGTGGAGACTGTGAGAAGGAAGATATTAGGGTGGGACTGCTCATGGGGATAGGGCTTTATTTAGGTGATGAAAACATTCTACATTAGAACACAGTGATGGTTGTAGACTTCATTAACATGCTAAAAAAACTGAAATGCATACATAAAAGATAAATTATACAATGTTACTTATATTTTATTATATTTTTATTATATTTTATATTTTAAAATGTATTATAAAATTAAAACAAGAAAATAATAACACCATTTAGCTAGGTGCTTAGGCCTATGATCCCAGCAGCTTGGGTAGCTAAGGCAGGGGGATGGTAAATTCAAAGTCAGCCTCAGCAACTTAGCAAGGTCTTAAGCAACTTAGCAAGGCCCTGTCTCTAAATAAAAAAAAAAAAAAAAATTAAAAATGGGCTGGGATGTGACTCAATGTTTAAATACCCCAGGGTTCCGTCCCTGGTAACAAATTAACATCATCATCATCACCACAACCATCATTGACACAAAACATTCCATCACAATGTACTGATGAATGTCACTCTATAAGTCTCCTCATCTACTTTAGGTCTGGTATATTCTATAATTGAGTAAAATATGTTCATTATACTTTTCTCCAAACAATATGGTAATTTTATTTTGCACATATGAAAAAATGTCCTAGTTGGCCTCAAAAACTGTAATAATCTTCTGCTATCATGGGAAATTTTCTCTCCAATACATCATCAAGGAAAACATAGGCATTTCTAACTGCTATTAAAAACTGATAGATATAATGCGGAAAAATATTCAATTTAAAATGTTCTTTCTATGCCTTCATCAGAGAAAAATATCATCAAATGGTAAAATAAATAAAAATGATTATAGAAGACTGAATTACAGCACCTAGAAGGATTGTCAGAAAATCTCCAACAGATTTGAGTAGGGACCTAGCAATTTGCTTCTTGACACCTGCTTTCTTCTGACTCTCCACAGGCCAACACTTGCAGAGGACAACTATCCCTAATTCTGGGCCAATTTTATACTTTACTAGAAAAACTGAAGCATGTCTCCAGTAGAATTGTTAACTCATGGTCAAGCCAAAATGTTGCTGATATTGTACACGCAGACCTGGAAGATTCCTACTTACCTCTTATAAAAGCTGTTATTTATTTAAGCATATCTCTCTACTTTACCTCTATTCCTGAGGCTGAACTTCCATAGTGCTATGGTTTGAATGTGTCCTCCAGAGTTCATACATTGCAAACTTGATCCCCAGTGCAACAGTATTGAAAACTGGGACCTTAAGAAGAGATTAAGTCATGAGGTGACTGGATTAGTGGTGTTCTGAGAATGGGCTAATCATCAGAGGTGTGGGTTCCTAATGTAAGAACTAGTTTGCCCCCTTTCCTCTGTCTCATGTGTGTCCTCTTTTGTCCTTGATTATTCTACCATAGGATGCAGCAAGAAGGCCCTCATCAGATGCATCCTTTGACCTTAAACTTACTATACTTACTAATATAGTAAGACAGATAAATTTCTGTTCATTATACATAATCCCGTGAGTGGTACTTTGCTACAGAAACACAAAACAAACAAAGAAATATATTCTCCCATAGTTCCTACTCTTTACAATTTTCTAGCTTATGACTTTTTCTTTGTCCTTGGCCTCTCACAAGGCTGTCCCATGAAATACCAATCTCCATCACAGAAGCTCCATAATTATCTATTGCTCAGTCATTGTAACTCTCCGAAATGCTTGGGACTCTGACCCATTCCATGTGACCAGCTTCCTCTGAAGTCTAACTCTGACACATGCTCTTCATTCCTACTGCTTCCTGTTTTGATTTGCTAACAGTACCTCTGTGCTTCAATGTCTTTGAACTTGGATGATGCCATCAATAAATTATTATGAAATCATAGATAATAGTAATGAAGATTTATATTGGGGATAATGCTTCAAGAAGATACTTTTAAGGGGTAAATGTAGACTTACACTAAAGGAAGATTATCCTGGCACTGTGGAGCACACCTGTAATTCCAGCAGCTTGGAAAGCTGAGACAGGAAGATCACAAGTTTAAAGCTAGCCTCAGCAACAGTGAGGTATCAGGCAACTCTGTGAGACCCTGTCTGTAACTAAAATACGCAATAGGGCTGGGGATGTGGCTCTGTGGTTGAGTGCCCTTGAGTTCAATTCCCAGTACCCCCCCCAAAAAATGATTAACATTGATACGCAAAATTTGACTATGGGAGAATATCCCCTGTTTTGAATAATAGAGCTTAGAAGGGGACAGGGAGGCTGAGTAGCAACTGTGGTAAAAACCTTGATCGGGCAAGTGATACTGGTCACTGCTAACATGGGTCTAGACCGTGATGGGTGTCTATGAAGGCTTCTGTATTAAACAAACAAAAATTTCATTCTTCTATTTCCCAATATATGTCACATGACAGGCCTATTACATGAAAGGAACTATGTATGCCCTCAGATTTAATGCAGAATTTCTTTTGTTTCTCTTTACTTCTATCACATTATTTTGTGTAATCCTATTTAATAGTTAAGGCCTTTCTATAATAGTGACATCACAGTAATAAGACCAAATTCTGTGTGTCCAGGAGTGTGTTACTTTTGCCTTGATGTAGCATGTACTAGTTGGAATTATCTATCAGTAATTTACCAGTTTTTTTTATCTGCAACTAATTGTAAATTCATGACAGGGTTGGCACAGAGCCTTGTATATAGCGAGTCTCAATATAAATGTGATTAATAAAATGGTTACAAGAAGCTTAGAGATGAGTTAATACAGGTTCAAAATGAAAGAATAAAGCTCATGTATTGCCTAGGTTGAAATGAGCAAACAAAATAAGTATCTGCCTTGATTTCATACTTCGAAGAACAGGGATATGATTAGGGAACCTGTGCTCACCAGGGAGTGTGGCTCTGACAGTGAGGACAAGGAGAGACAGATAAACAGACACCTGCATCTCTATTAACACTTAGGGAAAGACTGCAGCAGAATGTTCTAAGATTTCAAAAGTCATGGTCTGGAATTCAGACATACCCCTCCTTCTTTTCAGCAGGCCAATGCTGTATAGTTTTTCTTCTCTGTTGCACTGGAGGAAAATGACTTTGATGATGTGAGGAGGTGACACACCCAAGGTGTCCTTTGAATCACTAATCTTGATCTCTGCTGAAGCTGATGCCCAAAGCCATTTGCCTCTGCAAAGCTGGGCTGATGTTATGATTTTTTATGCTACATATAAGGTATAAATGGGAACAAACAATGATAATGACGTCCCACTGGAATCTCATCTCACAAGAATGAACTCTGGGGAAAACTGACAATTAGAATTTCCCTTTCCCCATTATATTTTCAAGATATTATCAGTACTCTATTTTATTTTATCTATTTAGTTAGATATTTTTTTTTTGCTTTTATTGGTATATTATTTATTTTGTCATAATCATTCATGCATAGAGTTTAATTTACTCCATTTCAGTTTCTGATGCCCCCTTCTCTTCTCTTTCCTTTGGTTCCCTTTACTTTGTTCCCCTTCCCTCTACCCTCCTCTGGTACCCTTCTTCTACTCTACTGGTCTTTATTTTGCTTATTTAATTTATTTATTTATATTGACACTTTATGCATATGCATAAGAGTTGAACTCACTGTGGTGTATTTATACATGCACATAACATAGATTTGTCAAATTCATTCCGCATTTCCTCCCCTTTCCCATCTCTCCTTCTTCCCTCTCAATTTCCTTCTTCTACTCCAGAGATATTCCCTTTTCCTTCTTGATATTCAACCCACTACTTTTTCTATTACTTTTCTTTAGCTTCTACATATGAGAGAAAATACTTGACCCTTAATTTTCTGAGATGAGCTTATTTCATGCACCATGATGTTCTCCATTTCCATCCAGTTACCAGAAAATGCCATAATTTTCTTTATGCTTGAGTAATACTCTATTGTGTATATACGACTTCTTAATCTAGTCCTCTATTTATTGGCACCTGGACATGTTACATATCTGAACTATAGCTGCCCTGTTCAAAATATTTGTGTGGTTGTATCACTAGAGTGTGCTGAGTTTAGTTCTTTGGGATAAATACAAAGAAATGGGATTGCTGAGCCATGTGGTGGTTTCCATTCCTAGTTAAATCTTCACACTGTTTTCAGAGTGTACTTATTTTTAGTCCCACCAATAATGTATGAGTGTATATTTCCCTCACATCCTTTCCAGAATTTATTATTATTTATATTCTTGATACAACTGGAGTGAAATAAAGTCTATGTGTTTTTTTGATTTTCATTTATTTGTTTGCCAGGAATGTTGAATATTCTTTCCATATAGGCGTTGGCCATTTGTGTTTCTTCTTTGAGAAATGTCTGTTTACCTATTTCTTGATTGGCTTCTTTGTGGATTTTTTTGGGGGGTGTGTGTGTTAATCTTGTGTTCTTTGTATATTCTTAATATTCATTAAATGGCAGAAGAGTAGCTGGCAAACATTTTCTCCCATTCTGTAGCTCTCTCTTCATGCTCCTTATTATTTTCTTTGCTGTGTAGCTTTTTAATTTGATGCCATTCTAATTATGTATTCTTTTTTTTTTCTTCTTGAGTTTTGTGTCTTGTTAATGAAATCAGTGCCTGTGCCAATATGGTGGTATGTTGACCCTATGTTTTCTTTTAGCAATTGTACTATTTCTGGTCACATTCTTAATTCAATTGCACTTTTGTGCAGGTTGAGAAGTACAAACCTAGTTTTCTTCTTCTGCATATAGATATTCAGCAGCATTTTTTAAAAGACTAACTTTTCTTCTACATATATTTTTGGTATGGATTAAAAAGAATGATTATAAATTTTATTCCAAGACATTTCAAAATTTAAAATTTCAGAAAAATTTCCAGACATACACTGAAGGAATTTTTTAAAGAGATTTCTTGAAAAGAAAAATATATACAAGTAGGGAAGTAACCAATTGTTGTAAGAGTTAAAATTTTAAATTTCTTATTGACATTTTATATCTGTGTTTAGAATATCATAGTCACAAAACACTAGTTCTTGGAATTATTTTAACTTGAGTCTTAATAAAAATTTGTTCTCATTAAATTTGTGTGCTAAAGTATGGTTTATATTAACAAAGATCTCACTGATTGTGGTGGTGCATGCCTGTAATCCTAGCATCTGGGAGGCTGAGGCAGGAGGAAAATGAATTTAAAGCCAGCCTCAACAACGATGAGGCTCTAAGCAATTCAGTGAGACCCTATCTCTAAATAAAATACAAAATAGGTCTGGGGATGTGGCTCAGGGATCAGGTGCCCCTGAGTTCAATCCCTGGTACCCCACACCTGGGAAAAAAAAAAAGACAAAGACCAGTGAGGAATAATTAACAAGACTAAAAAGAAGAGATGAGGACATTTTCCTTGTAAAGAAAAATTGAAATTTTTAATAATAATGAAAATATATATTATAGTCACTCTTTTCATGGTAAAGATATTGGGAGTAAAATTACATTTAATGTTATTTATTAAATGTTATATAATTTTAAGACAATGATTGCAATCAATTTTTTTCATTAAATTTAATTGGAATGCTTCAACTTTTGTTATATATGGACCTTTAGTTGGATGTTTAAAGGTATTTTGGAAATTGCCATTCTCTACCATTTTTTTAATATGGCAAAAACTTAATAACATAATTGAAAGTCCCATAAAAATATTGCTCATCAATAATGATCCAGCCTTAGAAATAAAAATAAGATGCAAAACAATACACAATTTTTATTCTCAAGAATTTGGCTATTTCCAAGGCCAGAGATGTGGCTCAGTGGTATAGGGATTACCTAGCAGGCATGAAGCCCTGGGTTCGATCCCCAGAAGTGAAAAAAAAAAGAATTTGGCTATTTCTTTAAGTACAATCCACATGCAATCATTAATAGTAAACATCTTTACAGAAGATGTTTACTATGGATACATCTTTATAGTAGATGTGATGAACCAGAGGTACACCCAGTTATTACTTGGAGGGATGACAAATGCATGAGAATTAAACTGTTATCTTTGTCAATGAAATGTGCATAAAATTTGGACAAACAGGAAGCCATTCAGGATGGCTGTGAGAATGAATACAAGACAAGAGGAATGAACACAGCATTGTAGAGATGGTATATAGACTATTCTGCCCAGCATGACATACACCTTTCTTGTAGATTTTAATAGATGTTAAAAATCTGTATTTCATATATGCATTACACATTTCATTTTTTCCATAGTTTTAATTGGTGCATTATAATTATACATAATGATGAGATTTGTTGTTACATATTTATACATGCACATGTCATAACAATATAATTTAATCAACATTTTTCAGCATTTTTACTTTCCTTAGTCTCCTTCCTCCCTATAGCCCCATTCCTTTATACTTTTGGTATCCTTACTATTTTCATGAGATGCACTCCCATGCTTTTTTTTTTCCTCTCTAGCTTCCCCATATGAGAGAAAATATAATTCTTGACTTTCTGAGATTGAATTATTATGAGTATTATTTTCTCAAATTCTTTCCATTTTTTTCTGCACATCACATAATTTCATTTCTATGACTGAGTTAAGCTCTTTTGTGTATATATACATTATCCTTATTCATTAATCTGTTGATGGACTTTTAATTTGGTTCCATTATTTAACTATTGTGAAATGTGCTGCTATCAACATGATCATGCATATATCACTATTGTACAATAACTTTAATACTTTAAGTAAATGTGGAGGTGTGGTCTAACTGCATCTTATGGTGATCACATTACTAGTTGTTTTAGTCAGCTTTTTCACTGCTGTAACCAAAAGACATGACAAGAACAATTAGAAGAGTAAAAGTTTATTGGGGGCTGACAGTTTCAGAGGTCTCAGTCCATAGACAACAGGCTACATTCATTGGGGCTTGAGGTGAGGCAGAGCATCATGGTGAAAGTGTGTGGTGGGGAAAGCAGCTGGGGACATTACCAGGAAGCAGAGAGAGAGAGAGAGAGAGAGACTAAGCTCAGCTCACAAAATATATACCTAAAAGGCATTCCCACAATGACCCACCTCCTCTAGCCACAGTTTACCTGGCTACAATCACTGATCAGTTAAACCCTATTGATGCACTAATTGTTTAAGGTTCTCATACCCTAATCATTTTATCTCTAAACTTTCTTTCATTGTTTTACACATAAACTTTGGGGGGACACCTATTACAAACCATAACCCTAGTATTTTGAGGAAGCCTATACTGATTTCTACAATGGTTGCACTAATTTAAAATCCCACTAACAATGTATAACTGATCCTTTCTCCCCATATTCACCAGCATGTTTTTTTTTTTTTTTTTTTTTTTGGATTGATGATTGCCATTCTAACTGGAGTGATATGAAATCTCAGGGTAGTTTTGAATTGTAATTCCATGATAGTTAAAGATGTTAAAATTCTTTCATGCATTTATTAGCTATGTGTATTTCTTTGTAGAAATTTCTGTTTGGTTCATTTGTCCATTTATTGATTGGGTTATTTTTTTTTTCCAGTGTTAAGTTTCTTGAGTTTTTAATATATTCTGGATATTAATCCTCTGGAAGAGAATAGCTAGCAATGAGTTTCTCCCATTCTGTATATTGTCTTTTAATATTCATGATTGATTCCTTTTCTATGCAGAAGTTTTTTAATTTCATAGCATCCCATTTATTAATTCTTGGCACCATTTCCTGACCTTTAGGGGTCCTATTAAGAAATTCATTGCCGGGACCTGTACTTTGGAGTGCTGACCCCACATTTTCTTCTAATAGTTACAAAATTACTGTTCTAATTTCTAGGTGTTTTTTGTTTGTTTGTTTGTTTGTTTACCATTTTGAGTTGATTTTTGTGTAGGGTGAAAGATGGGTATTTAGTTTCTTCCTTCTACATATGAATAACCAATTTTTTTCAACACTAATTATTAAAAAGACTGTCTTTTCTCCATGGCATGTGTTTTGCCCCTTTGTCCAGGATCGACAATTACATCTGTGAGGGTCTGTCTCTGTGTCTTCTATTCTGTTCCATTTATCTATGTGTCTGTTTTTAGGTCAGTGCCATGAAGCTTCTCTTGCTCTAGTGCTGCAGTACAATTTGAAGTCACTTATTCTGATACCTCCAACAGTTTTTGTTTTTGCTTAGAATTGCTTTCGCTATTTTGGATCTTTTATTCTTCTGAATAAATTCAGTATTGTTGTTTCTAGTTCTATTTTTGCAAAAGTGTCATTGGTATTTTGATGAAGATTGCATTGAATCTATATGTAGTTTTTGGTAGTATGGTCATTTTAACAATATTAATTCTGCTTATTCATGAACATTGAAGGAAAGTCTTTCATTTTCTGAGGTTTTATTCAATTTCTTTCTTCAGTGCTCTATCATTTTCCTTGTAGAATTCTTTTACTCCTTTGTAAATTGCATTTGAATCACAAGTAATACTATTATTCCTGTTAGATGCAATGATATATCCAAATGTTAAGCCCTTGAAAGAACAAAAGTGAGTCATTTATGTCTTGATACAAGTATTGGATAACACAGATGACATAGTTATTTCTGATGTGCGTTCTTCTTTTTTTTCCTTAATAATAAACATCCCGAGGTTTAAGATTGACACACTGTTATCTACATATTCATGATGTTTTTGTCACTATATTTATCTATGTGAGTTCGACCTTTTCAAAGAGATACAGATTGAGGAATCTGTCAGACTGTGCTCTACAGATCAGGAGACATTCCCTTCTCTGTCCATATGTCTCTGTCTGGTGGTCAGTTGGTGGATATGAAGGATGGATCTGGAGACATTGAGAACACAGATGGATACTACAAGAAATGGTATAGAACAATATTTTAAAATAAGCTTACATCTATGATGAGTCACGGAACTAACCCTGAATCATTTACTGACTTAAAGCAACCATGTGTGTGTGTGTGTGTGCGCACACGCATGTTTGTATAATGCACAACCAAAGATAATCCAAACTAATACAGACGGTAATGCATGATTTACCTAACATTTGTTTCTGTGATATCCCAAATAACTCTGAAAAAAACTCATTGTAAGAGGAATTCTTTTGTTTTGGAAATAATGTGTGTTTGTGTCAGAGCAATGAAAGACAAACTACTTTTTGTGTGTGTGGTAGATCTTCCATGGAATCTATCAGACAGTAATGTTACTATTTTAAATGCATGATATTCAGCAAAATTACTATAGTAATTTCAGTTATTTTTATTCTTTTAAACATGTTTAACAGTATAAGTGCATACATAAATGCTGCGAAATGTAAAATTTAATAAAGATAAATTTATCAGATACTCAACAATATGTAAAATATACTATTTGTTGATTGTTTAATATCTACAGCAATAGAATCAAAATTACATACACATAAACCTTATAAAACATAGCTAAACAAGATATATGCAATGTACACATAAATACATGCAGTACACAATAGCATATACACAATAGGAATCATATATATATACTTATGTATAGATATATGTGCATACATAAGGATATATTGGTAGGAAAAATAACAGGGCATGAAGTACATGGAAACTGATTAGTACATGGAAAATGCAGGATTTTCTCCTAGTTTTCAATAAGTGCATAACCTCCTCTCTCTCGTTGTACTTTTGGCTTTATAAGGTGACTTAAATTGACATGACATTGAAGTGTTTATGTCACACCTGTGAAGGAAAAATATGCAGTGTTTTTATAAGTTAGATGAGACAAATAATCAGAAATTATATAATAATAGTGGAATAAAACATGATATGGGGGATTAGTAAAAACAAGTATGGAATTATCATGAAAAAGAAGAGGTAGCACAGTCCTGATACTGTGCAGTAAAGAAAGTTGCATAAATACATGTCAAAATAATCATGGTATTTCCACTCTTGTATATTGTTGGCAATATCTTGCCCTGTGATATCTTTTTCTAGGTAGAAATTATTTTATTACCAATTATATGCCTCCATATTCCTTAATGTAGTTCTACAAACTTCATAAGTATTAGGAATTATATTTTTAATTATCCAAATATTAGAATGATTTGTTTTAAAGATCAAAATTTCAAAAATATTTACTAATAGTTTAAAAGGCCAGGTACACAAATCAATGGAAATACCAAAGGTTAATTGTCGCGACCCCTCGCCGGCAAGGGAAAACACGACACAGGATTCTTCTTTCAGCAGTTTATTCAGGCCTTGTTTCATGTATCAACTTCTAGTGACCCCCCGCCGAGCGCCCAAGCATAGCCTAATAAAGCTTACGCAAGTCCAATCCAAAGCTGCCACGCGGGGTTTTCTCATAGGGTGCTGAGGGACAGTGTGCCAACTCTTCCTAATAAGGAGTTGTTTACCAAGATCCACAACGGAGACCGGCGCCATCTTCTAATGGCGGCAACGGTCTACAAACATGGCTCACCACAGTTCCCCCTTATCTCTTAAAAAACAATGCAGGCGAAAGTAGAGGTCCTATCTCACTGTGCAAACATGGCTGCAATGTATGGCTCAGTCCTAAGGAGGCGCCTTCCCTAGATCTGACACCATATCAGCCGACGCCTTTTTTCGTGGGACGGGGCGTGGACGCCAAACCCGTATGCAATAGGACATGCTTTCCTTGAGGTCCGTTGAGGGATCACTCAAGTGCAGTGCCTTGCCTTGCATCCTGCATCGTGACGACGGCGAGAAGTAGGATAACACAGGTAGCCTGGTAGTAATGACAAAAATTAAGTTGGCAACACTATCCCTAAGCCCCAGAGGAAGGTATAGATTTTATAGCAGAGAAGAAACACCAGTCCTGAAACCCATCTGCGTGCAATGGTAACAAGACCTGCAGAGTGCAAAGGCTATTCAGCACTGGGAGAGCATAAAGAAGAGGGCATGTCAATCCCAGTGCAATGTGAAAATAACTTGGGGTGCAATGACCATGCCCAGAAATCACTGTTTAAGATGTGCAAGCCAGATTTGTGGAGAAATGCCATTTTCTAAGGCCGCAAGAGCCTGTACGATTATAGCCTTCTCTTGCGCATGGAGAGTTTTAAGGCGACAGAGAAGCCACAAACAAAGCACAACACCGAAGCAACACATAGCACCAAAAATGCCCACTCCCACCCATTCCTTAAAAAAGGAAAAGGCAGAGGATAGCCAACTGGTGAATTGACCCAAAGTCATTGGTTCGACACGGGTGCTATTCAAAACAGCAATCTGAGTTAGTTGAGACTGGATCAAATTTTCTGCTTCCATGGACCAGGTTCCGGATAGATATTCCCCGATGATGCGGGAGGCATTCCTGGAATCATTAAATCTGACAGAGGTTATACATAAATGTGCACGTTGATCAATACAACCCAAAAGTACTAGGTCAGACAATTCCTCAACTTGAGCTTGAAGCAGATCTATCCTTTGATTAGCAGCCAAAATCCCAGATAAAATGTGTTGATTAATTTTACTTTGAGACTCAAGTATGGTGGATGTTTGTTGAATAACCTGATTAATAGTGGCAGCAGTTTGAACCTGGCTGGCCATGGCTACTCCAGCTGTAACTGCTGCAGCAGCAGACACTGCCACAGCTGTCACTATAGCTGCCGTAATTCCAAAATCTCTACGGGCTGTAATCAGTTCAACAATAGGAAATGACTCTGGATCCGCAGTAACCGGGATCGGGACAAAAGTTGGAATTTTCATACCCACTGCCATAGGCCAGGATCCATTCCAATACTCAGACAAGTAACAGGTAGTATTAGAACAATTAAGCATCCCCTGTGATGTAACATTAGCCAAAAGGAACAGAAACGGAGATTGGAGACAGACTGCTGCAGAGGGTAACGTTGCATTACCTAATAGTGCATTGTGTGAAATAGATTTGAGTCTCCTATCCCACCCCGAGTCTTGGGTACTGCCAGAAACATTAAACAGCCAACTTTGGACTTCTCGTAATTGAGCCAAAGCGGAGATGTCGGCTGTGGCCCCCTTTTCATTGGAAATCAACCATTGAAACCAGGACCAACCCGCTCCTATAGAGGAATTATTGTTGGAAGAATTATACAAGTACCTTTTGAGAGAGGGGGAAAGGGAAAAACCTTTGGCGACCTGATGTTTCTCCCAAGAGTGATCTTGGCAAGGTGTAAATATAGGAGGGAAGCCATACTCAGGGGTGCAATAAGGAGAAGCCATAAAATGAGTGGCATTAGAGGTCTCATTAGAAGGAGACAACGGAATTAACACCTGGGAAGTAATGGCCAAAGTGGTTATATTAAACTCAGATGTATTTGTTGGGACTCTTCTTGTCAGGCGTTCTGGAACCCACACCAGCTCCGTCCGGTCCCGTCCCCGGCGGCGCTCCGCTTTCTCCGCAGCGTGAGCCCGCTCCGCAGCAGTGCAGGCAGGTCCTTCAGCCGCGGCCGCAGCGACGCCGGCGGCTGCTCGCGCTCCGGCTCGCGGGCGCTGGGACTGTGGCGCAGAGCGCTGTCCGCCGCCGCCACCGCCGCGGCCAGGGCCGGGTTCTCGCACGGCAGCTGCATCTTGACTGAGCCCACCGCCATCCTCATGCCCAGACCGCGGCCGCGGCCCCGGCAGCTTCTCTCAAAAACATCTGCAAAGTGCTCTGCTTTACCTTAAGTCCTTTTGAACGTAGCAACCCATCTAGGGCCAACAAAATTGGGCTTGAAGAAGCAATGCCCATAATGTTTTTAAAGCTATAAAGAAAGTGAAAGTACAAAAATCCCCGCTCTCTTCCTTTTACAGGGGAGCGTTCCGTTCTATGAATTCCCCACTCTCTTCCTTTTACAGGGGAGCGTCCTTTTTCCCGCTCTCTCTCTATTTACAGAGAGAGCGCCCCGCTATTTGCTTGCGGATTCCCACTTTACCTGGGAACTTACCGGTGCACCACCCTGACTGCTGAAAGTTCTGGATCCTGGGTTCGAGGAATATAATTCCCCGTCCGGGCCACCTATTGTCGCGACCCCTCGCTGGCAAGGGAAAACACGACACAGGATTCTTCTTTCAGCAGTTTATTCAGGCCTTGTTTCATGTATCAACTTCTAGTGACCCCCCGCCGAGCGCCCAAGCATAGCCTAATAAAGCTTACTCAAGTCCAATCCAAAGCTGCCACGCGGGGTTTTCTCATAGGGTGCTGAGGGACAGTGCGCCAACTCTTCCTAATAAGGAGTTGTTTACCAAGATCCACAACGGAGACCGGCGCCGTCTTCTAATGGCGGCAACGGTCTACAAACACGGCTCACCACAGTTAATGATGAAATATATTTATTCTCTGAATTACGAAAGTGAATATGGTCCATAAAGACTCATCTTCCAAACATGTAAAATATAATCAACCATCTGGATGATGTTGAAGAACTTCAAAAGTATTTAGATATAATCCAGGTCATGCTAGGTAAATAGACTCTGGGCATCCTAGCATGGTGCTGCCTTTCATGTTCAAATCTTGTGAATCCAGTCTTACCATTGGTACCTTTCTTACAAATAATCATCTACTAGAAGCAATCTGATGACTTGTGGATATTTATTGTTCCCAGTGCACTATTTCCTTACCAAACTTCCTTACCAAACTTTTTCCTAAGCAAAATCCTGTCTTTATGGGAAATTTCTTTTTCCAAAGAGCTTATATAGAGCATTTTTGACATCTTTATTCCTTAGGCTATATATAAGAGGGTTCAGCATGGGCACAATAATAGTGTAAAACACGGAGGACACTTTCCCTTGATCCATGGAGTTGACTGATGATGGTTGTAAGTACATGAATGCTAGAGAACCAAAGAAGAGAGCAACAGCTGAGACATGGGAGCTGCATGTGCTAAAGGCTTTGGCTCTGCCCTCAGTGGAGTGAATGCGTAGGATGCTAGCTATGATGAAGACATAGGAGCTAAGGATTGTCAGGGTTGGAACAAAGATATTAAATGCACTTAAGCACAGACCTATTACTTCATTTATAAATGTACTGGAGCAGGAGAGCTCCAGTAGTGGAAAAAGATCACAGAAATAATGGTTTATTATATTATCCTTACAGAAAAGCACTCTTAGCATGCAAACAGTGTGAGCTGAGGCACCAATCAAGCCCATGCTATACACCCCAACTACCATCCAGGAACAGACTTGATTAGACATGGTAACATTGTAAAGCAAGGGGTTACAGATAGCAACATAGCGGTCATATGCCATTGCTGACAACACGTGACACTCTGCAATTGCAAAAATAGTAAAGAAGTAGAGCTGAGTCATGCATTCAGCATAGGAGATGGTGTTTCTCTCTATCACAAAGTTCCCCAGCATTTTGGGAGTAATCACAGTGGATTGGCAGAGGTCAATGAAGGAGAGACTGCTGAGGAGATAGTACATGGGGGTGTGCAAATGAGAGCTGAGCCCAATCAGTGTGATCATACCCAGGTTCCCCACCACTGTGAACATATAGACTCCTAGGAAAAGAAGGAAGAGGGGCAACTGGAGCTCTGCTTTGTCTGTTAATCCAACCAGGATGAACTCAGTCACTGTAGAATGATTTCCCTCTGCCATTTTCTCCTGAGAATCCTAAGTACGAAGAGAAGAAAAATTATGAACAAAGCATCTGTTATCCAATCACTTTGTGAGAAACAAAGTTCAAGTCTTTGCAGACAGTTGTCTCCATTTCTTTCCTGACCCTGCCTTTTAGCAGTCAAGGACAGTAGGATCACAGGAATATGTGACATGTAAATTAATATCAGAACTGTCCCTATTTGTAGTCTTTGCTTTAAGATTTGATATTAGTATTACCCAGTCCCTGAACTCCCACAAAACTACTCTGATAAATAACAAAATAAAATAATAATGTATCCGAAGCATTCACAAGAAACACATAGTCACATTGGTGTAAGACAAAAAGTCTTTGCCTCTAAGATAATGAACAAGACATGATGTCCACTCTCTACACTGCTAGAATTTCTTGCCAGGGCAATTACGGAAAAAATAAAATTAAATTAAAGGACACCCAGATTGTAAAACAAGAAGTATTACTCTCTCCATTTGCACATTTGTAAGTGGCATAATATTCAAGGTGAAAAATTGCATAGATTTTGCATAAAGGACCTTTAAAATAATGAAAATTCTAACATGGTGGTAGCATATAAGACCAATATAAAAAGTCAATTGTATTTCTACAAACTTTAATTGAACAGTGAAATATGGACTTGTAATAACAAAAAATAAAAATATATATATTTTATGGAAGACATTGCACACAAAATTACTATGTAATGTCAAATGGAATTGAAGCCATTCATAAAAAATTCCATGTTCATGAATCAAAAGACTCAAACTAGCTAGCATTTGTGGCACATGCCTGTAATCCCAGGGACTCAGGAGACTGAGGCAGGAGGATCACAAGTTCAAAGCCAGCTCCAGCAACTTAGTGATGCCCTAAGCAACTTAACAAGACCTTATCTCACAATAAAAAGTAAAAAGGTCTGGGATGTAGTTCAGTGGTTAAGTGCCCTTGGATTCAATCCCACGGCACAAAAACAAAACAAAAATCCTCATCCTAGGGTAAATGGTAGAAATACCCAAATTTATCTACAAATGTAGTACAATTCTTATCAAATTCCAGGATTGTTTTTCTCAGATGTAGACAGGCTGATTTAAAAAATCTTTATGTAAATGCAAGGAATGAGATAATCAAAGCAGTATGGTTGGAGTTGGAGAATATCATGCTAAATGAAATAAGCCAATCCCACAAAACCAAAGTCTGAATGTTTTTATAATATACAGATGCTAATTCACAATAATGTGGGGGGCACTAGGGAAGAATAGCATTACATTAGATTAGGTAGAGAAAAGGATGTGAGGGAAGGGGAGGGCATGTGGGGATACAAAAGATAGTAGAATAAAACAGACATTATTACTGTGTGTACATATGTGACTTCATGACCAATATGATTTGACAACATGTACACTCAAAAATATGAGAAATTATATTTCATGTATGTATATCAAAGTCCATAAATGCATTCTACTGTCTGTATAACTAATTAAAACAAATTAAATTAAAAAAATAAAAATAAAAGAGAGTGAGTGAGTTATCACAGTTGTGAGTTTCTACATTCAGCCTCTTCTCTCTCTTTCCTGTGTGTGTTCCTTTGTCCTTGATCATTCCACCATAAGAGAATACAACATAAAAACACTCACCAATGTGATCCCTCAATCTTGGACTTCCCAGACCTTTGATCATTATCCATTTCTCAGTCCCTGGTATTCTGCTACAGTAGCATGAAATGAAGAAAGATATATCTTTTCATAATCCAACTTTTTTCTGTGTTCCTGTTTTCTCACAAGGCATCCCACTGTATGCTAACCACCAACACAGCAAGCAGTTCCATTACCTGCTTCCCAATCACTATAATTTTGACTGCAGGTTTTGGTATCTGACTGGTCCCAGGGCAACAGTTTGCCCCTGATGTCTGAATTGGACACATGTTCTTTATTCCTACTGCTTCCTGTCCTGCTCTGCTAATACCTTGGGTGGTTTAAAGCCTTGGACCTTTGTGGGACATTCCCAAGTAAACTGTGTTGCATGAGTAGTCTTAGCCTCCATTTGCCTGAACCATATTAGAAATGAATGAACCAAAAGCAAAAAACCAAAACAGCTTAAGGGAGAAAAGATTTCTCTGTTTCTTAACAGTTAATTGAGGTAGAATTGATATGAAAGTAACTGTCTATATTTAATGAATGTAATTTGATCAGTTTGGACATAGCCATGTACTAATAACACAATCACCATAATCATGGTAATTATCATATCTATCACCTCCCCAAATATCCTGTGTCACTTTGTATTCTTTTGTTGGTTTGTTCTTGTTTTTTTGTTGTTGCTGTTATTGTTGTTTGTGGTAAAAATACTTATGAGGTTTAACATCCTTTGATTTGGAAATGCAAAATACCATATTTTTAGCTATAGATACCATACTCTGTTGAACATCTTTAGGTCTTGCTCATCTAACATAACTGATGATTATTAATTATTGAATAACTAGTCCCCATTTCACCCACCTCTAAGTCTCTGGTTACCATTATGGTACCTCTGCTTCCATAAGTTTTACTATTATGAATACCTGATACAAGTGAAATCACTCAATATTTGTTCTTTTGTAACTGACATTTCATTTGGCATAGCATCCACTAGGTTCATACACGTTGTATCAATTGGACAGAATCCTTTGGGGAAGAAAATGGCTTTGAATTCTAATAAAAGAAAGCAGTGATGATTCAGAACCACCAAAAAACTGCTCAAGTATACCCAAAATTTGTGATTCATTAGGTTTTTACTAAGTTGATATAGTAACATAATGACACTTCTCATTATCCTGATTTTTTAAACTGATAAATCTCTCTTATTAATTTTATGGACATGACAGGTGAAATTATATCCCATATATGTATGATATATCAAAGTCCATAAATGCATTCTACTGCCATGTATAACTAATTGAAACAAATTTAATGATATTCTCCAAATCCAACCATTTACTGGCAAATACCATAATTTCACTCTTCTTTAAAGCCAAGTAATATATGAGACCAATGTATCATACTTAGGGGAACTCAGAGGATATATGAAGACTACACTTAAAGTGAAAAATCTTTGGTTACTATTCCATAGGACTTTTAATATAGTCTTGAGAAAGAGATTTCATCAATTAACTTGCATGGCACCACACAAAACACTGTCAAGTTTAAACTAAATAGTAATCAAAATTCATATGGTATTAATGATTTCAGAAGATACTGTTGGGATTTTTACTTTTAGTAAAGCAAATTTAGCTTTTGTGAGAAGCAAAAGTTTCATTGTGATATTCAGACTGAAGAATCGTGTAATGTACAATGTCTGTCCTTCAGAATGTTGCATTCAAAAGAGGGCAGGATGGCTGCAGACTAGACACATAGATGACTATGAGAATTGGGCTTGTCACATAGGGACACAGATATTGCAGTGTTAGCCCAGAATAGCATCAAGGAAGTCTTTTTAAGCATCATCTGAATATGGAAATGTATTGTGAATCTGAACAATAATTAAAGTTGAGAAGCCTAACAGTTTTTCATTTTCAAAACATCCAGAAAAGCCCCTAAAAATACCAATAATTCCAAAGGGTTTATTGAAAAGTAACAGAGTACCCAAAACAAGGGTAGTGATAGATATAAGATAACTGCATCTGGTGAACTGTGCTTAATTTCGGGTACTCTATTTTATAATGGTGTTTAACAAATTATAATTACCAAGAAATACTCAAGATTGAGATCAAGATAATTACACCTAGGATCCATATGATTAGTAACAAAAATTAGGATCAGACTATAACAAATAAATGAGAGGAAGAGCTACATCAATGAGATACACTTTGTCTTAACATCCAAATCCCTCCAGCCACTGAACATACCTGGAAGCAGTATGAGTTGGATTGTGTAAAAGATAATTCTCTGCTTTCTGATATGACACAGAAAAGATGAATAATATGTAAGAAACCACTGTAATATTGTGAGGAATCTCAACTTCATGAAGGTGCTTCTACCTGAGATGGAGAGTTTCTAGGACACTTGGAATTGAAGTACTCACTGTTTCTCTGCTTGGAAATGTGGGTCTGAGTCTCATGTCAGTTTAAGATCAAGTGCCTCTGAGGGCAATAGCTCTTGGTGATGTTGATGGAAGTAGTTCAAAACTGACTCCTTGTGCTCATTCACTTAGGGGATCATGATGCAGATCTGTTCCTGAGTAGTTGATTGCATATTATAAATCGAATCCTATGATTTTCTCTTGCAGCTTCTTCATAATACTACCTAAGACACACACCAAAATGATGTCATTTTTATCTAGAGATTTGAGACATAAGAGGTATCATAACAATATATAGGTGGAAGCTCCCTCAAGATTTACTTTCACCAGGGATGAGCTGTTGGGATGTAAGAGCAATTACAATTTCCTTTTTTGTTCTTTTTGTATGAAACTCTCATTAACTCCCTTGTGCGTAATAGTCTCTCTGGGTTGAAGAAATAGCAATGATTGTATTAAGGTCAAGAAATTAAAGCCTCCTAGATATGGCTCTAGGAGATCTTGAAAACAAATTCTTATGTGAACACAATTTCTGAAATATTTAAAATTATGATATCAATCCTCTTTTGCTTACTTGAGGCTTGGAGAAATAGCTAATTAGTTGTAATTATTAGTGAATATTGTTCTTTATAGGTCTGTGTTGTTCTTTATAGGTCTTATTAACTTTACGGACATGACACAGTTATGTAGGTGAAAATAGAGATCAATGTATCATACTTAGGTGAACTCAAGAGAACATATGAAGACTACATTTAAAGTGAGAAATCTTTGGCACTTTATGGAATATCTCAGTGAAGGGGTTAAAAATGAAAGGTGTGGACCTAAGCAATTTAGGAAATAAGTAGAAATAACAAGATTAGAGACAAGTGAATTTTATAATTGCTGTGCTATAGTTGACAATAAAGTTTATTTTAGCCATCAATAAAAGTTGTTATATGTTAGATTCCCCAAAAATTTTATGTGGGGGATGATACAGAAATGTTCAGATGTGGAATGTCTAGACTATGAGCGCTGTACCCAATTCACTGGATGAGTTCACTTGATGGTTTAATAATTTGAAAGGACTACTGCACAGGGCAGTGATGATAGGCAGGTGGGGTGTGGTGGAGGAAGTGTGTCACTGGAGGCATGACTGTTCCTGGCTGCCATGAACCTGTTAGGTAGGAGTTCAGGGACACCATGATGTGATGTCCAAAGGAAGTATGCAAGAAAAATGCCAGCTAGAGTGCAAGGCAGAGACATGAATCATGTCCCTATTTACTGTAAGTCCCATTAACATGGCATCTCACAACACCGAGGACTTCTTGCTCATGGCAACTTCTGTCATAAGTTCAGTATTCGAATGTAACCACGGGGGTAATGTGAGCAGTATTCTAGTCAGGTATCATACAGTAACCAATGAGAGCAAATGGGGCAAGGTCTTCAATCAGGTCCAACAGGGAAGAGAACACCTTTCAGCTCAGGATATAGGACAAGAATTCCCAGACATCTGGGCTCTGAGCCTCTTTCCTCGCTCAGCCCACTTTGCTCTACCTTACAGAATGCTATTTTTACCTTTATCTTCAATACATTTGTGCTTTGCCTGTTACTTTTACTCATCTCTCTCTATTTTGGACCCCAACTGAACACTGTATGGGTAACCAACTCAACAGGTTTCCTCCACCAAGTCTTTATACCGTAATGTTCTGCCTCACCTTGGGCCCAGAGCTATGGAGTCTGATGATGAAAGGCTAAATTTCTAAAACCTTTTCCTCCACTAGGTTGTTCTCTCTGGGTATTTTGTTTTTGGTCACAGTGACAAAGCTGAGTAATGCAAAGGGGTTTCCCATAAAGGTATGATTTGACATTTCTGAAAGAAGTATAAGACTATACTAGGAATGAACAAATAAATCGTTCAGGTGATAATGGTAAGTAGGTTACATGAAATGGAAGGTTACTGTTGAGCGTTGGGGAATTTGTATGAACGTGTTTTCCTAAAGTGTGAAATTTAAGTTATTCTTTCATTCTATTTTATTTCATACTTTTCCACTTACAAAAATCATATAATCACTCAGTAAAATACTTTGTAACAAACAACTAAAATGAGACTTGAGTTGAAGTGATATAGGACATTGTAAATCATGGCCCATGCCTTTAGGGAGGTCACAGAGAAACAGTTCAGAAAAGAGTGAATGATGAAAGTCACTGTGCAAATGAGTCAGAATGTAAATGATAGTCCATGTGAGCACTCATTATGTACTTTAGAAATCAGAGAAGGGAATGAGGAGGAGACTAATATCAACTACAAATAGAAATGGAACATCTACACGAGTGGAGAAGAAAGATTGAGTGGGATATGGAAAGGAGTCATGAGTATACTTAGGATAGTGAGACAATTCTAAAGAGAATGAAATATTTTCCTAGAGTAAAGGATGCTATTAGGCAGTAGGGCTTTGATGTGGATGAAATTATATCATACTTTGAAATTCATGTGGATTGGTTTAGACATGAAATTTATTGTCTTTTCTTCTTTCCACCTTTATTGAAGGTAATCAGCTTACAAAAAGAAAAAAAAGAAATAAAACCCCAAATATTTGCTGTGTATGTACAATTTTATAAAGTTTGGATACATTCATGCAGAGATGTTTCCATCACAACTCTCAAGGTAATAAACATATCCATCTCCTCCAAAAGAGTCCTTGAATCCCTGTACTTTTGGTGCATGTGTGTGTACTCACAGGTGTACATGAGGTGTGTGGTAAGATCACTTAACCTGAGGTCTACCCCCACATTGTCAAGGGCTCCATGCTGTGTTCTTAACACCAGGCACTATTTTATATGGCAGATATCTAGAACTTATTCATCTTGTATAACTATAATTTTGCACTCATTGAATAATTCCCATTTCCCTTCTGCTTCTGGGAATGACTGTTCTACTCTCTGTTTCTATAAGACTGACTACTCTAGATACTTCTTTTTGAATGGAATGGTTCATTTTTTTTCTTTTTGTGACAGACTTATTTCCATTAGCATAGTGTCTTCCAGGTTTATTCATGTTGTTGTAAATGGTAGTAGAATTTCCTTTTCTAAAGCTGAATATTATTCTAATATATGTATATACCAAAGATTTTTTATCCACTCAGTTATTTGGATGGCTTCCCTATCTTGGCTGTGGAGAATAATACAGCAATGAACACAGGACTGCAGGTCTCCCTTTTAGATGCTGATTTCAATTCCTTTGGATATGTGTCTAGCAGTGATATTGTTGCAGCATATGGTCACTTACATTCATTGTCAGAAAAACCAGCAAGTTCTCAGTCTGTGTCACACAGAGAGCTAGGAGTTGTGAGAGTAGCAAACATGGGTTAGATGTAAGTCTGTTCATCAAGGTCATTCTCTCCAAGAGGAAGAAGGTCTGTGGTTTCCCTAGGAGTTTCCAGACCTATCTCTACTGTTTCCTGTTTGGTGCTTTAGTTTATTTTCTACTAACACTTACCTCTATTTTTGGATGATTTAATTAATCAGTATTAAGTCTCTAAAGTCAATGTCTTCATAGAACCATGGCAAGAATGTATGCATATAACTAAATATTTGTGCTTTGTATTTTCAATATATCAATATCAACAATTGGTGCTGGAAAGCAGGGATGAATTGAGTTAGACACATATTTTTAAATGACAATCTGTGTGAGGACTTCTTGACGTGCATACTAAGCTACTATTGCAGGTTTTAGATTCAAAGACCTACTTCTTTCAAAGGTATTTTACTCTGAGTGAGAAGACACATGAAACAATAGCTCTTTAAGTGATTTCAGGTAAATCTATGGTCTGTGTTGCTACATTTAAAAAACAACAAACAACAACATAAAGATGTAGTAGTAGTAATCTCTATTGTTTTCAATATTCCCCCCTACCCCCCGTTGTGTTTAAGATTTTAGAAAATTTGTTGCTGAAAGTTCAGTCCTTGTCCCAGATGTCAATCCAATATTGAGGACATGGTTTTGAGAAAAAAGGAAAAAAAAAAAAAAAAGATCTTGCTTTGTTAGCAAAGGAGAAACACAGGGGACTCCAGTCCCAAAGGCTGTGATTCTGCCCATCAGGAGGAGCAGGGAGATTGTAAAGAAACTCTACAAGGGTTGCATTCCAAGTGTGCTCTGGTAGGAGGTCCCAGGGAGCCTTGGTGGCCTCTAAGGATTCACTTGTTAATTTGGGAGATTTTCACTTCCAAGATCCTCAGCAGGCATCTCCTTCCCAGAGTGGGTGTATCAAGGACAATTTTAACTAGGGGAAGAAAACACTATCTCCCTATTTTTGTTAGGGAGGGGGAAGGGGAGAAGAGAGAGAAAAAATGTTCTTTTCAAAAAAGCCTGAGAGCAAAGAGGGCTATATTCAGAAGATAAAGCCGACTCCTGTAACAAATTGGAAGAATAAGCAATTGAATTATATATTAAGGACAGTAATAAACAGGCCTAGTGACTAACAATATAAAGTCACTTTTTGGAAAGCTTGAAAAGTTTATAGGAGTGATTTAGTTTCATCTTTGCCTAGAGATGTAATGCCAGATTTGTGGGACCCCCATAGACCTCCAGGAGCGGAATCTGATGCAATCACACAAGAGTCTTTATTGCAAGCTAGAGCCTGGACTCACAACTGTTTCCAAAACAGCGGTTTCCGAGGAGTGAGTCCTGGCCCTTAGTTCAGTGAGGATTTATAGTTTTTTGGAGATACTCTATGTGTCACAACATCACACATCCCACATACAGTGGAAAAATCAAACAACAACTCTTAACATTGATTAGTACATTTACTGGCGGGAACAAGTTGGGTAAGGGTGATTGGTTAGTTCAAGTGGTGGCGACATTTGAACTGATTGGTTTAGGCCGCGAGGGGTTGAAAGAGTGTATAAGCTAAACTGCAGGGTTGCCTAATCATGTTATCAATCATGAAACTACTGGGAGGGTCACCTGGCATTTCAGATATTTTCCCTGTCTCTTGCTATTGGTGGTTGCTAGAGGGTTGCTATGGGTCCTCACCCAGTGTAACTGAGTCAGGGACCCCTGGAGATGCAGATCTCTCCTGTTAAACAACTCAGCAGGGTGGCTATGTGCCTGGGAGCCCCTCTGTGGGTTTTTCCAAGGACAAGGGTCACACCCCCTCCCTGTGGACAGGCCTTGAGGTAGAAGCTGGTTTCTCAAAAATGGAGTCACATCAGTTTTTCAGAGACAGCAGGCTGGCTGGTGGCATCTTGTTTTTGTGCTTCCAAGGCTTTTCCTTCCATTATTTAAATGGGGAGCATTATATCCACCCACCTCCAAGGTTGTAGCCACATCTAGTCACAGCTCAATTATTTCCTTGGGATCAAAATGCTCTATTTCATGAGATTCTCCAACTCATCTTGAAGGCCTATTGCAAGAAGCAAACTGTAGTGCTAAGTCCTAAACTCTCAGGTGAGCAGGAACTGTGAAATTGATTATTATGTTGCGTTGTCTCTCTTGGATTCTTAGAGGATGCTGAGTGACTTCATCATTAATGAAAAATAATTCTTGTAAGGATCCCGCGAAATGTCGGAGAAAGAGACCACCAAGTGACCAATTGGCAGAAGGGGGATTTATTGAACCAGCATGCTGGGGCTCCGTGCCCACTCAAGAAGGGAAAGCAGCCCAGAGCCCCGAGCAGGGGCTGAGCACTGCTTAAGTACACTTTTTGGGGAGGGCGGAGGGCTTTGTATACATCAGAACAAATCATCATTAGGCGCGGGAAAATTGAATAACAACTCCTAAACATGATTGGTTCATTCATTGGCGGGAACAGGTCAGGCTGGAGTGATATGTCATTCCTAAGGAGGGGGTCACATTTAAACTGATTGGTCCAGGCCCTGCAATGCCTATGTGCGACCACACAGAGCCCTTATTACTGGGCAGTTCCAAGCATTGTCTTAACAGCTACAGAAATTTAACTCAGACCTTGCAGCTTAGAAACTTTACAACACCCGGTCTTTTACCCTTTAACTTTTACGCTTTAACTTCAATTTCTTTTACCCTTACATTCTGAGTTTTTACTAATAACAAACCCCTTAAAATTTAATTCTCTCAGGGCATATGTTCAAGCCAGGAACAGAGTATTTAATTCTAAATTAGTCTCTGCATCTATAATTATTTACTTTAATTCTAAATTAGTCTCTGCATCTATGCAGTAATGTTGTTTTTATTTTCACTCCTTTTCTGTTCTTGGGCTAAAAGCAAGTTCATTTGTAATCATCTGATTTCTACACTCAGAATATAAACCCAGCACATCCATTGAGTGATACCAGATTCACTCTCTGTAGCTCTTGGACCATTTGCTTCCTTGCTATGAATGGAAAGGGAGACTCAGTCACTCTCTGTTATTCCCTGTTTTTTGTTTGTTTGTTTGTTTTGTTTTGTTTTTAGTTATACACGAACACAGTATCTTTATTTTGCTTATTTATTATTATATGGTGCTGAGGATGGAACCCAGGGTCTCACAAAAGGGTCTCACATGTGTGAGGTGAGTACTCTACTGCAGAGCCACTACCCCAGCCCTATTCCCTGTTTTAATTGGGTGGTCACTAGCTGGAGTAGACAAGAGTTTGTCTTCCATATCAACTTTAGACCACAGGCTGCCCTCTACATACTGAGGAAGTGTGTTCAGAAATAGACCCATTTTTAAAAGGAAAGAAGTTCTATTATGACACAATATACATAGTCATGCACCACATAGTAACATTTTAGCCAACAATGGACCACATGCTACTATGCTGGGTTCCATAAGATTATGACATCTAGTGATGTCATAGCCATCTCAGTTTGTCCAATACATTCTATGATGCTCACACAAAGAGGCTATCAACTAATGACCCTTCTCATAAAGTACCCATCATTAAGCAATGCAGGACTGTGCCTTCAGACTCTTTGGTTCTGCTTCTACCAAAGGCTGTGCTCAAGTATAGGCTGTTCAGTTATCTATTTCCTCCCATTTATAAGGAGATTTTGCATTTAAATAAACACTTTTTCAAGTACTATAGGATTTCAGTGAATTCCTGTGAAGATATTATGTGATGTATGATTTCTGTTTCATAAATTAAGAAGATAAATGAAGTTCAGTGAAATTTGTTTTCTCTACAACTGGGCTTGGATTTATAATCTGTGGCAAGTATTTTATTAAAAACTCTACTTTTAAAAATAAATATAGGTCTATTCACCCTGCCTATTTTTTCTTGAATAAATTTTCATTATTTATGAAAATTGATCTTCTTTCGTAAACATTATCACAAGTCTAGGCCTGCCTTCTGTGGGGTTGTAACAGTGATCCCTTCACCTTCTTAATGTAGCCTCATCGCTCTAAGGCTTATTTATTTATTTATTTATTTATTATTATTTTTAAATGTTTTTGTTTTTTTCTCACTTCTTCCCTCTCCTTCCTAACAAATTAAGAAGACAATATTAACAGTTCTTCTCCTTGTTATTTGCTCTTGAACACAGGCACTCCAGGAAGGAGATGCCTGCTGAAGATCTGGGAAGTAAAAATCTCCCAAATTAACAAGTGAATCCTTAGAGGCCACCAGGGCTCCCTGGGACCTTCTACCAGAGCACACCTGGAATGCAACCTTTGAAGAGTTTTTTTACAAAACCCCTGTTTCTCCAGATGGGCAGAATCACAGCCTTTGGGACAGGAGTCCCCTGTGTTTCTCCTTTGCTAGCAAAGCAATAAACCTTCATTTTCCTTTTTCTCAAAACCATGTCCTTGTTATTAAATTGGCATTGATTGGCATTAGGGACAGGGATCAAGCTTTCGGTTACTGGATAATACTCCTTAAGATCAAATTAGTTTTGGAAGCAACTGCACAGATTTTTGGATTGGTCCTGTGTGTGGACCAACTTGTGCATTGGGAACTTGGAAAGTTGACCCCCTAGTTCTGTTATGTAAACGTTTCCTACACTGTTTATGAATAAGTCCATGCATATGCAGCATGGATGCAAGCCCAGAGGCTCATATAGAAATGTTATGAGGCTGATTCTTTAGACTCTGTAAATTACTAGGCAACTACACGTTTATTTATTAGTCATAATTTAATGAAACTCTATGGCAGGGAAAAAGAAAGGAATAACTCCAGATATAAAAACACTGCATGAAGTCACTTCTCTGTCAATTCTAAAAAAATGTCAAATACATAGAAACAGGGTAGAAAGGAACTTAACAGGGTGGAGAAATGGAGAGATGTAGATCAAAGCTACAAAGTTGTAGTTACCTAGGGTGACTGAAACTAAAGATCTATTGTGCAGCAAGGTGACCATGGTTAGTAATATTGTATTATACACAGGAAACTTGCAAAGAGAACAATTTCAGGTCCTTTCATCTTACACACAAATGCAAAGTAAGTTCAAACACACATACACACATTATATGTTAATTTGCTTGACTTTAACAGTCATTTTTGTACACTTCAAATATATACAATTAAAAATTCATGGTGTAGATAATAAAATATTTTTAAACAAAAAGGATAAAGATTTTCTGAAAATTCACCATAACCAATACAGTGTGGAATGAACATAAGATAAAAGAAATAAAAAAGAAAGTCCAATATACGCTATTTATAATTTTTAATATTTTAGAATATAGACATTATGTCTTCATCTTCATGTTTAAGGTGTGTGTAATTTATCTTCACTCAATTATGGTGTCCCTTCAGTATACGTGGAGTTACATGTGTAAAAATCAGAAACATAGCCTCTGCTGACAAGTAGCTTAGTGAATCCAATATAATTTAATTCATAATGTTATGGCATTTTACTATATAAAATTAGAACACAAAAGAAGCATAGTCTGCATCTTCATATGAGAACCAGATCTGCCATTTCTTGGGGGAATTCTAACAGGTAAAAGAGAAACTAATTGCATTCTAGAGTGGGAACAGTATACACAAAGACACTGAAGTTTGATAGTTTGTTTTGCAAAATGACAAATAACTTGGTGATTTTGAAGTATAATGGCTGGTGGGGAAAATAAATTAGGACATGAAATTGGGAGTGCAAATATAGCAAATTGTAAAAATTATTGTATTTTATATTTAAAAGTTTATATATTACTCTAGAATTAGTGGGTAGATACAGAAGATTTTAAAGCATTTGATGTAACATCATCAGATAATTTTATGTAACAGATAAAACTGTTTTTTTGAAATATTTAATTTTATTCTACAGCCTTGTTATATAATGAAAATATTTTTATCAGATTACAGTAATCAACCTTATTCATTGTAATTAAAAAATAAGGAAATGCTTACAACCAAACTAATTGGCTATAATTTTGTAACATTATTATTCAATATTTTAGTTGTTTTCATTTTTTTCAAATCTTTTAAGGAATATAATGGGGAATATCTTTGTGCATAAATTTTTATGAAGACATTGTCATCTCTTCCAAATTACCATGAAGTTTGTAAAATAAATGTTCTTCCCTATTCTGGCCCCTCCGAATACAAACAATGCAATGATGCCTAAAGTCAGGGAGAATTGTGCATTTCATATGTTAAGATTGGAGAACTTTCTCCATCCTCCTAGGAGTAGAGGAGCACAGTTTGCAGAATACAGATGCTGTGCAGATTCCCAACTGAAGCAATCTATTGTTGAGGATGACTGAATTAAATAGCATCACAGATCTATTATTTATATATAATAATAAAACCAGAATGAATTTATAGCAGAATAGCTGATGTTCAATTTCAAGAAGTTGCACAAAGGTTTCTTACAGAGAAAAGATTTCAGAGGAGAAAATCAATTCTTAGCATGGAGCATCAGGGAAGGATTTTAAAAGAAATGGTGTTCAGATTATGTTCCAAAAGTAGTATTATTTGGATTTATAGATGTGAATGAAATGGATAAGAAGAGCAGTAGGAGTAAGAAGACCAACACTCAGAATCACCATAGGCAGGACATATATGTGAGAGAGCCACCAAATTCAGGACCTGTGAATCAGCAGAACTTGTGCAATATGGCCAAACATGGCAGTATTGTAGTTCCTGTTAAATATTCTATAGATATCTGTGATGTCCATTTGATTGATAGCATTGTTTGAACCAAAGGTGTCCTTTTAATTTTATTTATGAATGTTGTCTCTTGTGAGATGGTTGTGTTGAAATCATCAGTTTTTACCATATTTGGGTCTGTCTGGGATTTACAGAAGTGCTGCTTTTATGTAATTAGTACACTGATATTTGTGGCATAAGTATTTACTATCATTGTATCTTCTTGTTGAGTTTTTCCTTTAACAAATTGTAGTGGTGTTCTTTGTCTCTTCTGATAATCTTTGCTTGAAATCTACTTTGTCAGATAAGAGAATAAGCTACTTCTCTTTGTTTTCCAGCTCCATATGTGTGGAATATTTTTTTCCCATTCTTTTACCTTCAGTCAGTGGATATCTTTGTCTTCAAGATGAGTATCTTGCAAACCACACATGGTTAGAATATTGCTTCTTAATACATTCTGCCAGTCTTTGAATTAGAGAGTTGAGACTGTTTTTATTCACAGTTTTTATGGAGAGATATTTATGATTTCCAGTCAGTTTGGTTTGTTTCATAGATTTCACTTCTTAGTTTTCATTTGCTTCATTGCCTTTTGGGGAACTTCATCTGTTAGAGAGCTCTGGAGTTTAGAGTTCTTGTTTGTATAGTATATCTTCACCTGTAATGCAGGTTAGTTGTCATGGATTCTTTTATCTTAGAGGTAAAGTTTTATTTCTTCTTTGATGCTGAATGAAAACTTTGCTGAATGTAGTAAGCTTGGCTGGCAATTATTTTATTCTGGAGCTTGGCTTATCTCATTTCAAGCCTTCCTGACTTTGAGTTTGAAATAACAAGTTGTAATTGAGTCTAAATTGATTTTGTGATCTTATATATTTCTCATGCAGCTTTTAATACTCTAGCCACATTCTCCATGTTAGTAATTTTGGTTATGATATACTATGTAATGGAAATTTTTTTCCCACCTTATCTATTTGGTGTTCTCTGTGCTTTCTTGCATGTGGCTATCTAACTCATATCTATCATTTGGAAATTTATCAGCTATTATTTCACTGAAAGGCTTCTTAATGCCATTAGGATATATTTCTATGTCCTCTTTTGTCATGATGACTCTGAAGTCAAACTTAATGTTGTCTTGAATTCTTGTATATTCTGATCATAGTCTTTTTCTTTTTTCTCTTTACTGTCTGTCTGCTGATTTTCTTTTCCACATAATCTAGTCTATTGGTGATCATTTCGATTGAATTCTTTATTCGATTTATGATGTCTTTCATTTCCAGATGTTCTGATTGGTATATTTTCAGAGTTTCTGTCTTTATTGATTAGTTTTTCCATCTCCTTTATTTGTCCTCTTAACTTCTCAATTCTTTTTTAGCTCTTTAATCATTTTTTTAGAGAGAGAGAGAACGAGAGAGAGAGAGAGAGAGAGAGACAGAGAGACAGAGAAAGAGAGAGAGAGAGAGAGAGAGAGAGAATTTGTTAATATTTATTTTTCAGTTTTAGATGAACACAACATCTTTATTTTATGTGGTGCTGAGGATGGAATCCAGTGCCCCGCGCATGCCAGGCGAGCGTGTTACAGCTTGAGCCATATCCCCAGCCCTCTTTAATCATTTTAATGATCAATTTCTTAAAGTTTTTCTCTGAAATTTCTTCCGTTTCTGCATCTTTGTTTTCCTTTGTTGATGACTGTAACTTTGGGGAGGAGTCTTGCTGCCTGATATCTCTAATGCCTCTCAGTTTTTCACTGAAGAACTGCTGATTTAATTCACTCTTGTAGAGTTACTGTAACACTGGCTGTTCTTGAGCCATTATTTTGTAATCTTTCTCTGATACTGTTGTAGGAGTAGATGTCCAAGTGTATGAACGGATGTCCTCTAGGCACTTCTACTTGGGGCCTAGTCATTGGTTTGGAATTTTTGCCTAACATATTCTCCATGCTAAAGAATTGTTGAAGCTTGAGTAGGGTTAGTTTGTGTGTGGAAGTAGGTTCTCTGTCACTTTGTTGAATTGTGTGTATAGCTCAGCCACATAGTTTCTACCCTGTAGATTTGTAGTACACAAATTGCTTCCCAGACACTCTCAGGAGAAAAGGAAATATACAACAGCAACAATAATAGTAATCAACATATAGTTTTAGAATAAATGTCTGCTACGAACTATGGCCTGTACACAATTAGTTACCACAGAAAGAGAAAGAGAAATAGTGATGTTGGTTGACACAAGAATTTGGGGGTAATTTTCTGGGTTTTTTAACTGTTCATATTTTTATTTGTGTTTATTTTTACAAAATCTTGAATTATTTATAAATTTTTCAAATTTATTTTCATTAACTTCTTAATGAAATCACATAATATCATTAGGGTTTTTTTTTTGTTGTTGTTTGTTTGTTTTTGTTGTTGTTGTTTTTTGGTGCTTGGGGATTTGAACCCATAGCCTCATGCATGCCAGGCAAGCACTTTACTGCTGAGCACATCCTCAGCCCCTAGATATTTTTGAATATTTAGAGATTTTATGTTGTCTTCTCTATTTTTTTTTCCTTGACCTAGAAATTAATCAATTTTAATCATCATTAAAAAGTCCTTTTGGGGGTTTATCATCCTCTGTTATATACTTTTTTATTTTGTTAGTATCTCTCCTATCTTTACCATCTTTTTTCTTTAAAGTTTTTAAAGTATTTATTTGTTGTCCTTTTTCTACCCAAATGAGATGGATGCTTAGTTTGCTGAATTTTAGTCTAAGTTTTGTTCCTTACATGTTTTTAGAGCCATAAATTTAAGCATATCTATTCCTGATTTCTAAATTTGGACTAAGAATTTTTAATTGGCATGCATCTATCTGCCTAACAATATTTATTATGATTATTTTCTTCTTTAAGCTTGTGCTGTTCACAAGTGCGTTTATTTCATAATGTTTTGGTATTTTTTTTCTTTAGTCTTCAATAATATTATATGAAAATTACAGATGTTCTTGGGGTCCTCTTGGAGCCAGGAGCCCAGGTTTTATTCTTTCATTGTGTACCTGACACTTCAAAGGGTAAATGGACACAAGATGTCAAGCTCGATGTTTCTGGATTCCCTCTTCTCTCTGGTCTTTTCACAGCTTCTTAGTGTCTTTAGAGACAGTTGATTCAATTGCCTCACAGTTTTTTTTTTTTAAATATTTTAAAAATTGTGTATAGCTTCCATAGTTCTCTACTAGATCAAAACCACTCACTCTACCATTTCTGTGAGCAGAACTCATATATGGTGTTTTATTTGAAGTCATATATTTAAGTTCTATATAGTAACAATACACTAAAGTCATAAATTCAATGCTAGTTCCTCTCCTTGGAGATGTTTGGAACAAGTAAAGTTTCCTTACCTGAAAATGGAGTCACTAATGTTTTTTTTCTGTGTAGGTTTTTTGAGTTAAAAGAATAAATTTAAGCAAAGCACCAGAAATTATATTTAACACAACATAAGTACTACATAAAGTTTTGCTATTATTGTAATTATTATTTTTTGATCATCTACATGAAACTCTTTAGTGAGTTTTAGGCAGATACTTAGTCATTAATAAAAGCATTTAATTTGGGGTTTATACATATACCCTTATAAAAATATTCACATACACATTTTATTGCATAGACTGCAGTTGGAAATGTTGGAAATTTAAAAGTGGTGGTATCAAGATGCTGGAAGTCTGTGGTCTTTAGGGAGAATGACCACAATTAGGCTGTTGGTCTTTATTCTCCCAAGTTAAAAACATGAATAATGATATTGCTGTCACTAGTCTTAAGGATGATAACTTATACTAACCCAAATCTAATGAGCTTGATTTGTAACACTAAATTACAGTGTATTAATTTACAGTGAAAACCACTTCTTAACTGCCTTCTAAAATTGCTTATACTAGCATTACAAGGTATTCCGTGTTTAGAGTCAGTTCTATTTTGGAAAGCAAATTGTGGTTAAGAATCTATTTGGTACACACGGACTCGGTTGAGATGATGACTTCCCAGTTAGAAGAACAGGAGGCACACTTCCATGCCCTAAGAATGGCCTTGCCATTCAACAAGCATCAACTGATATAGACATCATGATCAAATAAAATGAAATATTAAATTATGGAGATAACTAGATATCATCATCATCATCACCCAGAGTTGGTGTTGTTTCTACCTCATTCATGCTAGGCAAGCACTTTATCAATGATCTACATCCCTAGACCAGGACCTTATTATTACAATGAAGAAAAGAGAACCCACAACAAACTGACAAGCTCCAAATAGGAATGGCCAAGAGGCACTCAGTTCCCACTCATGGACATTGACTTCTGCAGAAAAAAAAAAAAAAAAAAGAATAAGCACAAAGTCTGTGAACACCACACCTATGAGGACTCGCAATCTTGATCACTTTGGAAAGAAAGAACTGTGCCCTAAGAGGCTTACACATAAGAGCAGGAAAAAATATTTCCCAGCATATGCATAAAACACAACACAGAAGTAAAATAAAAATTAAAAAAAAACTTAACATGATGCTATCTCCCAAATTTCATAATTTACCAGCAACTGGCTCCAAAATCTTAAGAGGATGAAATACTAGAGAGAAATAAAAAGAGGTCTGGGGTGGTAGCTCAGTGGTAGAGTGCTTGCCTGGCATGTTGAGGCACTGTGTTTGATTCTCAGCACTACATATAAATAAATACAATAAAATCCCATTGACAACTAAAAATATATTTTAAAAAAGAATTTAAAAAGAATGATATCAAAAGTGATTAGTGAATTCTGAGAGAACACACACACACACACAAAAATAAAACTGAGTGAATTAAGGAAGAAAGTACAGTACAGGATACAAAGGAGAAATTCAATGAATTAATAGAGACATTAAAATGAAGTAAACAGAAATCTTGGAAATGGAAAACACAAATAAAATGATCATTTGAAAATCTTGCTAACAGAGTACACCATAATGAATACAGAATCTCAGAGCTGAAAGACAAAGTGGCTGGTCTTGAACATTCAGACAGAATTAAAAAAAAAAAAAAACAATAAGTAACAATGACCAGAATGTGAATGAATTAGAGGACCCAGGGATTTCATTTATTCCTTCTAAAAAATTATCAGCAGCAGCCCACATGTGCCAAACATCAATGTTCTAGAGAAGAGGAATTAATCATGGTGTTTTCCTCAAAAGAGAATGTGGGGTAGGAGGAGCAAGACATTAATCAAATCATCACACATAAACTCTAATTACTTTAGTGTGGTCAGTTCTAGGAAGAAAGGTCAGTGGATGGAAAATCTAACAGAAGGGCCCTGTGTCCTAGCTCAGTGGTCTCCTGTCAGCAATGGTGCACGCACACAGCATCTTTATGGCTAGATTTTCTCAGAGAACCCTCTGTCCTAGCTGAGATCTGAAGAGGACATTAGCCTGCAGGGAGGAGAAGAACACTGTAAGCAGGGGCAGTGGCCTGCACAAAGACTGTGCAGGAAAGCATGGGTTTATTTGAAGAATTTGAGGAAAGAGAGTAAAAAAAAAAAGACTTCTGGGTAAGATTAAATTTGAGAGACAAAAAAGCAAAGATTTCTCAGGGCCTCCTTGGACACTTTAAAGTTATGATCTCTGCAGGAAGAGTTTCAGCAAAATCTGGTACTTTTTAAAGCAGCATTGTGTTTCAGATTATCCAAGGAGGTTATAAGGGGGTAATTTTAGCTACAGTATGGAGAATGGTTTGGAGAAGCAACAGTATAGCATAGACACAAATAAGATCAATGGACTACAGAATTTTGAGATTCTGAGTAGGTCTGAGAAATACTACTGGCATCGTGCATGGATTATGGCTTTGCTTTACACTAATCAGAATAAACCTTCAAATTTGCTTTTTAAGTTTCTATGTCTAAAAGTACCCTGCAAACCAGGTTTCAATTCTCATATCTGTCTTGGCCCCTTGCATCCCCTCTGGGTATACCTGGAGGGTGATAATCAACAAAGGATAGCAACAAGTGACAATGAGAACAACAGAACACCACTCTGTGGAATTAGAACAGTGCAAATCCATTGCAAATGAATTTAGATAAAATGTAGAAACAATAAAATAAGTACTCCACCATTAAGGTTACCAAATGCCTCTCTGTTTCTTTCCACTGAGAAATTACTATGAAATTTTTTCCACTTCAATTTCTTAGCTCAGTTAATCAGCCTCACTTGATCCCAGCCTGAATTATTTTTTCTTATCTTTTAAAAATAGCTTTAAAATAAAAAAGTCACAAACTCATTGCCAAATACTTAGAGTAACAGAGAAAACATAATGCAAGTTATGAAGGTCCTCACAAATAGGATTATACAATTTATCATTTAGGTGGACATTGTCTCCATCATTCACTTATACACAGGCAATTTATATGGAGATTAAAATAATTGCAAGTATTCACAACATTTTTACAGCTTCCACTCACTATAAATATTTATGGCCTTTGCCTATTTTTCTATCAAGTAATTTGTTTTTGTCATTGGTATTGGTATTGGTGAGAATGTCATGTAGCGATGTGTGTATGTGTGCCTGAGTGTTTTTTAAAATTTTTTAATATTTATTAATGCATTATAGTTATAAATAATACTGGGGTTTGCTTTTACACATTCATAAATGCATGTAACACATTTTGCTTCATTTAAATCCCCCATACTTCCTCTTCCCCTGTGATCCCCACACCCCCTGCTCACTTTTTTCTACTCTATTGGTCCTCTTTCTATTTCTTTTTTTAGATTGGTGGATTATAGTTTTATATATAAAATTCTAATGCATTATGATATATTCATATATGCACATACATGACATAATTTGGTCAACTTCAATTCCCAGTTCTTTCTCTTTCCCTCTTTCCCTCCTCCCTCGCTCTTGGTTCCCTGCTTCTCCTCTAATGATTTCTCTTGCCTGAGTGTTTTAAATACAATCTTGGGTTAGATGCTTTTGTCACAGGAAAGCAGGGAGCTGAACTCCAAACCTTGATTCTTGTGTTCCTATGAAACAAAATTTAAAGTCAAGACACCAAAAGCCATGCCAGAAAACTTCATTATAAATGAAAGTAAAAGGAAAGTGAGGATTAAGAACAAAGCACTGTCAAGAGAGAGAGTGGGCCATCTCTGAGCAGAGAATGGCAAAAGAGACAGTGCTGTCTTCAAGTTTATTACTGTTGATGTTTTCCAAGAGAACTGGGGGCCTCCTTCAAGCAATCTTCACAAATCAGGTGTTCAACTCCTCTTTCACATTGGGGTTTTTAACCTTAGTTGGTCCTGTACAGAAATAGCATGGTGGCTATCCTATTCAGGGGGCTTCATCTATTAGTCAATCCCATGTTAATATGGGCACTGGGGTCAGAAGTTACCTTAGTGTGCCTGCTTTACTAAATGAATCTTCCTTCCCTGACAAGAGAAGACACCTATAGCTATAATTCCTAGCTTTACACCAACGTTAGTGAACTCTGTCAAGAGTTAGTCCCATTAATCCTTTGCTTTTGATGTGTTTTCTAATTAGTTCCTTAGATTCTGTTTATTTTCTAAAAATTAAATGCCACCCTTTGCTTTGAAAGTAGTTTTAAAAGACCCTAAATTAGTTTAACGAATGCTTATGATCTTGCCATGCATTTCACTGTTCATTGCTAACTCCTACCTAACACTTTTAGATATAGGAAAGATTTGAGGTATTCTAAACAAATTGATTTTCTCAAAGAATGTTAACGCAGCATTAATTTAGAAGGTGTTAAAAAAGTGGTCTTTCAGTTTGACTTTCATTTTTCTTCAATCTTATGTAAATGTGGTTATATGACAGAATTGGCTAATGCTGGTAATTCTGTATCCTAGTAGTTTAACTGATATTGCTATCTCATTGACAATAAATTTCCTTTTATATCATCATTTGAAGATTTAAGTGTTATCCATCCACACATTCTTTCAAGAAATATGCATTGGAAGCTTATTAAGTCATTGGACTGTGTCTTTTGGATACAATACTGAAAACAAACAAACAAACATAAGCCTTATTCTTATGAACATTTCCATTGTCTGTAAAAGAAATCTGTGAAACAAGTAAACATGCTTATGGTCTAAACCTGTCCATCAACACTATCTAGGCTTTACCAGGTGTCAAGGCAAGTGGATTCTTGCACCAATATTCACCATTAGTAGAACAGTGAACTGATATTGAAATAGTTTGAATCCAGCACTTCCTCTAGGACAGACATTTATAAAGTGTGGAAAAAAGCCTCACAGTGATCTTGGATTTTTGCAGTCAGGAGGGGCTATGAAAACCTCATACTGCCTCTCATATTATTTATTTGTCCTTGAAAGGACAGTTTTTGTCCCCTTTGCCTCATTCAGTCTTTTGCTAAGGGAAACCACAGTTTTAATTTGAGATTTACAGAGTATTTTTTTGTTTGTTTAATAGTTTTAAAAAGGATGGGGACTTTGTGATTTAATGTGGAATATAAAAACTATAAATGACTACAATGTCATGAAAATAAAGAGCTATAATATTAGTGCAATCCTCAGAAAATAGTTTTCTTCTTTCTCCTTGCAATCTGAAAAAATTGATGTAGAATTCTCAAGTCTATTCTGGATGGGAAGGCCTTCCCACACCTTTTCATTAAAAAGTAATGAGAACACTGGCAGCATGGTGCAGATGCTGAGCCATGACTTGGGAAGAATTAAGAGGACTTGGCTGAAGCCTGGCTTTTATAGAAAATGTAAAGTCTACGTTTTGGGGGTAATGTGAAAATCAAATAAGATGATAGATGGGAAAATTTCATCACAGAGCCTAGGGCACAGGTCAGATTCTATAAATGTTAATGATACTTTGCAAAATAGAAATAATGAAATGATTGAAGGTAAAAATAAAACAAATTAGTTGCAAGTAGAACAAGAGTATAACTGGATATGAATTGGCACAGACAGGGTTTGAGGAGATAATTTCTGAGACAGCCCTATTGAATCAGGCAAAATTGACTGCCCATTATGGGGACAAGAAATCTGTCTCCAGCTACTTACTATTCTCTTTGGACTTCTTACCCAGGATAAAGGAATGGAGAATAATATAAGAGTTAATTACGAGATCTCAGCAACTACAGATACATACCAAGATAGAAAATCATTTTTAGGCAAACAAAATATATGCCTTCCAGACAAAGTTTCTTATCATGTAGATATTTATTTAAGAGAAGGGCATTGGAGATTGGTGTTCAGGGATATTAAAATTTTTAAATCCAATACAACCTCCATAATTCATTCCTGAACAATAAACACATTTTGTAATACTTTTTTCAGGGACCTTTTCACTTCTTTGTTCCTTAAGGAGTAGATCAACAAGTTCAGCATGGGGGAGACAATGTTGTTTAGTATCTGCACCACGGCCCCAAGCAGAGGGTTGGGTGTGCGCTGCAGGTAGATGATGATGACAGGTCCGTAGGCACAGAGGATGGCAGTGAGGTGGGCACTGCAGGTGGAGAAAGCCTTCTGCCTGCCCTCTGCTGAACGAATTCTCAGAATGGCAATCCCAATGTGAGTGTAGGAGACACAAACACTGAATAAGAGTGTTAAAGCCAGGAGGCCAACATTAATGGAGCCCACTCTCTGGGCCAGAGAGCTGTCAGTACAAGCCAAAGGTAAAACTGCAGGGATGTCACAGAAGAAGTGGTCCACCTGATTGGGGCCACAGTAGGTTAACTGAAAGGTAAAGGAGGTCAGTGTGGTGGCATGGACACACCCCCCCAACAAGGCTACCGTGACCAAGCTGACACAGACTGCAGGTTTCATGATGAGCATGTATCTTAGTGGGTGACAGATGGCAACATAGCGATCATAAGCCATCACAGAATAGAGGCATCCTTCCGTAGAGCCCAGAAGGTGATAGAAGAAGAGCTGTGCAGCACAGCCCTTGTAAGAGATGGCTCGGCTCAGACCAGAGAGATAAAAGAGCATCTTGGGACAAGTTACAGAAGGGAACAACATGTCAAAAACAGACAGAAGTCCCAAGAAGAAATACATGGGAGTGTGAAGAGTGGAGGATGAAATGATTGCTGTAAAGATGAGTAAATTCCCAAGCAGGGTGAAGAGGTAGATGGAAGAGAAGATGACCAAGAGCACAGTCTCAAGTCCCTCCGTCTGAGGGATTCCCAGGAGGATGAACTCATTCAGCAAGCTGTGATTTCCCATCTTGCTGGAAGGCTGTTCTGGGTTTTCACAAAGAACATGAAGACATGAATGTGGAGGCTGATGGGTATGACAGACACAATACTACTGCACACATTGTCAACAAATTTTATTTTACCATAAAGTTAATGATGAAAATAAATTTCAGAATTTTATTCTAAAGACATTTGGATGCTAGCAAAGTCCACCTACCACTTCACAACTGAAGGCATGCTCCTTCACACCTATGAATACAAAGCAAAACTGAAACACTAACAAGGTAAAATAAAGGGTGGGTTAAGAGAACAAAAACTATCAATATAAAGCAGAAGAGGACAATTTAACTAATGTCCTTAACACACCATATAATACGAATGCCCTATAATTATCTGACCTGGAAGCTTGATTTTCTGTACTCCTTTCAGTGTATTGTAGTTATTCAAAGATGTCTCCTGATAGACTAATTATTCAGGAAAGGTTAACCTGGGTACCCACATATCTGACTAGAAAAATGGATAACCATACATGGCGAGGAGCAGTAGGATGTGGGTTGTCTGAATAACATTCTAATTAGGTAATTTGATATGTTCCTTAGTTTAAACTTTTTTTCCCTTGGTACCAGGGATTGAACTTAGGAGCATGCAACCACTGAGCCACATTCGCAGACCTTTTTATTTTTTATTTTGTTACAGGTTCTTACTAAGTTGCTTAGGGCCTCACTAAGTTGCTGAGGCTGGCTTTGAACTTGTAATCCTCCTGCCTCAGCCTCCTGAGCCACTGGGATTGCAGGCATGTGCCACTGCTCCCAGGTAGTTTGTACATTTTCTTATATGAAAATGGTTATTTTACTGAAAATAACTTACCAGTAGAATATACCTGGGGACTTAAATTGTTTATGTATCAAATGCAAATGTGAGATAGTTAAACATTGTTAATAGTGTAATTTTTTGAAAACTTAGAGTCATAAAACTAAAATATTTAATTACTACAACTTTTGGGGATTTTTTATGTAAAAATTTGTATTTAAAAATAATAATTATGGTAAGAATATTTAGCATTAATTAACTTTCTCCACAGATTTATGAATATACTGTACAGTACTGTCAAATACAGCAGAACATGTTCATCATTGTATCCCTGGAATACCATATCTACTATCATTTATTATTGGAATCAAATTTTCAAGTGCTCTAAAATGAATATTTTGTCCTAAGACAATTATCAGCCTTTTATAATAATTCCAGAATGCAATCATTGCAGTGAATCTGCATTTCTGTCTACATTCCATGCACAATGAAAGGAATTCAGATTTTTCACTAAAGTGCAGTGTTTTCTAATTCCTCATCTAGGGTAAATGGGATGAGAATTGACCATCCCATAATTACTGGCAACCACTCATTCATTGTCTATTGCTGGAGTGAAAAAATGTAAAAGATAGATGGAGGTTGAGAGTCAAGGGAAGATAATGAACTTTCCCAAGTACAGGGAACATCGGAGAGAAAAGAATAAAGTTCTGCGACACATAGAAGAGAACATGAAAAGCAATGAATGTAAAATACCTGAAATAGGACAAAACCATTCACACACCATAGCCTGTTTAAGATATATTTGATCATGCATGTTGGTTCATGAGATAATAAATTACAGAATATTGTCACAATATGTTAATGCGACATATTTACTTTCCTGCTGTCATGGCATTGAGTCTCTAGAGACCATGAGTATTGTGTTGGTGGGCTCTTTGAGTCTTAGGACCTTTTGTGTTTCATGTTGGAAAAAAAGATGACATTCTTTACATTTTTCCCCCTAGACTAGTGTTGTCTTTTCCCTGTGGAGGATCATCTAAACTTGAAACCAGTTTGTATTTGTGCAGAACCTAAGAGAGAATGTGCCCCGCTAGGTGGCGCCCATGGTCTGAAGTAGGGACCTCTACACAGGCCTAGTTGGAGGTCTCTGAACAATTGAGTCTGGATCAATTAACAGAGAGGGAGAACAGGGTAACTGCCATGTAGGTATTTTAACACACTCCTATGAAAAGATGTTTAACAAGAGAGAGAAATTTTCAAAATAATATGTGATATTTCAGCTGTGAAAATGCTGAAATATCTACTGATAAGTAGAGATGTAGGCAGGTGCCTGAAATTATGATTAAGTGAATGGGAAAATAGTGTTGAAAGTCTGGGACATTGCTATAATGGTGCTTGATGTATGATTGATGCTCAATAAACATTTGTTATTGATTAGTCCAGATAACTTTCCCTCCAAGAATAGCTATAAAGATTAAATATGATTATATTCGTGATACACTTTGGAAATGATAAAGAATTTTACTGCTGTCTGGAGGAGAGGAGATAATAGGGAATGGTGATTAGAAAAGACAAGATTTTTTTTAGATGGGAACATTTAGTTGTGAATCTAGATTAGTTTTTGCTTATTAGTTTTGATTCTGATTTCCCTTCATTTTACTTATATCAAAAATAGGGATCATATTATATTTTAAGGGTTGTTCAGTAGATTAAACACAGTAAGGTTTTGTGAGGCACCTAATAAAATGTTTGACATTTTGCAGATGCTATTTAGTGCTATTCAAGCGACTGCTATTTACTATGTCATTCTGGCCAAGGAAAAGACACTCTGTTGCTGTTCTGGGTTAATATGAGAGTGAGCAAAGCTGGCACTGATAGCATAGTTTGGGGAAGTTTCAAAGAATACCCTTTGGTCTCTGAGAAGATTTTGAGGGGGCTCAAAATATGTATATAGGGGATAAGACTGGGGACCATTGCTTAAGTGCCTACTGTATCCCTCACATGCAAGCCCCACTCAAATTCATTCAAAACAGTGAATTATGAATTATGCTGAAACATGATATCATGATACACAAGGGGAGAGAAGACTCATGTTTTTGAGGCTTACGCAAAAATCTCATGACTTCTTTAAGATACAAATTCAAAGTACAGAAAGCCTATAAGAAATTTCTCATGAAAATTATACTATGGCAGATTGAAATTTTAGTTAAAAACAATTAAAATAATATTTATTTTTATAACTTCAAAAGTTATTTTTAAATCACTAAATATCCCATCTTATTATTTCTAGACTCACAACCAGAGAGTTTCATAAGCCTCTGAGACACCTGGGACCAAGAATGATAATTTAAATAGTAATTTACAGGACACCCATAATAAAAATTAATACAGCTTTTGTAGAAGATTGAACTCAAGGTCTAACATTTTTTTCTATGAAATATACAACATGGCATAGCCAGAAAATTTTGAATTCAAGGTTTAAAAGCCCAGATTCAAAATCATTTTTTTGGTGGTGTGACTTGGGACTAGTAGTTTATCATCTCTACAACTCTGCTTCTCCCTGTTCAAAGCAGAAAGCTTTGTTGCCCTGCACGGGTAACCTCACCCTTAAGTACTCAGTCAAAATTCATCATTCCACCCAGAACACTTTGAGAGTAAGAAGAGATAAAATTAATAACTTAAACATAATGATAAGGGTAAAATGGGGAAGTTCAGGCCAACGACTGAATACGTTTTCTTTATTGGCTCCTCATTTTTTTTCCCCACAAATCAGTACTTTAATATCCAGCACTACAATGGTGTTCCCTAGCATGTGGGATGTTCTTAAAATTGTACTTTGTACACAGTGGGCACCCAAAAATGTTTGTTTTTCAAAAAATAAGATAGTATCTACATCACCAGGAAGATCAAATATAAAGATGTTCTTAAAATGTTTTGATACATAAGATATGAAATAAAATGATCATACATTCATTACATCATACATGATGGACTTGGAAGGTACCTACATTCAGAGGAGAGTTGTGTCCCAAGCTCAGTGACATCACTAAAGGAGACAGGATAAGGCCAACACAAACTAAGACTGGAGGTCAAACCTTGGGAAACACTACATTTCAGGAAAAAGAGATAGAAATGGAAGAATTTAAGAAGAAATGTATTCATTTCTCAGAAAATAAGAAGGCAAATTTGGAAAAAAATTTATTATCTTTGTTTCATTGTTATTTTGAACTTATCTAACTAATATTTAATTCTCAGCAATTTTGTAGTGGTTGGAACATGATAGATGTTGAATTGATTAGGAGAGAGCAAATAAACTAATAAAGGAATATATTCGTGCATGCTGTGTGCTAGAGAAAGGAAATGGGGAATGGACCCTGACCATTACATCAGAAACTGATGCCCTGAGTCATGCATTCTGCACCACAAGTATTCAGAATGAGGTTGAAAGGCAAAATTTGAGAAACATGGGGAGAATTTCTAAGTACTTACATGATCAAGAAGGTCATACTGGCTCAACAAAGAAAAATAAAATTTTCCTTCTTTTTATCTTACTTTTTTTTGGATAGGGCAGTGGAACTTTCTATACCAAATGTGTCTCTTCCCTAGATGCCATGGAATTGAGCTTGGATTCTCTAGGTGATGACGTCAAGTGGTCTTTTTCATTTGCAAACAGAAAGTGAATTCTCTACATGCTAGGTGACAGAGTGATTTCTTCCAACTTAGTGGAAACAAAATTATCTTGTACATCTCTGGGACTTTAAATGGCTTCAAGGTCCCTCTAGAGAAACTTCCTCTACAATATATCCCAAGACTCCACAAGCAAGAGCTCTGTGAGCATAGGGAGCAATTAAGTGCTGAATGATGAAATAGTTCTAGAGCTACAAGTTAATACACAGTAATCAAGATAATCTTCCAAGGAATTAGGAACCAAAGAGCTTGTGAATCTCACCTGACCATCCACTTCTCTGTTTGGGGCAGATATCTCATTGAATTTTTGTTCTCTATAAGCCTGGGGGAATTTGGCTGCCTATTTTTCCATTTCTCCAATTTTCCCCTATTCCCTGTCTCTTGTGGCTTCTAATTTCCTGTGGGTCAGAACTCAATTGCAAGGTGACACCTGCTTTAAGGCTGCTGGGAAATGCCTTTATTCTGAACAGCTGTGGAATTGGCTCCACTTGGTTTGGTTACTAATCTGCAAAAAAATGATTATCAATATTGAAGAATATTCAGAAAGGCCAAAGCATCAGAACAGACTTTTGTGTGGAGATACCTCACTGAAGTAGTCTCTGTTTGTTTTGTGTTGCACTGCACTCATGAAATTGCCAGTCCCTCCCAACTGGCCAAATCACATCTATGATGGTGTCACCTAAAATTGTCATGGAGATGAAAATTCCCATTTCCCAGTGAAACGATGTTCTAACCATCATAGCATCATAGCACAATGTATCAATGTATCACTCAGGAGGGGTGATTCTGGTAGAAACAAGCCTACTGCACTGCCAGTCATGTACATGTACTGTATACAGCACATACAATTATGGAGGGTACACAGTACTTGACGGTAACTATAGATGAATAAGCATTGGCTATATATTTACTAAATTATATTCTCTTTTGTTCTTTTCAGAGAATATTCCTACTATTTGTTTAAAAATACCTTTAAATAAAACAATGTTCTGTGTTATGCTAGCTCTAGCCTAATACCTTGTCTGTTCAGTGAATATCTTGGTTGTATCAAGGGGCCATGTCTGGTGATTAACATAACCATCTAGGTCTGTGTGAGTGCACTCTGTGGTCTCACAATGAAGAAATCGCCTCTCAGAACATATCTCATGTTTAAACACACATGATATTTTGTTTTAAGTGCTTTATTACTGGATATTTTCTCCTTTGTTTATTTGCTTATTTATTGAATTTTCCCCCTCCCCTTTACAGTGTGAACTCCAGTTGAGTGAGGATTTCTGTCTGTCCTGTTGTTGGCCATAATGTCAATGTGTAGAACAGTGCCTTGTGTATAGAAGCCCGGTAAAAACATGGGACTCAAAGATTGAATTATGTGTTTCTCTTTCACAAATTTGATCATTGGACTCATTAACTATTTTATCTGAAAAGAATGAAATTGTACATCATGTTTAAATAAATACGAATAAATACAAAGTAAATAAATAAACACAAAATAGAATACCAACAGAACTTTATTAAAGTCCTGCCTGTATACTGGTTTATTGTGCCAGGTGTAGGGACTTTTCAAATATTTTCTTTCTCATAACCGGCAACATAAGTGTGTTTCCTGATTCAGTTATTTTCAACCAGATTGTCATGTCTGGTCTGTGGTAAAATTTTAGTTCTGTGCTTTTATCCCAGCAAGATCAGATGATGAACTCTTCTCACTTTTCTAGCTTCTCTCTGTTGCTTTCCAGAATCTTCAGCTAAGAGAAAGAAAATTTATACTCTTTACCCAGAAAAGTAAATCATCTCTTCTCACAAATTAATTTGGCATATGTAGTACTAATAAATATCTGCACTAGAATTTAGAAGCTATGAAATAAAATTTGTTCTTATGTAGTGCTTTCTATATGTATATGGATGTGTGTATGTGTGTATTTACTTTCCCACCCATTAAGATCCATTAGATTGTAAAAACAACCCAGGGAGTTAGCTACACCACTGTCTTCATTTCTCAGATGCAAGAATGAATACTTGGAGAAAAAAATGCCACAACAAATACATGACAGAGACCCAAATCAAAGCTGGCTATCCACACACAATAGTATATACTTAACACAGATTCTCTACATTTATATGACTTTCTTTAAGTTTCAGATTAAGTGGGCTCTTTTGAAATATAGAGGATACAAGGAATTTGATCATGTGTACTGTCCTTTATCCAGGTGTCCTTCAGGGCTCAGACCTGGGGAACATATTCAGGATCCTGCAGGTGAAAGAATCGAGGTGCAGTTGGATTTGTAGACATGCTTTATTTGAAGGTGGCAGCAGACTCCTGAGTCTTTCCATAAACCATTTTTATGTTCAGGCCAAACAAAGAAGTTTCAATGCCAACAGGTTACATAAATACCTTCATAAGTGCATGCTCACAAGCATATATTTTTGGCCTTGAGTACATATGCTGCATCAGGGTGCTTGACTACATACAAAACAGAGCTGGCTGGAAGTACCAGCAAGGTAGCCTAACTCTAGCCATCTTAGGACCACCCCATATCAAGAAAATGATCACTGATATTCTTAACTTGACTTAAGAAGATATTCTTCTTAAACTATTCTATCAAATACTGTATTTACCCTCCTGATGAGACAAACAAGTAACCATACCTGGAAGACAGGGTCCCTAAAAAATGGATGCTACCCCAACAAAGTATGTTGTTGGCTCTACCTCTAGGTAGAATGTAGGAACAGAGAATTCAAATTAAAGATGAGGAATCTATGATACAATGCCCGTAATGTTCCTAGAAGTGATGCAGGAAGATAGATCCCCCATAGGAAGCCAAGAGAAGCCTTGGAGAAGGACAGTGAGGAGGGGGGACATCATCAAACCAAAAGAAGACATTGGTTCTGAAAGACATTCCATGACTTGCTATCCTGTGTTTGCCACAGTGACTTCTGGGTTAGAACCCCTGTTTCTGTTCGTGAAAGCTTCAACCACAGCACTCCTTGCCCTCACCCCTAGCAATGACTGACCACAAGCATACCCCTATCTGAACTACTTCCACTTCTTAATTGAGGTGTCAAAAAACACCATATGAGACCTGTCCTTTTAATTATGTAAATCAGGCATTGAAATTATGTATTTCTAATTGGTTTATTAAGCTTAGAGCTTGAAGAGTTTGACTGGTCCCTGCCAGCAACACTTATCCCACCAATCACCTTCACTGGGCCATCAAATATGCCTTTAAAAGCCCCTAGACAACAGTCACCCATTAACATCCCTCTCTTGTGGCCCCTCCCCTTCAGGAACTCTGCTTTCTTTCTATTACTCTGACAAATTCTATTACTTTGCTCTCATCCTTGTGTTCGTGGATTTCATTCCTCAAATTCATGAGAACCCAACTTCCTAACTCCGTATTACATTAGCAGGGCCAGCACACACCAAGCCTTTGGTAAAGTCTGTTACAGATATATATATGTAGTTATATGTTATATATATAAATATATATAGCTATATATATTTTTACACTATATATATTTTATATGTTATTACTGATGTTACTGTTGCACCATTTTCACCTAAAAAACAAGCCCCTTCCCTGTGCCTGTCCTCTTAACAGTTCCTTTGGAGAGATCAGGCAGAGGTAAGTCAACATTCTCAATTCTCAGACTTTTCTCTGGATCCAGAGGAAAGAAGTTCAAACCTTTAAGAATTTCCCACTGATCCCTTAGTGATATGGTCCCCACTTGATAACTGGTCCCTAGAAGGGGGCAGGGCTCCAGGGAAATTTAGCCACAGTTGCTTTCACTTTGCATCAGCTCAGAGCCCTGGGAACCTCAGGAGGAGGTAGCTGACCCTGCTGCCTGCCCTGGGGGACTCCCATCCCTGCACCTCAGGCCTGAGGGCCTCCCATTCTGCCTTCCTTTCCCCTGCCCCTGATCTGTTCGTGCCTACTGTGGTCGCAAGTGCCAGAGGTGTGGGACTTAGCCCTGGTGTGTGTCTCCAGGGATTTCTGCAGGTTTGGCTGTTTAGGGGAACCTTGGGGGGATGCCTGGAGGGGGCATGTAGCTACTTTCTGATAATCCCCATGGCTCTCTTTCCCTCTCCTTTACTTCCTCTCTGTTTCTCTCCATCACTTTTTATTTCCCTCCCTCTCTCTTTCTCTGAGATAAGTGATGTTTTCTCAATTTTATGTAAGTTTGTGTTTTGGAAATGTCTCCATGCAACTGAATCATTGCAGCCTATAAGCCCATCTATGTAGAAATTTGAAGAGACTGCTGCTGCCCATTTTGTTAATATCTGAGAACTAAAAATGTAAGACTAAAAATTTAAAGATAAATCACTCTCTGTTTCTGTGAAGGCCCCACTCTGCAGCCCACATCTCCTGGCTGCAGCTCAGGCTCTGTACTTCTGCCTGCAACAGGTGGTCCACTGGGCTCACTTGCTCCTCCCCTTCCCTGCCTGCTTTTGACTTGTTTTATGCCAGAGTCTTGCATATCCAGTGTCCAACACAGACAAAGCTACCTGGCACAGAGCGAAGCCCTCTGTCCTCCCAGCTGCCTAACACTCAAGGCTTTGGCCTTGGTCAGCCGTTGTGGCCAGTCTTTACCCTAGGTATTGCTAACCACATTTCTGAAGTACATTAGTATAGGAAGTTCACACATAATTCATATGTGATATGCAGGTTTTATTGTTCTTATTTTAGAAAAAGAGTACTAAGGTTCAGGAGGGTTAAGGTTATGACACCTATGCTATCTTCTAAGGAGTATTGTGGGAGCCTCCCCTGAGCTATTTAAGGTTCTTCACTGGGCCTTGGAGCCAAGGAGATTTTGGTTTGGCATTGCAAGCTATTTTGTCACTCCTCCTACTTCATGGATTGCACAATGCTCATGACCTCTGTCTTCACTTGGCTAAGAAGACTGATCTTTAGCTCTGGAGTTGGGCGTAACCCACTGGGAACTGGACATTCCACCTCCTACCTTAATTGGCTAAGAACAGTCTTTAAAATGCTTTTGAATTTCCGCCATATAAATGTGTGGAAGCCCGACCCCCTAGCCCTCGCTCTTTAAAACTATTTTCTGTGTTGTGTGATTTTTCACTATATTTCTCAGCCAGCCCACTCCATGTAGGGGAACCCAGCTTCTGTCACCTGCAGGGGCTGTGGGTGAGACAGTATTGAACACACTTCTGAATACATGGCACTGCTGTTTAAAGCAGCCACAAGGTGTTGTAAAGATTTCCTCTTTAGTGGGCACTTGGTGAATCTTACCGCCTGCCCACCTGTGGTTGGCATTCAGAAGGAGGCTAAGTATCCATATCTTCTTGCCTTTCTCTCTACCTACCTACTTTCTAGCTCCAACATTAACCCTCTGAATGTATTTTTTTTTATTTTTTGCCAGAGAAAAGCATGCCATACCCCTGTGACCAGCTGTTCTCCACAGCCAAGTTGTATCAGCATCTTGTGACCTAATCAGTCTCCAAAAGGAGCCAGGTAAACCCAAATAGTGATTCTTACTAACCAATATATCCTTGGAACATAGCCCAATTCCTGGCCTGCAGGAAGCCTTCTACCACAGCTTCTTGAACTCTTTAATACTGAACAATGAAGAGCATCTCTGTGACCTTGTCCCTCCTCAAGTTTGTGGCTGGTGTGTCTGCAACCTAAAACTATGAGAATGAGGAGAAAGTCCCTTTGAATCCCCCCTTTGTGTTCCCCATGAATGAGGACTCTGCTGTCTACAGCTTTAAGACCATGGAGGATGGGAAAAAAATTGTGGCAGATTTGCAAGACAAATTGGAGGTACAATGATGAATACTGTATTTTCTCTTTTTTTCATTCTGCACAGTCTTTATAATTGCTACAAAAAAACACCTTCACAGAAAATGCTGGTTTTGAATGCTGTTTCTTGCACTTTTTTCTAACTGCTAATGTTTGAAAATCATTTTGGGGGAAATCAATTTGAGGCATTCAAACTGTAGCTAGGAACATGTCAAAATCCATAGACTGCCATTCCAACAGTCTTTGTTTTCTGTGCCCCTAGTCTCTTCATATTATGTTTCTTTTTTTCATCCCTCATTATATTATTTTTAGGCCCAAAAGACCTGTGAAGAAGCAATGTCCTGGATCTCCATGCCTACATATTGGATGAAGACAGGTACTCTGGGGATGACTTCTGTTGGAATGTGGGGAATATCCAACCTGGGTTGAAAGTGGAGCTCACCCTGAAGTATGCACAGGAGTTGCCCCAAGAAGCACACGGAGCCATGTGCTACCTGTACCTAGCCATTCTGAATCCTAGATACTATCTTTCTGGTAAGTATTTGTCCTCTTTAAAGAATAGTGGTGGCATAACTGGGAAATTTCCCTTACATTTATAGGGATGCTAAAAGTAATCGCAAGGGAAACAGTACTAAGATAATTATTTGTCGGATAGCTTGGGGACATGACTTGATATGAAAACACCTGTAGATGCCTTGAAGGAACTGCCCTACACACTCAGCATGGTTGCAACCATCAGCTCCCAGCATGGTATCCAGAGAGTTCACTCCAACTATCCCTTAAATCCTGTTGAGTTCCTTGCAGATGATAAGACTTCTACTCAGGTAATCAATAAGAAAGGACTGGTGTTTCCAGGACCCTATCCCTTGGGTCTTGACTTTGTCCAACCCTTCCCAGGTGGTCCATTCTTTTCCCTGTTAACCCAGATGGAGCTGCACTGTGCTTCCTCCTCACCCAAGTTTAATGTGCTGAGTCTTCTCTTAATTCCCTCTCTGTTCCTGGTCGTGCTCACTGGTGGAGGAAACCTGTCTCTGACCTCAATTCCAGGTAGCAAAGAGTGCCTAACCTAGCTCCCTTGCCGGTCCTCAACTCAGATTTCCATGGGTTGAAGGACACAAGTTTGACAGGGATGTAGAACTTCTGATTTATTACAATAAGGTGCACAGCCCTCCCTCGCCCCAGCAGCTGTGGAGATAGGGATGCCTAAGAAGCCAGTTATTTTCTTTCTTCCTTTTTGGTCGCCTCCTGGGAGGTAACTCTCTATCTTGGAATCATCTTCAAATATTCTCACTTCCATTCCCTCTGTGTAGCAGCAGGAGAACATATCAACGTGAAATACTGAAAGAGCTTCACTTCAGCATGCAAAGTGTCCAGGCCTGGGATTATCCTGTGTTATTGTCTTCAGGCAGATTTATAGAGAGTAGTAAGTAATTGGGTACAGGATGTGAATAATTCACAACAGAAAACACAGTATTTATATGCATGTGACAATGATGAGTCATGTCAGAAATGCAAATAAAAATAATATAATAATAATGCCTAATGCTTCAATAATGCCTAATGCTTTATACAAAATAATTTGATAAGAAACTTTTCAGAATTTTGTCTATATATGTCAAAATAAATGCTTATTTTGGTAATTCTAATTTGGGGCTTTTACCTAAGGGAAAAAAATCATAATATAAGTACAAATATACACTGCATGTTTCCTGTCATCTCAATTATTAGTAAACAATGAAAATGACACTGCCTAACTATATGTACTATGCCATGTGCAACCTATGAGTTATTATGCAGTACTTAATGTAAATAGATAGATGGGAATGATTTGGATAAAAGGCCCCTAAAGGATAAGAAATAAGAGAAAAGGAAGTTATAAAGACAAATTCTCACTACAAAATAACTTTACAGCCAAGCACAGTGGTGCAAGCCTGTAATTCCAGTAAGTTGGGAGGCTGAGGCAGGAGGATCATGAGTTCAAAACCAGTCTCAGTAACTTAGTGAGGCCCTTAAGCAACTAAGCAAGACCCTCTCTGAAATGAAAAAAGAAAAAGGGGCTGGGGGTGTGGCTCAGCAGTAAGGTGCCCCTGGGTTCAATTCCTGGTACCAAAAATAATAACAATGACAACAGATTTACGTAAGGAAAAAAAATTGGAAAAAAACGTACTTTACAAATAGTAATTCTGATTAGATGAGCACTGAATTTAGTTTCTTCATTTCCTTTTTAACTTAATAAGTGTTTTTGAAAGATTCATCAGATCAGCATGTATGCCAAAACATATTTACATGTTAGTCACGTTTTTGCACACACATCAGTGGCCTAAGTACCTTCATCTTGTTATATCAGCTCACCATCATTCCTCTCAGAACTCTTTCTTCTTGCCTTAGATTCTTAATTTTTAAGGCTCAGCTTAACTTCTAAATTTGTTTGAACTCAGATTTTTTTTTCTTTTTAATGTCTCTTATTTCCTAAGTCTTCCTCAATACATATGGAGTTTTCCTTAGAATTAAAGTAGAATAACCCCTGTCAGTGTGTTGCTCTCCTGGGCTTTCCTGCCTGCACCAGGTGGTAGGACCATAAAACCGGAGAGGATAAGTACTGCCACTCAGCAGCATTTTCCACATGGATGGAATGGAGGCATCCTTGGGGACAGTCATGTTCACAGTGACATTACCAGGATGAGCTTCTTTCTCCATCCTAAGCTACATCCTCATAAAACAGCTATAAGGACAGTTCCCTGGAGTTGGTTCCACAGGCCATTCCAGGCTCACTACTGATGTGTGGCCAAGGTGGCTTCATGTATGATCTCGCAATTTAGTACTCTTTGGGTGGCCTCATGTATTCAAAGATTAATCCTTAGGGCCAACTGCCTATGCTAAGGTCATTGAGGGTCTCCAGGGTCAAGCACATTTGCTGTAACCAGCTCCTCTCCTATGAAACTCTATGCTTGTCTGGTATTTTGGTCACACAAGTGCAAAAAACTAACTAAAACAATGTTGAATCTCAAAAGTTATGCATTGAGATCTGAGTGCTGCCTTCTAAAATGTTCACTTTCGCCCATTCAGATGCTCTCATCTTCCTTGTGACCAGTTCTGCAAGTCACAGTGGGGAATCGAGGGCAGCACTTCCTCATCTTGCAAATCCCTTTCAGCAGGGACACTCAGTGGTTGTTCCCTAGTGGTTCCTAGTGGTTAATCTAGTTGACTTGCTGTTCCCCTACAAACAAAGAAACAAATGACAACCTTGAGTGGCAGCTTGGTTCACTAAAAAAAATTTAATGTTGTGCCCTATGTAGCATACCAGTACAGGGGAAAGCAAAATACATTATATATATTAATTTAGAATAAATTTGCTTACTGTATATTCAGAACATGATGCCTTTTTAACTTTAAATTTATGTTTTAATAAAATAATGTATAAAAAATTAGAAATAATTTTTTAAATTATAGCTAACAATATAACCTGAGTCCTAGACTGAATTTCCTAAGTTTATTGTATCACTTTAGTCCTAAAATGATATTGAGGTAGGTATTACTGTCTTGATTTCTCAGATAAGGAAATGAGACTAGCAAGTGAAGGAGCAAAAGTTTAAAATGCTTAGTTAAAAAAAAAAGTTAAGATTTGTGCCATGCACAAGTGCTGCAAACTTGTAATCCTAGCATTTTGGTTGGCTGATGCAGTAAACTCACAAGTTCAAAGCCAGCTTCAGCAACTTAGTGAGGACCAAAGCAGCATAGCAAGACCCCACCTCAAATTAAAAAACAAAAAAGTCTGGGGATGGGGCTCAGTGGTTAAGTGCCTCTGGGTTCAATCCTAGAATTCACCCCCACCAGCACCAAAATAGAGAGAGACTTGAGAGACTTTGTGGAGAGAAGGGAAATATTATTTGAATCAGACTTAAAGAGTCATAGTACACAACACACATATGATGCTCACTATGTATCTGGTGATGTTCTAAACAGTTTAGATCCATTAACTCCTTTCATTCTTATTGCAACCTTCCCGACTGCTGTCTTTCAGCATGGAAAGGATTCTATCCCTTAAAAAACAAACAAGCAAACAAACACTAGTCTTACATTATATATCCAGAGATGTGGATTGTGTAAACATTACTCATCAACGAGTGTTCTGTCAAATATGTTTGGGAAACACACCCTTTACACTTTTTTGAATAGCCTGCTTGGTTATTGAAGTATCCAATGGATAAAAGATTAAACTGAGCCTGGTTATGTGCTCATGCTGAATGCCAGGGTGATTGAGAATTTAAATAAGTAATCTTGAAGCCATTTCTTTGTGAAAACAAGACACTGAGATTTAACTTTGTATCCTCTCTGAGCTATAAAATTAGAGCTGACTTAACCCAGCCATAGTCATTTCATTTACATCTAAAAACTAGTGTTTTATTTCTTGCATCAATTTTGCTTGCTCCTCTAGTAAAATCACATCCATGACTGTAACAACTTATCCACTCATGGTGGTCTTTCCTGGTCTCGCTCACATCATTGCTTGAGTGAGGCTATTAAGGTTCAGCATGAATTCAGGGCTTCCCTTTCTTCTGCAAATCATGGGTGAGTGCTTCATGCCCTACTATATGGAATTAAACTAGTGTGTATATTGCTTATCAATGCTCTTGTAATTTGTCAGCTTAAGAATTATGCACATGAGTATCATTCTTTCAAGCTGCAACTAAAGATGAAACTGTAACCCATGTGATAAAATTTCTATTCATTTGAATTAAAGAGAAAGTTTATGTCTGCAGATGACCTTGTGTGATTCTCTTGGAAAAGGATGGAAAATGTTAGCCTCGTGTGTGTCTTACTTATTTGCTGAGCTGCCAGAAAATTAGCCTCCAGTGACACTTGTAACTATTGCTTTTGCCTTCCACATTCTTCTTTTCCGTATCTGTTCTACTTCTGACTCTTTTATATATTTATAAATCAATTCAAGCCTTTTGCAAGAAGAGTGACTAAGGACCAAATACAGGAATTTAGATTTGAGATTTCTAGCTCTCTATTGAGTTCACTACACTTGATTCTGTACTTAAGTTCTCTTTTTTCTTACAGTGTCTTCATGTATTCTGTATAGAAAATTTGATGGGTGGTTCATGTGTAATGGTGAATTTCTCTCTGAATATCCCAGAAGTTGAGGCATTAATGCCTCATGGAGAATTTATGTTTCTCGTTGACTGTTCACAGAAAATATGGTTTCCAATGAATGGGGAGGACGGATCTCAGCCACACATGAGAAAGCTAAGGTAAAATAAGTTTTTTTTTCTGAGTCACATGTTCAAGTGAGGATGAAAACAAAGAGCTAAATTAGGGTTCATTTGGAGCTATTGGTCTGCTTGAGAAACAGCTGGCACAAACACTCTGAGGATACGGAATGTAAAGTGGCATAAATCAAGGTGATGATCTAGACTCTCAAGAGTTAGCTTGGCAGGGTCTGTGTGCCTCCACATCCTGGCACTCAGTCTCCCCATCCTCTCTCACCTTCAGAAAGCACTGCTGCTGAAGAGTTTGCCTAAAATAGGCTGCTATTTTAACATCTATGGATTTGGATCTTCCTATCAGACATACTTTCGGTAATTTTCTGGAAAGGCCATAGAGTCCAAAAAAACAAAAATTATTAGGAAGAAAGAAGACTGGGAAAGAAGATAATGTGTAATTGACTTGGACATTGGGACTGTCAGTAGGATTTTTATCGGATGGGGTTTCTCAGCTTCAGCTGGCATCATGCCACCAAGTACTGATGTACAATCAGTTGACCATGGAAAAGGCAATAGAAAGAGTTAGTTTATTAAGAGTTAGTTTATGGAAATCCTGAAACCAATCAACATTCACAGGAGACCTTCCATCCCAGATCACCCCTGCCACCACAGGTAGGAATTGGAGCAGAAGTCATGGAAGGGCAGAGACTGAAAACTGTTCAAGAATCTCTGTCCCTGACCTTCACTACAGTATTGTTGAAATATGGTGCATAATGCAGTTGTCTATCACATAGTAAAGAGGTAAAATATCCAGAGGCATTTTTCTCCTTCATTAGCCTCATGCGGTGGATCTGCTTTTGTGGAGTGACCCACAGGTCTTCCATTAAACTTTAACCGGAGGAATTACAAATTCCCAGTGTTCTGAACAGACCCTGTGAGGACACCTTGAGAGTGACAGTGGAACACTAGGTAGCTTGGGCCTGTTCAAGAAGGCATCACAGCCTCTGGAATGAAACAGTGTGGGTAGAGAATTCTGGCATGTTAAAATGAGTTTGACCGAGGCTTGATGGAAGTTTTCTTTCTCTTTACACCTTTTTGTCTTTACACATGGATAAGTTACTGATATCTTGAGGGTAATTAAAGAAGCTCAGGGTAACAGCAAGGAACACAGGTATGAAAGGAATGTGATTTGTGTTGTGGTTACAGGACCCACGCAGTGCCATGTGAATTGCAGTGCCCCCTGAGACCACTGCTGAGACTGTGTGCAGAGAAAAGCCTGACTCAAGAATTTTACTTACCAACGCACAATTTTTTTTCCTCTACAAAATTGGAAAGCAATTTTCTATAAAACATCAATAAAAAGCAAACCTAGTATCCATCTTTCGAAAGCATTGTGAAAAGAAAAATTAAATAGTAAATTATTAATTTATAAATATTTTAAACAGAATTCACATCTAGAGAATGACACAAAACTTAGAGAGCTATAGTCATTGTGATGGCCAGTCTATTTATAATATTCCTCTACCTCTCAGGTGTAATCCTTTAGGGTTCTTTTCAAAAACCTGAGGTTAGGATGCTTCTGCTTTGAAAGTCTCAGTCCCTGATGTTTCTCTCCCCTCTGTGAAACAGCTCAGGTTTCAGCCATCCATTTGTCACTTGCCACTTGCCTCAAAGTGTAGGCAGACACCAAAGGCCAGGCTCATTGCACTGGGTTTCCCTCTCTTCCAAGTCTTGTTAGTTTCTCATTGTATTTGGAGACAGTTGATTCAATTGTCTCAATGTATTTGATATTTTCAAACAAATTTTTAAATACGTTGGTTATGGCTTCCCTGTTTATCTACTGGATTGAAATATCACACTCTAGCATCGCTGAGACCAAAAGTCACACAGGACGATTTATTTTGGTCATATTTGACTGCTATAAAATCATAATGTGTTAAGAAACCATATATGTAATTTGTACTTTTTCTACTTGCTGCAACTTTGGAAAAAATCTACTAACCTCTATAAGATGTTTCTTTTCCTGAAAATGGTGATACTAATATTACTTATATGTTTATTATGAGAGTTAAATGAATAAAACTATGCAAAGCATTAGGAAATATCCTTCACACAAATATTTTAGTGTTTAAATTTTTCTGTTACTCTGTTATTTTTATTATCATCCACATGAAAAACTTTTGTGAATTATAGTAAGACAGCTATCAATAAAAACTCTTCAATTTTGGTTTATATATTAAAAAAAAAAACATTTAAAACTATACACAGAAGCATTCAATAAGCCAAGCTTCAGTTCAAAGATCATGTTGTTAATGTGAAAGTGACATGATCAAGGTTCTGGCAAGCTTTAAACTTTCATGAGAAGGACCCCAGTTACATCACTACAATTAGAAGCCTGGTCCTGACAAGTTAAGAGCATTATTCCTAAGTGTAAGCTCACTCAATTTGGGGATGATGACTCATCAACCCAAAACAAAAGACATTGATACAGAAGCCATATTTAGAGCATATTAATATACAGTGAAAAATATTTCTTTCATGTGTTCTAAAAATACTTGTATTAGTATTACCATTGTATCTCTGTTTATAGACAATTCTGTGATGGAAACAAAATTGTGGTCTAGGACAGGATGAGAATTTTCTAGTAAGAGGAACAGGAGGCAAACTTCCACGTCTCAGGAATGGCCATGTCAGGCAGATACAGTGCCTTAGGCTAGAAATGGTGATGATTTCTATCTATTTCTTAATCTGCCATGGGAATCTTGTGGTCAGTCCAGAACTCCCGTGCCACCACCCTTCTATTTAATAAGGATGTGGTCTTGGACAGATTTATTAAATAAGCTGGGACCCATTGCCTTATCCATGAAAAGAAACAGAAGCTAGCCTATAAGAAGAATAATGTTGATTAAATTGTATCATTAATTTAAAACATTTAATATGGTCTCCAAATTATAGAATATGCTCAACCAATGGTAACTATTATAATTTTGGTAAAAAAAAAAAATAGACTGTCTCATTGTGTGTTTTTGAGCATCTGTGCTAATTTTATAAGTGGATTCTTGAGTGCCTGTGTCTAACCTCCATTTGTTTACAATTGCAGATGTTTCTCATTTGGCACTGGAGAAGGTGCCTCCACCAGCTTAATAAAAAGCATTGCCATAGCCAGGTGTGATGGTGCATTACTGTAATTCCAGAAGCTCAGGAGGCTGAGGCAGGAGGATCATGAGTTCAAAGTCAGCCTCAGCAAAAGCAAGGCACTAAGCAACTCAGTGAGACCCTGTCTCTAAATAAAATATAAAATAGGGCTGGGGATGTGGCTCAGTGGTCAAGTGCCTCTGAGTTCAATCCCTGGTAACAAAAAATAGCATTGCTAGGGTGACAGAGGGCACTTCTGAGTTCATCACAGGCAAGAAAAGGATACAGTTCAAGGTGAGGGATAAGCCATGTGTCCAGAGGTGGGCATTCCAGATCAAGTATGCAAAATGGTGGGGGACACTGGTATCAGGACAGGAGCCCAGCTTGCCTCCAGCATGCATTTTTCCAAATTCCCAAAGCTTAGGCTATGTCCTTAGTGTGGCTTCTTTGGGCCTTTTAGTAAATTTGTCCACTATGGTTTCTGGAGGATGTCACTTAGCCCTATTAACTGGAAGCCCAGAGATGAGAGCCTGAAAGAGGGTGAAGCTTTTTTCTTTTAATATTTATTTTTTAGTTGTAGTTGGACCCAATACCTTTACTTTATTTATTTGTTTTTTAATGTGGTACTGAGGATCGAACCCAGGGCCTTGCAAGTGCTAGGTGAGCACTCTACCACTGAGCCACAACCCCACCCCTGAGTGTGAAGCTTTTGTATTGACAGCAGACAGAAAAAACAAAGAGTTTTGGCTCTTATATTTGAGACCCCACGTCTGTGTTCCAGGACCTCTTTTAGTACTATAGCCTATCTTTCACACAAAGGATACAGACCAGAGGAGAAAGAACAAATGTAATATGTGTAATGGATAGTGGAATAGTGACAAATTGATATTCTGTTATCAGCATGCAAAAGGAGATGATGTCTCTTGCTCTATTTCTAAGTCCCTATATCCCAGTTGGTGCCATCCCTTTTCTAATTCCATTCTTCAAGGGTCTCATTTCTCTAAAATTTCCTTCATTCACATTTATATTGTGAAACCTCTTAGTCTTAGATTCCTCATGTGTAAAGAAAGAGAAATAATTTCCATATTCTAGAACAGGATTAACGTTTAGGCATCACATGTGCTATGTCACATACCACCTGATGCATAATTAACATTCAATTAATTGTAGCTATCCTTTTCATCCTTATTCTCTTTCCTTTTTTCCATCAGGTTCTTAAGTCCCTGAAGCACTTGCTACAGTCTGCAGTAGAGAAGGCCTTTAAGAACTGCAATTTGCATCCTGGTGTGTCTGCTAACATGCTTTCCCAAGAATTTACTGTCATCTCTAAGGGTCAGCAGTTCAATGTTTATGCCCAACCGTTTGGGATGATATGGGTGAGTCCCTGATCTTTGTTGTTCCTCTGGTCAGAGTAGCTACTACCCTGACAGTTTCACTGATGCTGGTTGATATATATTAGGGTTTCAGCAAGAGATTGCACTTGCCAGATAGAGCCTGCCCACCATCTTCCCAATATATGTGATGTTTGCTATGAGATGGACTTTGTGTTAGATGATTGTTTTTAATGTAGGTTACTGTGAGTGTTCTGAGCACATTTGTGGCAAGTGAGGCAAAGCTATGATGTTCAATGAGGTAGGTATGTTAAGTGTCATTAGTCAGCTTTGTGTTTCTGTGATCAAAGAGGAAAAGCTTATTTTGACTTACAGTCTCAGAGGTTTCCATCCATGCTTATCTGGGTCTATTGTTCTGGGCCTGACATAAGGCAGCACATCATGAGAGAAGAGGGTGGCAAAGGTAAGCTGCTTGTGCGGAGTCACAATGAATGACCATACTCTTCCAGTCCTGATGCTTCAGATTCTGATCAACTACTGCATTCGCTCTGGTTAGGGTGGGGTCTATCACAGATAGGAAGAAGGTCTTCTTTGTGATGTGCCCCCAGGATTGAGTTACACTCACCTGTCTCTTGTAACCCTGCCCCTCCTGGCCTTTTTTGGATAGAACTTTTTAAAGAACAAGTGTCCCTGAACGTGAGCGCACTCGTGCTCGCTCTCCCGCTCTTGCGCTCTCTCTCTCTCTCTCTCTCTCTCTCTCTCTCTCTCTCTCTCTCTCTCATCAGCCTCTAGTGACTTTCTCTTGCTCTCCCTCTTGGGGAGCCTGAGGCCAAGAGTGGAAAAGCCATAAGCGGAAAAGCTTAAGTAAAAATAAATTGTGTCTGTGTATTATTTGGTGTCCCTACAAATTCACATGAGCGATCTTAAGTTCAGCAACTGGCACAGGTCTGGTCAGCAGCTGCTCAGTTCATGGCAGCTAGAAATGAAAGAGAAAGAGACAGAGACAAAGAGAGAGGGAGAGAGAGAGAGGAAGGACCTGAAGGAAGATAAACCCTTTCAGGGCACACCAGTGTTCAGTTTCCTACAACTGAGTTCCACCTCCCATTCAGCCATCAATGAATTAATCCACTGATGTGGTCAGAGGCCTCATGATGTAATTATTGCCTAAAAGCCCCACCTCTATATACACATGAGACTTTGGGGGACACTCTACAAAGAAACCAAAACAAGTGCATTTTTTAATTTTAAATATTTTCAACTTAACCTGGGTCTGTTGGGACAGATCCCCATTATAAATTGAGGAGCATGTATCATTGATTCAGGCAAAACTCACACATGAATGATAAAACTAACAGGCAAGATTTTTGAGTGGTGACTGGATCCCTACATAATTGAAAAATATTCCTACTTTCTGGAAAACATATGCTCTTAAATGAAAATTAACCCAAAGAGAAATGACTTTACACAATATGTGATCCTGGCCTTTGTTGTTTGTTTGTTTTGACTTAAAAGACATTATTGAAATAACTAAAATCGAAAGCATGTCTATAGATTAGACAGACATATATTAGAAAAAGAGCACATGTCTATAAATCATCTCTACAATTTACCTTGGTTCAGAAACAAATACCTATACAAACATGTTCACATATACAAAAGAAAGAAAAGAAGAAGGAAATAAAGCTAATTTAATTCAAGATGGCATTTAATGAATCTGAGGAAAGGGTGCACATGGATTCTTTGTATTACTTTTACCATTTTTCCATAAGTCTGAAATTGTCTAAATTTTTGCAAGTCAATCTAATTAAGTTTCTATAGGTATTTCATCAGAATAGAAATGCTAAAAATTTATTATTTTGTATTAAACTTTTTATGTTTGGAAAGGTTTAATTTGCTTGAGGTTAGAAAAAATATCTAAATCAGCAGAGATGCTGCCTTACAACAAAATGAAGAATAATTTCTTATTTAGTATTTTTATGGTTGTGATAGCTTGTCCTGAGGTTAATCAAAATCATGTAGCACTAAGATAATCCATAAATCTTTCTGTTGGCATTATAAACTTGTGAAGCAAGAGAACTGGATTATACATTGGAAGATCTGGATTCTAGAGTTTGTTATGTTATTACCTAAAATTTCAAAATGTAGGCTTTTTACTGGTACTTATTATTTCTAATATTGCCGTCTGTTACTTTATAGTGATAAGTGGTAAACAGTTTTTAAAAATTATTTGTGTATGTGTTTCTGTATTTAAAAAACAGAAAAGGGGAGCTTGTAAAAAACAATGTCTACTTCAACATTCTTTGTGGGGACAAGTGCATGGAGTACCACATATATGGCATATGTTAAGGGCATCTGAGTGGTAAACCACTCGCCTTGTGCTAGGCTTATGAGCTGCAGACCGCTTACCCTGCAGGCACAGCCCTCGGTGTGAGGCCATGTGTTGCAGTCCCTGCTCTTACTCCATGGCCCCGCTCCTCAATTGGCCCCTGCAAAGATAGTTAGCAAGACATTGTCTTGGTGGCTGCCTATAATCTGTTTAGCTACTGCCTGAGTATATATATGTGGTAACTGTGCAATAAAAGCAGACCTGCCTCCTGCTTGGTCTCTGGAGGTCTTGATTAGTAACTTGGCAGCCACACTCTCCTCTACCCTGTTTTGTGGACCTTCTCACTGGACACAAGAGAGCCCACACAGCTCGGGCCCAAACAGGGACCTGAGATAAGCCTATAGGACAGGGTATGGCCCTCACAGAGCCATGAGGAAGGGGAAATGGGGAACCTACCAAGTTCCACCAAATACTTGCAGCTGCAAATGCTGCACACTCTCTTAGATACTAGAGGTTTAACCATGAATAAGAGAGAAGCCCAGAAGTTCTGGGATGTAGTAATAAACACTAGCCTGTGGATCAATGCTGCTAATGTTTTTGATTCTACAAAATGGGAGAAGATAATGGCAAATGCACGGCAACTGAAGTGAGGCAAGGGCATACTTTACCACTATATATATATTTTTTCCTATTGTGACAGCCATTGGGCAAAGTTTAGGGTGCTCTGCAGCAGACCCTTGTCATGTAATGATGGCCCTGAGGGAAGATGAGGCTGTGAGAGACAGACAAGTGGAAAAAGCAGGGGCAAAAATATACCTCAAAGCAAGGAACTGCAGCAGTTAGAGGAAAGCAGGGGCGAGAATCTACTTCAAACCAGTAACCACAACAAGTGCAGAAGTGCGAGAGGCGGGAAATGGTACTGCTAGCCTTCATGGTGCAGGAAGAGGTGACCATAAATGTTGCAAGTGCACCTTCTACTTACAGGCAAAGATTATATCCTTTCCTAAGTCAATGGCAACTGCCTCCTTATGAGGCAATGCCAAAGCCAACAAGGGACTATGAGAGCTTAGAAATGACCAGGCCACCAGACAGGCCCAAGGCATGGGGTCTTCCAGAATCCCATTCCAAGAGGCCAGAGATCCTTTTGAAGATCTATGTAAGATAGAAAATGAAAAGTGGGGTAAGGGAATACAAGCCTTCCCAGTCAACAAGGCCCTCACACCACAGTGCCCTGCCACTTGGTATCCACACACATTGGGTATCCGGAAGGAGTTAAAGAAGTCAGTAAAAGAGGGTGGGTCCTGGGTACTATTTGCAGAGCAAATGTTCAAATCACTCAGTTTTGAACTTAATTCCCCTCAAGACTGGAAAGACCTAGCCAGAACCTCTCTTGAGCTGGCATCATTTTTGAAGTGGAAGACATTTTTCTATGATAACTGTGAACAGCAGGGGGATCATAATCACACCACAAATGTTAACCTCCCAGCTGAATGTTTGCAGGGAGAAAGAATCTACAGTTCCCCTGCAGTAGAAGCCACAGGCCCACCAAATTATTTTGATCAGGTGGGGCTCTGTGCTCTGAGAGCTTGGAGGAAGTTACCAGCTGGGGGAGGGACAGTTTCTAAACAGGGCTTAAGGCAGAAAGTCACCAAAGACTTGCCACAATTTATTGACAGAGTAAACAAGGTGGTAGAAGGAAAGGTGTCTCATGAAGAAGCTAGGGCAGCCTTAGCCAAGGAGTTGATCTGGGGGTTATTAAATAAGGAACATAGTACAGCAGTGGTGCCAGTACACAATGGCACACTGGATGACTGGATTTTTGCCATTCAAGATATAGGGTCACAAGCAGCTCAAGCCTCTCTGCTGCCCTCAGCCATGGCAGTTGCATAAAGTCAAGATTAAGGGGGTTTGCAAACAGCTAGTCAGAGACAGCAAAAAAAAGTACACCGATTTTTCCAATTGGTCCTTTACAACCTGCTGGAGTGAATCCCCGAGAGTTAAAAATCTAATGCTTTATGGCAAATGGATATCACTCATTATGCTCCTTTTGGAAATTTAAAATATATTAATATAGTTATTGATATCTATTCAGGCTGTGTAATGGCCACAGCCTCCACTGGAGAAACCACAAAATCTCTTAAATGTTTTGGTTATGAATGTTCCCATGTCTATTAAAACTGACAATGGGCCAGCCTATACTAGCAAGACATTTCAAGCAATTTGTAATGATTGGCATATACAGCACTTAACTGCGATCCCCTATAACCCTTAGACTCAAGGCATTATAAACACACACACACACACACGGAATTAAAGACCATGCTACAAAACATAGGGGGGAAACTATACCAATTGTCCCCTTGCAATGCCTTGAACAAAACCTTACTTGCTTTAAATTTTCTTTCAATTTCAAAATTTTCTACAGAAAAAGCAGCCCATAAGCATTGGGCCCCCCTCATGGGGACCTCTCATCTACTATGGTCTCATGAAAGGCTCCCATAACAAATGCATGGGATGGTCTGGGGCCCCTCCTAACCATGGGTTGAGGGTTTACATATGTTAACAGGAGCCTCACCCAAACTGGGTGCCTGCCAGAAAAGTCAAGCCCTGGACTCCCAAAATACCAACCAAGAAGATAAAGGAACTAACTCTGGAGGATAAACCTCACAAACAAAGGACTCAAGGATGCAAACAAACCTCATGTAAAGTAACCTGGGGTGATATTAAAGGTGCTGTTGACCAAGCCACCAGATTGTCCCCTTTGCCTGGTGGCAACTTCATTCCTGGGCCTATGATGATGGTTCTATTGTGTGCAATGCTCACTGCTAATAGTGAAGCCTCCCATCAGGTAAATTGGGCTTTGGTCACTAGGCAACCATCTTTAGCTGTTGTTAATTGGAAAGGGGCTTTATCTAAGTTCTTCTGTAATAATTCCAACCTTATTGATCCTCAGTTATCCATCCAGAAGGTGATAGTACCCTGAAATACCAGCATTTCTATGCCTACTCTGCTTATTTATTTCTCTAGAGTAGATAATGAAACCTATAATCCAGACAGTCCCCTCTGTTTTGCTCTTGCCAATGAAACTATTATTGATAACCATAATAAGTCATATGTTGGCCTGTGTCTCACTGACCTTAGAGTTATAGTTAATGCTACCTATAGCCATAGACTCCCCCATGGCAAATGCAAGAAACCCTTGCTGCCAACATGCTCAACAATGCTTTTTGGAAAGCTCCCCTCGGATAATGATAGCATCCCATGGAATCAATGTATCACTGCCTTACCTTATCTCCTTGATAAGAGGAATTTCTCTGGGGAAGAACAACATCTATGCACCTGAGTGAGTGCAGCTCCCTGGAATGTAACTGATATTCCCCAAAGCTATATGAGCTACCACAGTAACTGCTACACGGGACAAGCCGTTACCAACCATTATGCAAGAAATCAGTATTGCATGATAGATATCACACCAATATTTCTGGCTGCTAGACCCATCAAATGAGCAGCAGCTGGCTGGAAGAACGGACTAATAATGAGTTCAGACCCTCACCATGGATTTGCTTTTATGACAAATTATACCCATACCCACTATACTCAAGCTTGTGTTATGCCACCCTTTGCCATGCTAATAATCAACGGTACTTTTGGCATAAATATCACTCATACAGAGATCCCTTGTGCAGTCAACACATCCTGCTGGCTCACAAATTGTCTAACCTTTGCTATGAAAGCTAAACATATATTTATCCTCAGAGAGCCCCCTGTGCAATCTGACTTCCTGTGAACCTGCCTAGAGAGTGGAAGAGTCCGGGGGACATGGAGATGGAGAATATTCTGAAAGAGATCCTGCACAAGACAAGGCATGCAATTAGCCTCATCATGGCTGGGATTACTGCCCTGGTTGCCGCCATCACTGCCACAGCCACTGCGGCTGATTCACTCACTCAGAGTATTCAGACTGCTCAGACTGTAAACAAGTTGTCTACTGCCATGGCAGAAGCCTTTGCTGTTCAAAATGACTTGAATAAACTGTCCCAAGCTGCTATTTTAGTCATTCAACAAGAACAAGACCTCCACCAGGAACAACTAGATATTCTGTTTATGTTGCAAAGGCTTACTTGTGACCCTGAATATCATTGCATTTGTGTCACCCAATATCTGTTTCTGAAAATGTAACCTTACACTTCTCCAGTTTTTCTCAGTATATTAAGGGTGCTTGGGATGCTGACTATGTTATGATTATGCATAACCTTACCAAGGCAATTGTCAAAAAATCAATGAGACTAAGATCTATCTTGACAACCTGCTCTTTCTTCCAGGGATTAACTGAACATTGGAAAAACCTGACAGCCAAATTAACTAATTCTTATAGTGGAATTACCCTGGCCTTGATGTTTATGACAGTGATAAATTTTTCTTGTGTTGTTGTGAGATGCTTGTATAACCATATAAAGGCCATTGAACAAAAAACAGCAATGCTGGCTGAAGTCCTTGCAGCACAGTCAGAGGGGTGACATGTGGGGACAAGCGCATGGAGTACTGCATACATGGCTTATGTTAAGGGCGTCTGAGTGGCAAACCACTCCCCCCCCAATAGGCGCATGAGTGGCAAACCACTTACCCTATAGGCACAGCCCTGGGCGTGAGGCCATGTGTTATAATCCCTGTGCTTGCTCCAGGGTCCACTCCTCTACTGGTTGCTGCAAGGACAGTTAGCAAGACATTGTATTGGTGGCTGCCTATAATCTGCTTAGCTACTGCCTGAGTTTATATACATGGTAAATGTGCAATAAAATCAGACCTGCTTGCACCTTCATTTCCAGAGGTCTTGATTAGTGACTCCTCAGCCACTCTCTTCTCTACCCTGTTCCGTGGACCTCCTCACTGGATGAGAGAGAGCCCACGCAATTTGTCTCCCAAAAGTCAGGTGAAGGAAAAAGAAAGAAACATAAGTGTTTAAAACTAGAGGGGCTGTTGGGGTTTTCTGATTAGCAGAATATTTAGAATCATAACAACCTTACTCTAACAGATGAATATGTTTTTTTAAAAAAAATTTACATTACACATTTAGGAGAAAATGGAGCCACTGTTTACATTGTATTAGTTAACATTAGATATGTTTCATATTTAAATCCAATTGTTGCTTTTTGAAAGGAACATTTGTGTATCAATGGTTTTGAAATTTGCAATATTGTCCATTTGATTTCTATCAAGAGTGGAACCTAACTTCTTGTGAAAAACAATCACAGTGACTGTTATAATTTCAATCTTGAATGTCCTTCCAAAGGCTTGCATATTAAATAGAACTAGGGGCACTACTGGAAAGTGATGGAGACTCTAGAAGTTGGACCAGATTGGAAGAGGTGGGTAGTCTGGGCCACGTCTTTGAAGGCAACGTCTTGTTCCAGACCCCTTCCCAATCTCTTTCTCTTTCTCTATCTCTCTGAGTTCCCAGAAACCAGCAGAGGAGCAGCTTTCCACTGTCATGCCCTTTTGCCCTGATGTTTCTACCTTGAAGCCAGCAGATGGCCAGAAAACTGAAACCTCTGAAACACTGAGCCAAATTTTTCTTTACTCCCTGAAATTGATTATCTGAGAATTTTGTCATAGCACTGAAAAACTAATGAATACATTCTTTCTTTAGAAATTCTTATACACCACATTGCAATTCCCTGGTTACTGGCATGAGCTGCCACTGAACCTTTTAATAGTTTCTAATAGTGCATCCCACACTCTGTGATGACTTATAGATTCTTCTTGGAGAACTGATTTTTAGTCAACTGTTGATAGGCAGAAATTGAAGAAAAGAAGAAAGCAAAAACCATTTCATTACAAAGCACTATTCTATTTTACTTCTAAAACACAAATTACTTCCTCCCTCTCCTACTTTTTTCTCTTTCTCTCTCTCTCTTTCCTTCCTTCCCTCTTTCTTTCTCTGTAATATTTATTTCATTCATCTGTCCAAGGGGAGTTATTGTGCCTTATAAGAAAAGTCATAAATAACTAGTAGATAAAATATAAATAGAGGAAATAATATAGAAAAAGAGGAAGAGAATTATATTTATTACACAATTTAGTATAGTTTCTAGAAACAAAACTTACCTGTTTTACCCTCAGCATTATGGAACACAGAGATTAGAGGAAGAAAAATAACTTATATTGTTTGTTTTATGAGAAAGGAAGAAACTTCCCATGGGAGGGAAATTTATTATTCCTATTTGAATTTAAATAATTTTAGTTTGATTTTTCTTTATAGACACAGAAATAAATCAACATCTTTTTTTAAAAGCCAAATAGCAAACTATTTACTTTCAATGGGAGTCTTTTATTTTTTCATCACATTTTATAAAACAAAAATTCTTACTTTGTGTATCTAATGAGAAACAATATAGACTCATATCTTTCCAGAGGTCTAATAATGCAATGAAAATATCTAGGTCCAAAGGAATCCGCACAATAAAAAACTCTCAAAATCACACAAGACTTTATTCCAAGAAGATATTACTTTAAATATTAGTTAACTTAGTTTGAATTTTGATGTTGCTTGCTGGAAATTGGAGTTCACTCTCTAAAAGAAAAGAGACAGAATTCTGATGTTATGTATTAGCCTTTCTTCAATTTTTTTCTCTCACTCTCTTTTTCCTCACGATGTATAAGAGTACACTTTTAACCAAGACCATGAGGAGACAGATGTGTTTTAATTCTTTCAACTATTTAAACAACTAAGAAATGTTTTGGGGTACAATTGTGCTGAGACAGAATTCATACAGCATGAGTACAATGTCAAATAGCAACATTATCAGTTCTATTTCATTATAAACATGGGGGGAAAAGATGGACATGTATATTAAAATACTGAGAATAAGAGGTAGATTGATTCAGAGTATATTTTATTTCAATATGTTTTGAGAACCTCAGATGAGAGTTTGTCCTATGATATGGAAAATTAGACTTCATCCTAAAAAGCTTTAGAGTCTCTTATTTATTTTTTATTTATTTTTCCACAGCAAGACTTCTCTTAGGAAATACATTTCTCAGGGCTGATTTTATGTCTTTATTCCTCAGGCTGTATATAAGCGGGTTCAGCATGGGAGTCACAAGGTTATTCAAGATCTGAACAACAGCACCCAGCAGGGGCCTGGGGTTGGGCTGTAGGTAGACAATGATGACTGACCCATAGGCACAAAGAATTGCAGCCAGGTGAGCACTGCAGGTGGAGAATGCTTGTTGCCTGCCCTCTGTTGAACGAATTTTGGATATGGAGATCCCAATGCAAGTGTAGGAAACAAGGATGAGAAAAAAGCAAATGAGAGACAAAATACCAACATTTGTAAAACCTACTCTCTGAGCCAGAGATGTGTCCTCACAGGCTAGAGGTAGCACTGCAGGTATATCACAGAAGTAATAGCCCACCTCATTGGATCCACAGTAGGGTAACTGGAAGGTGACAGAGGTTAGGATAATGGCATGGATGCAGCCACCCATCCAGGTCCCTGTGGCCAAGACAGAGCACACTCTGTGGTTCATGATGGCCATGTATCTCAAGGGAAAGCATATGGCAACAAAGCGGTCATAGGCCATCACTGTGTACAGGAAACACTCGGTGCAGCCCAGGAAATGGTAGAAGAAGAGCTGGGCAGCACAGCCCTGGAAAGAGATGCCATGTTCCTGCCCTGAGAGGTACAACAACATCTTGGGAGCAGTTGTGGAAGAGAAACCCAGGTCAAAGATGGAGAGGTTTCCCAAGAAAAAGTACATGGGAGTGTGAAGCCGAGAGGAGGAGATGACAGCAGTGAGAATGAGCACATTTCCCAGGAGGGTACACAAATAAAATAATGAGAACACAAAGAAAAGGGCCGTCTCTAGGCCCTCTGTCTCAGGGATTCCCAGCAGGATGAATTCGCTCACCATGGTTTGATTTCTCATTTTTAT